>NC_079147.1:188355910-189045025 GCF_945859685.1 Eupeodes corollae | reverse complement strand
ATCCCTGGCCTGTTCTAGAATGTTAAGCTTCGGAAAGCCATTATTTAAGGATCTTGATGACATTTTCGAGATAAAATCCAAGGACTAATTTCCTTTCTGTAAAATAATTATTTGTTTTCAAAACATACAGTACCGTGCAAAACATTTGCAACTAGAACCGCCAACATTTTTCTTAAAAAAAATTGTTTAGAAAATCAAACAGCTAAATTCCTTCTTAAATTTTCTAAACTCTTTTGATATTACGTTATAATTGCTCGAAAAAAATTAACACTCTTCACTTAAACAAAAAAAAAAAATAAATAACTAAATCTTCCATAGTTCGTAAAATTTTTCTTTTTTTTTTAATTGGGTGGCGCAACAGTCCGTTGTGAACCAGGGCCTAGTGACTTACAACTCGCAACCATTCCTGTGTTCGAATACTGTTGTCAGGAATGGAAGGGACCTACAATTTTAGGCCGAGTCCGAACGGCTAATTTGAGAAAGCACTTTTTCATGACAGGAATTACTCTTGAAGAAATTGTCAATTCCTCGCAAGAGGCAGTACCTGCGAAAATTAATTTTTTAAATTAAGGTGGCACAGGCAGGGATTGAACCCAAGACCTCTTGCATTACAGTCCAACGCACTAACCATCATGCCACGGGTACTACTAGTTCGTAAAATTGCTGTACAAAACATTTGCAACTTAGATCTTATAACTAAATTTCAAACTATTTTCTTATTTCAAGGCATGGAAATGTTAATATATAATTGCATATCCTTTATTTTTTATAACGACTGTATATCTTCTGGGCATTGAAGCTATAGGGTTATTAATAAGCGTTTTTGGAATGTCATTCCAATGCCTCTGAATTCCAGCGAAGAAATCACTTTTGTCCTTAAAAATGTTGTTTCAAAATCTTCTCTTCACAATTTTCCACAGGTTCTCTATTGGGTCTAGGTCTGTGGATTAATCTGGCCATGTTAAAACCTCAATCTGTTTTACTGCAATCCACTTTGTGCTCAACTTCGATTTGTGTTTGGGATCATTGTCGTATTGAAAAGTCCATTTCCCAATGGGCATAAGGCAGCATGGTGTTACAAAGGATGTCTACATAGTCTTCATTATGCTCACCTCTTGTCGAATTGGCCCGAATCCTTGGCCAAAGAAGCAAACCTAGACCAAAATTGAATCACCTCTATGTTTGACCGTCCTCAAATTTGCAATTGGGATTCGGCTTAAAGCTGTAGGTCCCCTTCACACCTGATAACAGTACTCGCACACAAGAATGATTGAAAGTTGTAAGTCACTAGGCCCTAGTTCCACCAAATTTATTTTATTTTTATTATCATCCGAACGAAATATAAATTGTGTTAAAATTTTACAATTTAAAAATAACATTTAATGCATCAACTTTAAGTTTTAAGACTAATAGTAATACGAATTTTTGAAAAATAAATTATTGATATCCTTCCCGGAAGCAAAAGAGTATTATAAATTTTCCACTTTGACAAATCAAAAAGAAATGTCAACAAAGAATATCATACATAGAAAAGTAGTGTTAAAAGCAATTTCAGTTACTCCATTTAAAAAAATAAAACTACACCTTTGCGAGTTACCAATAAAAAATTAATTCAAAAAGCTTTTAATACTCGCGTACAGCACACTTTTGAAGTCAGGAATGTCGTATATTGCAAATACTGCACCATATAAAACTCGTAAAAATAAAATATTCAAACTTTAATCCTTTTTATAGGTTCGTTCGGTATATGACTATATTGGAGTATATTTGGTAGTTTCAGTGGATTGTGGCAGCGGTGGCGGCCTGAAACCCTATAATTTCGCGTTGATATGCCTATTCATTAAAAAATGAAAACACAATTCACTATAAGTGTAGCTACAGAGTATCCGCACAGTGTGACGATACATCTATGACTTGACATGGCCTGGCCACAGTATCGAGGTAGGTATAGTTATAATTCTTCACAGGGAAGTAATGTATTTCAATATAAACCGCATGGCAGTATCCACAATAAAAGGTTTAAAAAAAAAGTCATAATAATTTTATACTACGACTTGACTACTGTGTGTACACTTCACTCACTGCAATTCCTGTCCAATCACCCACAAGAGTATCATTTTCCAAAAAAAAAAAACCAACCACCTCACACACTACCTTCTACACCACACCGCCTACTTCTCCGTCAAGGGAGAGCTGAGTTGGAGCAATTGACATCGAAGCGTTTCATTTGCACCATCTGTGGCAGTCTTTTGCCTCAACTGCCATTGCCGCCGCCACCACCAACAACGATGAAACGATTATCTGCAAGACATTTTCATATCCAAGGGATAAACGGTCGTCGTTGTCGTTGTCAATGTCGATGTCGTTTCTGTCTCCTTGGCGGATACAACATGGGAAGGATGTACATAGGTAGGTACATAGTATAGGTACTCGTGTTCGCCAGCTCCATGCCCCAAGCACTATCGTTGTCGTTGGTCGTTCGGTTCTTCGGTTGGGAATCAGATTTTTTAGCTGACCACAAAAATATGATTTTCCCAACTCGCTCCCTTGTGTACTTCTGATACTTTCGACTGCTATCATCGATTGGTCTATAACTCTCAACTTTCGTCCTTTTGTATGATCCCATTTCCTACACAGTTCTTCTTTTTTTTTGTTGGATCAGTGTCAAGTGCCAGCGATAATTCTCCACAAGAAAAATAAACGAACAGAAATATTTATGAAATGAGAGATTCCTCCAAATGGCGGAGAAGGAAGAAGATCAAGTTTATATTGGGTCCTGTTTCGATATATTTGTTGTTTGTTTTATTACAGAAGTCATCATACGACGAAGAAATCAAAAAGAAAAATCACAATCAAAGACGATTAAATTTTATTGATTCACCAAGCGATGCAGAAATATATTGACCACGGTTTTGTGTTTTGTGATCTAAAAACAAACAAATTAAAAAATAAAACAACCAATGGAATGTTGCCTTTTGCGAGACTTCGCATGGCCAAAAACTAAAATACCAAAACAAAAACAAAGCCAACTCCTGATGTCGAGCTTTAGTTTGTATATAGAAACTTTTCAATTACGACCGAACGAACACACCGTTTCCTTCCAATTCCGATATACGAAAGGACATATCCGCATCCTTATGTGGAATCACAATGCATATGTGTTGTTCGGGATGCGGATGTGGATGCTAAAGCTGATCCTTCTGGTTATTGGTTTATGTTGCAGGATTATTGGAGAATCCTTGTGTCAGTCAGAATCACAAGGAATGCGTGTGTGTGCCTGTGCCATGTGTACCAGATAGTCGTCCTTATTCGTCGGTCTTTGGTCGTCGTCCCGTCCAGTAAGTCGCTAGATTCAAATCCTCAACCTCAATGTGAGACAAACGAGATGACGATGACGACGACGAGGACCAGCACGACGACGATATAGAAATGGCAAATGGCAGCTATTGGCAAATGTTTGGGACACTAGTGATAAGGAGATTTTATACTTTGGTTTTGTTGGTGTTGTTGCTTTAGAAGTTGCATCATGATGATGAGGAAGAATGTTATGGTTGTGCAATTGTTTTGTAGACTGGAAAAGGACATTGCATTGTTAAGGCTGTGATATGCTTGCTAGGTGTGACGTGATGTTGGGTGTACGAGTATAGATATTTTGTGTAGAAGTGCTAAATTGAAAATTTTTGATACTTATCCAAAGAAACTTTATTAAAATCTCCCACAAAAGTATGTATTCTCGTAGAAGTATGTTTGTTTGGTTTCAATGTGTGAGACATAAAAACAAAGATATCCTTGATGGTGCCTATACGTAATGATGGGTATTGTCTATAGGCGGGTCTTTTCAAAGTCAGTCAAGTGATATTCGATAGAATTCAGAGAGTGTAAGGCTTAGTTTTTGAAAACTTTAACTTTCGTTACAGAGGTTACACTAACATTTTTAATTAAAGGTAAAGCTATGAACAATCTTAATGACCGTTGGTTTTGTTCGAAATTTCGAAGAGCCTTAAAAATTAGATAATAATATTTTTTTTAAGTCAAAGAACTTGAAGAACTTCAAAAAATTTGAGTTTTAAGCTGTTTATTGTGACGATATTAGAGACGTTATATCAATTCAAAAATATTTTTGTTGAAAGTAATATCAGGACGATTTTTGTTTTTAAGTTTACCAAATGTTAGAAACAATATCTTGAAAATGGTATTGGTTTAAAAGTGTAGTTTTTAAAAATGTAAACAATTCCTATCTATTAATTTTATGGCCGATAATTAAGCTTTACTTTTTTTTTATAATTTGCAGGCACTCAAGGGGTTATTAGTACCTTTTATATGTTTATATTTAAACACAGTGCGAGCAGTAGGAAAATTGGGAAGGATTTGAAAGGAGATACCGGTGCAAATTGGTCTTAAAGTTCTAAACATCAAAATGGGAGGAAAAAACAGAGTTGGCTAAAGCATTGCACATTCTCGATGTGCGATTTAAGAAAGAATTTCTTTACTTGACAGTGCTTCCGAAATTGAGCTCAAGGGTAAACTGATGAGGAAGTGCGAGCATTACGGCTGAATCGTTTAAGGGGTGGAATGCAACTGTCTTATTCGAAAGAACATTGTTTGTAAAAATATCGATAAAACAACGAAAGGCATAGCTGATCACCTGCCCAGATATGGACGGATGAAGGCTACAGCCAGATCAAAAGGGGTGACAAATTTCTTGCACCGTCCGAGAAATCCTATGCACCTGGCAGCATTTTTGGCAATATCAAATATATGATCATTCCATAGAATGTGATCTGTGATACACATTATACCGAGTACTGACAGTTGATTTGTTTCTTGGATGGAAGTGGCACTCATAGATAGTGGCATCGGGATTGTGTTACGCTTTAACGACAGGAGACAGCGTTGAGTTTTCGAAGCATTCAATTCTACACGGTTTCCGACTCCCCATTGGACAGTGCTGTCAAGATCAGAATTTAATGAGCTTATCAAACGCTGCCGTTTAAGTGCCCCATCCGAAGGACAAGGATGTGAATCTAGAGACAAGTATGAGAAGCTGAGGGTGCTGTCGTCAGCGAAATAGTGTAATGGGTTTGAAGTGGTAGACATGAAATCATTTATGAATACAAGAAAGAGAGTCGGAGACAAAACGAAGCCCTGGGGAACACCAGCATTTATTTTATGAATTTCAGGCTTAGAACCATCCAATACAACTTGTATTGAACGGTTAGAAATGTTATTTCTAATCCAACGAAGAAAAGATTCATCAATACCAAAACACGCATTTTCGATAAGAAATCTTGGTGCCAACTCTGTCAAATCCTTTTGAAATATCAAGTGCAATAATCTGACTTTCTCCTAAACGATGTAAGGACTTGTTCCACTATTCGGTGAGATAAACCATTATGAAGCTTCCGATATTTCTTAAACTGATAATTATCAGCGTTTCCATGACCTTGGAAAGAAGGGACGTGAGCTATTGTACGAAAGTTATAGGGAGAGGAGGATTCGCCTTTTTAGGGACATCCTGGACAGAGTAGGAAAGATGGACAAAATTTTGAGAGGTTCAAAAGCTGAAATAAAGCTAAAGCAAGTGAAACGAAATTTACAAGTAACAAGAAACATCATAGTAGAATCGTAGTCAATACTGAGGATATGGAAAAATCAATTCTGCAGACTGTTTAACGGGGACACCGAACCGAATTTCGCTGTCAAGCAGGAGGATCGCTTCAATATAGACGACAAAAGACAACAATCTCATGTTCCCGATTTAGACGAAGTGAAGACTGCCATATCTAAGGTGAAACCTTACAAATCGCTGAGCAGATGGCTTTTATTCCGACCTTTTTAAATTAGCTGAAGATACTTGGGTAGGGTTAGGAGCATGTAATAACGTATCTATAAGATATAGTCGGTTGAAAGAATGCACTATGTATGGAACCTCACAATTGTTTGCACGATTCTGAAAAAATAGACCTTATAGGCTGCACTAACTATAGAGGTTTCCGATTCCTTAACATCGCCTATAAAATCTTCTCAGTCGTAATATATGAACTTTTTAAACCCATCATCAACAATCTGATTGGTCGTTATCAGTGAGACTTAAGACCAGGAAAGTCGAAATTCGATCCAAAGTTCATATAAAAACAGATCTTGGAAAAACCCAAGAACATCAAGTTGACACCACCATCTTTTCATTGATTTCAAAGCAGTATATAACCACATTTTCAGGGACAACTTGTTAAGAGCCATGTCTAGTTTTGGTATTCCTGCCAAACTCGTTCTTTTGTGAAGGATAATCATGGACACTTCGCTGTGCTCTATAAAGGTTGGATACAACTTAACGGAAATTTTCAATGTCAAAAAAGGCTTTAGACAAGGTGATGCGTTGTAATGCGGTTTCTTTAACATCGTTTTTGAATTAATAGAGCAGAGCTCCCTAGTCAACACCTTAGGCACGATCTTTTTTAGAAAGTCTGTCCAATTACTGGCATATGCCAATGGCATTGACATAACCAGTAGAACTCAGCGTGATGTCAATGGGGCTTTTGTGAGTATTGAGGTAGAGGCGAAAAAAAGGAGTTAAACTGTTGATGAGGGCAAAACAAAGTACAATTATTGTTGCCAACAGCTGTTTCGTTGGGCTAAGAAAGCAAATGAGCGACCAAACTGTCGTTATATAAGACCTTCTTCATTCTTGTCCTGTTATACGGTGCAGAAGCATGGACTGTGATAACACCAAATGCAAGCACCTTGAGTTTTTTCAAAAGAAAAGGTCTTCGAGTAGCCTAAGGTGACGTATGCTATACGGACTGTACACTGTACAGCAACGTTGACTTATCCAGAAGTAAAAAAGTCCAATTAATGAGATAACTGGTTCACGTAGAGTGCATGGAAACCAATGCTGACGACCCGAAAAGTCTTCGAATTTACGACCACAGAACAGCAGGCCGCGGATCACAAGTGAAAAGTAAGATCTCACCCAACTTGAAGTGCGCAACTAGAGACTCTGGTTAGTTAATAAATTTGCATGTTCGTAAACGTTTTTCAACAGTAAGGCTATTCTTTATAAAATGTCAAAACATAACTGTCAAAAGACCAACTCCGAAAAAAGTATTGCCATATTGAAACCCCCAAGCGTTTTGCTTGTGTGTTGGTCGTTGCAACATGTTTGGTCGGAAAAAAGGCTATGTTTAATGGGAAAGTTAATAATTTCTGGTTTTTGTGGCTTAAAAAACGCAAATCATGTTACAAAAACAAAGAAAAGGTGATTTTTGCTGCGATTTTAGTGCTCAATGATGTTGCATCAAACATGCTTGATCGAATATATTGCATCAAACTTGTGGCCACTACTATAAATGAATTATTTACCAAAATGAGTTACTTTCCTTCATAAATAAGATTTAAAATATCTTTTCTTCAATATTTATGATCCCCATACCCATTACAACATTTTAAATACCCAAAATACCTGACATTAAAATATGCAGTTTTTCGTCTATTTCACAAGCAATATTACATCAGTTCTACATATCTAAAGGTAAGCACCCACACGGAAGTATTTATAATCTTTATTTATGCATCTAGATCAAAAACTAATAAAACAAAAGCAAAAGATACATATCTTGCAGAGTTGTGTTTGTTTTCTTTTCAGATACAATCCAAAACAAATTACAAATTATTGCGGAGCCACGACGAAAAACAGCACGAAACCCTTCTTATTTTTTTTTGTTTATTTGTGTAGGTAAATCTTGCATCCATTTCTCTATATATGTTAACCAAGCAGCTAGTAATAATCTAAATATGAAAATCTAAAAAAATAAAATAAACCGAATATCTTAAAAAGGCGAGTGTCTTATTTTAGTTCCCCATGGAGAAAGGGACGACAACCAAAAACCTAAGAAAAAAAAACAAACATTGGCTGCCTCTCAAAAGATGAAATAGATCTAAAGACATAGATATATACTATATAGCTCAAAACCTAGACACAAATAGAACTCACAGCAGCCAGCCAAAGTGTACTTCATTGATTCAGCATGAATCACGACATCGCTATAAGAGACTCTGACGACAGCCATAACATTACCGACAACGACACACATTATAGGCCCATTATTTTAATGTCTAGAGATATACCCTACCTCCCCAGTCCCTAAAGTAACAATACTCCCAAGATACTATATACAATGCAAATTCCAAGGAAGTTGGTATCTTTGTGGTTGTTGTTCTTGTTGTTGGTGTTTACAGAGAGATGCCGATAGATATGGTGGTTAAAACTGATCATAACCCATAAAGATATTTCCCTACTGGCAGTGCAATATTCTGCGCGGCACAGTGAAGTGCAATGGATGAAGGAAGCTTTAGATACACCAAAAAGATACTTTGCAAGGCTTTTTGTTTGAATTGCCATATTAGATAGATATCATAACCTATTCGTAGATACTCCTTCTATATCTAGGATTATTTTTATTAAATCCTCCTTCTTAGTTCGGATTTACCTTTCAATTGCAAACTCTCGCGCAAAAAGCTGCAACCTTAAATCTATAATTAGATCAAACATGGCAAGCATAGCTATAAGGATTTTAGCATTCATCTAGAGTCATAGCTAGAGCCAGAGCTAAGAATCTAAATATATTCATCTCTTCTGCATACTTTAGGTAAGAAAAATCCATTCCTCCAGAGCTACCACACGGGCGGCGAAACGCAAGGCGCATAGAAAACAAAAAAATCCATGGAAATGCTAATCTCGAGCTCGAGTGCTAAAAACACTGGACCAGGGATAATGTTGTAACAAAAAATATATGCAGCTCCCCCACTATCTCTGATTTTGATTCAAATAATAAAACGAATATTAAAAAAAGGAAAAACTTCCCCAAATGAAATGGAAGAAGGTATCAGATGATATGAAACTAATGGTAGCACCTAGAGGCGACTCTAGCGTCTCGCATCTCGAGTCCCACCTCGCAACTCGCCGCGAACACATTTCGAAAAGAAAATTTCCATTTAAGACAGTCTTTTTTCTTCTATTTTATATATAAATAGGTTTTTGCTCCCCATTTGGCTTCACATTGCATGACCAGCAGTTTTAAAACGGAAAACGATCAAGCGAGTTTTTGAGTACCAGATATTATAGCATAGATAATTTGAAAAGATACTTTTTTTCCACAACCATTTCCAAATGGGTTCTTTGACTATTCTCGTCGTCGTCGTCGTTGTGCTAGAAGCTAGACCATAGAGAGTTTGGCGGGATGTGTGTTTTTTTTCAATATTGAGGAGGTGCGAACATAATGGGGAGGTGGGGGAGGAGGAAGTTGGGAGATATAGAATAATAGGTAACATGCCTTTTGTATCTGTTAACCTTGATCTGAATGTTTTTGCGAATAAGTATAATTATGGATAATGGGTTTCCTGTGGGGCAAGCAACACACACAGTTAATGTTGTTTTGAACATTTTGTGTTGTTGTTGTTGTTGTTTTTATGGTGTTTTTTTAACATAGGGTGATAGAGATTGAATTTTTTTTTTGTCACATATTTTGGAGTGACCATATGTTTCTTTTGATAGAAAAAAATACTTTTTTACTATGTTTTGTATTTTTAAATTTAATATCAATTTTTAAACTTATGAATATAATGAAGAATAAATTATATCATACCTAATTCGTCTAGAATTGTAGTTGTCAAAACTATATTCCTTAAAAAAGGTACAAATATCGCTAAATTTACATTAGCAATAATAAAGATTTATGATTTTAAGATTTATGATGTTCGATTTTTTAAATGCTACCTTTAAAGATTTTTCTTCTGCAAGCACCTCTTCTCTTATTTTTTCTAGCACACAAGAGAGATTCCTTAGGTCAATATATTTAACAATATTTCTTGATGGAATACCATCATTAATGTTTCTTCTTTTCAATGAATCTCTGAAATGGTCTGAGTTTTCAAATCTTTGAAAAAAATCATACCTTTCGCCTGTCTTTATAAAAACGTTCATCAAAATTAAGTTACGAATTATCGTCTTATAGGGAAATTGTTTGCTATTCTTAAATTGTTTGAATTTCTTGTCGGTGACATAATTTTTTGTAATTGTTCTTCTGATATATTATAAAAAAATCAACATAAATTAGTAATGTTTACAATTCACAATCACAATTCTCTAAAAGTCTATAGCATCTTCAAAGACTTTATCATGAAATTCTTCTTAAAGTTGGACTTAATGAGTCTATCATTATGTGGATTTCTTCAAATCTTAAAGATCGATAAGGTATCTTCATTTTCAGGAGCAACACCTCAATGTAAAGTCAATTTTGAAGTGTACCTCAGGGAAGTAACCTTAGTCCTCTGCTATTTATTTTATTATTTATCGATTGAATTTCAAGCTGAGTCAGACATTCTTAAAAAGAAATAGCAGATCAAACTATTGCGCTAACATTCCGCACATTCCGCTTTGACCCTTTAAATAACAGTCAAGCTTTAAATTGCATTTTTTTTTCTATAAGAACTTCAATTTATGTCAGTTTTAGGTTTAGATATAATTAAATATTGTAACTTTAAGGTTTGTATTTACATTTTAAATAAATAGAAACGTACCAAGACAAAGGTTTGTTGAAAAGTAAAAAAGAAGAGCTGTTACGCAGCTCTTGAAAGAATGTGATGTGATGTGTGATGAATTTTAGGTAAATTTTGATTCACTAGAAACGAGGGAATCAAAGGATTCAAAAATTCAAAAAAACTGATATCCAATAACATACAGCAAATTTTCGCTCGTGAGTTAGAAAATCGAGTTAAAAGCTTTTAAATAACGTATTATAGTCAAGGATTTTCATTTTGAAGTTCGCAAATTGTCTTTAGTTAAGCTTATGTTGAAATAAACTTTCGACAATTCTTGATCAATAAACTTTTTGTTTATTTTTTGTAATGACATTTATTTGGAAAATTGATTTTAAGCAAACTTGAAAGTTTAATAGCTGCTAACATTTTGTATGGCGATAATAATTTATGTTGTATATTTTGTTAAGTATATTATTTAGAAGATTTCAAGTTTTTAAATTTTTGTTTGGTTTTGACTTCCAACTTATACAAAGTATTTCAGTTGAGTAAAACCGTGGAACAAGAGGTAAATTGTTAGGTTATGGAATGTTTTAAGTATTAACATTAATTAATGTTTTTATTGTGGTTCTTTTAAACTTTACATAGAAAATTGTATTATAAGCCACAGATTTTAAGAGGGTGATTAAAAACAATGTTTATTTATTTATTTAATCTACAAGCAAATAAATGTAATACTTCAGTTTTAAATTTATTACGATTAAGATTAAAAAAGTCAATATTAGAAGACACTACGTTGAAATATACAATAGATCTTGATAATGTTTCATTACTACCAATTGTAATATGAATTCTTTGAAATAAGAAGACTCTAGCTCTTTAAGACCTAGCGGGAACAAAGATTGGTACCAAGGCAAGAAGAGATGGACACTTAATATGGTAACATAGTAAGTCTCTAATAAGCATTACACTATGAATTTTTCTTCTTGATTGAAACGAGTTTATTCCAAGCCTCATAACTAGGACTAAATTTGCAATCCACTTTCTCCAAATAACGTCTGCGTATTTTACAAGGGTAATAACACGAAAGGATCCTTAAAGTCTTTTCCATTTCGTTGTATGAAACCTACCAGCGAGTTGGCCTTGGGAACCAAATAATCAAAATGACCTTTAAAAGAAAGTTGGGAATCAAGAATAACTCCTAAGTCTTTTATACTTGTAACCCTATCTAAATTCACAGATTCAATTGCATAGTTGAATAACAAAATATGTGATTTTCTGGAAAAAGAAATCGGGTTACATTTTTTGATATTCAATTTAAGGCTATTAATGTGACACGAATTTGATAAAAGACAATCGTCCAAACTCAAAACTTTTGAAAATATTTTCAAATTGTCCGCATATAATACGCATTCACAAAAATTATGAAAAGGAGCGGACTTAGGTGGCTACCTTGCGGGACACCTGATGTACACTAAATTTCCTTTGAGTATGTATCTCCAATCTTAACTTCTTGTTTTCTACAAGATAAATATGACGATACTCAACGAAGAAACTGAGAATGAAAACCAAAAATCTCAAGTTTTTTCAGAAGTGTTTGGTGGTTCACAGAATCAACGGCTTTACAAAAATCAGTGTATACTGCGTCTACTTGAAATTTTATTTCTATAGCGTTAGTGGCATACGAAGTTAAATAAGATAAATTGGTAATAGATGATCGACCGGATACAAAACCATCCTGTACTTCTGATAAATATTCACTTGTAAGAAAATCAAGCTTTATTTTCACCATGGAAATTGCGGAGAGTTTACAAATACCCCTATAATTGTCTACATCATTTTAAGAACCTGATTTATGTATAGTTACCAAGTAAGAAAGTTTCCATTCATCAATAAAAATATCTTCTTGGAGGGACTTGTTGAATATGCTTAGTAAAGGAGCACAGATGGAATCACAACAACAAGAACAAAGAAAGATATTGAGTTCAAACCATCTTGCTCAAAATATTGTTATTAATATTTTGTAAAACTTTAAGAAATATCCACAAACCCAGCCTCTTTTTAAAACTAAATCAAACGTTATTGATTCAAAGAAAACCAGAAGCTATTGGGATTACTTTGTGTAATCTCAACCCGTAGGCTTTGGAGTAAAAGCGATGTTGTGAAATAAAATACCTTACCTGAAAAAGAAACATTGCACCTATCTCAAATCCTATAGTGTACTGAAGCAGGGTGATATCAGAGTGGCAGCCCTCAAATTGAATAATTTTTGATATTTAATATTTTTAGCAAGAGATAGGATTGTACAGAATAATTGTATATTATTTGATATTCTAGCCTTGCTTCCATTTTGTTTAATGGCCTTCTTTCCATTCCTGGCACAGTTTCCAACATTTCTAACTTTATACAAACAAATCTGGTCATGTTACAAATTAAAAAAAAAACACCCACATTTATGGCGTTGCATTTAAGGAACATTTCTGGCATAATTTTTGGGATCCTTCACAACTTGTGCTGTAAGGTTTACCTATTTTGGTCACAATTAAGTGGGAATTAACTTCCAATTCAGATCAAACTTGGACGAACATTTTCTTTCGGAATAATATTCCCAAAAGACAGTTGATTTTTTTTTTAATTCAAAGGTTTCTTTATTTTCACAAATATTCAAGATTTATTACAGTTTACCCACAAAACAAAGTGTTTATCTGCAGGCGGTTATAAACAATAGTTATTATTTTATTTTACATTTATAATTTCTTTCTTTCGTTTTTTTTTAAATTTCTTATACTTTTTAGATTCTGTGGTAATTCATTAATTATTTTTGAACAATGTATCTGAGCTCTCTGTTCCCATATAAATTGAAAGTTGACAGGATTTCAAGCATTCTAAGTACTCTTCTTGTAGAATTTAGATCATGTCTTATTGGCTGTAGGAATCTTTTGTCATCCATATAATGTTCTAAAAGTGTGAATAAAAAGTTTTAATGTTTAATCAGACGATGTTGGAGATTCAGTATCTTATCAAGATGTGTTTTTAAAGCTTTTTTACAGGCCAGTATTCCAAATCGAATTCGAGATTCCACGAGCGAATAAAAAACTTGCTTAGGTACTTCGAAGTTTAAAAATATTTTAAGGTAAACCAAGGCAAATAGGGTGCTTTCGGTTTCGATTGGTTAGTTATTAGCGGACAATGGACACTGATCGTTTCGGTGATATATAATGGTTCTTTCCGTTGAGATGGGGGCCAAATGTGCATAACTTTTGTTTTTGTAGCATTAATAACCAGTTCATAGTCATAGCACCACTTGGATATATTATCAAAATGTTTTTGAAGTATTTCTACTGCTGAATTCACACTTTTGTGTTTGACTATAATGGTTATATCGTCTGCATATGTATATGCTGAATTAGTTTTAAACAATCGTAGTAGTTTATTAGTATAAAATATGAACAAAATCGGTCCTAGTTTCGAGCCTTGTGGAACGCCATATACGGTAGGTTTTTCTTCACTCTAAGTTGATGTTACTTTAACCTTAATCGACCTAACAGTAAGATAGCTTTAGAGTCAGTGTGATAAACATCCACTGATACCAATTTTTTCAAGTTTTCAAGAAGTTTTGCTGGGCTGAGGGTGTCAAAGGCTTTGCTGAAGTCTATGAACAGTGTATTTGTAAATTCTTCCAACAGCTTATCCGTACTCTTTTTTTTTTTGAAATCCTTATTGGTTTGGGTGCAAGACAAATAAATTGAGTCGTTTGACAATTACTTTCTCCAAATATTTTTCTACTAAAGTGGATTAGGGTCCCACTGAGTGAACTCATTTCTCTAGACGAGCAAAATGTATTTGCTTAGTAGACAGTGTTATAAAATTTACTCTTAAGTATTTTTACTTCGATACAAATGACAGCTCTCATTTATTTTATAAAAAGGGGTTTTAGCTATTCATTGATTGTATTTTCTAAAATGAATGCTTACATTTATGAACATGTAGTTGGAAATTTGGAGGTTCAATTGACCAAAACATTTGTATGCAGGAACAAATATTAACTGGATCTCTTGGATGGAGCACTTTATCATTGAACGTTATTAACGGATTAATCTCTATTTTAAAACAAATATTTATGTATGATCATCTTACTAAACCATTTTGAGAGGAAGAAATTAGGTATATATAGAAAATGAAGATATACAATCTTCCTAAACCTACCTTATAAAGCTTAAAGACACAGTTAAGAAAAAAAACAACATTTCTAAGTTAGCAAATTTTCTTATAAACGACTAATTTAGACCCTAATTTGCTGTTTCTTTGTTATCCAAACCTCAAAATGATCAAAGAGTCAAAACCACTTAATCAAACCCTCATTATAATCAAATATCTAAACTAACATAAGCAAAACCTCAAAAAGATCCTAAATGCTTTGTTTTTTTTTTCCAAGGCGGCTTCAAATTGTATCAAATTACAAATCGTTTTGCTTGAGTTAATTTTCTAACTTATAATTTTGTTTTTAGCTAAAACTCTACTGGTATATAGGTACAGAAATATAAATAGGTACACATTAAATGAACATTAGTGTTATTAGAACCCTCAAAACATAGTAAACGCGTCATCTATTATTATTATTTATTTCTAACAAGCATATAAAACAAGCTTGATTGTTATTGTTTCGTTTACTTTTTCCCGCCCAATCTAGTTAATTATTATATGAAATTACCCTCAAATACACCCCACTCCCCCTCTGCCAGCCATCAATGTGAACTCACTTAAAAACCTCATTTAATTGTTCCAAATCAGCTGGTTCTGTTTAGCTTGAAATTCATTCCATTTTCTATGGAGACTCCCAGATCTATCTATTTATCGGCTCTTTCGAGTTCCAATATTCGTTTATGATTTACGCGTCAATGATGCTGTGAAAGAGAACGGGGATGGGGATGGTTACGGGGATTTAGCAGCGGCGGTGGCGGAAATAATTTATGATGAACGCATTACGGTCTAATTCTGAATCCGGGGAATAATTAAATGGCCATGGCTCGTGTTGTGTATGGTTGGATATAGTTGGTTGGTTGGTTGATCAGAGAGTATGATGGTTTTAGTTCTAAAAACAACTTAAGCGTTATGTATATTTTAAATTATGGAAATAAGTCCCTATATAGAGTCAAACCCTCTCTCAGTTCTCATTATAGAATAGAACCGAAGGACCTAACACAATAAATGCCATTAAAATGTAAATTACTAAAATTGTTTTTTCATTCACTCCCCCTCCAATCTATACTGGATGATAATACCTAGTATTAAGAATGCCGTCGTTTTTAGGAACATTCACAATTTTAACACCGTGTCCCTACCCCTTTCTACAACCCTCGACTCCTACTAAATCCAACTCAACACTGTGTAGGTTTTTGCTGCACAACAAAAAACAATATATCGATTATTTTGTCATGAATTTGCAATTTAAAATATTTTTGTTGGTTTTTCATTAAAAATTTAATAGAATTCTCAGTGAGAAAAGCAACAAGTGAATTAGAATAATTTCGACTTTATACATAAACAAAACAAAAAATATGTAATTAAAAACATACAAATTGAATAAAAAATAGATTTGAATTTAATATATACTTTTTTTTGTTAGTTATCAATTTTGAATTTTAGTTTTGTATTCAATAAAATTGGCTTTTAGGGAATTATATTATGATGACTTTTACAATTTTAGTTAAAAAACTTGCATACCTTTAGGGATGATCTAGTTTTAATTAAAATTTTGTTGTATTTTGAATTTATTTAATTTTGAAATGAAGTAGAGTGAAAAGCTTAAAAAGTTAATGAAATTACTTTCTAACATTTTTTTTTTGAATGATAAGCAAAAGGAACAAATTTTAATAACTAACAACAATTAGGTTTGAAGTATTTTTGTATTATAGAATTCGCATTACCGGAAAATTTAATAATTCTCTACACAAAGTTACTTAAGGTCGAATTAATTTTAAGTGTGTAGTAATTATATGTTAATAATGAGTTCAAGGTGAATGATTTTTCAATAATTGTTTATTGTTAACTCTGTCATTAAAAAGACAGACGAACAATAATTTTAGTAATGATTTGATGACATTAAACAAGCATTGTGTCAATAATAATGTTGTTTCAATTGACAACCATGTACTCATTATTTTGATATAATTATCTGGGTCGTCTGTATTATTAGAGAAATTATATAGTTTGATGTTTTAATCTCTAAAGTGTATAATGAATAGTGGTTTTTCTTTGCAAAACGGAAACAAATAAGTATTTTATTGAAGTAAGTTTTAAGCCCCAAGACATGTTATTCTGAAAAGAATAATGAGAGTCTAAACTTCCGCACTTAAAGTTATTTTATTCAAACCAGAAATAGAAACAGAGAATCCTTCTTTAAGATTGAAAAAATAAAGCAGATTTTTAGGGAATTGAAATAATTTCAGTCTTCATTTCTGTAAAATAAATATAAAGGGTGTTTTTTAGAGGTATACAAATTCAAAAACGAATAAAGCATATACGAGTACGATTTTTTTAAAACTTGATATGTACTTTATTTTATGGAAAAGAAAATCTTCTGGCATATGAACTACAAGGCTGGCTCGGACGTAGTACGATCCTATCAGGATGATTTACGGGCCAACCAAAAATTAGCTTCTCGCCAAACAAAATCTTATAATAAATTGGAAACAAAACCAATCTTGTTTCGGGCTCATTTACCGAATCTTAACGCTTTGCTATGTGATCCTGGGGCTTCAATTCTTGAAATGCCAAACTGAACCAAAAATAAATTACTTGACAGCTGATAAAATATAAGCCATTGAAAATGTTGTCAATTTAAAAAAAAATTGTATGACGAATCCACACATTTACGGCTGTTTGCCCTTTATCGATGACTTCATCAATGATTGTGTGGTCTCTTAAAAAAGTATGAAAATATAAGGTCTGTTAAAATCAAAGACCTCATTAGAAAATTATGCCATAGCATTGTTACTCTTGTGGAATGTGACGCCAGTATTTTTCAACCATCAAAAATCATTAATCATACGTAGGTTAGGTTGGAGTTGCTGTCCAGATATCATTGACGCACGTAGACTTCAAGGGTCCATTGTGATACCACTAATGAGGTTACTCATGGGAGAGTAACAAAGCATTTCGTACTTTTAATAAAGTTTGAGAGACGTTTTGCGTCAATCGTTGGCAGTTCACTGGTATTATCGAAGAAGGGATTACCGAGAAAGTTACTCCTTCTAATGGAGAGTGCTGGACATGTACATAGAAGGTGTTGGACTGTTTCCTCTTCCTTCTCGTCCATGCAGCTTCTACAGAAGTCATATGTGTAGACCCCTAGCCTCAGAGCATGTCTTCCTATGAGGCAGTGTCCCGTTATTACTCCAATTGTAGAGCTTATACTTTGTTTGCTCAGGGATATCAAGCCTTTTGACCGTTTTAAGTCTATGCTTGGCCATATTTGCTTGGTTGCTAGGCAGATGGTACTTTGTGACCATCTAGCATTTGTTTTTTCTAGAGCATATTGCTTGAGAAGATATTTGCATGTAGCAAGTGGTGTTCCTATGTAATGTTTTTGTCTAAAATTAGGCAGAAGTGTTCCGTTTTTGGCGAGCTCATCGGCTTTGCAATTTCCCGGAATGTCTCTGTGGCCGGCACCCAAATGCACTTTTTGCACTGTTTGAGAGTTTGTGGAGACAGACGCGAGAGATTTAAGAGCGGCTTGGCTGTCTGAGAAGATTCGTATATCCTTACAAGATATAAGATTAGATTGACCATCTTGTCCAGTACGGTCCACCATACGACAGCTTCATATTACCGAAGTGTGTAGCCAGTAGTTTTTTTTTTGGGGAGAAGCCCCATTTAGTAGCCTTTTTTACTCTTTCATCAATATTTGCCTTCCAATTTAATTTTTTGTCTAAAATGAGGCCTAAATATTTAGCTTGGTCGGAAAAGCTTAATGGTGTTCCTCTAATCTTGGGTGGGCTAATCTGAGGAATTGTATATCTTCTCGAAAAGAGTATTAATTCTGTTTTATGTGGATTGACGTCCAAGCCACATTGCTTATCCCATTTTGTTAGCCTATTTAAGGCATTTTGTAGGAGTTCCGAGAGAACTTGGGGGTGCTTCCCAGATACGGATATTGCAACTTCGTCAGCATAGGCAATCACCTTGAAACCCTCTGCTTCCAATGATGTAAGTAGGTCGTTTACTACCATGTTCCATAAAAGAGACGAAAGGACCCCACTTTGAGGTTGCCTCGATTCACCGATCTGGTGGTAGTAAAACTTCTCATGCCAGAAGTTATTGTCCTGCTTTTGAGCATGAGACTTCAATGTGCAATTTATTTGTCGTAACAGTTGGAACCGCCTCAATTTCGGAAAAGAAAGTTTCAATCACGACGCTATAACTAGCCCAAAAACAACAACAGTCATTGACACATTGATGATAAAGAGGCTTAAAAAGAACAATCTTTGGACTCTTTTAATTTTTAAGCACCAAATGGGACAATTTTGTTTACTAGTGTAAACTTTGAGGTGAAAGTGGGTCCTGCCACTGACGATGATTTTTATATAAAAATCCCGACCATTTTGATGCATTTCGTGGACCCAATATGGAAAACTGACTTTAGTTATTTTGTAAAACAAAAAAAATATATTAAACAGAGTAAAAGATCGTAAAGAACCAGAGATAAGTGACTTAGAGCTCTCCATTATTTCTGAGTGAGACTTTAATATCATGTTAAATGTTCCTCTAGGACCGAAACTTTTTATGCAAAATTGATCTTGGAAGATATATATCCTTTCCTTTTTTGCAAGAGACAGTACCCGTAAAAAAATACTTTAAGTGGCACAGGCTGGGATTAGACCCAAGACTCCTAACATGACAGTCCTGTGCACAAACTATCCCGACACCTGTACTACGAAAGTACGAGTTCTTGTGTTCCCTTGTTATTGTTTAAACGTCTTAGACTTTAGTTTATATGCAAAATACGCTGCAATGCCGTTTGTAATTGCAAATATCGACAAAAAATGTAAAAACCTGCAGGGTTTCGTTAACACTTCAAATCACTTTTACTTTTGGCGGCCGGAGAAGGGGATCTTTTTGAACTATGATTAAAAGAGGTTCAACTTTTGTGTACCTAGTGTATTTTAATGGGACTTCGACAATGTAAAAAAGCTTTAGAAATGCCAGCGAGATATTTGAAATAAAACCTTTAATTCGAAAACTTTTAAGAACTCATAAATTTACAATGACTTTTGGGGAGAAAAATTAGAGATAATTGATACAAGTCTTTTTTTAATTATCCTCTCTTCGTTCTTATTAATTTAAATTTAGTTTAAGAGGATTAGCTTTCAAGATCAAACTCAGTTTTTAAGCTAACAAAGAAGGCAATTAAGCTCCCAAATATCCAGGCATGTAAAACATACGAAAAATTAAGATCCAATCGAAATCAAATTGAATTAGTTAGTTGGATATGAATGTATATTTAAAATGATATTCAAATTCGGAACTAATTTTATAATTTTTAAAGTATTTTGATGTATGTATGTATGTATTTCTTTTTACAGATCATGTCAATTACAGAATTCTTATAATTTTTTTCCCAGTGAGTCAACTCGAACTACTAACCTCTCACGTGATTTTTAAAACTTAACTAAGAACTAAGCCCTATGAACTACATTATCGATTCTTAAGACTGCATTATCATTTCTGAATTTACTGACCGACTGTCAGTTTCTGACATCTTTGCAAATTTCTTTGATAGATGTGTTATAGCTTTCATTGAAAATTTCTATTTCTACAAGTTTTCATATTGAAATCAAGCATTTGTAGTAAGGGTTTATATTGAAAGGAAAACAGGTGGGACAAGAGCATCTATGACGTCTCAGATGCTCTATATTCTTTGGCTCTATTGCAGTCATCAAGAAGAAACCGTAGCTAAATTTTAAAATGAGGGTTAATACCTTAGCAATTACATGCACAGAGAGTGTGTAAAACATTACTTAAACCAAATAAGGGTGATTGTTTAAACTTTTATCTTTTTGGAAGCACTGGTTTAACAGCTGACTCACGTTTCGTGTTTTGTTTCACAGTTAAACATCTTCAGTTTGGTCTATATTTTAACCATGAATCGTCTTACAAACGAACAACGCTTGCAAATTATTGAATTTCATTATCAAAATGCATGCTCTGTTAAGAAAGTTCATCGCGCGCTTCTTCCATTTTATGGTCAGTTTAATTGACCCACTGAAGCCGCTATTTAGGCTATTGTGACTAAAGTGCGAACTCAAGAAAATATCGTAACTGTATCGGTTAATGTTAATGATAACCATCAATTATCGATTTGTCACCGTTTTCGCCGCATTTGGGCTTCTGTTACTCAACAACATGGAAAATTTTGGGGAAGGATTTAGGTGTGATGCCTTTCAAAATACAACTGGTGCAAATATTGAAGCTGAAAGACCTACTGCAACGTAAAATTTTTGGTGAATGAGCTGTTGGAAAGTTGGAAGAAAAATTGTGTTCAGCGACGAAGCTCATTTTTGGCTCAATGGGTACGTTACGTAAATAAGCAGAATTGTCGATTTTGGATTTAATAGCAGCCAGAAGCATTGCAAGAGCAACCCATGCATCCAGAAAAAGTCACAGTTTGGTGCGGTTTATGGGCTGGGCTTCATACTTTTTCAAAGATGATACAAATCGTAACGTAACTATGAATAGTGTAGTGCCCGAGGCATGATAGTTAGTGCGTTGGAATGTCATGCCAGAGGCCTTGGGTTCGATTCCTGCTTATGCCATCTAAAGTCTTTTCATGGGTACTGCCTTTTTCGAGGAATAAACAAATCCCCCCAAGAGTAATTCTTGTCATGAAAAAGTGCTTTCTCAAATAAGCCGTTCGGATTCGGCATATAAACTGTAGTTCCCCTCCATTCCTGACAACATGACTCGCACACAGGACTGGTTGAGATTTGATTTGATCACTAGACCCTAGTTCTCAACGGACTGTTGCGCCAACTTTTTTTTGCCCAAAATGCAAGAGTTTGACTTGCATGACACGAAGTTTCAACAAGACGGTGCCACATGTCACGCAGCACGAGCAACAATTGACTTATTGAGAGGCGAGTTTGGTGCACATTTTATTTCACGTTCGGGACCGGTCAATTGGCCTCCTAGATCGTGCAATTTAACATAGACTATTTTTTGTAAGACTATGTTAAAGCTTCTGTCTATAGACAAGCCCGCTTCAATTGACGCATGAGAAGACAACATTGAAGCTTTTTCAAAAATCTCCCTTTATATAGAATTTATAGCTCTACCTTCCCACTTAAAATGATTTGGTTCAATAAAAGCCACTGTAATTGATTTGTGACGCACTTTGAATAACCCATAAATGACGTGGGCATAAATACAAGAACAAATCCAAAAAAAAAACAGTATCCACAGGAATGTGGTCTTTTTACGAGTAAATGATATAAACAAAAATGCACGACATAGAATCACATTGATTTGACGTAAATTAGTAAAATACTCGTACCAACGATTATACACCACGTCCACACATGAAATATACCTTAATTGAAATACCAAAATAAATTATTGTCAACTTCAGTTTTTAACTCAACTTTGCTCGATGCAAAAATAAAATTTTAAAAATAATTGAGCATTCATTAAAAATCAAAAATCGTGACCATAATTCAAAATCGCATCAAGCCAACAAATTTGTGCCTAATGAATATCAAACTAAAAAAAGAACCGCTCTTTAAAAAAACAAAATTTTGTTTTGAATAATGAATTAGAAAAAAAGATGTAATTTTTTTCACTCATGCAAAATTCTCTGAAAGCTTTGAACTTAAAAAAAAAGAACAAAAACAGATTCAAAATGGAATGTCGGTTGTTTGATGTGCCTCTTTTAACCAAACCTAAAAAAAACTGAATAAAATAATCGGTGTAATTTATTATATTGCATTTTTGGTTCGGATTGCGATTGAACAGAGTTCAGAGAATTGCAAATAAACCTTTAATACTCCCCCATGATAATTGTTTCCATATAAAGAATATAGGCACATCATACCACATGCAACATCAAGAAGACTTATAGGCACACCTTTGTGCCAGAGTTTTCTATGTCATGAAGTTAGATTTGCAACTATTTTAAGACTTGAAACAACAAAACCGTTTAAACCACCTACTCTGATGGATGTTGAGTGGAAGTTTTGAGAAGGGTTTGGAAGTTACTGCCTCATTTTCGATTTAATAGAAAATTCACAGCGCCAGCTATTTCCGGTGAACCGTGTGCCATTAACACACCACCAAAAACCATTTCCATATGTCATTCTAAAACTTCTAACAAAACACAAAAAAAAAGAACTTAAAAAATCTTCAAAAGGAGGAAAACAACATATTTTTGGAGGTGTTAACAATATATAATATATGCCACGGTCTGCACTGCTGCTGCTGCTGTGGTGGGATTTCTTTAAACGTTTTATAAATGCATTGATCAAATTATGCGCCCACATACTTTTTGACTTCCTCAGCAGCACACACACCCAAAAAACCAAAAAGATACTTCCCAGACACAAAATTACAACCTTCGGATACATTTGAATCTTTTTTATGTTTTCGTTTTCTGACTTTTCAACGGAAGAAAGAAGCGAACATTTCGTGTAATGAATAATTTTTGCATTTTGCAACGTGTCGCTCCATATTTTCGACTTTGATGTGACACAAAAAGTTGTCATCCACGGAGGTTTATTCAGTCACCTTCCACCTCCTCTGAATACTCTTCTACAATCCATTACCATCATTTTCGCCTTACCAACATAAAAGTTTCCTGCCTCTTGCATGTCGCGCACGTGGAAAACAACAACAAAAAAGACACGAACTTCCCATCAGGAGTTCATCATCATCAAGCCCTTCGTTCAGTACAGTTCGTTGGAGTTCGAGGGGTATAGGATAAATAGGACTGCCGCGATGATGTCGGTTCGCTCATCCAAAAAGGTGAGTTTTGCCAAGTTAAAATTTATAAAGCCTTTTTTGGCTTTCGGGTCTTTTCAGTTCAGTTCGGCCCAGGCTCTGTGATGTGTGATGTCGTTGTTGTTCTACGCTATAGCCAAAGTTGAATGTCAACTCGCGTAGTTGTAGTCTGTATAGACCTGTCAGCCTGATTGGTATTTATAGGCAAAATGACGAAGCCTTCCTGTCAACCTGGTGCTTTACTTTATTTTATGAATCTCATCGTGCCTACTCGTATATTTATAGTACAGTACATGTGCTCGCATCATTTTGGTCGTGTTGGATTTTTTTTTTGTCATGTTTCACGTGCTGTGTTCGCGAACTCACTGAATGTAACAATTTTACATTGGTAACGTGACATTTACAACTATGTGTGACTATACCATAAAAAAAGGACTTTTGGGGTGATGTGATATGCAGATGGTATATCAACGTTTGACGGATTAATAGAGAGATAGGGTATTATAAAAGTGGGTGAAAGTTTCTGACTTGTAATAATGGAGTTGTTAGGCACATGTGGAGGAATTTGATGGAAAACTATTTTGGAAAACTTCTGACACTCTAATTATTATTGTTTCAGTCAGTTTCGCTGAAATATCGTCACAATTTTCGTATTAGGGTTGTTAGAAAAAAAGTTATGTTGATACTTATGTATAAGTAATTTTTTATTTAGCTCAATTCTAAGACATTTTTAAAAGTAGTTTTTAAGCTTATTACGCCAAATTCTAAGAATTTTTTTTTTACAAAAATTCAGTGTCAAATTCAACTCTGATAAGTTTAAAAATCAAGAAAGTTTAACCTTTATTTGGTTAAATATACTTTTGAGAAAATTTAAGGCTTAAAATGGAAACGAAAGCTAAGTTTTATTCAGAAGATATAGAAGAAATGTTAAAGATCAGATTAGAAAACTAATAAGAATATCTTTTGGACTTATTTCTTAATATCAGTTTAGAAAAAAAGTGAGAAAACATTTTAATTTATGAACAAGGCAATTAGCAAGGGCTTTAGTTACGAGAAGAAAAACGGTCTCGTAAAAATCGAAAAATGTCTCGGTATTTGTTCCGGTTTAGTATAACTTAGTCTCGTCTTGGTCTATCTCGATTGTTTCTAGTTATTTGTGTCGATGCCGAGAAATAGAGCCAAGTAAAATATGACCAATTTTAAGCATATTTCATATTTTGTCACAAAAACATTTTGAAATCACCCATTTCTAGCCAACAGTTCAGAATTCAAACTTTTAGAAGTTTCATTACAAACACCTAATTTGTTGATTTATAGTAGATGAATATTATAATTGAAAAGATCAACGAGACTCCCCGTAAATTTCGGTACAAAATATGCAGTCGTATAATTTTTCTTAATAATTTTCAGGATTTTTAAGGGGAGTACGTGTAACACTTCAAAAGTTATCTGATTTTCTTAAATTTGTATACAGTAAATTGTTAAACATTTATTAATAAAGCTTTGTGGTTATTTTTGGCTTATATTTTAGAGAATACAGTAATTTTTTCAAACTATTTAGAAGCCGAAAACAACTTCTTTTCGATAATTTGTCTTTGAACCAAAAATGAGAGAATATTTCTAGCATTTCAAAAATATTCAAACTCGATTTAAGAGAAGCAGTCCGATATTTGCACATACTCATGGGGGTATTACTACACTTATTATGCAAAGACACTGTGTGAGCACTAGGAAAGGGGGAGAGGTTTTCCTGAATATTGCAATGATCGGGAACGACGGCGTATAGCAATGAATAACACATTCGTGTAGTACGGCTAAAGAACGTATCTCTGTATTTGTCAGTATGACCGAGGTTGGACTCGAGGATTGATGAGCATTCTTTGAACCGCGATTATTGCGGTTGAACTGTTTAAAGGCAAGAATGCAGTTGGCTATACCCCCAGTGCATAAACCGTTAAAATATCGGTAAAAAAGGGTTAGCCAAGAAACCTTACGATAATATTCAAGCGACGTAAACAAACTGGTGATATTATCACCAATCAGTTAAAATGATATACTTTCTATGAGGCTAAGAGGCTTGGATAAGTTGATTGAGCACTAGCCCAGAGATAAGAGTTTTATGCTCAAGCTTTAAACGTAGACATCATGTAGATAATAGCCACTTCTTGCGTATGTGATCGGTCCACAAAACATCGCGAATGTGATCGTTAGACAGGACGTGGTAGGTGAAACACATATCGAATATATCGAGAGGTTCAGTTTCATTGATGCTAGTGCCAGGCATGGATTGGATAATGACAAGACTCAAGAGAGGTATATCAAGGTTTAACGATATATTGTATTTGATTCTCTATTGTACGATGCTGTTAAGGTCGGAATCGAATAAGCTTCCACATCCCACGAAATGCGATGTAAGTGTGAACACGAACATGAAAAGCTAAGATTACTATAGTAAGCAGAACAATTCATTGGATTAGAAGTTGCAGTCAGAAGGTCATTAGCAAAAACGAGAAAGAGTGCTGGAGATGTTTTATCTTTATCACGCATTTACTTTGTGATTTTCAGACTTGAAACAATCAAATAGTACTTGTATTTAACGATCCGCAACGTAAATACTTATCCAATGAAGGAGGGATTCATGAAAACTGAAAGCACGAATTTTATATTAGAGAGCTTGAAACGAAACCCTACAAAAAGCTTTTGAAATAACAAGTGCAATAATCTTACTTTCGCCAAAACGATAAAAAAGAATTGCTCAACTGTTTAGTGAGATGACCCATGAGATCACCAGTAAACATATTGCTACAAAATCCGTACTGCTGACCATTTAGAATCTTTCGATCTTCGAGATATTTCTTGAGCTGATACTTAATCAACGTTTTCATGACCTTAAAAAAGGGACGTTATTAAGAAACCGGCCGATATTAAGAAGGTGAGGAGGATTTGAAGGGCTGTTTTCCATCTCCTCGAAACGGGAAGAATACCTCTTCTGAACAATAGCGGGGTACCATCCGTGCCAGCAAATTTATGTAATTGAGCTTGAGATTTTGAAAAGAGAAATGGTTTCGAAGTCATTCAGAAAAAAAAAATTCGGTGGTTTTCCTTAACATATTCGTTTAAATGTTGGTAAAACGTTGTCGAATTGGAGTATCAAAAGAGTAGCACACAGATAAATCATGCGAGAGCTACGTTAACGAAGATCTTGTCTGTTTACCTTGTGCCGTTCAAGTAAAAATGAGATCCGTATGTAATCATAACCACTTCTTTTGGGATTTAACCGTCTAAGAATCACTATGGCGAAATAAGCACTCTACTGTTTGGTAGACAGAAAGTTATTCAAAGAAACTACGAGCTCTTTTATGACTATTACGATATCAGCATTCCTACATCAAAATCAAAAAAGCTCATTTTGTGCTGCAAAAAATTCAAACCGATTCCTTAAAGCTTCTATATTCCTGTTATGAAATATAGTGATTGTTATGTTTCCTTATGCATAAGTAGAAATTTATAAAATTGAAAGTAAGAAAAAAGTAAAATTTGATAATACATAATTCACTTTCAAAGTCTTTTAGAAAAAAAAAACTTTGAACTTCTTGTGAGAAAGTGATTTAAATTCTCCAGTTTAATTAAAGTAGAAACGCAAATTCAAAGAGATGGAGAGATATTTCCAATATCCAAAAAAAAACATAAAATTGAATCAAATTTTGTAATTGTATCTAATTATAAATGTTTGCTCTTGCGAAATCAATGAAAGACGCAGCTCATAAACATCTGTAGATCGAAGCACTTAATAGGTTCTTTGACTTCATTGCTTGTTTTATTGAATTTGATTCTCATACTCAATCAATTAATTCGTCTACGACGATAAATATGGGTACTCGTCAATATTCCCCTTTTTTTTAATCGATAACATTTAATTAGCGAATTAAAAAAGAACACTTTTGCACGTACATAAAATCAAAGGAATCAACCACAACGCAACGCAAAAAGCAAAACTTCAAAGCAAAATAATCAAATTAATTTGTGTTTTTTTTTTAAATTAAGTTATGGCAATGTGTTTTAAAAAAAAGTAAAAATAAAATAAATATCATATTCAAATTAAGCCGCATAAATCTAATATTTACGTATCTGGTTATCTGCCGGTCTATTAAAAATGATAATGAAATACAAATTTCGATCAGGTGGTTCGTAGATTGTTTAAGCGGTCATCACCTGAATATTTAAATTTTAAATCTATACACACATAGAATAATAATTCAAACCCCAAACAAACACCAACACTATAGGCTGAAGTTTACCTACATTTCCAAAGCAGAATTCCTAGAAACACTATATGTAGCTTCAATTGAGTTCCTAATATTTACCGAAGCAACATTATAGAGGTAACTATGTTATAAGGCATAGAAATATCGCTTGTTGTGTCTACAATTATTAATGTGATAGGTACGTTATAGTTATGTATCACTATTATGGCTAATGGCATAGAAAATAAATAGAACCGCACAAAAAAAGTAAACAAATTATTTAAAGACGACAAAAATAAATACTTTAGGCATAGATTAGGCAGAGGTATGAAGGAATTCCTCAGGTTGTTGGTCTTTTTTTAATAGATTTTCTTTCAATCATAGGTAGGGCCGAATTTTTGTTCATAAGTTTAACGCAGTTTTTTTTACCTGGGAAGTATTTTAATAAATTGTTTAAATAACTTTGCACATTTTTTTTTCTTTGGCTATTGAACATATTTTAACAACAATTTGGTTGTTCTTGAACTGTTAACGACGTACTTAACAAATTACTTTACAAAACTGTCAAAATTACAAACAATTTATGGACAATTGGTAAAACACTCCATTTATTGTTGAAGTTTCCTTTTATCATGAAGTTAATAGAAGATTGACAGCTAGAAATATTAATCATAATTTTTAAGTAAAGCTGAATTAGCTGAATGAAAGATTAGCTTCTGAGGCAGTTCAAACTATCGTTATTATTGGCTGTAAAAAAGTAAAGGAGCTGTCAAAAGTAAAAAGATATGTATACACTTTAAGAGTAGGTAAATTGTTGTAAGTGACAGAATAATAGATGGGTAATGGCTTCTTGTTGTAAGGAATTAATTATGTATGAAAAAGCACGTTTTTTTAGTGATAAAGCATTCAAATGTTCAAAAATAATAGTTGAATAGGTGGGGGTTTTAAAATGTATTTATTGAATATTGAATATAAGTATACAGCTCATTAAAAACTTGTTAGGCAACTAATGGATGCAATATTTGTCCATTTTTTGTTGACTTAGTACAATAACACATAAAATAGTAAAAACTCGTGCAGTGTTAAACATAATTTATGCTGTTTCACTAGAACTGTCAAAATGATAGTCAGTTCGCACGAAAAACATTAAATGAATAGGACACTATTTTTTAAAGTAAGCTAACAAGGTTGATTACTTTCAAATATCCTGAGTAAAGAAAAAGTACCTGAGATAACAAAGGGCGTACCTATCATGTGTGAAAGTGAAAACTGTATAAGGCTAGTATGGAAATATTCAAAATTTTTACTTCAAGAGGCCAATAATATACCGTTAATACATGATAGCTCTTACTCGTATGCTAGAAAATTGAAAGCTTTCTTTTGCACTGATATTCCAAGTTATGCTTTTAATTTGATAAAGTCTGGCATCTTGGTTTCTTATCGGAAATGCTTGCTTTCGGTATCGACGAATCTCTTCTTCGTTAGATTAGACATTTTCTTTTGAAGCGTTGTTTTGGACGGATTCAATTCGGAAACTCATAAAATAAATGCTGGTGTGCCCCAGGGTTCCGTTTTGTCTCCGACCCTCTTCCTCATTTTTATAAATGATTTCCTGTCAGCTACTTCTAATCCAATACATTGTTTCGCTGACGATAGCACTCTTAGCTTTTTATATTCGTTTTCAAGCTCACAACCCTCCTCTTCGGATGTGGAACTTCAACGGCAAAATATGATTAGCTCATTAGATTCCAACCTCCACAGCATTGTAAAATGGGGAACAAAAAATCGTGTGGAATTGAATGATTCGAAAACGCAATACTGTCTTGCATCGTTAAAGCTAGATAAACCCTCTTTGCCACTATATATGACTGGCACTTGACATCATCGGAATGTGCATCAGCAACCACCTTTTGTGAAGCGATTACATACACGATGTTGCCAAAAATGCCGCAAGATGTCTAGGTTTTTTGAGACGTTGCAAGAAATGTTTCTCTCAATCTGATAAAATCTACAAAACTTATATACGTCCGAAACTTGTATATAAAACTCTCATCTCTGGGCTGGCGCTCCAGTAACTTATTAAAGCCTCTTGGACAGTATTCAAAGAAGAGCTTTTAAAATGATTGGTGACATGAACATCATCAACCCGTTTACGTCACTTGAACATCGACGAAAATTTTCTTGTATCACCCTTTTTTACCGTTATTTTATAGCACTTTGCTCTAGTGAAATAGCCAGTTGCATTCCTCCCCTTAAACAATTTAACCGTCATACCCGCCCTTCTAGCAATGCCCATCAGTTTACCCTTGAGCCCAACTTCGGACGTACTATGAATTACAGAGATTCTTTTTTTAGCCGTACTACGCGAATGTGGAACGCCTTGCCACGCTCTATCTTTCCCTGCCATTGCAATGTTCAGAACCAATGTACACCGAGTTAAACCAATGTCCTTCTATCCAACCCTTCCCTCTTTTCCTAATTCTCAAACTGTGTCTTAAATTTATATTGACATTCTTTAACAAATTGTTTTAAATATCAATAAAATTATTATCATTCAAACACTAATTACATTTCATATCTATTATAATGAAATTCTTGAAAAACTTCAAACTCGAAATCTTTTCAAATTCACTTTTGTTTTTAAAATAGTTCTGAAAAAAAAACGCAATAATTAATATAAACGATGAGTGTTTTGACCGATTCTAGAATTTCTAACACAATTTAGGATATTTTTCAAAGTGAACTTGTTACAACAAAGATAACAAACTCAGAAAATTTGACGAAATCGGTTAAGTCTTTAGAAATACAATAAAAGGGCGTGGTGGGGAGCTGTTAAAATAAGAAATTGGAACCAAGAAAGAGCAAAAAAAGGGGTTTTTAGAGAAAATGTTCTTAAGTTTGACATTACAAAAAATGAGAACAGATGAAATGGTTATGGACCAAAAGACGATTTTTAAACTTTCATACTCAAAAAATAATGAACTGGAATTTTCGATCAAGCCAAAATAAAACCACTGAATTGAATAACAGAAAGCTATTCGATACTCGTCGCTACTATACGTGTTATGCAATAGTAATGACGATAAAATTACCTTTTTAAGGAATAAAGCTTCCCTGAATTCGAATCTCGCCTTTAAATATTTCTATCACATCAGGATTCTGCAATATGACTCTTGAAAAATTCTAAACCTAATAAAAAATGGTGGTTTTAAAGCTTAATATTTCTATCACATTAGGTTTTTGAAATATGCCCATTTAAAAATTCTAAACCTAATCGAAAATGGTGTTGTAAGGCTTAACATTTCTACCTCATCAGGTTTTTGAAATATGCCCCTTTAAAAATTCTTAAACTAATCAAAAAAAATGTTTTTAAGGCTTATTTAAGACACAATAGGTATATCCCTTAACAATTAATTATATGATGATTTTTACAGATCCTTGTGTTTTAGATACAATTTAAAACATTTAGGGGATTTTGGAATTTCATAGCAGTTATGAGTCTTTATTTGATTCTATATGCAGTTTTGAGAGATCTTTAATGTAATTTCGAGTCGAAGCTTCGATTTCAACGATTTGTTAAAATTTTGAAAATATACGCCAAAATTGTATTTAGCAATAAATATATGTATTTGAAAAACTTAATGTTTTGAAAAATTATTCGTTACAAAAACGGAATTAATTGTAACCCGTTATGGCTTTATCTGATAAAAACCTTTTTAGCAAAAATGGTTTACGGGTTTCTTTAAGATTTTTGTGAGACGGTGACAGTAAATATTTTAACTGAATATTGAAGATAGAAAAAAAAGATTTGGAAAAACATCACGAATGATATTGAAATTTGTTGGCATTTGGTCTTTTCACCCACAACCATAACGCCCAGTTCCTAAAATGACATAAATCCAAAAAAATGTTAATAAAACATAAAGCGTTAATCTAAATAAATTGACATCAAGTCCGGAAAGAGAAACATGGTAAAAAATATCACTAAGAAAATGGCACAAAGCTCCAATAAAGTGTAATATCAGCCAAACCAACACTCAATGTCATTACGTCCAAATTAAGAAATTAGAAATGTTACAACGTATTTTTTTTTGTTTAAAAATTATGTGCGTTGGGGGGATCAAATTTAAAACTCAAAAGGTCCAAAATAAACCAAATTTTTGTCAGAATGTCCAAATGCTAAAACAGTTGACATGTTTTGGGCAATATGTTAATAAGAAATTAGGGCGTAATGATATTTTAACAGGTATTTGGACAAAATTAGGTTGATTTCTGGTTTTGTGGTATTTTCTTCCGAAAACGATTTTGGGGTGGTATGGTATATTTAATATCTTGTTTTTAACGCTCAACTGTTGTACAACAATACAATCTTAGTAGGTGCTAGGACAATTTTGATTCGGGAGAAAGGACCTAACGCTGCTTTCAAATCTCAAAAATAGGCCATTAAAACCCATCAGAAAAGTGCATTTGATAAATTACCAAAAAGCGTCAATTTAAGATCATAGAGGAAAAAGTTAGAACTTCAATCAATATTTTAAAGACACCTTGTCACAAATGTTTCCAAAAATGTTAATACATGTCTTAACCATCTTTCCTCCTGAAAACAAAGTTTTCTAAAACTAAAAAACCTCAACACCTTTGGTTTAAATCTCATAATACCTTTAAGTATATAATTTTTTCTTCAAAAACTGTTCCAAAAGCAAAAAATAAAAAGAACTGACTAAACGTTTATTTAAAAAGATTCACATTATTTCATAAAACGTCAGCTGAATACGAAATTCGTTATAAACACATCTTACTTACGATTCAGAAAATTTTTCCATATCACAGCTAACGGAATGGCAGTAGTTCCTATAAAAATCACACTATGACCGTCGCGTCGTCGTCGTCGTGTGCTTTTGTGTGCCTTGGAAATTTCTTCATATTGTAAGAGAACGAATAAAACCACCATCCTCCTTCTCTTGGTTCTGGAACCTTAAATATATCTACAGCTACGTATTATGAGCAATAAGGTTCATTGAAAGTTACATATACAAAAATGTGTGTAAAGGAACGACGCTCGTGGTGCACTATAAGTAGAATGCACACAGGTGAATATAGTTTATGGTAGAAAATTAGGTGCTACAGATTGCAGCTGCAAATGGAGGTATTAAGTCACATAAATTGCTTTCAACTTCTAACTTTATACTTTACTATACTTAAAGAGAAAAATGCTATTTCGTATACATACATAAATATATAAAGGTAACTTCCATCAAGTAGCTTGCAAAACGAAAGGTATTACGAAAATAAAAATCAATTTCAAAAATACTTTTCTTTTTGTTCTTGTTGTGATTCATGTGAATCACATCGTGTTGGATGTGAGATTCAACGGCAAAACACAAAATTCCTTATAAAAAAATATTTTTTCTTCTAGAAAATATTTTTAATGGAAATTTTTGAGCATAGGGGGTGAGCCTCCGTTAGATGTAGGCAAACAGTGGGGCTGGTAAAATAAAATAATTGCAATTGTTCTAAAGTGAGTTTGGAAAATAAGAAAATATGATCAAACATGTTTGACAAACCCAAGAAACCTATAATTCATATTTCTGTGGATTCTAACTGAAAAATGTGGATATTTTTGAAAAATTTCAGAATTTGTGTAATTTCGCAAGTTCATAATTAAAAAATTCTAGAAATTTTTTTTCTCAGAAAATTAAGTTGGTGATATGTAAAAAGGGTTTAGGTCAAGAAGTTAGATTCAATAAAGATTTTGATGGTTGATTCATCGATAAATATGTCATTTGAAGTTGCGTTGAATGACAATTTGAACATCTGTCATCTTTTGACATCAATAAGTGTCTGACTAAGTGGGCTGGGGACAACAAAATAATTCTGGATAAACAGTTCAGGTTCAAGGCGATTCTCAAGACACAATTCATGCTGCGTGTAAACTAGTTTCTGATATCCAATGGAATAAATCAAAACAACAATGCACAGGTACTGTTCTGGTTGGTTTGGAAAAGGCCTTTGACACCGTATGGTTATAGGGTATTTACCTAAAACCGAGCAGGCTTGGCATAAGCAAACCATTGTTGATGAGTATATAACGTATTTATGATATGCTTCGGTAGAGCAGGGCCCTGGCTATGACATTAAAATTGTCTTAGGAGATTTGAATGCCAAGCTAGGAAAAGAAGATATCTTTGGTGGCATAATCGGGAAATACAGCCGGCACAACACCACCTCCGACAACGGATTCAGGCTGGTCGATTTCGCTGCGGGGCGAGACGTTCTGGTAGCTAGTACGCAGATCACACGTCTTAATATCCACAAGGTGACATGGAAATCTCCTGATCAATCAACCGTCAACCAGATTGACCACATTGCGATCGACGCACGACTCTTCTCCAGTACACAGGATATCCGAACATTCCTAGGGGCCAACATAGACTCGGACCACTACCTCGTTGTAGCCAAGGTACGGCAACTGATATCCCGATTCAAGCCAAAACAAGGAAGTACGGTGAGAAGATTCGGCGTTAGATGGCTACAATCGCAAGAGACTGCCATGTGCTCTCCGATCGAGTCTTTACTAACCTCGTAAGGAGTCCTTTTCTGCATTCAATAAGCATTGAAATTCAGTGGCAACATTACCTTGCAGCCATCAGAGATTCCACCTCTGAAGTGCTAGGTTTTAAAAGGCCACAACAGCGAAACCCCTGGTTTGACAACGAATGACTGCAAGCGTACGCACCGAAACAACAGGCATACAAAACGGCGATGACAGAAGGACCATGAGAAGCGCGCGATCAAGGAGATAGAGGGATGTCATAACAGAAATGAAGTCCATCCATCTCATCGCAGTAGAACCGAAGTTGATGTTGAGAATATGGAAAGACCACTTCTAAAAATTATATAACGGCGATGACGAACCGAATTCTGCTGTAAGGGAGATAGAACCACTCAGCCTAGGCGACGCAGATCAACAATTCCGCCTACCCGACCTCGCCGAAGTGAAGATAGCTTAATCTAAACTGGAGTCAAACAGAGCTGCTGGGGCTCACGGCATCGCTGCCGAACTATTCAAAGCAGCAGGCGATGGCTTGATACGGAGCATGCACCAACTCATCTGCAAAATATTGTTGGAAGAGAGCATGCCCGATGAGTGGCATTTCAGCATAGTTTGCCCGATACATAAAAAAGGAGACCCTCAAAATTGCCCCAACTACAGACGCATCAGTCTCCTTAACATTGCATAAAAGATTCGCTATGCCGTATTATGTGAACGTCTAAACTAGTTCGTCAACAACCTGATAGGTCCTTATCAATGTGGCTTCAGACCAGGAAAGTCCACTATCGAACAAATATTCGCACTACGGCAGATCTTGGAAATAAAAACCCGGAAATTCAAATCGATACCCTACATCTCTTTATCGATTTTAAAGCCGCTTATGACAGCATCTGTAAGGAAGAGCTCTACAGAGCAATGTCTAGTTTTGGCATCCCTTTTAAACTAATCCGTTTGTGCAGAATGGCATGCAGAATGCACGATGCTCTATCAAGGTCGGAAAAGATCTCACCGATGCATTTGATGTCAAAAAAAGTTTTAGACAAGGCGATGAATTGTCATGCGACTTTTTCAACATCGTTTTGGAAAGAATTGTGCAAAACTCAACCGTCAACACTAGAGGCACAATCTTCGAAAGGTCCATCCATACTTGGATACACAGATGATATTGACATGATTGGAATATCAAAGCGTGATATCAGTGTAGCGTTTTTGAGCATTGCGACGGAAGCTAAGAAGATGGGTTTAGCTGGAGAAATCTAGCTAGGGACCAAGCTGGCTGGAGACGCATGTTGGTTGAGGCATAGGTCCCCCCTGGACTGTATTGCCACCTTAAGAAAGTTCTGTAGAAAGTTTTTGTCAAAAGTGGCAATGTAACTTCTACCACATTACAAATTTAAAATGGCCTTCAACAGGGAGCGGTGAATTTTGCTGATTCTCTTCAGCATTTACACCAGCGATCTGATATGTAGTCTTACAAAGGCAATTGCGTACGCCGACGATCTAATTGCGTACAGAACGGCCCGAAAGGTTGAGGTTATTAGAATTCTCTGGCAGCGTGATTTCGACAAGATTCAGCTATATTGCGACGACTGGAAACTGAAAATAAATGTCCAGGCGGAAGATGGTCATCGTTGAACTTCATGGGCAGCGATTAGCGGAAGTTTAGTGAAATACCTCGGTATCTGGTTAGATCATTATTTATATATATTTCGAATGACATAAAAATGCTGCTCTGACCAGAGCCAGAGGAGCCTTCGCTCTGACGAAATGGCTGTTTTGCGTTGCCCCTTCCCATATGGAGAAGTGTCGGGTATTCTAGCTTCAGTGTTTACGACGCTGTACCGGCTTACGTCGAGCAGCCGAATCTTTTTTCGTGCATAACTATTCCAACAAGGTCCTATACAACCGGGCTCGAATCAAGAGAATTGACTATTTCGTTATAAAATTCGTTAAAGGTCACAATGCAAGAGCATTGTCATTTTTGGGGCTTTAATAGAAGTAAAATAGATCTTAGGGCCTTTTTTTAGATTTCCTGTGTGGCCACTTAAAATGTAAGGTCTTTGCCAATCGATTCAATATAACTTTAAGATGGAATTCCTGGCAGCAAATGTGTGACTTTAATATCAGAATTCAACTTGTTTTTACAGTTATGTAAATACTTTTAATATGTTCCATTGAAATTCGCCTATTTTTCTCTTGAAAAGATCCACTGTATAATTCAGTTCAAATTTCAGAATATGCAGCACATGTAGAATATTGAACAGATTTTTTGTTCTGGTATATCTTTTACTTACCTATACCTTTTTTTTTTTAATTTTAAAATTTTCCTGAAGGAAAAGTCCCCGCATCATAACCAATCATTGCATATATACAAATGTATGTGTGCACTGTGTACATATGTACATTGTTCAGAACATTTAAGTGAAATGGGATCATATTGAAGAAATTTTATTTATTTAATTTCCATCAAAACAGAGGGAGTATAAAATACAAAACAACCAAACAACAACAACAAAAAAACAATCACGTACAATCGACGAAATTGTTTATTTTTAATTATTTTCGTTTACATTGTTTTATTACAAATAAAGGTACACACAGAGTACCTACAAATTTACAAGAACAAAAATAAAAAACGATGTGTACTTAAAAAGAAAATAAGGATATGGAATTCTGTATATTTACAACATACTCAATTGTAAGGTTTATGAATTAAATGATCTGAATTTCAAAACAGAACGTTATTTATTTAAAGGAAGCAATTTGAAACGTATAACCTTGATATCTCCTAAAAAACGACTTTTCTTAATTAGGAGATATTAAAACTTTCGGCGCTAAAAAATTGTGTGTCACAATATGAAAAAATCGATCGACATTTTTAAATCTATTTAAATATTTCCATGAAATTAAATCAACCTATATTTTTAAATGGCATGACGAACAAACGGATCCAATTCAATTAAATTGTCAATGATGGGAAATAAGCTCTTCATGCTTCATTAGATAGAAAAATTGAAAAATATTGATTTTTTTTATTTTTATTTCCAGGGAAGGAATGCCGAGAGGAATTCCATTAGATGAGTCATGGATGGTCGATTCACGATTTGTCATTATAGACAAAGAGCTATTACAGCCGCTAAGTAACCCACTCCTTGGGTTTTGATAACCTACCTATGTATATATTGCATCTTTATTGCACTTGGCTGGATCTTCATGGGTGTTCTTTCAAGGTAAATCGACTTCATGAAAAAAAAAAACAAGACCGAGAACAACCTCAAAGAATGACGTGTGAAAATTAATTTAAAAGAAAAAACAAAAATCTCTTAATTGGTCATAACTTCCACACCCATCAGGAACGTGTCCCCTTCCAAATTAGAACACAAAATGTGTTGAAGATGAGAATCATGATGTTGTAATGAAGATGAGTCGTGCTTCAATAATAATGCACGCAGCATGTTAATAATCATAATAATAAGTTTCGAATAAATAATGAGTTCTTATACTCCCCCAAAAAAACACAAATCCCGTTTTGTCCAATTTAATCTTTGGAATACTCGAAAAAGGACATTACCCTGTGAGTGTGTATGTGAAGAATGAAGTCATGCCTTGGGATCGGTATCAGCACGTATTGTCTTTATGTCAATGATATGATGAGCTGGGTGACTCTCAAATGAAACCTATATAGATATTTTTAAAATATGAACTTAACTCGAAGCAGGAGTATCTCTCCCTGAATGTTGTGCGAGCATCGACTTTGAGTCATGAAAAGTATGTTAAAGATTCCCAAACCCAATTCAACGAACTTCTGTATATACGGGTGTTATGAAATTTGATGTGTGTGTCTTGTGGGTTCATAATATGGAATTTATGGAATTTAATGTGTTTCCTTTAGGCTGTATGGCATCATCATCAATACGTCGCTTCGTCGTCGTAGTCAGTCGCCACATATCAGTGGCAACCAATTAAACCAGATGATTATCATAATCATAATTCTATAGGTTCAAAAGAATCCTTTTTAAGAGTGGTGATTTGAATCACTTAAACAAAAATGTTCGAGATATTACTTAGCGGCATAAAAAATGCGATAGGGATTCACATGGATGGAAGGGAAATATTTAAATCCGATTATTGAAACTTAACTGAAATGATATTTATCTTTAAACTGATTGATGGAGTGTTTATGGTGATTTTTTCTCAAGGAATTTTTTGCAAAATTAATTTTTGGTCTGAATCGAAAGAGATTATTATTATTTTAAAGGGTGTTTTGTGTATGAATAAGGAGTTTTTAAAAATTAGATGAAAAATAATTGCAAATAGAAATCACTTTAAATTACATGACGTTCTTAAGGTTACCTAAGCAATGGACGAGTTTAGATTATTAGGTCGGAATTAATTTGTAAATTATGATGTTGATAAATTATCAAGAATAAAAGATATATTAGAAAGATTCATACTTAAAATACCAGTTTACCTTCTTGAAAATTCAACAAAAATTGATATCGGGAAAAGATTAGGTTTTAAAAAAATCTTTAAAAAGGTTTTTTAGTTATTATTTTTTTGAAAACCTCAAATCAAAGTAGTAATTCTTAGAGTTGATTTTAGGCGTTAGAGGGCCGTACACAAGTTAGCACCACCTTTGAAGTTGATTTGTAAGGAATTCAGGTTTTGTGTGGTACATTTTATTTATAAAATTAAAACAAAAAAATCTTTAGAGCAATTTATGTCTTGGTAGTCTTTCACCTACAACGCAAAATGTTAATTGTGAGTCTTGACCTAACGTCAAGTTAATTGATCAACTTTAATTGACATTACTTTGGTTCAGTCTTTGACAAATTCAGGCATGCAGTGGTTCAATATATCAGAAATGAAATTCTAAAGTTTTATGAGTAGGTGACACGAAATGCACAATTGCAAAATCCTCGAACTGAAGGCTGTGAAGAAGAAAGTGGGAACGTCATAGTAGAATTACAGTCAATATTGGAAACGTTATAAAAGCATGGATGAACCGAGTTTTGCGGAAGGCAGGAGGATCTATTCAATATAGACGACGAGACAAAAGCCGACTTAGATGAAGTAAAGATTGCCATAACTAAGTTAAAGGATAACAAAGCCACTAAAGCAGATGGTTGCAATTTCGAGATTTTGAAAGAAGCCTTAAAAATGTTGCTTAGAAACATGCAAGAACTTATCAATAAGATATGGTCGGAAGAAATAAAATAAAAACAAGAATATTACATCTACGACCACCATCTTTTCATCGATTCCAAGGACGATTTACGAAAGCATCTTCAGGAACGGACTGTTTAGAGCCACGTATAGGTTTGATACCCCTGCCAAACTTGTTTGTTTCGCCAGGGTGACCATGGTAATCACGTTGCTCCGTAAAAGTTGGAAACAACTAATCCGAATCTTGATGTCAAAAAAGGCTCCGTCATATGTGATTTCTTTAACATCGTACTTGAAGAGTGTAGAACTGAACGTCAACACTAGAGGCACTATCTTTCAAAATCTTGTCTAATTACTCACATATTATGCTGAAGACATTGACATAATAGGAATAACTTAGAGTGATGTCAATGGGACTCTTGATAGTATTGAGACTGAGGCTGCAAAAATGAGGGCAAACAAAGTACTTGCTGTCATCAAGAAAGGACCTATAACACCGACGCGACACACTTCTGAGTCAAAACTACTTCATTGTCAGACGTAACTTAAAATAGCAAAAGGACTTTGTCTACCTGGTCTCCGGTATAAATGCAGAAATACAATAAAATAAATTAGGTGGCGCAACAGTCCATGAAGAACCAGGGCCTAGTGACTTACAACTCTCAACCATTCCTGTCTGCGAGTAATGTTGTCAGAGATGGAAGGGACCTACAGTTTTAGGCCGAATCCGAACAGCTTATTTGAGAAAACACTTTTTCATGACAAGAATTACTCTTGAAGGATTTGTCAATTCCTTGCCAGAGGCAGTACCCATGAAAAAAGTTAGGTGGCACAGGCAGGGATTGAACCCAAGACCCCTTGCTTGACAGTCTAAGGCACTTACCACCCTTGCATGACAGTCCAACGCACTTACCACCACGCTAGGTACTGGTTGCAGAAAACCAGCGCAAAAATCAAACGAAGAATAAGACTTGCTAACCTCTGTTTTTTGGAGTAAGAAAGCAATTGAGTAGTAATGCCCTCTCTCGAGTAAACAAAGTATGGCTATATAAACCCCCATCATCCAGGTCTGAAGCTTTGTCTAAGAAAAAAGCAGATGAAAGCACCTTGTATTGTTTCAAAAGTAAAGTTCTTCGTGTGATCTACGGTCCCGGTGCATAGAAAATGAGTGTTAAAAAAAATGGAACGATGAGCTATAAGGACTGCACATCCACGAAGACTTAGTCAGAAGGATACAAATCCAACGCCTGACATGGCTAAGTCATGTAAAACACATGAAAACCAATGCTCCTTCTAAAAAAGTCTTTGAATCCACTTAAACAGGACAGTGCAGATGAGGTTTGCCGCTGATTAGTGAAAAGTAACTTCACATAACTTGCAGTGCGAAACTGCAGACATTTAGGTAGAGAATTACCTTTATAAAGAAGTTTGTTAAGTGAAGCCCTAGTTCAAAGATGACTATAGCGTCACTCTAAGGAAGTAAATGAGATGTTGAAGACTCAGCAACAAGTTATAATTGTTAAAACAATTGTAGAAGATGGATATTCAAATTTAAGAGAATTTAGTACGTAAGGGAATTTTTTCAGAATCAGGAGAATTGTAAGCAAATTTCAGCAGAATTGTATCAGTTGGGATTCTGAAATATGGACTGTCAGTGGTATCATTGGGGCGTACTTTTCAAAAATTGAATTTCGCCATGCAGTTTTTGAGAATGACGATGCTTATTGCGAAATGATAACTTTTTTTAAGCAGAAATTAAGAATATAGAAACAATGACACTTTAAAAAGCCAAAGTTCGTTCGTTGTGAGGAACTTTATTGGAAGCTACGATAATGTGGTTTCTTTGAAGATAGAAACTTAAAAAAAAGTACGATTATTCAAAATCCTCAAAAGTTTTGATAATTCGGAACATTAACGACAATAATACCCCACTGCCATTGAAAATATGGATCAGCTTACAGAGGAATACCACCCAAGCCGTGAAGACTATTAAGTAGAAGACTGATTTCACAGTAAGATTTAAGGATTTTTTAAATAAAAGTATAATAATTCTGTAAACGAATTTGTGCGGTTACAATTAACATCGGGCCGTACCCGTGGCATGATGGTTAGTGCGTTGGGCTGTCATGCAAGGGGTCTTGGGTTCAATCCCTGCCTGTGCCAGCTTAATTTAAAAAATTAATTTTCGCGGGTACTGCCTCTTGCGAGGAATTGACAAATCCTTCAAGAGTAATTCTTGTCATGAAAAAGTGCTTTCTCAAACTAGCCGTTCGGATTCGGCCTTAAATTGTAGGTCCCTTCCATTCCTGACAACAGTACTCGCACACAGGAATGGTTGAGAGTTGTAAGTCACTAGGCCCTGGTTCACAACGGACTGTTGCGCCACCCCAATTGAATTGAATTAACATCGGGCGTTAAAAAAGGGGTGTGTTTTAAAATTGATACTAAGACATTAAGAGAATAAAGCTTTTTAGAAGAAAAGAATACAAAAATGTAAGCAAAGTTCGACGTTAAATTTCTAAAAAGGCTTTCGAAACTATACATTTTTTCCGCTAATGGATTTGATTGACTTTCTGTTACAAAACCAACAAACAGTTTTTAGTATTCATAAAATTCGAAAAAGAAACACATTTTCAATAGCAAACATTTCCCAATTTTATAATTTTATAAGAACTTTAAGGATACAAAATAGCTGACGAAAATGGCAAACAGTACTTTTCAAACCTATTGTTCATAAAACCTACGGTTTGATCTAGGAATTCATCGAAAAGATTAAAATATATTTAAGACAATTTAAAAATTGAAAATTAAAGATTACATTTTATGTCTTCAAAATGCAGATTAATGTGATTTTTTAAGATAATAAGTAAAAATATATACCTAACAAAATTAAAGAAATCAACCTTAGTCATTTATCATTTATTTCAAATAATATGTTTTTTGACGAATACTCCAATATACACCAATACAACCATTAATTATACAAATATCCATAAAAGTACATACATCCTACTTTTAATAATATAGCTGATTAAGCCTACTTCCTTAAAACCTTCATATGTTTACGGTCCTCGAATAAATTGGCCTCCATAAGTAGGCAGTGGCCTTATACTCAACTTTTTTGTGCAAAGAAAAATCCAATCATCACAATAGCTCATTATAAATCAACAAGTGATCTCTCTCGTGTGTGCAGTCATAACTTTTCATTCATCAACCAAAAAAAAATACTAAAAATTCAAAAGAAATAAAAAGATCTACAAAAATCAAAAGAAGAGTAACTGACACGATTTGTATTATTTTTATGTGAAGTAAAGTCTTCCAGCCAATGCATCAGTTGAGTGCACTTCGACGAAATGACATATGAGTGTTTATGTTTTTGTTTCTTTTTTGGTTTATGCACTTCACTGAACCATCACACGACTTACTTCTAGATTTCAAAAACCAAAAAATATACAACTTTAGAGCCAGAGGAGCACTAGGCCACCGCCAAGCCAAACAGTAGCAGTATTCGTTTCAGTAAAGCAGTGTGAAAAAGTGCCCGGAATTGTATTGTTTATATTTTCATGGTGGCATCTGCAATGCTCTCAAAGACCTTCTTCCCCCCCCCCCCAACAAAAATTTGCAATTTCGGAGTGTTGAACTGAAAATACGTGGGCAGGGTTATGAATGCGCACTTGATTGGATACGTCCTTGAGACAGAAGCAAGCAAAAATTATATGAGAAAATAATTTTTGTTCTTGTCTTAAAAAATATTCACGTGGTTTATGGTAATTCAGTGGTGTAATGAACGATGTGTGCTGAATCAAGTCGAGTCGAGTCGAGTCGAGTTAAGTATCGTTAGTCTTAGTATTTATATAGACTCATCAGAAAGTGAGAGTGGGCGGATTTCCGCTCTTTAGACGATATCAGCTTGAGGCATACTTTTCTTATATTATTTTTGCAAACTCATCCGCATATGAGTGCTGAAAATATGAGTGAGAGTGCATAAATATTTATTTTGAAATTGGAAGTGATAGATTTGACTTATGGGCTACCCTAGAGGTCATGTACAAGCAGAGCATTGGTTTAAATATACAATACAGCTGTAAGGGCAAGGAAACTTTTTGTAGGTAAATTTGTAGAAAATTCAATAAAAAAAGTAAATATACGCCAGAGTGTACGAAAATATTCTTGGAATCAAAGATCAGTGAAATATTGTTGGTACATTTTTCTGGTTCAGCTTTTTCTCAAAGGGAAATTGCACAAATACATTCTTGAGGTATTTTTTCAACAGTATTAAGTGAAGACTATCACTAATACTTTAAGGACCTTTTCCTGAAAACAAGATGTTTCGATTTTGCTGAAATAAAATAAAACTAAATAAGCTTTTGTCTATTAGACTTGAAACTTAAAAGATGATGACGAATTTTTAAAAATTTGGCATTCAAAATACGACAGATGTTGACAACGTCACAAGCCACAGAAGTATTCAAATAAAAATAATGTTTTTTTTTCCGATTTAGAACTTTTAAGTAGAATTGAATCCGACAAGTAATCTTCTGCTACTTAAACTCGAGTCTGATTTCAGGAGATTGACTACCAATGTGATGATTATTTGCCGCTAATGTTATCCTCCAAGTGGTCAATCATTTCGGACTTAGTGGTTGCGTAGACTAGCGGCGACATCACATATCCCTACAGAAATAGTGAAGCAGAGTAAATCGCTTGTTTGGCACGAGCTGGGTAACATTTCAACAAAATCACCTCTGAAAATTTTTGTTAATACCTAATTTTTCTAGATTTTTGGGAAAAGAATTTTGCTTCAGATTTTATCCACGCCAAGCTTTTTGAATCAATTAAATCATTCGAGTTTCATAATCTGTCACCTTTAATCCTAGACGGGATGAGTTTGGTACATCAAAGTACATGAAGCGATAGAAAGAGTTGATCTCACTTAACCTGACGTGCTTTTTTCTATCAGGTATGTCTTAATGCAGTTAATCGTCGACTGGCAAAAATGGAAACCAAATAATTATATAATAACCACTTTATAAGTTTCACACGTGAGACTTCAATAATTTTTAATTCTTGTCAAAGTTTGTTGTGTCTAGGTCTACAGCAGCGCCATATAAGTACGCACTTATACACACATTCACATTCGTAGTCAAATAACGTTTTCTTTTCTTCAAGTTACTAAACTTAAATACGTTAATTAATGTCTCCCTACACCAACCCATCCAGACGAGATCCGTTTCAAATCAGTATAAAAATCTGACAAACTATACCTTATATACGAATTGTTGACGATTTTTTTACAATTAATTCAAAAATGACACCGAATATATTGTTAAAGAGTGTGAAATGAGTATTAATTTCACGTTAGAAATGTTAATTATTTTAAGTGGCAGCAAGCAAATAACTCTCACTAACTACAAACATGAATAGCATTTTTAATTCGAAAATACGTTTGAGTAACTGCAACTTTACTTTTTGTTAAAAGTGTGAACAAATCACTTCTTAAATTAGTCTTCGGAAATAAAAACAGCAATTGATTTTTTTCAATGAAAATTAAAAAAAAGTTAGAGACATTTCTGTCAGGAGAATACTCTGATTACGATTATCTCCTTAAAAATTGATTAACGATTGAATATCACGTTGATCTAAAGTGAATTGCTGTTTGTTAGTCTCACTTAAACCCGAGAACGGCTGAACGGATTTATCTTATCTTAGACTTGAAATGTTCGTGGAGGTCTATTAAAGGTTTCAAAGGCGAGAAAAAATCGAATAATTTCCGGGTAAATCCTAAGCCTAAAGCCCTTTTCTATTTTCCATACAACCGTTTTCTAGAGCCAATTTGAACTTTATTGCTATTCAATAAAGTTCATATTAAATAATAATCACACACTGTTGTCTAAGCTATTTAGGTGTGTACCTAACGTCAAAGAGTCAATTTGCAGTTTGCATAAAATTCAATTTCAATCATATCTATAAAAATAGTCTTTGAGTGCGCTTTGGAGGATCTAATGTTTCCTTGATGCTCCCGGAGGAACCGGAAAAAACTTCTTAATTTCATTGCTTTTGGCAAGGATCAGATCGAGAAATGATGTTTCTCTAGCGTTGGCTTCATCTAAAATAACTGCGACTCTGGTAGAAGGCGGACGAACTGCGCATTCTGCCTTGAAATTACCATTAAACATGCAAATCACCGAAACACCAATTTGCATCATCACCAAAAATACAGATTCTACAGGAATGCAAATTAATTGTTTGGGATGAATGCACAATGGCCCCTAAGAGGTCACTGGAGGCGCTGGACAGAACATTAAAAGATCTTCGTGACGACTTAAATATTTTTGTTGGGCCGTAATTCTGTTGTCAAGTGATTTTCTCAGACTCTTCCAGTTATTCCCCGATCAACTGTTGCTGATAAACTAAATGCATGCCTAAAATCATTAAATTTGTGGCGGTACGTAAAGACGCTCCAATCAACAACTAACATGCGAGTATTTTTGCAACATGATGAAACTGCAAATGTGTTTGCGAAGCAGTTGTTAGATATTGGAAATAATAAAGTTGCAATGGACACTTCGACCGGATTCATCACATTACCCACAGATTTCTGTCACATCACAGATTCAAAAGAGGAGCTTATTAAGCGTGTTTTCTTAGATATAGCACAAAAGTTTAATAACAATAATTGGCTGGGTGAACGAGCAATATTGGCAGCGAAAAATAAAGATGTCGAGGATCTCAATGCAATCATTCAGAATTTTCTTCCAGGACAGTTGGTTTCCTTTAAGTCAGTAGACACCGTTAAGAACCAGGATGACATAGTCAACTATCAGACGGAGTTTTTAAATTCACTGGAATTGCCATGATTACCACCTCACAATTTGCTGTTAAAAGTAGGATCAGTTGTCATAATGCTGCGTAACATTAATCAACCCCGACTATGCAATGAAACAAGACTAGCTGTGAAAAAGCTGATAAATAACGTTATTAAGGCAAATGAAAAGACAAAGGAGAAGATGTCTTGATCCCGCGAATACCGATGATTCCAACGGATTTAGCATTCGATTTTAAACGCTTACAATTTCCAGTTCGTCTATCCTCTGCGATAACAATAAATAAATCGAAAGGACAGTCTTTAGAAATTTGCGGAATCGACTTGGAGTCACGTGTTCGAGCGTCGGAAAACCGTCTTCTTTGTTTATTTACACACCACAAAACAAAACAAAAAATATAAAAATTATGAGAAAGCGTTAAATTGATTAACAAACTGTATCATAACAGTGTGTATCTGTTAATAAAAAATTAAACCTTATAAATAGCCAATATTTCATAAAAACTCTGTTTTTTCAAGTAAGCAATATGATACGAGTATGTCGAATGTAATAACAAAACATCATCCTTCATTAAAAAACTGCTTTTTTATTCAAGACGTTTTGTTTGTTTTTAAATTAATCTGTACAAAAGTTTAGGTCTTTTATTTATCGATTTACGCAGTATGAAGTCTGCCGGGTCAGCTAGTGCTAAATGACTTTGTCGTTTAGAAAGTTTCCAGCAAAAATAGTTAAGAATTTTCTTCATTCAAGTGATGAAGTCCGTTTAAATTTCACCTGACTTGAAGTCGTGCCATTATTTTGCATTTTTCAGTAAAATTTCACTACATTATGGATTTTTGTGCCTGACACTAAAGAATGGTGTACGAGGTATATGAACCACTTAAGACCATTTTGTGTAGTTAAGTTGCATTTAAGAATGCAAAACAATTCCAAGATTTCAAATAAATGCGAAAACTTCAATAGAATGCAAATAATTCAAGCGAATTCAAATACTTCAAGTGAAATAAATGATCTCGAATGATTGCAAACAATTGATTGGAGTCAAATGATTCCAATCTTTTTAAGGTCAAATGATTATCTGCTAATTTGCAAAATCCCAATCTTTAGGTGAAATCAATCGTTAAGTTTAGTTCAATAAATGATCTACAATGATTGCCATCTCAAAAGACTGCGTTCCTTTATAAGCCTGGCACCACAGCTGACTCGAATAAATTTCAGCAAAAGATTCCTTTAATATATTGATTTACTGGATGAATTGGGGAAAGGAACCATTATTTTGGTATTTCAATTTTCAAACCAATCTGATGATAAATCAAATTACAGCTGCCAAAAAAACTACAGCAGCCAAAAAGAACAACTAACGTTGCCAGAATCAAAAACACAAGTCTAAAAAACCTCAATATCAAGTTGGTGTTTTTGCGACTACTGTAAAAAAAAAGCTGAAAATTTCAGCTGGTCGACAAAACTTTTCTTGAACAGAAACAAAACAATACTTCCTTTAATCTTGCCTTACAAATCTTTTAACACATCAGGGCCCCTAATATGTAACTCGATTCTTCTTTTAACTCTATTCAAAACTCATTTCCGATTCTACTTTCAAATCGTATTACGTATGAAAGTAGAATCGGATGCTGTTAAGTTATCAGCAGCATTGAATTTTTTGTCAACAGGAGGTTACCAAAACTAAATCGGTAGTGATAAGAACGCTGGAATTGCACAGCAAACCATGTCAAAAATACTTGCCGAAGTTTTGACTTCAATTGAAAGAGTCATGTGATCGCTGATGATGAATTCTGAAATTAATGAGGAAGAGAAACGAAAGTCCAAACGCTATTTTTAACAAAAATTACGAGTTCCCGGTGTAATTGGGTGGTAGATGGAACTCATATTCAACATTTTACTTACACAAGTCAAATAGATACATAGTACCAAATTTTTGAATTTGATTTCATTGTAGAATCGATTTAAACAGTAGGGTTCCAGTTTTTTTAAAAACCACACTTTCAAAATGATAAAGCCAACCCAAAACGGTTTTCTAAAGGCGGATTTAAAACACAACATTGTATGATTATTAATACAAATTCACATTTAACACGAGATTTCATTTTCTTCTTAATGAAATATTTAGAAATCTTAAACTTAACGCTTTCGTGGTTTTGAAAAGGTTTTGAAAAATATGTTTTAGAGTTAATATTTATTGGTAGTTTCACACCGTTTTGCCCTATTTTCTGTTAAAAAAAAACCGTTTTAACATAAATGGTTCAGCGTTTCTTTAAGATTTATGTGAGACAGGTAAAGTCCTACAACTAATGTCCATTTTAGTAAATACTAGAAATAGTACAACTCAATATTATACAATTTGGAAAACTAGTACTTAAATATTTATTTCATGAATTACGATAACCGTAAAAGTCTTATAAAAGTGTTTTTTTTTCTCTAATACTTAAAAGTATTATCTCAGGAAACTATCGTGGAAAGAGTAATCTTAGCGTCGGATTAGAATAAAGGTCATCAAAACCCATTAGAAAAGTGCAATTTGATAACCAGGTACAATAATTCCCATCAGATGAAAAACTTCATGAATTTTCTAGCAGTTCTACACTTTTCAACTATCAATCAATCTAAACATCAAATTTTCGCATTGTTTGATTTGCTACCTGTGAGTCATGTGATTTTCACATCTGTTCCTTATAAACCGTAAATGGACCTGTCAATATAGAGTTTCCTTTCCTTTTTTCCATTTAAGTGTTTGCCAATCTAGTGGCACTTAATTTCAATTTCGGTTACCTATTAAACATAGCTTCAATCTACACCTCTGAATATATAGAATCAATAATACTCCAAAGTGTCTCGAGGTGCACTCGATTGCTGATTACTCACAACTTGCAGCTGTTTGACTATAACTTAAATGGGAAGCAAGAACGAATCCGGCGTATACCTACTTTTTGTCTAAGTAGGTACTTAAGTACTTCCTTATAAAGAAAGTCATCCAACTTTATGATTATAATCTATGGGTAATTGAAACTCATTACCATTTTCTTTTCTTTTTTTGTTAGAAGAAGAAATACTAAACTATTGAGAACGGATACTCAAGGTTAACAAGGCAATTCCATCCAAAGGCTATGTCAAAACATAACAATTTCCTTCACTTGACTTCCTCAATTTGTTCAGTGACATTTCAATATCGGTTAACTCAAAGAAAAGCTGAAGAAACCAAAAAACTCAATCAACCGTAAAACAACCAAATCAAATCCATAAGCATGAGCCAGAGTATGGGGATTGGACGAGGCACACCCCAAAATCAAAATCACAAAATCAGAAGAAGAAAAGAAAACAAATGTGTGTCCAAACCGGGTTGTACCGTGTCACGTTCCATATACAATATAGTAAGTGTGTTATGTGTTGTGTGTGACTTCCAGAAAGGTTAAGGCCATGAGCACAACAAAAAACAAACAAGCAAACAAACAAAGCAACAAAAACAACAAATGCCGCTTGTGCCGAAAGAAAGAATAAGGACAAAACACAGTTGAATGTTCTCAAAACATATACATACACATATGGTTTGGTTGAATAAAAAAGAAAAGAATAAGGAGTAAAAATGTGACAGCAAAATAGTAAACAAAATTAATGCGCACTGCCAAATGTATCTGTGTGGAGAGGATCAACATTAATCTTTAGAAAATTATTTTCTTTCTGATTCATCAAGATGACTTGACTTTGGAGGTATTTTTGTATATAGGAAAGAAAATGCATCCTTATTCTCAGTCGTCTTTGACGATGTCGTTGTTGTTGTTGGAGGAGTTGAGTTCATCCACGGTCCACCTTCCGGCATTAGAGAGTCTAGATCTGTAAAGAAGATAGCTATACCTACAAGATGCGCTTCATCTTCTTCTTCTTCGTTTGGTTTGCTTTTCCATCATTCGATCCCACAATTCAATTTCTGTGTCCACTCCAACAACCTGGTCACATAAATGGCTATCGGTTTAAGAGTTCTTTTTTTGTTTTTCTTAATATAAAATGACGTAATCCATATGCAAAGGACTATCGTCCAGTTTATATCTGACTTTAACCTACTTACTCGGATTGGTGAATTTCGCCAGCAATTTTAAGGAACATTATGATTTATATCTTGAAGAGTGTTTTTAGAAGGACTTAGGAAGTTTCAAGCAGGTTCTTCAATAAGAGCTTTAATTTTTGGGCATTTGCGCAAGTTTCAGTTGGCAACACTGTTTCAATTGTCTGACATTTTATCAACTGTCAAATCATTTATTTTTGGTTTAGTTTGTTATTTCAAGAATTGAAGCAACATTTCAATTCGTAGTTTCAGGGAATGAGAAGATTGCCGTTGATCCCAATATTCATAAGAGAATTTTATTTAGGGGGCAAGCTCTATTTTGGTTGAACGTCAGTAAGCAAAACTGTCATATTTGGAGTAATGAAAATTATCAAGTGTACGAGTATATTGAGATACCGCTAGAATGGAAACCGCTTAGAAGTCACTACTACAGTCTTTGTCTTTTATCAATTATTCATCGACGTTAGGCAAAAAACTGGACACACAGACTTAATAACTTTAACACGTCAGTATGGAGACATATTTGAATATTTCTGTCTTATTGTCTAAATACTACATTAGTGCGATATTTAGCAGTTGATTTAGACTCAAGTTGTTAGTATAAGACGAAAAAGACACAAAAAAGCTATTACACTAAATAAAAATGCTAAAATGCAAATTTTGACTTAAGAACTTTTTGACCTAACCATAAAGAATTAAACAACTATGATGTGCAGGGTGAGAGTAAACACATCCAGGGGCACCCCTCAGGGTGGAGTTCTCTCACTGCTACTTTGGGTTCTTGTCATGAACGGCATACTCTCTAAATTGAAATCAAGTGGAGTAAGGATAATAGCCCAAGCTGATGATCTTGCATTACTAGCTACTGGCAAGTTCCTACCCACTATCAGTGAACAAACCGAATACGCCCTCTCGTTGGTAAGCAAATGGGCTACAAACTGTGAGCTAACAGTCAATTCAGATAAAAAAGAACTAGTGCTATTTACTAACAAGCGCCAAATACCTGATTTCAAAATACCTTCAATTAAGGCTGCCCTAAGTATCTCGGTGTGATCTTAGATAAAAAACTAAACTGGGGCCTGAACACCAAAGATAGATTAAAAAAGTTTTTTTTTTCGATTTTCGGGAAAATTTGGGGACCAAACCCTCAAATTATCAGATGGATATATTCGACAATAATTAGGCCAATACTAACCTATGGTAATTTGGTATGGTGGAAAGCTTTCGAAAAGAGCACGAACCTGAAAATTTTGACAAAAATTCAAAGATTGGCGTGCACTGCCGTTACGGGAGCAATACGATCCACTCTAACTGCGGGACTAGAAGTTATGCTCAATCTAATTTCCCTAGACCTAATTGTTCAAGAATCTGCGGCCAAAAGTGCCGTGAGTCAAACCAAAGCCTCGATAAACAGTTAGATTAGTCATGCCCAGATCCTTCATAAAGTTATGGTTCATATGTAGTACTACAACAGACTAGAAAATACCCGAACATGATTTTCATAAACCATTCAAGGATGCCATCCCAAGCAGAGAGGAATGGATAGATAATATACCATACTCCAGTGAGTCGTCAATAGCTATCTATACTGATGGCTCTAAAATGGACACTGGTGTAGGGGCAGTCTTCTATTCTGAATCTCTCAAGGCTATTCTGAATCTCTCAAGCCTCGTTTAGGCTTCCCATCAAAGGAAGAAACTGCTCGGCAACTATTTCTTCGGGGATTTAGAAGAACTCTCTAGTACGCCATGTTTTTCTTATTAGCTTGAGTAGCAATACTCACGGGTAATACAATCGATCTGTATTGATCTAAGTGTGACTGAAAAGGCATCAACTTTCAGCCCCTCAACCTAACCTAACCTATGATGTACAGATGTCACACCGGACTACAATTAATTGATTGAAGGAAACGTTTGGTAATCAGTAATCACATAGCCTTACGTTACGGACCCATGAACAGGCCTACAAGATTTTGCAATTAAACACTACTTGACAATTTTATTTGGGGATATGTAAAGTAGCTAGGCTTTGCCGATATTCCCGAAACTACTGACTAATTGAAGGACAACATCTACCGCATTATTGGTGATTTACAACCACAAAGGTTGGTAAAATCATAGAATATTCGATTTGCAGATTAGACTACGATATTAGCCACATGGACTGATAGAGTTGCTTGAACCACCATAAACTTTTCAGGAAATCTTCCAACATAAGTTTCCAACACCAGTTCACTCTTTAAGTTTTTGAATCGATTCTTTCTCGTGAGCTGATTATAACCAGCATAATGTTTATGCACTTCACACACCCAACCTGTCTTGAGTTCTTCAGTTAACTGAACTTTAAAAACCTTAGGCAAAATAAGGTATAATGTTATTTCTAAAATGATTTATTTCAAAAATTGACGACAAACTTGAGTTTTGCGTCAGCCCTGTGGACTATGGAAGCAATATTCGCACTTGTTCTTGAGCGACGCTCATGGTTTCGATTCTACACATCACTAAAATGTACCAAACACCTCAAAGTTTTCAAACAGTGTATTATTGCTGTCCGAGTGGGAGAACGTACTAATCGACTTTCCCAAAATGCTACTACTTCAGGAAACGAGCAAGCAGCACTTCTAATATCTACTGATTTCAATATTTGTGGAAAACATTTCAACAGTGAGAAATTGCAAGATAATCCAACCAAGCAGTCGTCAGTTACAAGAATAAGACCTTTCGAAGACTTCAACTAGAGTCCGTAAAAATTCGAACCAAGAATTGGAAATATAGGACCAAAGAGAACGAAGTACCTTTGCTGAATTCGTTCTGAAGTAAAAATAAACATATTTTCATCATAAAATTATCTTAATCAATTTCAGAAGTAAAAGATACATCAACAAATGAAACTGTCCAATTTCAGACAATATCAGATTAAGAGAGCACCAAAACATTTTGGGTTGGCGGCTTTATCAGTTTATTTTTCTTTGAGCACGAAGCTTGAGCAATAAGTGGGAAATATTGGTTCTGATAAATCATTTTACATTCGTGCAGTGTGGTTAAAAAAGAATCTCTGTGCTTAACAGTACGGCTCAATTAAAAACTGATTAACAATCTTTGAAGTATGAGTATTACAGTTTAGTTGTTTAACTTATACTCTTAGCTTAAAAACAAATAACCACAAACAAAAATTGCCTATGCTTCAGTTGGACAACTAGCCCCTATCATTTCTAGAGCTCTCTTTTGAATACTGACCTAGAGCCTCAAGTAATTTCTATAACTTTTGGTGAAATCCTTCTAAATTCTTCTACAAAGGATAGAGTCAAGTCAGTTTAGTCTTTAGCCACACAAATCGAGCACAATATCAAGCACAACCAGTGCGAGTTTTGCAAACTGACTTGTCAATTGCAATTAGCGTATGGTCGAGATGGTGTGTGCTCTGTGGTATCGTTTTTGTGAGGGTATTTATAGCTTTACAGTTGTTGTTGTTATTGTTGTTGTATAAAGTCTATCTTGTCTGGTGGAACACAAAACGATTCTTCTTTCTTTGGCACTCTATATACGAGTAAGATGTACCTTATAAGTCTGTGCGTGGATTATAGACGAATTAAGCAAACCAAACCAAGCGAAGACGAAAACTACGACGACGACGATACCGCGATGGTATACGAATATGCAAAAAGAACGTGCCTTTCAAACCACATCTATTTGTGGCTCCTTTTATGTGCCCAGGCCCACAAGACAACGACAGCCAACGATGACGACGGACGACGCACGGACGGTGGCGGCGGCGCATAGGCGGGAGCAGGTCGGCTTGTGCCTGATATATGTATCTTTGCAAACCATCAAGCGTGTTAGCTGACTTTGCTGATTTTTTTTTCTTTTTTTTGATTATGATTTGCGAATTCTTGAATTAATGTTTTCATCATTGACGCCAATTGACACACTTTTATTGCTCGAACAACAAAACCAAACAGACAACAAAATTAATCAAAAAAAAACTTTAATAAATTGTGTGGCTTAAAAAAAAGTATCTATCTTTGTATCTGGGACATTGTGGGTGAGAGTAGAGTTATAGATAGGTACCGAGAGAACATGAGAGAGGGTGGTTAAGGTGGGGGCGGGAAGGCCCGGTAATGGAAGAAGGCTTAAAACAACCAGCATGCACCATGCAGCTGAATCTGCGCTGCGTGAATTATTTGGCACGTAGCGCAATTTAATAAACGCGTAAAAAATCATAAAAAAAGAAAGATATTCTATTAATTCAAATAGACATTGGGAAAGAGTAAAGGAGATAGAGAAAGAAACTAACAACAACGCAGATAGATAGATAGATTGGTTTGACTATACCTAACATAAAGATTGATATTTTATGTATGGTGTAGAAGAGACACCACTTGTTAAGCCATTAAAGGAATATGTAGAATATCATGTCGTGATAAAGCAAAATTAAAAACAAAAAAGAAACTATAAATGCGAAAAAACGAGGACAAATAACCAATTTAGACACACAACGCGTACATATATTTAATTGATTGTTTTGCATGCAAATTTAATTATGATGATCGAATCAATAAAAGGAAAATATAGGATGATGCGGTTTAATAGAGGACATAGATATGAATATAAGTATTAAGGGCTTATTAGCGAAATTGAAGAAGGTTCATTTTGATGAAGATGCAATAATTTATCAAAGCTAATGAATTTTATCAAGTTTAATTAAATGTATACACAAATTAAAATAAATGAATTGGGTGGCACTACAGTCCATTGAGAAAACAAAACGATATTTTTAAAGCTTCGTACGACCCCATTTGCGGCACTGGACACCTTACACCTCTTAATATATTTAGCAAACAAATAGCTGCAAGCTCTGGTTTTCGCCTAAAAGCTTCGTTATATCAGTATAAATTTCAAAGCACATAGACAACACCATTATCAAACTTCAATTTGAAAGGTAAATCGAAGGTAAAGGAAATTCCAGATTTCTTTACCTTCCAGATCCTTCTGTGAGGAAAGGGAATTACTGAAAGACGAGTCAGTCCACTTTTATACAGATGGATCAAAAAGAAATGAAAGAGTTATAGGAGGAGTGTGCTCTTAACAACTAAAATTAGGTATTTCATTCTTTCTTGCCAATCAGTGAAGCATATTCCACGCGGAACTTTTGACGATAGCTATCTTGTCCTGTTTCAAAGAAGGCGTGATATCAAGATGTGATATCCGTATTTTTGAGATAGTTAGGCCGCTAACAAGTCTCTGGACATTGTCTCTCTATAACAGTCCTTAACTGCTGATCATATCTAATAGAAATGGCTCAAGATTCACAATTGCTGGATGCAGGGCAATAGAGACATTCTAGGTAAGTATTTATTCAAACACTTTGAGTGACGTTAAATTTAGTAGCTCTTGCAATGCTCTTGGCTGCCATTCTCTCCAAATACGGCCTTTTACTTGTTCATGAATCCTAAAATAGCTTCATCAAAAAAAAATTCGAAAAATAATTGGAATTTTTCGCCAACTTTTCAAGAATTCAACTGAAATTCAGCGTTGTGGTAGGTTGGTTAGCTTCAATTTATAATCCAGCTGCCTTTAAACCAACATTTTTATACCAAAATTCTTCACCAAAATTCTACACGCTGTGGAGGTATAGAGGCCTAATTGCTGAGAAAATTTTGTATAAATGTATACAAGACTACAACATTCAACAAGTAACTTTAAGTTAGAAAGTCAGTTAGTAATTTAAAGTTAAAGGAATTCACAAAACAAATTTTGTTCAAAGAACAATCAATTTAAAGGCATAACAAAGTTATCAAACGTTATTTACAGCTCCAACAGTGATTTAATCATAGATAAAGAAGAGTAAAGGCGACTTATGATGGCAACAAAATATTGAGTCTTATACGGATCAAGGCTGTGACAGGAGTTTGAAGCCCAAACCAGAGTCATATAGGGCAAGTCAACAAGTTTTTCTTATTGGTAATCAATGATGTGCTTCGGGAGGCCTCGATAGGGGAACGGATTAACATAATGGACTCTGACAAAATTCCTTAAACATCTAGAGATGATATGTTCTTGTTATTTAAGAAGATAATAGATTTCCATAAAATGACAACAAGGGTAGAAAGAGAAGCAGAAATCGTTTTGCTGGTAATAAACACGTGCAATACTAAGATACTTAGCTTCGGAATCTATCATTCATTCTCTCTGATAAACATTGCTCAACAATCAGTAGTAAAAGTAGAGAGTTTTCAGTATATTGTAACTTGGTCACTACTGAAGGCGGAAATGAATAAGATATCGGGACGTTGTAGAGAGTTTGGAGGAATAACTAAGAAGCTTTAAGACAAAGCTACTGCGACTGTTCCGCTTAAACGTCGAATCAGTACTATTAAATAATTAGCAACTAAAAAATAACAGCAACGATTACCAAGAAATTGCAAACCTTCTATAAGCATCACGAAATATCTTACGGTTTTTCTTGCTCAATCGTATATCCAATGAAGAAATATACAGGATAATCGGTCACGATCCCATTAACCTAATTATACGAAGGCAGAAATGGCAGTGAATTAAACACACGCTTTGAAAAGTACAGGACTAGCAATACAGTGGAGACCACTCACTCAAGAAGGCAGTAGGGTCACGTAACCGACAAGCACGTGGAGACGAACAGTCAAGTACGAAAAATCCAGGTTGTGGAAGAAACCGCACACTATTGCGTGTAAGAGTATTTGAAGCTTTTTGTCCACTAGGGATCACTTACAGACTTCATAGGTCTGAAGTATTTTAAGGGAAGGTAAGGTTTATGTATGAACCGAATTCCGCTGTACGGGAGAAAGAACCACTCAAGCTAGGCGACGCAGATCAACAAATTCGCCTAGACGACCTCGACGAAGTGAAGATAGCTATATCTAAACTGAAGTCAAACGAAGCTGCTGGAGCAGACGCCATCGCTGCTAAACTATTCAAAGCAGCAGGCGATGACTTGGTAGGGAGCATGCACCAACTCACTTGCAAAATATGGTAGGGAGAAAGCATGCCCGATGAGTGGAATGTCAGTATAGTTTGCCCGATACATTAAAAAGGAGACCCTCTAAATTGCGCCAACTGCAGAGGCATCAGTCTCCTTAACACTGCATATAAGATCCTCTCTGCCATATTATGTGAACGTCTGAAGCCGTTCGTCAACAACCTGATAGGTCATTATCAGTGTGGCTGCAGACAAGGAAACTTCACTATCGACCAAATATTCACACTACGGCAAATCTTGGAAAACCCAGGACCTTCAAATCGATACGCACTATCTCTTTATCGATTTTAAAGCCGCGTATGACAGCATCCATAGGGAAAAGCTCTACAGAGCAATGTCTAGTTTTAGCATTCCTGTCAAATTTATCCGTTTGTGCAAAATGACAATGGAGAATGCACGCTGCTCGATCAAGGTCGGAATGGATGCATTTGATGCACCAATGCATTTGATGTCAAAAAAGGTTTTAGGCAAGGCAATGCACTGACTTCTTTAATATCGTTCTGGAAAGAATTGTGCAAAACTCAACCGTTAACACCAGAGGCACAATCTGCCAAAGGTCCATCAAATTTCTCAGATACGCAGATGATGTTAACATAATTGGAAGACCACAGCTGCAGCGTGATGTCATTGGAGCGTTTTTGAGAATTGCGACGGAAACGAAGAAGATGGGTTTAGTGGTCAATGAGGGCAAGACCAAGTAAATGCTCGGACAGCTATAACTTCCAGGTAGTTAATTACTTTGTCTACCTAGGCACAACTATAAACACAGATAACGACACCAGCGCTGAAATCAAACGAAGAATAACTCTTGCAAATCGCTGCTTTTCTAGACTTAGAAGGCAATTGAGAAGTAAAGTCCTCTCTTGAGCATCTAAAATCACCATCTATAAGACACTCATTATCCTGGTTTAAATTTATGGCGCTGAGACCTGGACCCTGTCAATGAAAGATGAGAGCGTCTTAGGATGCTTCGAGAGAAAAATTCTTCGGGTGATTTTTGTCCCGTATGCATAAATGGAGAATGGAGGAAAAGATGTAACGACGAACTGTACGGGCTGTACAGCGGCACTGATCTAGTTAGCAGAATTAAAGTCCAACGGCTTAAATGGCTAGGTCATGTAGAGCGAATGGACATCAACGCTCCAGCTGGGAAAGTCTTCGAATCCAATCCCGAGGGATGGCGCAGTAAAGGAAGACCGCGACTCAGGTGGAGCACGCAGGTGGATGAAGACTTCAACAAACCTGGCGTGTGAAACTGGAGACAGCTAGCTAGTGACCGAGCTGGCTGGACACACATGTTTGTTTAGGCACAGGTCCGCCTAGAGTGTAGAGCCACCTTAAGTAAGTAAAGATGTAAGTAAAGTTTATGTATGGCTGTTGTCTGAGAAAGCTATCACTCAGACCAGTTGTTGTTCCCTTGCGATACTACAATGGATATAAGAATATTTCTTGCTCATTAAACCATTTAGGGGAATTTCAGAATGAAAAAGATCGCTAAAATCATGATAGAAGAAGTCTCCTAAGTCGAATCTCCGTCTTTGTGATAGGGTAAAGAATTGATGGAAACAGCTTAGTAATTGACAACTTCTTCATAAATTTGTGCTCAGATCAAGTGTTAAGTTCATTTTGTATAAATACCATCTTCAAAAACAGTATGTGTTCGTACCTTTAAGACATTTGACTATCACCAATTATCAGCTGTTGATTAAAGTGTAAGCAAAAAGTCCTTGTTTTAAAACGATTTTAGTATGCGTTTAAAACTAAATAACTCTTGTTATAGCCAACAAATATCCTAACACAAATATAGTAAGAATTGAAAAACCCCTGTGCCACTAAGGATCATCCATAGACTTTATATGTCTGAGGACCTAATGACGTAAGTAAGTCAAGTCCACAATTTTCTTAGTAGTATGACCATGTGACGCTTTCATGAAAAGTTTCATGTGATGATTTCTATCCATTTCTAGCAAAACAAGAACAAGAATAAGAAATTATTGTTAGTCAAATTAAACACCACCCCTCTTTTATTCTAAAATTCTTCTGCTATTCTGAAGAAATATTGTTGCTTCATTTTGAGTCACAAAATATTGTCATTATTCATCCTTAGATGATTTGTAATTTCTTTGTTTACTTTTCCTTGATGATGATCACTTTAAATTTGAAATTATTTCGATTTGGATATCAAATCAATCCAATATTAACATAATTCCATTCCAGAACGAACCAAAAAAAAACACATCAAACTCATGACTCACTTACTCATTTTGTTTTGAATTATATGTAAATTATATCATTCAACAGACGACATACCTAACCTAATCTGCTTTCATTTAAACTGAAATTTTATTCAAATTACACAATTTTCCACCAAAAAAATTTTCTTTTAATACCTAATTTTACTCACCACAACTCAATCCAAATAAACGTGTCGAAAGCATTTTAAGATACTACAAATCGAATTAAAGAAAAAAAATAATAATAAACCTTTACACCCGCCCCAAGTCAATGACACCCATATCAGATGAAAACAAAAAAAAACTGAATTAATTAATTATAGAGAATCGGTTTCTAAGAGACACCGCATAGCAGAAGTTCGAAGAAACTTATCCTCATCCGTTAAGTAGACCTTTTTCGTCTTCTTTATTTTTGTTTTGTGGTTTAACCTATAATTTATGGCTTAACGACATAGTGTCCGTTCAACAATCATTTATTTTGAATTTCCCGCCCCAAATCGACAAAAGGGCTAAAGGCTAGTTTTAGTAAAGTCATTTTTGTTGTTGATGTTGTTCGTCGCAGTCGTCGCTCGTCATCATCGCCCACACACGTGTTGTGTTTACATGTAAAGAATTAGTCATTCTGTATTTTTTCTTCTTTTTTTTAAATTTTATTTTGTAATAGCCCGTCGAACTCCCACCACCGCTACCGCCGCCACCGACACCGACACTGACACCATCACCGTAACCGTCATCACCGCGCACGCCGCCGCGCCGCTGACGACGACGACGACGGCCGTGTAAACATACAAATGTTACAAATGACCGCTTAAGCGGTTCTTAAACGGCACCTTTGATCTAGCGAGATACTAAATGCTCGAATCAATTTTATAAATTTTCTTCGGCTAGACACCTTATACGAGTATAGTTTGTCAAGTAAAGTTGAAGATAAAGAGAAGATGTTCTTCCATAAGGTCTTTGTATGACCTTCGTTTTATGATTAAGAAGAAAGATTTACAATTAAATATAATTTTTTTATCAACTTAAAAGTTTTGACTAATCTGGTATACATTTGTATTAAAAAAGAAAATCATTTTAAAAGTTTCAAAGTTAGAAAAGATGTGGAATGTTTTAAGCATGTGTTGTTTTACAAAAGAACTACTTGAAATTGTTCATTCATGTTCTTTGATATTTCTTAGGTTTCGAGTATTGTTCATGTCGTTTTTCCAAAGTAAGTTCTCTTTTGTGGCTTGAATATTGGGCATATCCTTATTAAATGAAAAAAGTCTTATTACAAGGGTAGGATTCATAGTCATCGCTTACGAAATATACCAAAAAGTAATACTTGTTGTAAACTGAAATCAATTGGTTGAGGGGACTGTTTTAACCTTAGTTCGATCTGCTTGAAACAGGACGTAAAGGAACTTGTCTTTTAATACTTTAACGGCTACAAATAAAGTTTAATTGTTCCAAAATTGATGGTGATATGACTGACCCTTTGATTAAATTTATAATGAAGCACAGCTGAATGTACTCTCTGTGTTTCGAAAGCGATGGGAGATTTATGAGCGTGAGCCTATGATTGTACGTACGGTGGAAGTTCGAGCCTATTGAACCATGGGAAAAAACGGAGGCAGAAGCGCATGAATCTTCTTCTATTCTGTTTATATGGACTGAATAAAAGGGAGCCCATATTATGATGCCACATTCCAACATTGGTCTTACAAATGATATATAAAGAAGTTTAAGAACATAAGGCTCGCGAAAATCACGTGAAAACCGTTCTATAAATCCGAGTGTCTAATTTGCATTTTTAATAATATATTCATAATAATTTGTAAAAGTTAATTTTGAGTCACAAATAATACCTTGTTCAGAGAAAGTAGAGAGTTTAGTCATATAAGAAGAATCTAATTGATAATTGAAAGTCAAATATTTTGTTTGCGTGCAAGACACATTGATTTACATTTGTCTATGTTTAGTAAAAGCTTATTTATAAAACACCATTCGCAAAAACTATTAACATCACATTCTAGGAATAAAACAGTCGTCAAGAGAGTCATTACTTTTGAAAATTTTAATGTCATCAGCGTAAATTAAAACAGATGAGTGCTTTAGAGTAAAAGGTAAGTCGTTAACGTAGAAAATAAACAGTAAAGGTCCTAAGTGGCTTCCTTGTGGTACGCCAGAGTTGGTATAAAAATATGATGACTGCTCATTCCTAAAAATAACGCTGTATGATCTATTATATAAGTTCGACGAAACCCAACTAACAAATTTATCGTTAAAGGGATTTAAGTTTGGAAGTTAATGTTTTATGGCCCAATTTATCAAAGGCTTTACTGAAGTCTGTGAAGACACAGTCAACTTTTTTCCGTTTTTCAAACGAATCTAAACAAAATGAGCTGAAATGAAAGAGGTTAGTAACTGTTGACTTATTTTGAACAAAACCATTTTAACTGTCACAAATTATAGACTTACAATTCAACGATATGACTTTACAAATAATGGACTCAAATAACTTATGACGGACAGTTTTGCAATAGGACGATCATTTTTATTTCATTTTTACTACCCTTTTCCTACTTTTCTAAATGTCAGGAAAAATTGAAGATTTGAGCGATTCATTAAAAAGAATAAGAGTATAGGATAAATAGGATGCGCATTTTTTCAAAATATAAGAAGGTACACCATCTGGACCAGGGCTATAATAAAGGCCAAGTTCTGAAGCTTTGCAAACGATTTCATCTTCAGAGATCCAAAGACTTATTGAATTCAAATGAGGGACATTTTGTGAGAAGGCCAATGCTTCAGGCGTTTGACAGGAGTTCGCTTCTTCGAAAGCATCTTTGAAAAAATTTGCAAACATATTTTAAATTTTTTCAGTCATGGCTAAGTTCGTTGTTGAAAAACATGTAGTTTCGATACCCGTCAGTAGTTCTTTTACTTATAACATAGCTCCAAAAGTTTTTGTGGGTTATTTTTTTTGTCGGTTTAAATATTTAAAATAAAGTCATTATAAAGAATATCTGAAAAATCAATAAATATATTTCTTAGCTCATTGTATATTATCAAGTCATTATCAGCTTTTGTTTTATTACATTTAATCCAGGCCTTGTTTATTTTATTTCTTAAGTTTTGGAGGATATGGAGATAGATAGTTCTCAGTTCACAGATCAAGTGTGGAAGATTGAAATCTCCAAAGACTAGTAACTCGTCTTGTGGCTCAATTTGATCGTTTTTTTTTTGTCTATGCAATTAATTAAGTTTTCATAAACGTTAAAGGAGAGCTTGGATGTATATGCGGCGATAATGTATAGCAGTCCTGTCTCAGTTTAAACTACTATGCAAATCATTTCTTCATCAGATTAATGAAAGTCGTCAACCAAATTATTGTTCCAAAGATAAATTTCTTTCTCATCTTTTAAATAAGCATGATAAACGATTGAACCTCAAATGTTTATGTTTTAGGAAAATCGTGTGGTATCACGTTTTCTTAAGGAGTCTTTCCATCTTTGGAGCTAACGATGCCACATTTAATTTCTTCGATTGTTACATCAACGTTCAGTGTCTAATAAAAGTGAGTGGTTAAACGTAGAAAAAAATTAAAACAGAACGCCAACAATCTTCCTTCAATTGCTCGAACTTTAATAGACGATTCAATCAAGTTTTTGGTCCGCCTGTTTTACTATTTTGATTGTTTAGATTCGAAACTTCTTGAAAATTTAGGGCAATTCATCCACTTTTTTCGCAGTTTCCATTCTCTTTCTTCTTAGTTTATTAAAAGCTTCTTCTTTTTGATAAAACGAAACTTTTTTGTTCTTCTCCATCTTCTTCTTTATTTGCTTTTTTATTTTCTTCTTTCTCTCTCTCATTTATCGTATTTATCTGCGTGTTTTTCTTCACTTATTCAAAATCTAGCTTCTTCATCAGCTTTAAAAACCTTTCAGATAACTCTTTACCCGATTTTCAACCTTTCGAAAACACTTCAGGCATTTTGTTGTAAGTTAACTCATCTAAAACATTTTATCTTCAAAATTAAAATACAACTGTTCATCCCATACTATGGTGTAATGGGTAAACATTTAAACTTGAAAACTAGGCCGGGCCAGTTCAGTTTCACACAGGAGGTCTGTTCTGTGTGTGTGGTTTTCACCAGACAGTAACGAGCTGCACCTTAAAAAAAGAAGAAGTTTAAGAAAATGAAGACCACAGGAAGAAACCGCTTTATAAGATATATCCGTATAGAAATTACTTGTTATGTTCGTGCACAAGGTCGTAAAGTGAAGATACCAATACCGACATTCGTGTGGTTAAATATCTTATTTTTCATTATATAAAATTAAAAAAAACTCAAGAAATTAATAACAACACGCGTCACCCGCCATGCCACACCGAGAGAATTCTTAAATACATTTTAGTAACCGTAGATGAGGTAGACGATAATAATTGGCTCCGGTATGTTGATTAGTTCAACGGTGTTTTGTCAATTCACCCATTTTCCTAAAATGGTGCAAAATCACAAACGTATGTATGTCCATGTATGTACGACCGGCTACGACGCCGACGTATCTTCATTTACGCATAGTGAGTTACCTACGTAGGTATGTACGTTAATTGAGTTCGAGAGTGCGTTTTGAAAATATAAATTCAAGCCGACCAACGAACTTAATATGTCGATGACACGTAAACTAATTGAAACGTGTGTTGTGTCGTTATATTTCTACTATTGCCATATCTGTGAGGTCGACAGAACATTTTGATGATGATGATGGGCCTCCCAGGTGTCTAATAGCAGTTAAGTTGTACCTAACTATGTCCGTTGTCGTCGTCGTAGATATAACAGGTGATGGTCAAAACTTAGTTGGATGTGCTATAGATTTATATAATAATTGAATTTTCTGGTTAGAAACCGCAATGGCCCGCGCACCGTTACCGTTGCCACCAACGGTGTGAAAATTGACATCTTTTGAGTAATTATATAGGTAAGAGTGGGAAGATACCCTTGGGATAATTTATGTTGGAAAGGATGTTCAAATTAATGACACACGTGCTGATAAAATTGTTCGATAAGAACTGCGGGGAGTTTTCTAATGTTATCTCAAATACTTCGTGAACTTTGTCTAAGAGGTATTTTCGGAACATCGTATTATTTCCCAGTGTATAGGCTCTTATGATACTTTCATACATTTGCAAGCTTCTTAATATCCAAGCAAATATTACATGACTAAAGGGTATTGGGTTCACTATAGGAAGTAAGTTTCCCTTGAACACCGGTTTTCACAAATGGAACTAACTTCAACTGGAATAACTTTAATTTTTCCCTAGAGTTATAGAGTTGGAAAGTCCTTTGAAGGGAGTTCAAATTTTTTCCAACTTTTTATTCTTTAGGTCTTTCCATTTAACAATTATCAGCAAGAAATTAAGAATCATATAAAGAAAAGTTAGGGATAACTCACTGGTGGACGAAATTTTGTTCTTGGCAATGAAATTCCACTTTTCCAAAGGATTTTGAGAGTCTGAATTCAAATTCGACCCCAAGACTAATCATTTGCGTTAGGTTTTTGAGATATCACTTTTTAGACCTAAAAAAAACACATAAATGTGAATTTACGAGATTGTACTAATTTCATAGGAATAAATTTTTAACTTAAATTCGTGATGATATTCAAATCTATAAAACCGTTCTTCAATTTACGGAAGAAGAAGTTTTAGAAGAACTTTCGTCTTTGGATGACAATGAAAAACATGACGGTGATGAAATTGCTCTTATGTTCTTAAAATTCCGTCTTTCTTAACCTCTTTTAAAATTATTAAATTTATCGCTCAGTCTTGGTCAGTTCTAAGATACTTGGAAAACTTCAGTCATTACGACAATTCATAAAACAGGCTCAAAGCAGGATGTCCTTAACTACAAACCGATTGCAAAGCTTCAAACTATTCCAAAATTTTTTGAAGCCATTGTTGAAAATAGGATCCATGAAAACACGTTTGTGAGTTAACGATCAACAACAACTAACTTGTCTCTTTTTTCACACTTTTGTAAGAAAGGTATTGAAGGGGGTAAGCAAGTTGATGTCATATATACCGAAGCGACGTTTCAAAAGCGTTTGATAGGGTGCAACATGACGTGTTATTAATAAAACTAGAATACCTTGTTGATGTTCAAATGGTAGACATGTGCATTTGAGAGGACACAAGCGTCTACAGGTTTTTCTCAAAACCCACCTCTGTCTATCAACTCCTACTCTCACTCCACCCTCCGTTGTGAACATCGGGTGCCTAGTACCTCAACTGGAGATTGGGTTCCAACCCCAGTGGAATGGTTGTTGGGTGCAGCAAACGAGAGAGGAGGTGTTTCCACAAAGGCACCTCTCCTTATCCAGACAGCAGCGGAGGAATTCCCCAGATGGAATCAACGTTGGCGTCTACAGTTCCAGTAAGGTTCAACTATTTCGTGAACGCCTTATAAGACTTCTTCGACATATTCGGAGCCCAGGCCTATAAGGAGCGGTTGTATACGGCTCCCCATCCTTGGAGTTATACTTATGATCTGCCCCTCCAGGTTGGGGGTTGTGCCGCCGGGATGACTTCCTGGCCACGTAAAAGCCTTATAGTTGCGAAGCACCAACAAGCAGACATCACCGCAATCCAGGAAATACAATGGGATGGGCCGGGCGGAAAGAGGATGAAAAACTGCAGGCAAGAAGTCTTAAGCTATAGGAGCATCAATCAGCGCCTCATGACCATACGCATCAAGGCTAAATTCGTCAACATCAGCTTGATATGCGAGCACGCGCCCCCACAGAAGAGAAAGACGACAGCACCAAAGTTATGTTCTTCGAGCTCATAGACAAAACATATGAGCAGTGTACTAGCTACGATTTTAAAATTGTCTTGGGCGATTTTATTGACAAGCTAGGAAGGAAAGACATTTTAGGTGGAATAATCGGTAAAAACAGCCTGCACGACAGCACTTCTGACAACGGATTCAGGCTCATAGATTTCACTGTGGGGCGAACGTCATGGTAGCCAGTACGCGTTTTCCACACCTCAACATCCACAAAGAAACAGATCAATCTACCGTCAACCAGATTGACCATATTGCGATTGACCAGACACGCTTCCAGCATCATGGATGACCGAACTTTCTGAGGAGCTAACATCGAATCGGACCAATACCTCGTTGTAGCCAAGGTACGAGTAGCACTTCGGGTTTTCAGTCCCAAGGCAAAACAGGGAGATGCTGGGAGAAGGCACAACGTCGAACGGCTACAATCGCAAGAGATCGCCAAATCCATTTCCGAATGAGTTGCAAGTAACCTCTCTCGAAGTTCTCTGCCGCCAACACAATGTATCGAAAAGCAGTGGCAACATTGCCAAGATGCAATCTGAGAAGCAACCTCTGATGTGCTCGGTTTCAAGCCACCAACAAGGAACCCCTGGTTAAATGAGGAATGTTGGCAGGCAAATGCAGCCAAACAACAGGCACGCAAAGCGGCGCTGCATAAAAGGACGAGAGCTGTTCATGAGCTCTATGAGCAGCAGAGGCGAGAGGAACACCGACTTCTCAGAAGGAAAAAGAGAGGGCATGAGTTAAGTCACTAGTCTACGCGGAAGAACATTTTCAGATTGTTATTGCTGACATACGTGCCCAATTGCTGCAAAAAGTGATAGAAAAATTGGCCTCTCGGCTATAATTTGTTCGAGCCAGCAGAAGCTACAGGCTTGCGTAAGAATGCTATATTAAGGGAATGAAATCTTTATAAATCATTTATTATATTCAACTTAATTCCATTCATTAATTTCACCTTCACATTGAGACATAAAATGTTGGAATCAGTAATCATTTGACCCTAAATAGATTGCAATCATTTGTTCTCCAATTATGTTCAAAAGAATGCAAAGACTTCTTTATCTTTTGATTTATCATTTGGGTGGAAAAAACAGAGTTTTCCTTCCGACAGAAATGTCTTATTCACGTTTTTACTTATTGTTGAAAATTCAATTGTTGTTTGGATTTGTTTACACTAATTTTAGAAATGATTTGTTCACATTTTCAACAAAAACGAAATATTTAATTACCTAAAAGTAGATATTTTCAAATTAAAAATGCAATTCATGTATTTGGAGAATGATGGTGAGAGTTATGGGCGCTACCACTTAAAATGATTAACATTTCTAACGTGGAATTAAAACTCATTTCACACTCTTTAACAATATATTCGATGTCATGTCAGTTTTGAATTAATTGTTAAAAAATCCTCAACAATTCGTATATGGTATAGTTTTTCAGATTGCTCTCTGATTTGAAACGGATCTCATCTGAATGAGTTAAGTGTAGGGAGACATTAATTAACGTATTTAAGTTTAGTTACTTGAAGAAATGAAAACGTTATTTGATTATGAATGTGAAAACCAGTGCGTATCTACGTATATGGCGCTGCTGTAGACCTAGACACAACAAACTTTGACAAGTATTGGAAATTAATGAAGTCTTACGTGTGACACTTATTAAATGGTTGTTATAAATATAATCTTTTGGTTTAAATTTTTGTCTGTCAACGATAAAATTCAAAATGGCACACCTTAAGTTTTCTTTTTTCCACCTTATGTACTGTTTTGTACCAAATACACTCTGTCTAGTCTAAAATGAAAGTTTATGGAACTGAAATGAGCGTTTTGATTTTATTTCATTTGACGTAAATACAATTTAAAACAAAATATCGTTCGTAAAAATCTCGAAAAATTAGCTATCATATGTAAATTATAGGTTATCTGTTGCTTTCTTCTCCATTACCTTACTTTTTGTGTCGTAGAAAAAAAGGAAAAAATTCCTACTCGAAAATTATAAGAAACTTAAGACGATCAAAACTTTTTTTAATAAAGATGATCTTAAGTGGCTAATTTTGTAGGATCGGAAGTGAATTCATTATTTTCAAAGTGAATTCAAAAACTGCTGCCTTATCTCTGAATATAGCAATGACTGGGAGAGACAGAGTGTAATAAAGTATTCTACATTCGCGTAGTACGACTAAAGAACGAATATCTATACTTGATAGTACGACGAAGTTGCCATCGAGGGTTTACTAATAAGCATTCCTGGAGGTATGAGTATTGCAGTTTAATTGCTCAATCCAATGCAAATGTTCTACATTCAATACTGTCCAAGAGCTACAGGAGCACCATCCCAGAGATGGTAACTGCACGTCTGAGAGATTTTTGCCACATTATAGGGGTTAAAAAACTTTTTCTTTCGCCACAGAAAACCCAAACACCTAGTGATCCAAGCTTTCTTGCGACATAACTTATGTGATCCTTTCACAAGAGAGGTTTGGAGATGCACACACCAAGAATTTTGAGTTTTCAGTCTCCTTTAAATCCAAGACAGCATTGGGTTCTCGAAGGATTACATTTGAAGCGGTTTTTATTCCACCTTTAGAAATGTTGTCTTAACAAGCTTATCATACATTGCTGTTGAAGATTCACATCAGAAAAAGAAAAGCTGAGAGAACAGGATTTAAAGATTTAGAAAAGAGGTCATTAATAAAAATGAGAAAGAGTGTAGGAGACAGAACAGAACCCTGGGGCATACTAACATTTATTTTTTGTTTCTCAGACGTGAATCAATCCAATGCTACTTTCATTAAATGGCTTGAGAGTTTATTTCTAATCCAATGACAGTGCAGCACGTATTTTCAATAAATCAAATATAAATTTTTTTAAATGCTTTTTGAAATATCAAGCGCCATAGTATTACTTTTACAGAATCAACTAATCAACGATTCCCTGACCTTAAAATCGCGGGAATTAAGGGTTATTAGAGGGTGAAGAAAATTCTGCTTTCCATCTACTCTCAACGAGATCTTAAGAGTCGGATAATCAAAAATCTTACGCAGTGGTTAAGTCAGTGTTGGAGAGCACAAATTGCAGAAGAGATACCATCAGGTAGGTCCAGTAGATTTATGTATAGAAACGTCTTGAAGTACTCTTGCAAACTGCACAAGTTCAATTACAGGAAGAGTCATAACACTCCCTGGCAGCGTTGATTTGGAAACAGACAGCCTAGCTAAGAGATAAGCTTTCTGTCATTTTACAAATCGAGTGTCATTGACAACGAGTGTAAGACTATAGAAGAAAAAGATAACTACTTGATTTTTAAGAATGACCAAACATTTTTGCGGCCATTTGGACTCTGCAGTATTTTTTTTATTCATTTTTGGTCAATCGAATATAAGCGTAGCAGATCATACTGGCTTGCTCAGTTAGATCGGCTTATGATAACGAAAAATTACCTCTTTAACATAAATAAACTCTTTGCAGCTCAAATCGAATTATTCGTTTTCTTTTGAGCTTATGCTTTTAATCCTATTTGGAAGGAAGCACTTGTTCCCAAAAGCATATAAGTGCCCTATCAAGGAGGCATAGTGAAGAATTAAGGTCCCTCGTTCAATTTCCCGTAATGAAAAACGTTTCTCTTAGAAGTTAATTCTTTAAATCAAGGGTTATTGGCACCAGAAATAAGCAAATACAAACATGCATGTATGAGATGGAACGCTGATAATTTAGTATCAGGGTCAAAAGTAAGGCAACATTGTCATCTGAAGTGCTAGGTTTCACACGGCCACCATAGCTAAAACCCCTGGTTTGACGACGATTGCCAGCAAGCGCACGCAGCGAAACAACAGGCATACAAAACGGCGCTGCACAGAAGGACCAGGGCTGCTCCAGAGCTCTACGAGCAGAAGAGGAGAGAGCAACACCGACTTCTTCGATAAAAAAGAGAGCATGAAAAGTGCGCGATCACAACAGGAATGAGGCTTCTAAATTTTACCAAAAGGTAAAAAAAACATCCCAAGGGTAGGTACCCGCCACGAACAAAAGCCTTTAAGGACGATCAGGGGAACATCGTAGTAGAACTACAGTCTATGTTGAGAATATAAAAAAACCACTTTTCCAAAATGTATAACGGCGATGAAGAACCGAATTCCGCTGTAAGGGAGATAGAACCGGCGACGCAGATCAACAATTCCGCCTGATTGCCCTCAACGAAGTGGAGATAGCTCTATATAAACTGAAGTCAACTAAAGCTGCTGGGGCTAACGGCATCGCTGTCGAACTTATCCGTTGGTGCAGAATGACGATGGAGAATGCACGCTGCTCTATTAAGGTCGGAAAAGATCTCACCGATGCATTTGATGTTAAAAAAGCATGCGACTTCTTCAATATCGTTTTGGACAAAATTGTGCAAAACTCAACCGTCAGCACTAGAGGCACAATCTTCGTAAGGTTCATCCAATTATCGTTGTGGACCGAATTGTGTAAGACTCAACCGTCAACACTAGAGCCACAATCTTGCAAAGGTCCTTCCAATTACCTGATACGCAAATGATATTGACATAGTTGGAAGATCAAAGCGTGATGTCAGTGGATCGTATTTAAGCATTGCCGGAACGAAGAAGATGGGTTTAGGGTCAATGACGGCAAGATATAGTGTATGCTTTCATCAAAAAAGGACATTGAACAACGATGTCTTGGACAAAACGTCACAATGGACAGCTATACCTTCGAGGTAGTTAAGGACTTTGTCTACCTAGGCACCGCTATAAACACAGACAACGACACCAGCGCTGATATCAAACAAAGAATAACTCTTGCAAATCTCTGCTTCACTCTCGAGCATCTAAAATCACCATCTATAAGACACTCATCATCCCGGTTCTCATTTCTGGCGCTGAAGCCTGGACCCTGTCAAACAAAGATGAGAGAGTCTTAGGATGCTTCGAGGGAAAAATTCTTCGGGTGATTTTTGGTCCCATATGCATAGATGGAGAATGGGGGAGAAGATATAACGACGAACTGTACGGGCTGTACAGGGACACTGAAGTAGTTAGCAGAATTAAAGTCTAACGACTTAGATGGCTAGGTCATGTAGAGCGAATGGACATCAACGCTGCAGCTGGGAAAGTCTTCGAATCCAATCCCGAGGGACGGCACAGTAGAGGAAGACCGCGATTCATTGCCCACGCATTAGATGTAGAGATCAACTAACTTGGCGTGCGAAACTGGAGACAGCTAGCTAAGGATCAAGCTGGCTGGAGACGCATGTTGGTTGAAGCCCAGGTCCTTCAAGACTGTAGCGCCACCTTAAGTAAGAAGGCAAGTAAGTCAGAAGTAAGAAACAAGTCAAGAGTGTTATAAAGTTAAAATATTAAAAAAGAACCAAACTATACATAATTGAAGATTGAAAAGCACACTTTTCGAGCACCCTATTATATTTATTTTTATTTATTACCCTAAAGACAAATACACATATGTAAATAGTAGTTAAACACAATTAAAAGCCCTTTACCCTTTTAAAAAGAAAACACTTGTGAAAATTTCAATAAAAATTCATAATTTAATTTAATTTATCACAATCGTTTAAAATTTTCTTCAGACAAACGAAACAATCTCTCAATGAATTCCTTGACTTTTAAGTCAAATTCACCCTTCACAATATTAAATCAATTTCAATTAAACCCTAAATCGACAATTTATCCATATCTGTGTAAGACGAAAAAAAGGTCAAAAGTTCAATTTATATCCTCTCCTCTTCATTTATGTACTTAAACAAACCTCATTACACAAAATATACGACAGATGACAGATACACCAAACTACGAGTACAAGTACAAAATCAGCCGGCTCACAGGCACAGCGTGCAGTCTAATTGTCACAAGACACAAATATCCAACAACCAACAACAACAACAATGAATAATAAATTAAAATAATAATAAATAAAAAAATTAAATACCAATGCGGTAGGTTGAAAAAATAACTAAAACAAAAACATATGGTCAGGGCTAATAGAGATACGGATATAGGTAGAAGACAGTGACAAGTCGCGTAGAGTTGTTGAAATGTCACACTCACTGTCACTGTCACTGTTTTTGTAGAGTGGACTTAAGAGATGATGAAAGTACCTTCATAACAATGGAATAACCTAAACAAAAGACAACTTCAACTGTGTTATCTTTCAAGGACCATAATGTGTAAGGTCCCCCCTAAATCCTACTACCTCTTCGAAAAGTAAAATAGGAAGGTAGGTAGGTATATTGTTTGCGTATTCGGGGTGTGGAAGCGTTAAAATTGAAAATGAGAATGATGTTATTTTAGAAGGACTCACCTTTTGTTACACACGAAAGTGTTATCGTAATTAGCTTCTTCTAATCCGGCAGTAAAAATATTCAACTGTCTTCTTCAAATTATAGGTTCATATAAATGTCACACTATATAGCTCACACTTCACTTTATAAAACAAGACCCCTTTTTCAATTGATGGCTGTCACTTTATCTCAAAAATTCACCATGAAATCTAGATTAAATCTATGAACGGCACAACTTAACAACTTATAGAAGCACAAAAGACGCACAATTTATTTTTAACTTATCGGATAATTTTAATTTCTATGAACAAATAATTGAACTCATTTTCAATTATCCTGAAGATGAGTATGAGTAATAATAACAAGAACAACTAACTCACTCAATCAAACGCCTACAGCGCCAACGACAACGACCGACAGCGGAGCGAGAACAAGACACACAAAATTAAAAACAATAATTTCTCGCGAAATTTAATTCGAAAATTGTTTGCGGAAATTCCATTCAACATACGAAAGAGATTCTTACGTATACGATATTGTTACGAGTACGTTTAATGAATAAGGCACTGATCACACTCGACAACTACGACGACGGTGAAGATGAAGACGCACATTTAAATTAGGACAACAAAAACACACACGACCACGACGACGACGAACGATTGTTTCAATGTTAACCGCTCAACAGTTGGTCGGTAACTGAAGCTGATCACTGATCAGATGAATGAGTACTAAATGTTGTTGCCGTTGCTTTTGCCGGTTGTCTTTTCTTCTTGTTCTTGTTGTCTTTCCTCTTCTCTGTTACTGTTTTTTTTTTGTTGGAGTTTGGAGAGTTGGAGTAGAATTGTGTGGAGGTGGTTTTGATTGGTAAACAAAAACAATGAGAAGAAGTAATCCTCTTGAAAAGAAAACAAGTTGGAAGGTATTACGGTGAATTGTTGGACATGGGGAGAGGATCTCTATGGTTTGTTTTTCCGATTGGAATGCAATTGAGGAAGAGAGAGAAAAAGTGTGTGGAAGAAATGTGGATTGTGCGAATATTAATTGATTGAAGAAAACAGATCAATTTATTAATTTCTTGAGTTATGTGTGTTTTTGACAGTTTGCGAATGCATAAGGTTTGACATTTGATCCATATTAAAATTGACACTTTGTTAAAAACGTCATTTTGATGTTTTGATTTAAAGAATAATGTTAAACATCTTAAAGTGAGTGTTTTTAAAACAAGAATAAATAAAAATTTATGATGAAATGAAAGGAAATGAGCCCTGGACTTGATTATTTTTGAATCTTTGTTTTTTAATTCTTCTTCTTGTGTCTTGATATCAACATGTGTATGTTTTATTGAAAGTCGTGCCGGGTTTATGTTTCGTGTTTTGTTGATACTGCGATTCATTTAAATGTCATGTGTTAACGATTTGGTTTTGTTTTTTTCTTTGTTGTATACATTTTATTCATCTTGGGTGATTTTTGGTTTGAACAAAAAAATAATAATAATAAATGAGACTTGAAGTATAGTTCAATGAACATTTAAGCAAATGTGCAAATATTATTTGTGTGAAGATGGTAATATGATAGGCTCAAAAAGCAGGATAATAAATGGATTTGGTTTGGTTAGATATTGTCAATAGGTCAGCGACTTTTGGGATTGGGTTCTTTAAAAACTTTGCAAAACTTTTTGGAATTTGAATAGAAATGTAAACAAATTGAAGACCAAAATAGTGATTGGCTTTTCTCATACAGGGGCACGATTTTGATTAGCAAGTCTTTCTAACATTCTCAAATGTCAGGCACGAACGCTTTAGGCATCCTAAAGGTTTTTAGAGGCAATTGTTAATGCAATCAATACCAGAATCAACATCTTAGAAGTAATATTAAGGTTTCTGGATTTTTAGAGCTTTGAAAAGACAAGTACTACATTTTGTTTTACAAATTTTGTTTTAGCTTGTTATGGAGCTACATAGATAAAGAAGTTTGTTGGGAGAGGCCTTAGTATACACAGAATTTATGTAGCACCAAAGTTAATAAGTAAAGAGGTGAAGACGGTTAAATGTATAGTTTACACCACAACAACACAACTTATCAGGATGACGTTGTAAAATGCTCGTTGCTGAGTCGAAATTGGAAGAAACTCAACCGAATACTTGGAAACTACCAGTGGATTTCGGGAAGGCGATGCGCTGTCATGTAGCTGCTTCAATTTTGTTCTTGAAAGAGTGGTGCGCAACACGAACGCTAATACAAGTGGCACCATCTTTCAAAAATCCACACAATATCTTGGATATGCAGATGACATCGACATTATTGAAAGAACTTATATCGAGTCTGAGGCAAAGAAAATGGGTCTTGATATTAACGAGCACAAATCGAAGTATTTAAAGTCGTCAAATAGAGTCGATTCACTCCGCAGACTTGGTCAAAACGTGACAATTGACAGGTGTAACTTCGAGGTGGTTAAAGGTCTTATTTATCTGGGCACTGCTGTTTATTCTGCAAATGAAATCAGCGTGGAGATCAAACGTAGAATTAGCCTTGCAAATCGCTGTTTCTTTGGCCTAAGGAAGCAGTTCAGGAATAAGACCCTATTGCGAAGAACTGTACAAAACCTTAATCATCCCAGTCTTCCTGTATAACGGAGAAGCATGGACTCTCTTCAAGGCGGATGAAGGATCTCTTGGTATCTTCGAAGAAGGTTCTGGGTACGATCTATGGGCCGGTAGAGTTTCATCTGGCGGAGAAGATTTAATCATGAGCTATTCGAGCTGTACAGTGACTTGCCACTGGTCACAAAACTGAGTGTTCAACGCTTAAGATGGCTAGGGCATGTCGAGCGAATGAACATTGAAGCTCCAGCCCGTAAGGTATTCAGAAGCAGGACTCATCTTCGGTAAGGTGATTAAGTTGAGGCCGACGCACGTTAACTTGGTACTCGAAACTGGAGGCAGCAAGCTAGAGACCGAGTAAGCTGACAAAAGTTATTACTTGAGGCCTAGGAGTACAATGCGCTGTAGCGCCAACTAAAGTTAGTACGTACCGACAAGCAATGAGCTCAATTGAGAATGATAGAACGTTGACAGATGATGAATAATGTGTTATCGTTGAAACAGTCCATATTTTGTTCCATACATAATTGAACCATTTCAATATATTTACAATTAAAAGAACTTGCAAAATAATCTGTTTTTTACCTGCCCTTAAAATTAAACCAGCCTTTAGAATAGACTGTATTCGCGATCAAATAATTGCGAGTAGAAGCTCCTCAACCATTAGCCTAAAAGAGAGATCCCTCCGATCCTAAAATATAGTTGATGATAAATAAGCTAGAAGATTATTGTTAAACATGGTGTTCGGAAATTAACATCGAAAAGTCTAAGGTTATAATCTTTCTAAATGAAACAAAAACAAGTAATGTTTTAATAGCAGTACAGTGGAATTTCGATGGAAGAGATTGAGAGTTGTTAAGCAGGCAGCTATTTAGGCATGAGTTAACTTTAATTCGGAATATGGAAAAACACTTCAAATCAAAAGCTGACAAAAATAGAACTGCTATTTGCGCGAATTGGAAGAACATTTTTTAAAATACGATTAGTTTCTTAAGCTTAGAATAAAGGGTCTTCGCAATTTATGGAGCACAACTATATTAAGACCCATTAAATATATGCAGGCCAACTTACTGTATTTTTTTATTATCAAAATCTTTCCTCTGCCAATTACAAGACCAAATTATATGTTCTAGATATAAAGTGTTCTGAAGAAGCTATTAATTTCAACCTCTACACCTTAAAGTTACACAAAGTTGTATCAAAGTTGTCGATAGAATTCGACTCATTTCCAGAAAAGTTGGTAACAAGATTAAACAAACAGGACTTGCCAATCTAGTATTACCATCAAGCAGGAATGAGAAGAACTTCTACAATTTTGTTCCTCAGTGATTTATCAATGATTTGCAATCTTCGCAACCTAAACAAGAAAGAAGATACTGATCACTTTCTGGGATCTTGCAAAGTACTAAAAAAAAAAGAAGAGCAAGATATCCCACTACGCAAACGAATTTGGAACAACGGACTTCGTATAAGGACGTGGCGTGTAAGGTCCTTTAACAGACTACATGCGGCCGAAGAATTAGCCGAGGCACTAGATTGCTATAAAGCCGACTTCACCGCCATCCAGGAAATACGATGGGATGGGACGGGCAAAAAGAGGATGAAAAACTTCGACATAAACTACGGTGACTGCTACCGAGAAAACCAAAAGCACTTATTTGAATGCGGCTTTGTCATTGGAGCCAGACTTAAGCAAGAAGTCTTGATCTATAGGTGTATCAACGAACCACTCATGACCATCCGCATCAAGGCTTAATTCGGCAATGTTAGCCCGATATGCGCGCACGCCCCAAAAGAAGAGTAGGATAACAACACCAATGATCTGTTTTAGGAGCTCTTAGACAAAAAATATGAGGAGTGTCCTAGCTACGATATTAAAACTGTCCTAGGCGATTTTAATGCCAAGCTGGGAAGGAAAGACATCTTGCTGGGAAAAACAGCCTGCACGACAACACTTCTGACAACGAATTCAGGCTCATAGATTTGGCTGCGAAACGTCATAGTAGCCAGTACGCGTTTTCCACACCTCAACATCCACAAAGGAACTTGGAGATCTCCAAATCAATCTACCGTCAACCAGATTGACCATATTGCGATCGACGCCAGACACGCTTCCAGTCCAAACTTTCCGAGGAGCTAACATCGAATCGGACCACTACCTCGTTGTAGCCAAGGTACGAGTAGCACTTCGGGTTTTTCGACAAAAGGAAAAACAGGGAGATGCTGGGAGAAGGTACAACGTTGAACGACTACAATTACAAGAGATCGTCAAATCCTTTTCCGACCGAGTTACAAGTAACCTTTCTCGAAGTTCTCTGCCACCAACACAATGTTTCGAAAACCAATGGCAACATTTCCAAGATGCAATCAGAGAAGCCGCCTCTGATGTCCTCGATTTCAAGAAATAACAAACAATTAACCCATGGTTTGATGAGGAATGTCGACAGGCAAATGCAGACAAACAATAGGCACGCAAAGCGGCGCTGCATAAAAGGACGAGAGCTGCTCATAAGCTCTATGAGCAGAAGAGGCGATAGGAACACCGACTTCTCAGAAGGAAAAAAAAGGGCATAAGAAGCGTGCGGTCGAAAATGTTAGAGGTTTAAAAGCAGGAATGAAGTTCGAAAGATGAATGGAACCTCAGTATTGTTTGCCCGATCCTGAAAAAAGGAGACCCTCACTGAGACTGCGCCAACTATAGAGAAATCAGTCTACTTAACATCGCCTATAAAATCTTCTCTGCCATAATATGTGAACGTCTAAAGCCATTTTTACCGTCTCTGCATCAATACTCACAAAAGCCACATTGACATCACGCTGAGTTCTTCAGATTATGTCAATGTCATCCGCATATTCTAGTTATTGGACAGACTTTTGAAAGATAGTGCCTCTAGTGTTGACGTGTGCGCTCTGGACTATTCTTTCAAGTACGATGTGAAAAAAATCGCATGACAGCGCATCACCCTGTCTAAAAACTTTTTTGACATCGAAAGGTTCTGTTAAGTTGTTTTCAAACTATACGGCAAAAAAAAAAAAAAAACAGCAACGTCTTGGTCAAAACATCACCATCGACAGACGTAACTTTGAGGTAGTCAAGGACTTCGTCTACCGGCTGTAAACGCAGAAAACAACACCAGCGCTGAGATCAAACGAAGAATAACTCTTGCATACCGCTGTTTCTTTGGGCTAAGAAAGCAATTGAGTGGTAAAGTCCTCTCTCGAGGGACCAAAGTGTTGCTATATAAGACCTTTATCATTGCCGTCCTGCTATACGGTGCAGAAGCGTGGACTATGACAAAAGCGGATGAAAGCACCTTAGGTCGCTTCGAGAGAAAAGTTCTTCGTGTAATCTACGGTCCCGTATGCATCGAAGGGGAGTGGAGGAGAAGATGGAACGATGAGCTGTACGGGCTGTACAGCGACGTAGACTTAGCCAGAAGGGTAAAAGTCCAACGACTTAGATGGCTGGGTCACGTAGAGCGCATGGAAACCAATGCTCCGGCCCGGAACGTCTTCGAATCCACACCCACAGGACAGTGCAGTGGAGGAAGACCGCGGATCAGATGGCATGCACAAATGGAAAGTGACCTCACCCGACTTGGAGCGCGAAACTAGACACATCTAGCTAGGGACCGAGCTAGATAAAGAAGGCGAAAATTAAGTGGTATGATTTTTCTATCTCTTTTTCTTACGAAACGCAACTTACTAAGAGGTATACTTTGTTCCATTGAATACTGAATTGGAGAAAATACACAAAACATAACTTTTTTGTGTTTACAACTTCAAAACAAACCAGTAGTACTTAAAATACCTGCATAATGGATATTCGCCAACATTCTATACACTACAACCTAACAAGTGTATTTCATTATTTCAAAAAAACCTCTGTTTTTGTTTTGCTCTTAATTTTTAAAATCAACACACAAAAATTACAACTTTTTCTTACACAAAAGATCTAGAGAGAAAAATCAGGTAGCCCTATATATTTTTAAATTCCCTATGAACACCATTATTTTATGTGCAAGACGGAAACCATAAAATAAAGCTCTAAGTAGACAGCACGCGGCAAGCTCCAAGATCTAAGCATTTATACCAACGTTAATAGAGATATTTAAGTATTATTTTCGAAATCTCGAAAAAAAGAAAATTTATATTTTGAATGAGGTTGATAATGGAATTTCATGAATTGAAAATATAAATCTTTCTCCCGTGTTCAAGAAATTTAAAAGGCATTTTAAGAGGATTTATAGCATTGTTATGTAGGTTGGTGGGTGATGGTCATATCTTCTAAACCGATGACGGCAGGTTGTGAGATCAAAAGTATTTGAGGAAAAACTTACAAAAAAAAAACATTTCGAGACAATTTCATATTTCATGTTTCAAACTTTCAAAAATCACATTCCATAATTTAATTTTAATTAAAATCAAAGCACAAACATAAACATACACAACACACAAAGCTGCAACTTCAAAATTCTAAACAAGAATTAATATTGCAAAATGTCTCCACAGGTTGAAACTCGGGACTTATATAGGATAGAAAGGAATGTGTACATAATCTTAGCCCATCTAAATGGTGTTCTCATTCCCAATGCCCTTCACCCCCGCCGCCACCGGCCGCAACAGAACGCATTAGCCCGCTCATATATCTCCCTTTCTATAACTGAATCTCTATCAGAAGGTAGATGTCGAGATGACACAAGGCAGGCAGGCTGGCAGGCAGAAAGGCATTTCAATTATCATTTTAATAACCTTTTGCTTATTTGAAATTCCTAAAGGTAAATAGACTCACAGCAGCTACCCTGGTGTAGAGAGCTGTGGCATGGCCTGCTATTCTCATCATCACCGTCTGTTAAAACAAAAATTAAAATCACCCACCAAAATGACAAAGGAAATAAACACACAACAAACAACAGACAACACCAAGATCATCTCCAGCCCTGCTAAAGCAGGGTTGCAGAATCGGATTCGGAATGAGATGGTGACGATGAGGTGTGAGACTGAGACCAAAAAAGACACCATCATCATCATCATCATCTGCCATCCATAGAAGGAGGACTTTGTTTATATTTTGTCTACATCAGAGCACCGGGGGAAGGAAAAAATTAGCTGCCAGAATATAGGAGGACTATGGGACTTAAGAAAAAGCATGATAACGCAGCCTTAGAGTCTTCCCGCATCAAAAACACAAACACGTCCCATTCCAATTCAATGTTGTTTTCGTCTAAATAAATTTTTTGGACCTCAAGTCCTAAACAAATAACCAAAAAGTGCATCCATCCATCCGTCCATCCATTCGTCTCCCTATTCGTTTATTGCCTTGGGAATATCGTCGGAAATAAAAGCCGAAGATAGGAAACTCGTAAAAAGGTGAAAAGAGAAAACAGAATAGAAATGTAGGATATTCCCATTCCCTGGCAAGCCAAACTATACAAAGTTGTTTCTAACTTAGATGAAAATAAACAAAATCGTCCTATGGACGACCCAGACTATCAAACCTCTGTCCTCTGCAAGACGGATAAAAGTTTTGAAGATTTTAATGCAAATTTTTAGTTCAATTAATAGATTGGGTATTTTTTTCTTCTAGATGTTGTTTTTGTTATTTTTGAGGGTGAACAGAAAAAGAAATTGAATACCCATGAGAGAGACAAATGTTTTGTGTTAAGAGGGATTTTAAAGGATGTGTCAAAAGGGAATGTCAAGAGCATTAGATTGGGAATGGATTCGGTTTTCGCTCGGAGTCAAAAAAATAAACAACAATTTTAAAGGATAAAATTGTTTTTATTTTCAAAAAAAAAAAACTGTATTAAGTGGTTTGATCACTTCTATAGTTTTGTGTAGACATTGGCCAGAAGGGAGGTGTACAACTTTTGACAAAGATATTGGACTATTTTTTGTTTTTTTTTTTTAATTGTTATCATCAAAAGTGGAGAAATATTGAAAATAGAAATCCAGAAAAAAATTGCAAACTTTTTGATGTAACCTTGTCAAAACTTACGCAAGAAATTTTTGTATAGCTTTTGGAAATTTGTGGATTATGTATATCAAACTTTAAATTTTTTTAGAGAGAATCAGTGAGTAAGAGGAAATTTCGAATTTTGAAAATCATCGAACTCGGTTGGGAACACAGATAAATTTAGTACTTCAATTTGGTCCGAATTTACTTTCTGGCTATTTATTCATCGACTTTCAGTCTTAATGAATGTCGTGATTTTCCTCTTACCTTGGATTTGAATGTTAAATTCTGAGCTGAATTTAAAGATATACATATTAGCCAGCAAAAACGGTTCCAACTATATTCCAATGTTATAAGATTTAGTAAGACAATTAGTAACGATAAATGTCATATGAAGATTTATTTGATGTTTCAACTTTACTGTTACTAAAGGGTAATTTTTTAGCTATTATCTTTTTGGGAACGCTGGTTTAAACAGCTGAAGCACGTTTCGTGTTTTGTTTCACTGTCAATCATCTTTAGTTTGGTCTATAATTTAACCATAAATCGTCTAACAAACGAATACCACTTGCAAATTATTGAATTTTATTTTGAAAATGCATCGCGCGCTTCTTCCATTTTATGGTCAGTTTAATAGACTCACTGAAGCGGCTATTCGGGCTATTGTGATTAAATTTAGCATCAAATACACATTGTTGTACATTGAACCACCAATACGCTAACGTAGAGTGCTGGTGCAAGAATAAAAGCCGAAAAACTTACTGTAACGTAAATTTTTTTGTGAATAGGCTCTTGGAAAGTTGGCCGAAGATCCACTTTTTTACCGAAAAATTGTTTTCAACGACGAAGCTCATGTTTGGCTCAATGGGAACTTAAATAAGCAGAACTGTCGATTTTCGAGTAATTATCAGCCAGAACATTGCAAGAGCTACAAATGCATCCACAAAAAGTCAGTTTGGTGCGGTTTATTAGCTTATGGTATCATTGGGCCGTAATTCTTCAAAGATGATGCGAATTGTAACGAAACACGAAACTGTGAATGGTGAGCACTACCGTGAGATGATATCCAAATTTGTTAAGCCTAAAATGCAAAAACTTGACTTGTATGACATGTGCTTTCAGCACGACGATGCCACTTGCCACAAAGCACGAGCAGCAATTGACTTATTTAGAAGCGAATTCGGTGAACATTTCATTTCACGTTCAGGACCGGTCATTTGGCCGCCTAGATCATGCGATTTAAGGCCTTTAGCCTGTTTTTTGTGGGGCTATGTCAAAGCTCATGTCTATACAGACAAGTTTGCTTCAATTGACGCATTTGAAGACAACATTGAAGTATTTATATAATTCATCGACACCAAGGAATTCAAATTAAAAGAGCTCAAATCAAAACTCTAAGGTGGTCATTTAACATCTCTAAGGTGGCGGATAACAGGCTTTTGGCACTAATTGCAGATTGGTTTGTACTTATTAACTTCCCATAGGAAGTTATTGTAATAGATCCGATTTGTCAAATTGATAATTTGACATTTCTCGACGTTTCAAGGTCCCTAGAGTTGAAAAAAAAGATTTTTAGAAAGATGTCTGTGCCTGCGTGTGTACGTACGTTCAAACGTCCGTACGTTCGCGACGTTTTTTCTTCGTCCATAGATCAAGAACCAGAAGAGATATCGATTTCAAATAGCTTTTGTTATATAGATAATAAGGCAGAAAGATGCAGAATGGGCACTCAAGAAAATTGCATGGGTGGTGTTTTTACCATAGCAGTTTGAAAAAAAGGTGAACATTTTGGTTAACCCCTAAATATCTAACGAACCAAAAACGCTAGAGACTTGAACGTGATATCAAAGAAGTATATTTTTTGAAAAAAAAAAAACATTTAACGGGTTTTTTATAAATCAAAAAAACTGAAAAAAAAGAATAATGTTTTTGACATCTGATAAAAGTTTCTTTTGTTATAAAAAATAAAAATAAAAAAAACATTACTCAAAGTTGGTTAAAATTTAATATCGATTCAAATATCTTTTCAAAAAATTGAAATTTAGGCTTCCAACTTATTTTATCTCATAAAAAATAATGTTTTCAATATTCTGGAAAATGTTGGAAAAAATCGAATTCACAGTTTTTTTACAAACAATAAAAATTGATTTTCGACTGAAATATCTTTTCAAAACTTTGAGATATTTAATTTAATTTACTTTTATCTTTCAAAAAATATTGTTTTTAAAATTAGGACAAATTTTGAGAAAAATCGAATCGACAGTTTTTTTTACAAAAAATAAAAATCTAAAAAAAATTGTATAAAAGTTGTTAAAAATTGATTTTCGACTCAAATATCTTTTTAAAAATTGTAGATATTGGCTTTAAACTACTTTTATCTTTCAACATTCAGTAAAATTTTGAAAAAAATCAAATTGATTTTTGTGTACAAAAATTAAAAACCTAACAAAAATTAACAAAAGTTGGTAAAAATTGATTTTCTACTCAAATATCTTTTCAAAACTATAAAATATTGGCTTCAAACTAATTTTATCTTATAGAAAATATTGTTTTCAACATTCGATAGAATTTTGAAGAAAATCCAATTGACAGTTTATGAACAAAAATTTGAAAACCTAAAAAAAATCTAACAAAAGTTATTAAAAATTGATTTTCGACTCAACTTTATTTTTCAAGATTGAAATATTGGCTTCAAACTAATTTTTTCTTTTAAGAAATATTTTTTTCAACATTCGATACAATTTTGAAAAAAAATCGAATTGACAACTTTTTTACAAAAAATAAAACACTAAAACTTGGTAAAAATTTACTTTCGACTCAAATAGCTTCTCAAAAATTAAAAATATTGGCTTCAAAGTTATTTTATTTCACAAAAAATATTGTTTTCGATATTCAGTAATTTTTATATAAAAATCTAACAGTCCGTTTTTTCATAAAATTCATAAAAAATAAAATCTACAAAAAATAGTACGCAAATTTGGTAAAAATTGATACGAGTACATATAGACAAACTTTTAAGCATGACGAATCGACAGACGGTATGGGAAGTTATCAGTGTGGGTCGCATCCTCTTTTTTATTTCGAAATCCCAAAAGGTTATAAGAGCATAAAGGCTCTTGTTGAACTGGGGAAGTCAGCCTGCAGTGTGCATAATCCTGTTGTCAGGTTTGAATGATTTCATGCAATTAGCTTACTAGATTACAGCCAAAAATGCGATTATACCGTAGCAAATAGCGGGTAATATTGTTAAATGCGACATTTTGTTTGCAAGTTACAGAAAACTTCACATGAATATAACATAACATAATTGTTAGTATTTGGGTTTTTGCAAGTAGCAACTTAATCTCTCTTGGGGTGAAACTTTTAGCTACCTGAAGAGTGTGAAGACTTCTATACTTTTTCAATAGCACTGTTAAGATTGTCGTTACATAAAATAACAACCAACTTAAAGCGGCTTAGAATCGAAGAACCAAATATTTTACGAAAGAAAGGACGTGCTGTTCATTTGAATGGATTTAAGCTTTTTACCACTGTAGGTCGAAATGAAATCATTAAAACTGCAACACCTTTATTAGCAGCAAAAAGTCGTCTTATAATTAACTGCACATTATCAGCATATGAATGAAGCTTAAGGTTTAAACAATTTGTAGCAGCTTAATGACATATAGCGAAAAAATATGGTTCCGAAGACAGATCCCTGAGGTACTACAGCCGAGACATTCAGAAAGGTGGAAGACCGTTTATTTGCCACTATACATTGTTGTCTAAAATAAAGGTACGAATGAATTGGTGTATAAGACTTTACAAAGAAGCCAAAATTATTTCTCAGCTTATTAGAGAGTATTTTATTATTTACTCTGCACGAAGCCTTAAAATAGCCCAATAATGTTAACAGTGTCATTTGGAAAGTCACAAGGCTAATTTACAGTAAGTGTTTGCTCGAAAACAAGAATCAGAACCTTATTATTTAAAAAAAGCGAAAAATATTAAAATACAGGAGTCTCATTGAAATATACATAAGGCCAATCATTTTGTAGTTTCAAATTGGCAATTGAATGTTAACCTTTTAAAATAATGGATCACTTAAAACCGAACAACGAGTTTAAATTGCTAGAAAAACTTTTTAATCAATGACTATGGCTAGCATGATAAGCCGATGTCTGATTCCTCAAAGCATGTACCTCTTGTCTCAAGATTTATCAAGTGTAAGAAATCACAGGCTATAATTTGAACTTTTGGGAATTCACACCGATAAGTATTCTACCTGCACTTACGAAAACATAATTAAAGTTGTCTATTTTTCAAAAACAGAGAGCTCTCCCGATAAGTGGATTATGAAGCTCTCAAAACAAAAAGATCTCACGCACTGCAGAAACTAGATAGGAATATGCGTTCCTCCTAAAGTAGCCAAAATAATAGGAACGACATTAATGCAGCGAATAAAAGACCATCTATAAGACACACTCAACACTGAACAAACAGGATTCCCCGCTGGATCTTTCTGTGAGGACAACATGTTACTATCGAACTTTTAGGTGTAAAATCTTTTATGACATTCCAAATAAATAAAAGCGTTCGTCCTTGTTGCCCAATAAAATAACACCGAAATATTGAAAACGTTATATCGCCCAAAAATGGCTCTACCACCAACAAACTTTGTTAGATGCCTTACCACCCGAAATGTATGTTTAATAAAGTTTTTTGAGAGTTATGACATTTCTACGCGATAAGACGTTTAAAGTTGGATTGGGTGATATGACAATTTATTTGGGCTTTGTGACGTTTTCTAAGTGATATTTTTTAAGACGCTTATCTTTTGGGTAACATGTAGTTGGGAAAGAAACCATGATCGTCATAATATATGTCATAAGAGTATAAGACCCAAATTCAAATTTATAAAATTCTTTTGGGCAAAATGACAACTAATAATTTGGGCAGGTTTTCAAAGGAATTTGAAGTTTAGAGTAGGTTAAGGAAAGGCTGTACACAAATGGAAATGTGGAAATGGAATACACTCTGCAATCCCGTAATCTGCTTACTATCTCATAGGTTCGTAGATCTCTATCTAATAAAAACAAGGGTAGAGAGGAAAGCAGATATTGTATGACTATAAACCAACTCGGCAAAAACGAGAAGGTTGCACCTTGGAACTTTCTCATCACTCTAAGTCAATCTGTTTTGACAACCGTTTGGTAGAGATGGAAAAAATATCCAGAAAAGGACAGCTTTCGAGATCCTTTACAGTATAAGGACAGATTATTCTCTGAGCTTTAAGTCCTCTGGAAGAATGAATGGCAAAATCACAGATAGAGCTGCAAGCTTTCGGTAAAAGATGTCTTCGCAATATCTTAACGATATCTCCAATACTGAGTTTTATACTAAAACGGATGAGGAATCCATACACAGACGAAAGTGGAAGTGGATTGGCTAGACGCTTTGAAAAGGCGATGAGTGTATTGCGGGTCAATCGGTGCAGTAAAACCCGCTCAAAAAGCAGGAGAGATAATGTTTATCGGGCAAGACGTACTTGGGGAAGTGGTCAGATTACTTCAAAAATTGTTTTAAAATGTTAAATTTGTTTTTGAATTTAAAAAAATTGTTCGCTCATTTTCAAAATGTACACATTAATTTCAAAAATCCTGAAACATCATCGTTCTTTTATGTGATTTCTTAATAAAAACACTTTTTTGTAGCATTTCTGCAATTGGTTTATCATTATTATTAAAGTTGTTTTGAAATCCCCCTCAAACCCTAATCAACTAAACTGTGAGTAGCTACGCTATACAAAAAAATCGTGATAATGAATTTCCAAGGATATCTACCCAAATTTTAAACAAAAAATAAAGGAGCAAAAAATCCCTACAATTCTTTTATCCTTTTGTTCTAGTCTTAATTACATCCAAAAAAGGATTCCTTTAGTCCTTATTTGATTTAACAAAGGAACAACAAAAAAAATTCTAACGAGTCACCTAGACAAAAATAGAAGGAAAAAAGAACTCTTATACAATAAGAGCTCTTATATATTCCGTTTTAACGCAACGACGAATATGACTACGATTCTAACTTGACAATGGCCAGGACGAAAACGAAAACGACAACGACGACGTATACGGACAAACAATATTACTAGGTTGACTTCCTTTTTTGGAGGAAATTTTTGTACGTATATTCGCTAAGCAACACACATCATCATCATCGTCATCATAACGTCCTGCGACTAAAAGGATACCCCTTAATTTTAAGCAGCACAAAGTCATATTTCCATATATTCACTCATAGAACGAAAAAATAGAAAAACAAAAATAAAATTCCAATTTAAATTGAATTAAAAGCACATCATGGAAATAAGAGTTGAGAGCGTAAACTCAGAGTCACGTTCATCGTTGTCGCATCGGGCGTCGCTATCGTCATCGCCTGTTCTGAATTAATTTCGAAGTAAATAAAACTTCTAAGAACAAAAATTTGAACCGAAAAGACAATAAACTGCTTTGGCAAGTCCTGCTTTTGTCTTCTTTTTATTTTTTCAATTATACGCCAATGTCTATATGAACAAAAGGGAAAAACAATAAACACTTTTTCTCTTCGGACGCATTTTGTATATTTTGCAATATCTCGGCACATAAATACCTCCAGACAAAATATAAATAAACCGATTTTTGATTCTGTCTGATAATATCATATATCGACGGCAGAGAATTGAATATAGTATAGGGACATAGAGTCTTCTTCTGGGGACTAAGATGGAACTAATAGGGATGGAGATGGGAATGGGAATAGGAATAAATGCCTCTGAACACTTCATATAGGAAACTTCCTTTGGAAAAGGCTTTTTATTATATAGTTTTCGGGGAGAGAATAGAGTAAAGTCGGTACATTAATATTCAAAACATGTGTATCAAGCCAAAAGTTGCTGGTATATATTGCTACTGCCACTCTGCTGCTTTCTCTCTGCAGCATTGGGAAAACTTAAAAGTGTGTGATTTGTTAGTGCGGTAAATATAATATTGCCAAAAGGTTTCCTCTTCATAAACGACTAGAATTCTTTTATTTCCTAGACTTTGGCTAGACGAAAATTTCTTCTTTTTATTTTTTTACTGTTTCTTTATTTTGATAAATTTTAAAAAATAAAGAAAAACTTCTTATTCTTCTAGTTGACATAACACACACACACAAATATGTATATACGAGAATGTATTGTGATCTTAGATTGCACACAATAAATGTTCTCTAGCTTGAAAATAAGTGCGGTAAGCACGAGTGAACTTCTTCTTCCTTAAGTAGATAGACTATGAATTACGTCTGTTTGTTGTTTTCTTTTTTAATTTTATTTATTTTATAAATTCTATAAATAAAATGTGGATATTGGCATTGTACAGTTCTTACAAAAGACCTTTTGTACTTAAAGATGGTGTCAAACGTCACAATAAATACCCTGTAAACGGTCAGTTTAACAGAAATAGAAGGTACACAATAGAGACTTTAGGAGTAGAACTAAACAAAAATACCTAACATTTTGATTTAAGCCCACATCCTTAAGACAATTTGTATTAACATTATATGTTGGGATTTATTTTATAGCTGATAAAAAAGAGTTAGTAATTTGAGAAAACATGGATCAATTTCGCACCACGTTTAACCTAGTCAATAATGAGCATTGTCAGAGACGCAGCACAGTAGGCACTGAAGACGCCATGTCTGCTTTGGATGAGAGTATTGAAGAAGTTCCACGAGTTACTTCAAAACAATGTTATAGTAATTTTGAGTCACTTGTTTTACATTAAATCATTTTGCAAGTTTTTCTTTTCGTTGGCTTCAATTGATCTTATTGCGTTATTTCAGCTGCATTACTGATTGTATGTTATTTTATTAAGAATATAAAATGAAAAATATGTAAATAACTCGCATCATTGATCAGGTGCCCCTAAACGAGTGTAAGTCTTTTAAAAAGGACAAAAAAAAGAAACTTTGAAAATGAAAGGCGATAGAACTATAACCAAAACAATTAGATCACTCGAACACCGATACAATGTTTCATGCATTTCTTTGTTCTACTGATATTTTAACAAACAAAGTTCTGTCTAGTAAGCCAGTTACATTCCCACTCCCCCTTAAAAAATTCAGCCATAATTTGTACTCCAACAACGCTTATAAGTTTACCCTTGAGCTCAATTTCAGACGTACTGTTAAGTATAGAGAATTCTTTTTTAACCACACATCAAGAATGTGGAACTCTGTTTTTAATTTCCACTTTAATATTCAAAATTTGGAGAATAATGTGCACCGGTATGTTTTTATATTTTATATCGATCCCTACTTTCCTACCGATTGGATTGTCTTATAACGTTAACTAGTTAAGTGTATTAATAACGTCTTGAGTGCCTGAACACTTGAAATTCTGATTTAGAATTCATTCTTTTTATAACTTAACTCATGCACGACTGGAGATCCAACCATTCATTTACGAAAAATGTTTCCGAAGGATCTTGGTTTGCAGGATTACAAAATCTAATTTAAGAATTGAATAACCATCAAGCTCGTAGCACTTTCGGTGAATGGACCCTGCATGCTAAAGTTTCGTTGTTAAGCAAAATTGTCGTATTTGGAGTGATCATAATCAAACAGTCACTTTTTGGTGCACTCTATGGGATCACTGGTCCATATTTCTTAAAAAATAAGAGCGATACAAAAATTACAAACCCATGTCTTTTTAATTTTTTTTTATAATAGGCGCACACTCAAGGATTACTACCCACATTATGCAGAGACACAGTGTGAGCACTAGGAAGAGGAGAGAGGACTTGAAAGGAGATGTCAGTGCACATCAGTTTTGAATTCCTGATTATTGCAATGACTCGGAAAAACAGAGAGTGGTAAAGCATTCCACATTCGCGTAGTACGGCTAAAGAAATAATCTCTGTATTTGACAGAACGGCCGTAGTTGGACTCGAGGGTATACTGATGATCATTCCCAGATGCGCAATTATTACGGTTGAACTGTTTAAGGGGAGGAATGCAGCTGGCTATTTCACTAGAGCATAAGCCGTTAAAATAACGGTAAAAAGGGTCAGACAAGAAACTTTACGAAGATGTTCAAGCGAAGTAAATGAACATATGAAAATATTATCAACTATCAATTTAAATGCTCTGCCTTTGATACTATCTAAGAGGCTTAAATGAGTTGCAGGAGAACCAGCCCAGAAATGGGAGTTATACTCAAACTTTGGTCTTATAGATAACAGCCAGATCAGAAGGGGTGAAATATTTCTTACATAATCTTGTTTGTGATACACATACCGAGAAACCCAAACACCTTGCTGAATTTTTGGCGTAATCGCGTATGTGATCATTCCAAAAGAGATGGTTGGTGACACATATACTAAGAATATCGAGGTGTTCAGTCTCATTGATGCAAGTGCCATCCATGGATTATGACAAAGGGGGTATATCTCGCTTTAACGATACAAGACAGCATTGGGTTTTCGAAGCATTAAATTCCACACGGTTGTTTATTCCTTATTGTACAATGCTGTTTAGGTCGGAATTTAATGAGCTTATCATATTTTGTCGTTGCAGTTCCACATACGAAGAAGAGGGATGTGAGTCTGAAAACGAATATGAAAAGCTAAGAGTGCTATCGTCAGCGAAACAATGTATTGGATTAGAATTTGCAGACAGGAGATCATTAATAAAAATGAGAAAGAGTGTTGGAGATAGGACCGAGCCCTGGGGCACACCACAATTTATTTTGTGGTTTTTAGACTTGAACCCATCCAATACTACTTGTATTGAATGATCCGAAAGGTAATTACTAATCCAATAAAGCAGGGATCCACGAAAACCGAAAGTACGCATTTTCGATAAGAGGGCTTGATGCCAAACCCTATCAAATGCTTTTAAAATATCAAGTGCAATAACTTTACTTTTTCAAAGCGATGTTAAAATTTGCTCCACTGTGAGATGAGATGAACCATGAGATCACCAGTGGACCTATTTCTTCGAAAGCCGTACTGACGGTCATTAAGAAGATTTAAATCTTAAATATTTTTCTTGAGCTTATAATTAATCAGTGTTTCAGTGACCTTGGAAAGAAGGGATGTAAGTGCAATCGGTCGCTTTTTAAAAGATGAGGAAGATTTAACCTTGTTTTGGAAAAGGCTGGACGAATGCTGTTTTTCATTCGCTGGGAACGAGATCTGAGGAGTAGGACAGATGAAAAAGCTTACGCAGTCGTTTTGCCAGCGTTGAAGAACACCTCTTCAGAACAAGAGTGAGGATACCATCTAGACCAGTGGATTTATGAATGTCGAAATCTTTAAGAACTCTTGCCACAATACGAGTGTGAAAAAATATTGGTCCTATAGAATCACTAACTCGCTCAAGTACAGGGGGAGTAATAACACTATCTGGTAGCGATGAATTCACAACGAATGTAGGAACCGAGGAAAAGGAAGAATTCCTCATATTTTTTACAAATGACCAAAAATTTGTACTGCCTTTTAGACATTGCATTATATTTCGACGTAATTTTTGGTCATGTACAAATTTGGTCCGTCGAATATGGGCGTTGCATGCCTTCCTTACTTGTTTGAACTTTTTTCTGCTTTCCTCAGAAGGGTTGGCTTTAAAGTAAAGGGAACCTACTTCTTTGGCCCTAATACAGCTCCCATAACCCATGCATTTCCTTAGGTCTGATGCTTTTAACCCTGTTCGGGATAAAATTTCTCATTCCCAGGAGTAATAAATTTTTGATCATAACTGCGATAATACAAATGAAATTCGCTGAATTAAAACACAGAATAGTTATCGATACCTTTTACTACTAGTGTTATGCCTTTGCAGTGATGAAAATCGGTCCAAACCTGCGATTGGTCATAACTTTCGAATTCAAATCAATTGCTTAGTAATTCGAACTTTGGATTCTAAGAAACAGGTGGAAACTAAGGGTTTTAAGCAGGTTAAATAAATTCATCTATACTTCAAGACTAAGAGGCTGAAACGATGTTCCTCAAAATAGCATTAAAATAACAAACAAATGGCATATAATATACTTGAAAATAGTGGCTTACCAATATCTTAACAAGAACGTTAAATAAATCAATGTTTCTTAAACGAGGTTATTATTTGTTTCAAATGTGTTAAGGAAATATAACAAATTAATAAATAGACAAACATATTTTGACTCAAAAAATACCAATAAAATAATTTGTGGACTTTGAAAATATTTCATCTAAAAGTATTTGATGAAAAATCTAACTCACAACCTTCCAAAATGTTGGCCAAACAAAATTCTTAAATATAAAATAGACTATTTTACAAAATTTGGAATTATTTTATTTCCACAACTAATTCCCTACAAAAAAGCTACAATTAATTGTCATCGTCGAATATCCTTGTCTTATGCCTGGACTCACCATGTCATGTTATCAAATACATAAATTTTTTTGCAAAAAAATTAAAGTACAATTTTTGAAATTTCACCCTTATATGACTTTTAAATCTCATTTTCTAAACGACTAAATACAAGTATGTTTTTAAAAAAATCAATTTGTTTATTATCATCTTCTAGATTTATGAAATAAACATTCTATACGGTTTGAAAAATTTATCTCTTCTTTGACATAATTTCAAAATTATTAATTCAGATTAAGATGTGATTAAATCCTTGAAGTCTAACCTAATTCTTAGTTTAATAAGGCACAATTTTAAATAGGAATATTTAAGCATGCTGAGAGGTCTTATCGCTGAACTCGCGTCTTAAGCATTAATATCCTTTCAACCGCAATCTGATGTTCAAACAGTCTAATTTCAATAAATGCATTCAAAGGATCTCATTATGATGCAAAGTATAGGACCTCCCATGCGTTGGTAGTTTAATTTTGTATCACATAAACATATGTATGTGATGTGTACTAAATTCGTGATTATAAATATGTGAGTATGAACTTTTCTTTATATCAATTCAAATTAATTGATGCACTCAATATATTCGCGTATTCAAATATAATCGTTGCTCATTGAAAATTGACACAATAACTTAAAACGTATGTGTACATAAGTTAGTGAGTTAGGTGTGGAGGGCGGGTGGTGCGGTGTGTGTAGTGGTGACGATACGGTGATGACGATGAATGTGCTTCGATTTAGTAAACTTCAAAATGCATCAGGTGCAGATAATTATTATTACCTATAATATAAGAGGCTTGAGGTGATGGTATTACTACCCGACTCGTAGGCATACATAATGTAAGAGTAATTACCCGCAAGTTTGTAATTTATGGGACTCTCTGTCAAAGTAATTGATTTGAAGGGTTTGTCAAGATGTGAATTATTGATTGAATCGAGAGGACTTTATGGTTATGAAATGTTTGTTGTTTCTGGGTGATAAATTTATTAAAGTGATGTCGATGTTGTTGTGGTTTGTCGGAAGAAGAGCTTTAATGTTGCAATAAATTGATAATAATGAGATCGATACATAATTGCATGTATATATATGTATATTGTCCTGTTTACTAACTTAAAACCTACTTAAAACAAACTACAAAACAAAAATGTTTCGAAAAATGAATGTTTTACTAAAATAAAGATAATAATGATTAAAAATATAAGTACCTTTTAATTTACGTCTAATTTTGTAACAAACTAATACCTTACTGTTTTTTATATATAGTATAAACTAGTCGAGTTTTTAAGCACTGAAAAAAAGCCCTCACAGATCTCGAAAAAGAACAGTCTATTTTAAACGGAGTCATGTGTATGTTAAAACCTAGAAAGATCATAAGGGAACTAGGTGGTACAGACCTCTATGAGGCTCAATTTATAGAGCTACCCCTTATAGAGGAGTACTTTCAGCACTTCTCAGAATTACTGTCATGAAGAAAAACCTTACCAAACTCGAAAATAGTGATGACGTAACCCTACTGGTGACAGGGTTATTCCTATAATCACTATATAAGAGAACAAATGAACCAAGCCTTATCCACACTTTGGACATTGACAAAAAATTGTGGCTTTAAAATTAATCCTCTTAAAACAGAGCTAGTACATTTTACAAATAATAACACAATTATGTAACATACGTTTAATCCCAATCCAATTGTGAAATCAAGCTAAATACCTATAAGTTATCGTGAATAGAAAGCTGAACTTGGGAATAAATACATTAGAGCTCAGATCGCATTCCACACATGTAATAGGAACATCAGTAGAAACTTGGGAACGAATCTTAAAATCACAAAACCTTTAAAAAGCTACAAACTACGAGAATTTCATGTAAGGGCATAACAGTGGCAACGAAGAAAACAAGCAATACTCAATCTTTAACCTGGCCTTACAGACATGGACATTAAAATAGATACATAGACATTTGCTAAGAGTAAAACCAAATTAAAACAACATCCATTAGAAATAGTTTAACCGTTACCTAATTATTAGACTTTCTTATGCAAAATAACATGGGTTTTATTTTTGTTTGCATGTTTTGAGATGAACCGTTTTTAAGGTAAGACTGTGTTTTTTTTTTGACATTAAAATAGAAACACATTTATAAAACAATTAGTTAACTTTAGAAAGTAAATTAAGAATATTTTTATAATATTACAACAAATAGTTCTACGGAGTGAGGGAAAATCTTTGAAGGAAATATCCAGAATAATGAGCAGATCTCTTAAGATGATTGAAAAAGCAATTTGCCATCCAAGAGCCAAAAAACAGAGGGGAAAACCAAGCAAAACAACCCCAAGAGAAGACTGAAAGATAATTTGAGCCTCCTAAAAAGATCCTTACAAGTCTTCAAGGGAAATAAAATGCAGCCTCCAATATCGTCCAGAACTGTTCGTAAAAGACTTGGTGCCTTTTTTAAGGAAAAAAAAATATAAATTCGCCAACGATCGTCTTGATTGGATAGGGTCAGAAGGAAACAAAAAGTCGAGGAATGTTTTGTGGATGGACGAAACAAAGATAAATTTGTTCAGAAGTGATGGCATACAAACCGTTAGAGGGTTTAATTTCGAATGAACTGAATCCCAATACATCCAGAAAACGGTCAAGAATGGTGGCGGCTGTATCACACTTTGGGGATAATGTTCTTGGTATGGTGTTGCACCAATAAATTTGATTGAGGGTAAAATGGATCAAAATATGAAGGTGAATATCATGAAGGATACGATCCTGCCTTATGCGGACAAGAATTTGCCTTACAAAAGTATTCTACAGCAGAACAACGACCCTTAGCACACATCCAAATCTGCTCAAAAGTATTTTGAGGACCGAAAAAGCAGCCTATTGGAATGGGCATCCTAATTGCCTGACTTAAATCCCATAAAATTGGTTGGGAAGATGGTTCAACAGGAGTGGTACAATATTTCAATTGACAGAAGTATTTACATATTTGTATTTATTTATTTCAAAAATCGCTTGCAAGGTAGAACATGAGCCTTATAAATAGTTGCAAGTTTTTTCATTAATTTCAGAATTCGAATAAAAATTATATTATATATATTCAATTTGCGGCTAGCCATATAGTCTAGTTTACAAAAGATCTCACACCCATACAGCACAATTGGTAGTATAAGGGCCTTAGGAAGTAGAAGTTTAGTATTGATCAGGATGAAATTTCGAGTGACTTGAAGAAGGCGGAGACTTCTATAGACTTTACCAATGGCACTATTGGTGGTCTTCCCAAGTGAGAGTGCGATTGATACTACTCCTAGGTTTTTAGCAGTACTAACATAATTCAATTGTATCGTCGTCAAGTTTCAACGAGTTTTAAACCCGATAGATCAAAGTTTTTGCGATAGATGGGGAGGGATGTTGATTTGACAGGGTTAAGGTGGAGATCGTTCTCTTTTGACCACTGTGAAATGCGGAGCAGATCCTCGTTCATTAAAGCTACGGCATCATTTTTAGCCCCAAAGGTCGACTTATCAGGAGCTGCGCATCATCAGCATAAAGATGAATTAAACAATGTTTAGCAGCTTGTGGTAACTCATTTATGTAAAGTGAGAAGAGAATTGGTCCAAGCATATATCCCTGAGGCACACCACTCAAAACATTGAGATATGTGGACGAGTAACCATTGATCACCACGCATTGTTGACTTCCGCTGAGATACCAAAGAACACACTTACAGATGCCGCTGATTATTTCACTCATGTCCAATAGATGTCACACTATAATTAAAGCTAAAGGCCAGGCTACCAGATATCAAAATAATTTTATATATATACTGATGGCTAGAAAACGGCTGCTGGAGTAGGATGTAGGTTTCATTTATGAAAAACACAATCATGCCAAATCCTTTACACTTCCTAATCAAAGATGTGTCTTTGAGGCCAAGGTATTTGAGTGACAAACGCTGAAAAGGAGATCTCAATAATGGCGCTATCACGGGCTGATATCTTACTTTTTATTGCAACAAATATGATTTCTGCCACAAAAATGAAAATCGAATCTGTCGCCAAGACCTTACGGTTTTTGGATTAAAACATATTAGACTCTGCTATGTACTAGTTCGTTAGTGATGTCCCTAGAATGAGAGGACTGATAAACTTGCCAGAAAAAGTACCACAATGGACCAGTCAAATATTGACTCTTATAGTAAGCACCCCATCAATTGAATTAAAATAGCTCACTGGTAACAAAATACTCCAGGAAACCAATTAACAATGAAAAAACCTTTAAACCTGCGCCACAGTCAGAAAATTATGGCTCAAATTAAAGAAATAAGATAACTTTCAGTGATACACCTCAACAGAAAGTCTCTACGATTGCTTGTAAGCATAAAAACCGTCTACAACCTTTTGGGATACCACAGGAAGAAAATGCGGATTGTTGAAAAGGACTTCTCATTAAATAGAGTCTCTAAGGTTTAATCAAAGTGGCTGAAAAATGGATAATAATTCAACGACTTTGGTATTTACCTGAAAAGTCTTTAGATCAACCCCTCGACGACAGCACAGTAGAGCAATGCCGTGGGTCAAGTTGCTTACTTAGTGGAGAGCGCAAGAAAATACATCTAGGTAGATGTTGAAGTTTCTTGGGTGAGACCTAAAATGTACTTAAAGTCGATATATTTACCAGTTCTTGAGATATAGCCGGTGAAAAATGGTATCTCGAACGTATAAACGTACTAACAGGCACTCACAAACATCACTCTAAAAACCTTTGAGTCTAACTTTTGGTAACCTTGGAACGTTGAAAAATCCGATTTTACCTCAAATATTTTATCAAAATTATATTATTTTCAGAATAATTCACTTTTTTTAAAAAATCCAATTGGATGTTTTTTTAAACCAACTTGATATTAAAATGAAACTATGTTTTCAGTTTGAAATTTAAATTAAATTTCTTGAGCACTTGAGCTCTTTTGAAGCGTGTTTAAATTCATTTTTGATAATTGTGTAATTTCAAATTGTCAAATTATAAAAGATAAAAAGTTCAAAAGAAACAGCTTTAGCAACTGTTTATTCAAAATGAAACATCTCCTCAACATATTTGAAAACATATTTTTAAAAAAATGTGTGCTTATTAAGAATTATTGTAGTTTCCTCTTTAGAAATAAGTTTAATTTATTCAAAAACATCAAAGATAAAGCTTTCAAAATCTGTGTTCTATACATTAAAATGTGTGTTTTCGACTATCATTCAATTAGATGGATTTTATTTTTTATTCAAAAACAAAAGCGAGTAAAAGATAGATTTCTAAATACAAGGGAGTGCTTCTTCATACCTAAATACTCGTACCTACCTTTACGAATAGAGAAAATCCTATCAATTCCATGCATTAGAGATCCCTAAACAATGCAAATGAAAATGGAAATGAAAGTATGTGTGTGGGTGTGTGTGTGTATAGGTACCTTTCGACAAAGGATATAATTAAATGAAGTGAAGAACGTGGACTTCTCGCTTCATTCCACAGCTTGAAAACATCAATCAGTGTTTAATTAACATAAATTTCAAAAAGAGTGTTTGAGTTCGAATTCGAGTTAGTATTCGTATTGAGAACATTGACGACAACGCCACACGGCTGCGATGATGACGCATGGTACATTAAGTTCCTTTTCTATATCTAAACTCTAACCAACCAACAACCATCAGCCAACAGAACACAGAACAGATGGAAGGATGGATGAATCGCTAGGAACTTCCCAGTCACACATTCGGTACAATGATTACGAAATGAAGGGCTTCCAAGGATATTTAGCGAAATTCGATTTGTTTTCCGTTTTGTTAAAATTGTTGATGAGGATGTTGGTGCGAGGAAAAATATGTTTGTATGGTACCTACTTCTATTCATTTGTCGAGAAATTGTATATGTAGGTGAATTTTCAGGAAAGGTGTATAAGGAAGATACTGCTTATATCCTTGTATGATGTCGCCGATGGCAAATCAAATTTGTATATATAGATATGTATGTGTGTTTCGTACACATGAATCTTTTGCGGTTTTATCTAATTTGCTAGGAGCGCTTTTCAGGATTTAAACATGCAATTCTCTGTTTTTGAAGGGTTTTGGTAAATTTGGAGTAGGTATGTAGATATGTGTGTGTGATTGAGCGTATGGGGAGCGAAAAGTTTTAATGCTCTTAAAGATGATGTTTTATTGCTTTAATTTATGTTGTTTATATAGAATGAGTATGTAAGTTGCAGGAACATTAATGTGAAAAATCTTTTAAGGAGATGAAGATGCCCGAAGGCCTAGTAAGGGAAAAGGCTTAAATTATGCACCTGGGTTGATTTGATTACATACACACTTTGTTGATTAAGATGCAACAAATAGACAAATTTTGCATTGATTTTTGAAAGCAACGTGATTTTAAATCTTGAAAATATCTGTTGAACAAGGTACTTATTTTTAGCGCCTTAGGGGCCAAATATGTCTCGAACCAACACAATTAACGACTTCAATTTAATTTTATGTTTTACATTGTGACGTGTTAATTTGGCTTTTTACAAAAAAAATAGAAACCTGCAAAACTTGCTACTTAAAGTTGATAAACATTGATTTTCGGCTCGAATACAACATTTTAAAAAACAGATCTGTACTCTCATTTTTCGAGCTATCTAAAGGTGGTTCCAAAAATGACATTACCAGACTCAGTACCGGAATCAGCAAAGCAAGCCATCGCATGACGAAAGAAAAGTTAGAGACTTTAAAAAAAAAATTCAACAATGACTTTCTAAACCACAGAAAGAGGAAAAATGTGAGGCCCTTAAATGCAAGAAAAATGATGAAACTGCTATTGTAAAATTCCGTTTGTGCAAAATGACGATAAAGAATGCACGCTGCTCTATCAAGGTCGGAAAAGATCTCACCGATGCATTTGATGTTAAAAAAGGTTTCAGACAAGGCCATGCACTGTCATGCAACTTCTTTAATATCGTTCTGGAAATAATTGTGCATAACTCAACCGTCGACACTAGAGCACAATCTTTCAAAGGTCCATCCAATTACTACGATACGCAGATGATATTGACATAATTGTAAGATCAAAGCGTGATGTCAGTGGAGAGTTTTTGAGTATTCCGACGGAAGTGAAGAAGATAGGTTTAGTGGTCAATGAGGGCAAGACCAACGACGTCTTGGACAAAACGTCACCATGGACAGCTTTAACTTCGAGGTAGTTAAGGACTTTGTCTACCTAGGCACTGCTATAAACACAGACCCAGAACACACCAACGCTGATATCAAAGGAAACATAACTCTTGCAAATCGCTGTTTCTTTGGACTTAGAAGGCAATTGAGTAATAAAGTCCTCTCTCCAGCATATAAAATCACCATCTATAAGACACTCATCATCCCGGTTCTCATGTATGGCCCTTAGGCCTGGAATCCGTTAAAGAAAGATGAGAGCGTCTTAGGATGCTTCGAGAGAAAAATTCTTCGGGTGATTTTTGGTCCTATACGCATAGATGGAGAATGGGGGAAAGGATTTAAAGACGAACTGTACGGGCTGTTCAGCGACATTTACAGCCATTTTGTAATAAATAAAATAGTTACTTAGTTTTAAACATTATATCCGTTAAATATTGTCCTCTAATATTAATACATTTACGAAGCTTTTCCTGGAAGTTTTCCATTGCTCGTCGAGTCATTTGTGTTGTAATGGCTTCCACTTCCTGAATGATTACCTCCTTAAGTGCTTCCAAAGATGTTGGACGATGAGTTTAGACTTGTGCCTTTAAATGTCCCCAAAAAAAACCACAAGGAGATAAATCGGGTGACCTTGGTGGGCAGGTAATGCCTTCTCGAAAAGAAAGAAGATGCCCTGGAAACATCTCTCTCAAAATGGTTAGTGAACGTCGTGAAGTGTGTGCTGTAACTCCCTCTTGTTGGAACTAGACTTCTTTGTGGTTCCTTGTAAACTGATTTAAGTTTGGTTGGAGGAAGGTCTCAATCATGTGACAGTAGCGATTCACATTAACGGTTACTGTTTGCCCATTTTCTTCGAAAAAATACGGACCTAACACACAAAATTCAGCAACAGCACACCAAATTGTCACATAAGGGCTGTGAAGTGGTCGTTGATGAATTTCTCGAGGGTTTTCTGTTGCCCAGTATTGGAAATTTTGTTTATTTACAGTACCCGATTAATGGAAATGGGCTTCGTCAGACGACATTAAAATAAACACCAACGGGAATGTTTTGAAAAATGTCTTCACAAACAGCTCTGGGAGTTTCAAAATCTCTCGTCAAAATTCGTCTTACACTCCTTTCAGACAATCCAAGGGCGGCTGCATGTTTAAGTGCTGAACGCCTCAGAGATTGCTGGATAGACGCACTTACACGTTCCACATTATTCGGCGTTGTTGCGGTAAGTTGCAGTTTAAGGTCGGCCAGACGATTTTCTCTTTAGCGCAGAACCCGTTGCCCCAAAGGTTTATAACTAACCTTGAATAGTTTTTCTATCCGGAACATTTTATCTATAAATAGCTTTAAATATAAACATCTATAAATACGGGAGGTTATTTTGCCGGACCCTGTATGATAGATGAATTACTTATTTCAGTACAAAAACAGAAGAGACGTGGTTGATGTGTCACTTTCCAATAACTTGGGTTTCATTCAGGTCAATGTTTGCGAAGCAATGTTAAATTTTCAGACCAAGGAATGATTAAATTCCAAATAAAAAAATAAATTGAAAGTCCAAACCCCAAAAGAAAACCCCTTCAAATTTAGAATGGCCATTTTTTGAGGTCACCATGTGGAACAAACTATTGAAATTCTCCCAGAAATCAGAATTGTTCATGGAGGTACGCTCAAGCTACATCCTCACATAACTTCCTATATCTTACCCAACCCTTCACATTTTCTGGAAAGAACAAATGATCCAAAGTGATCCAAGTAAGATGGTTCTCGACCTTTACGGATGCATTATACCATACAATTCAAAAACTAACCTATTAAATACAAATGTTCAAAATATGCTACCTAAATATTGTTGTCAACTTTTAGTTAATTTTTTAGAAAAATCCAGTTTACAACCATTTTTTACAACAAAAATCTACGAAAACACCTAAAAACTGATAATTTATGCTTTTGACTCAAGTATGGGAAAAAAGAAAGATATTGACTTCAAATTTGTTTATCTTACACAAAGTGTTGTTGATAATATTTTTTCAAACTTTGAGAAACATCGAAACACGTGCGCAAATAGGAAGTTATAAGTTTAGGTTTCATTCCAGATTCTTTTTTCATAATAAATTATTCTAATTCCTTGTAAACTTCGAGGACGAAAAATGTTTTTAAAATCAACAATACGAGTATACGCAACAAAGGGATACAATTTTTGATGACAAACGAATTCGATCATGACATTTGATGAAATATCCCAGACAGAAGCTTAAAATTGATTGATTTTGAATAAACTTACACCATATACCCACTTCAAAGAAAAGCAACATAAATTAAATACCCCTTCATTCTGTCAACACTTTTAGTATTTTTCATCACCCTTTCAGACACTATCACTTTACCCAGACACTTTCTGGTCCATTCATTCATTGTTAACATAGAAGTCTTACGTCTCCTTAATTTCACTCCACTCCACCAGTCCGAAAAATATAATTAAATTAAACTCATTCCCAAATCACTCAACGAAAAATACAAAAATCCCAATTCCATCATCATCGCATACAAAATTAACGACTGTCAGGCACGCAGTCGGTTTCATTATAACGTCTGCCATCTAGCTGTCATCTGTCAAAACACAACAAAGAAACAAGAAAACAACGCACAGCCCATCATCATCATCACCATCAGTAATTCCAATGCTACTTTTTTTCGAAATGCAAAATCAGAAGCTTCAAAGAGGAGTAAAGATATAATTTTCGAACATTTCAACACAAAAACAAAATGTATCTTTTCTTCTGAAAACAAAATATCTTCTACAATACGGCCACATATTGAAAATAAACTAATCCCTCATTTGCATCAATCCACCTTGTACACAAAATGAAAATTCAAAAGCAGAAAAAACAACAATTTCCCAAAGGAAAAGTCATCTCCAGAGCAGAATCTAATTTACAAAAAATTTTCACCGCACACGCTAATGACGACAGCAGATCTCATCCAACAAGACGGATTTTTAATTATGTTTCCAATGCGTTTTTCAAAAACTAAAAAAAACACAAACTTTTTTGTTTTGTCTAATTTTCTTTTCTGTTTTCTTTTTTTTTTTGACGAAGATCCAAATTAATTGGGCAATGGATTCATCAAAATAAAAAAAGAAAAACACACAACATCCCTAAATAAATAATAAGCGTGGAAAAGATACTCGTGCTATACTTGTTGTGATTCCATTTCTTTGGAAAATGGAAGATTTGTTGAAAATTTGATGATTTATTGGACGTTTTTTTGTTTTTTTCTAAATTTTTATTAAATTAGTTTGTTGAACTGTTACTCAGGAAGAACAACATAATAAAAACATGGAAATTATGATGGTCGTTTGGGGTTGTAAGATATATTGAAAACATCTCGACTTTATGAACTATAAATTTAATTATGGTGTAAACTGTGAGAAATATGAAAGTATTGGATGATAATTTTTCCGACAGAACCCACACACTTTGATAATAATTTGTGCATGTCAGAAGGTATTAAATTTAAATTTGGATTCTTGGGTTTTTGAAAACTTTTCGAGCATGTTTTTGTATTTTGTTCTTGGACTAGATTTTGCTTTAATTAATGTGAGAAGTTGGGAATTTAAAGTGATTGCCAATAACTCAACAAATGTGGTCATTTAGCATTTGAATTAATTGAAAAATTGGAATTGGTTGCTTAAAGTACTGATGAAAAGTTTAATACTTCAGACAAACGAGGTTAGAACTGAAAACTGAGAAATTAGTTATGGTTGAAACTGTTACTGGAGGCACTGGGAATTTAAATTGATGGAACCGAATTATATTGACTTTGGTTACAGATTGTAATAGAACATTACAATTTATTACTCTCAATACCTACGTCCACGACGAAACACTAAACCAAGCTGAACACTAGTTAATCTTCCAACTTCAAAGAAATAAGGCCTTGTTGAAGTTCAATCAATCGAAGAGTTATAGGAGGATTAAATTTTACCAAGAACTGCAATATGACTTTGTGACTTATTCAAACTTTTTGTACTATCAATTCATTTCTAATACTAATTGTGATCCAAAAATTAACCCCCATCTGATTTAGAGATACGATATCCAGCTGGTATGTTCCATTTCGAACATGTTCGCATATTATTTGAAGACTATTACTTTGACATTTTTTGTTCTGCAAAACACCTTTTCTTTTTTTTCTCTTAACACACAAGATATTCAGGAATCTTATATCAATCAATTTTTCAATTTCTAAGGCTTTTAAAATAAGTGACAACATTTAGAAGCTAAATGAATGTTTCAGTACAGAATCTGATGGAATACCATAATTTATGTTGAAAAAATTAGTGTCTTTTGTATCATATCTACTGTTTCTTCTTTTCAACAACGATTCCCTGAAATGTTTAAAATTCCAAGATCTTTGGAAATATTCATATCCAACGTCAGTCCTTGAAAAAACTTCTATAAATTTAGTTACGACTTATCGTCCTATAAAGCGAAATCTGCAATTTCTAAGGTGTTTGAATCTCTTTTCTGCGGCTTGATACTTAACGCTATTCAATTCCATTAGAACCTTGCACATTAGATTACACTGCTTAATAAATAGGCATTCTTTTCAACTTAGAGCTCCTGTGAAACGATTTTTACAGAAGTACATGGATGAGAAGAGGAACAGCCCTCTCACTGAGACGAAGACTCAACCTTGGAGACTTTTACTACAATGATCCTAGTGATCTAAGAAATTCCGACTATTGTCTTAAACGCTTCATAGCTTGCTCTACATAAATCAAAGAGTAGGGTAGATTTTAAGACCCGTAGTATCAAAACGGACCAACTACTGGTATTAGTGTGTTGGTTTTCCAGTCAACGATTTCATTCAATAGTTTGTCTGTTATATGTAAAAATCTACATATATAATATCTTACTTATTACAGTTAAATGCTTTTAGTTTGAATTCATTCGACAAACACTCTCAAGTTGAATGCATATTTACAGACTTAAGAGAGGCATTTGACAAAATAAGTCATGAAATTCTTCTGTATATATTAAGTAAAATTGAACTTAATGACTGTTTCGTTATGTGAATTCCATCATATCTAATGGATAAATAATATAGCGTCATATTCAGAGTAACCTGAAAATGTTAAAGTCAATTCTGGTGTACCTCAAGGGAGTCATCTTGGTCCATTACTGTTAATTTTATTAATTAATGATTTTCTGTGCAGATTCCGTTCGAATTTACAGATAAAAAGTATTTAACGTAGATTTTGAAGATTTTGTCTTCGTTTTTTTTTACTTGGCCTTATAGACTTTTATGAATTCCATACACTCAAAAGCTTTCCTTGATAAATCTCGAATTCCTCTCTTTCATAGATGGAACGGTTTCATGTCTATCTATTCTTTGTCAATTGTATTTCTATTCTATAAAACATAATTTCTAATTTAAGGAAACTAAAGGTACATTTCCACTAGTAGAAAGAAGTCGTGCTGAAAATACTTTTGCTATTAGCGAAAGCTGTTGATAGCCGTCGAAAACCGTTGGTAGCTAGTGAAACCATCGTCGAGCCAGCAAAGCCTAGAAACCAAAAGAGGAGTCAACACGGTTTCAGTGAGCAAGATGTTACTTACTTTTTGAAAGAAAACTGGGGCCGTGGAGTTTTCAAAATTAGGGAGAATGAAATCCAACAGATTTAGATGGGTGACAATAGTGATGGTGAAGATGAATAACTGATTGACGAAGAAGATTAGAGGCTTCTAACACAGGATGATGGCCAAGGGGTTTCGGATGTTTAGAGAAGATATGACTCATTAACCTCAGAAGTCAACAAGCACATCAAAGGAGCCTTCAACGTCTGCAGGATTATTTGTCAGCGGTAAGCATCAACCAGTTTTCAAATGGAACCATACTAGGTACAGCCCATATGTTTTTCGTGACGTTGATTTTGATTTTGGAAAGGTGCAAATCTTACAAAAAGTTGAGGACGATCAATTGACACCTTTTGGAATCTTCTATTCAACGACAGATTTCAATTTACTAGTTGAGCATTTAGTCGTAGAATTTAAAGGAATTCACCATCGAAAGTGGTGAAATGAATGCATTTCTTGGCATAAATTTGGTTAAGGGGTACCATATCTTCCCATCATTGAGGGATTACTATAGTCTACAGAACCTGACATGGGAGTTGGGAGTACCTTTCATAGCCAATCTAATACCAAGAGTTCGATTTGAAAATATACGGAGGAACTTGCATTTTTGCAACAATGAAGAAGATCATAGACTTAAATACCTCAAATTATGACAGAGCCGTACAAAATTTGGCCAGTGTTAGAACACTTTAATATACGTCATTTCAAAATGCTCTCAGCAGCACCCGACAGCTGTCAATTGACAAACATATGATAAAATAGAAGGGACATAATGTTATGAAACAATGCATAAAGAATAAGCCCGTCAAATGGGGCTTCAAGTTATGGTGTAGATGTTATGTGACGAAGTGAATCAGTTGCTCAATTGATCAAATAGCTTAAATGATCTTATTAAGTCTCACAATGTTGTGGTCATTTAGAAGATGCCCTCTAAGAGTTGAATGTTTCAACACTTTTTATCTGCAGTCTAATCAGCTATTATCGAATTAAAACCACGGATAAGCCATACAAAAAACTTTTCTGAGTCAATCACATTTGATGAAAAATGGTAAAAATTATTTCAAAGACTAAACCACTTAAAGACTCTCTGTAACTCAGTTAAAAGGCGTTAAGAAGTCTATTGATATCTATTTAAGACTATGTATTAGAACACACTTTATATTTAATGTAGTTATATTCTAATATTTGTTTCTGACTTCAAGAAAATTCAATAAAAGGGTTAATTCTCCCCATTCAAAATTTTATCAGTAAAAAAAGGATATTCCCTAATTTTCTAGAATGTATAAAACATGTTTTTAAAAATATTATCACTTACCATTTGTTGCTGATTTTTCGGCTTCTTACATAAATCAGGTACTTTAAATGATGTTACAGCTTCAATAACATCAGCTAATAGTAATCCATCTCTGCAGTCGGCCGATAAATCTGTGACTTTTTTCTTAGATTTCGCTCGATCTAAATAGTAATTCGCCCAATCTGTATAAATCTGGAAAGAAATCAAGAAAAATCGAGAACAACTTAATATAATGTCTTGAAAGTAAAACAAACAAGTTTGTGACAGAAAAATATCATAAATACGTTTACATGCAATAATAAAATAAATACAAAATCGAAGATAATAAGAAGTGGACTGAAAATTCCTCCCTGAGGCACACCACAAATAATAAGGAATTAGTGGAAATATGGTTGACGTTAGTTTCAGATAAAATCGAGACCTGAAGAATTGAAAAAAGAAACCTTTTTAGTTGAATGAAATATTTATCAAAAAAGTGGTAAGACCATCAATGGAAAAGATTCAAAAATGTTTTACAATATCCTGGACCAAGGAATAATTTTGAAGATGAAAACGAAATTTTTCTATATATTCCGGAACAAATAAATTTTAGAATTTATTCTGAATTCAAACAAAAATATTTGTAAACTCATTTCTGGTAACCTACTCTCTGAATATCTTTATGAAAATCCACTTTACACACAAACTGAGATACTAGTTTGCTTCATAAATTTTTCAGTCTTCTGATGAGGTTCTAAGTTGGTCATACTCATATGGATATGATGTTGATGATAAACCAAACAATAATTACATTTTGTTAGAATTTTGATTGGATGTTTGTTGTTATGTTTTGTGATGTGTGTTGATGTGTAATGTTTGTTTGTGTGTGGTCAAGAATAAAATACACAATCATGCCTTTTACCACTTCAACTCCACATCAGGTAGAGGTATATGCACATAGGTGCAGGGTAAACTCGTACAACAAATTAAAATAGTGATGTTGATGCCACATCATCATTGCATCAAGAGCAAGCAAAAATGTTCCATCAACATAACCTTTAAGAACCTTTATACTCTTCATCCCTTGCTTGGGCTTTGGAGATAAGATAAATGCATTTTATGAAATTCTCAAAACCAACACCCTTGATGCACAAAGTATCTGATGGATGTACCTCTCTAACAGAAAAGATGATATAATCGAGATTGTTTTTCATTAAAAGCAAAATGAGAAAGTGGTATAAGATAAAAAGGGCTAAGAGAACTTCCCCACTACTTCTTCCCCACACAAAAACAACCTGCAACTTGAAGACCTTTTTGTTGTTGCTGCATATAAAAGCACTCAAAACAACTCAAAAACAGATGTATCTCAATTTGCAATGCATAAGAGCGAGAGTGTATCTTCTTTTAGTCTTCACATAGATAAAGGATACACTATGCACTGAACGTACATTTCTAGATCCTTTGTGGAGAAATATTCAATTTTCGAAATGTACATACGGGATGAAGTACACAAAAACAACTGCAAAAACAACAACAAAACTAGCACCATGACCATCATCTAGGACTAAAAACAAAAGCCAGAATATATGGACTTGAACAAATAAGTAAATAAAAAAACAACAACACACCCCTCCCCTCCCTAAATACAGATGACGAGAAAGACACTGATTGGCATATGCTATTATAAGCTTTCAAAGCTTCCAAAGGCAATCGTATGGATATTGTGAAGTCCTTTCCCTGTTTTTGTGTAATTCTATATCTGTACATATTCTCCTTTAGGGACTTTGAATGGAGATGGCGTAAACAATCTCATATTTGGTTATAATCGCAATGTGGTGTTGCATCGTTAGTCTTGGATTAATCGAAAATTAAATTCCCATTTGTGTACCTTCTATATAAACTCCTAGATCCATCCAAGGATTCCTTAATTCGTAATTTTTTGTTCTTAAACAAATATTGTGGTGTGGTTATATATAAACATGTGGAACTAAGCTGCATCTTTCAATCTATTTCAATTGGAAATGAAAGGGTTTAAGCTAGATAGATGAATGCTGTGTATGTGTATATACAAAAATAAGGATATTAAGAAGGCATTAGGAGAACGTTAATTGATGCAAGAGAAACATAATTAGTGCATAGAAACAAGAAACTATAGGAACCATATGGTGTTAGCTTAGTTTTCCTGCATCTTAAGACTCGAGTTAAATGGAACATATTAAAATTTAAGGAACAAATGCTAAGTCATTAGATAAATCAATGAACGTTGCTTCAAAGGTATTAGATTGGTTTTAAAAAGCTTTAAGGTCATAAACCCGAATTTTTCTGAAAAAAAATTTAAGAAGTTTTGAAAATTATTTTAAAGAAATAGCAGAAATAATTTTTAAACTAGTTACTAAAACTAATCTGAGAAGTTTTCTTTTAAATTTTTATTAAATATAGTGTACAAGTACAGTGAAAACAAAGGGTGATTTTTTAGCTTTTATCTTTTTGGCAACAGCTGACGCATGTTTCGTGTTTTGTTTCACTGTCAAACATCTTCAGTTTGGTCCATAATTTAACCATCAATCTCTTAAAATCGAAAAACGCTTGCAAATTATTGAGTTGTGTTATCAAAAAGCGTGCTCTGTTAAGAAAGTTCATCGCGCTCTTCTTCCATTTTATTGTCAGTTTAATCGACCCTCATTTTTGGTTCAATGGGTACTTAAGTAAGAAGAATTATCGATATTCGATATCAGCCAGAAACATTGCAAGAGTTACCAATGCATCCAAAAAAAGTCACAGTTTGTAGAAGCTGAGTAAGGTCAATGATTCTCGAGATTTTTCCCCAAATTAGTACTTAAACTAAAGGACGTTCTTATTTCTCTACCTTTCCAGAATCATCAATGTTTATGTCACCAACTCCCATCCCACCTCCCACGTTGTAATGGCGAAAAAGCTAGACAGCGCTCCCTCTCCAGTGCTCCTTCTCACTCAAGGTTAGCAATTACATTACTGTTTACCGATCCTAATCATTTTCTTACATATCAGAATGATGTTCTTAACATCAACTGACTCCTAACCCTATATCTTCCTTTCCAAATACCTCTTATCTTCATTGGGCTGGATCTAAGGTGTTAAACGACCCGTGCCAATGACCAGCCTGGCTGGTGGCCCAATTCAAAAATTACTCAGTCTCTAACGGAGTATCCGGGTACCTGAAGACCTCCGGAATAACTAGCCTTATATTTTTAATCTCTGTACAGACCGACCTCTCTTTATTCGCAACTGGTGGGACCATAGATGAATATAAACAAAAAAGAAAAGAATAATGAGACCGGTTTCCCTTCAAGACCGTGCGGCAGTTTGGCCTCAAAGCCTGTTGCCGTATCCCCTGCGGCCAACACAGAGGAGGGAGTAGTGGCAATCCATGGACCCTCCTCTGCTGTTGGCAGCAACGAGAGTAGGAAGGTAGCGATACCTAATTCCAGGAGTGGCAGGGTTGTGAATAATGGCCCTACCACTACTACTGAGAATACATCCAGAAATGGAAAGGGAAAACTTTTGAAAAGCCTATACAAACATAAGCGGCAAGCTCCGAGAATCCTAAAGGTCTCTGATACATCATTGGAGGCAAACAGTCTTCTTGCTGCAACAAGCACCAGGTCTCTTGAGGCACTTCACTCAATCCCATTATTAAAGAAGCAAGTTTCAGTGACGTAACGAAGGGAAAAGTCGTGGTTGCGGTCATTGACAGGAGCGATGATGATGGCACAATATCGGCTGATCGTTGGCAGATGGTCAAGGTAAAGGTCTCGCGTGGCTTTTTAAGCATTTTGAGAGAGCTTCCAGGACCACCTGCTTCCATAAGCGATGGCGGTTGGCATCAGGGTCATGTCAAACTCATGGTTTGTGGAGACCAGAGGTATTGTGACTTATACAAGCTTGCTGTCAGCCGGTTAGGTGAAGCTTGGCCAGGTGCGAAGCTCGAGGTTGTAGCTAAGGAAGACATTCCTACCAAACATAGAGCCCCCATTTGGATGCCAATCGAACCTGCTGATGGGGTCGTATATCTTTCTAAGAAAAGACTCAGGCATTTAGCCTTACCTGATAATTTTAATTGGATTCCTTTAATATATGGAGGGTTGACAATGGGATTTTGTATCTCCTCGAAAATAAGACTAAATCGGGGTTTGTGTTGGTTAACTCCCAGTCCACACCGATCAGCCCAAAGTATGAGTCTGTCTAAGGCATTTTGTAAGAGTTCTTTTAGGATATTAAGATGTTTTCCTGAAACTGCTATAGCAACGTCATCGTCCGCATAGGCTATCACTCTGAAACCCTCCACATCCAGACTAGTTAGGATTTCATTCACCTCTAGGTTCCAGAGGAGAGGAATTGCCTAGTTTTGAGTTAATTATTCTGTTAGTCAGAATTAAGTGAATTAAGTCCCGAAGCGAACTCTCTACGTTTAGAGATTTTGGTGCGGATGTGAGTGCGGATGTGATTGCAGATGTGTCCACGTTGTTAAAGGCATCTTCGATTTCAAGGAAAGCAACCACAATGAACTCTTTATGATGGAGACGAAGACAGAAATCTTGTATCAATACTTTCCCTTAAATGGATATCAATCTATCTTTCCAAGGTCCTAAGAAGGAACGATGATAGACTTACAGATTGTATCTTTAGGGTTGACTTGCAAGCATTTACCTGCTTTGGTTATAAAAACAACTTTAACTTCTCTTCATGCCGAGGGAATATGGACAAGGTAAAGACAGCTGGTAAAAATTGACTCAAACAGACCTTAACCCAACTTTGATGTACTTAAGGACTTTGTCTACCCAGGCTCCGCTTTGAACCGGTCCGGAAATTCTTCGAATCAACGCCAACAGGACAGCGCAGTAAAAAAGGACAGTGAATCAGATGGAACGCACAAGTGGAAAGTGATCTAACCTAACTTGAAGTGCGAAACTGGAAACATCTAGCTAAATGGATATGTTTTATGGGTGCAGTTTTACAGTCTCAGATAACAAAATAAAGTACGGTATAAAATAAAAAAGTCACTGTCATTAAGGAATAGCACAAAATGACATTTTGAGATGAAAGTAATTTTTAGATTACTATATTCAAATACTAACTGAGGAAAAGGCACTATCGTCAAAATTTTACCTAAAGAACATCACTTACTTACATTCCAGGGCATAATTTTAATCAAGTCATGTTACAGTATAAAATATCGCACTTTACTCCTTTCCATACTATGGTTAAGAATGTTAGTAAATTATAGTCTGAAATAAGCTTATTCTAGAAGAAGATTGAACAGTACTCCATTATCGAAGTACTTTAATCTAATTTCTTCCAAAATTGTTTTTACAATTTCTCAGATTTAACAATTATTCTTACCTTTTTATAGTCACATCCATTTGCTGAAACATTGTCATTTGATCCTTGATATCCAACACACCCGCCCAACATTTTGGACTCAAATATTCAAAACTTGTAGTTTATTGTATTATTTCACTTCATTTTCGTATTCAAATTAATTTTTCATGTTTGCTTATTTCTTTATTCTTTAAAAAACAATGGTAACACAAAATTAAAAACCTTATTCCAGATGAAAGTATCTATTTCCACCAATATGCATATTTTTCATGAATTGTTAGCATCACAAAATACGTAATATTCAATTTGTATCTAGACCAATTGAGCTGTCTTGATAACAATTTATCCCTTAGGTTGTCGTCATCTTGTACAACCTTTATACAATCAATATATACCCAAACAAAACGATATAACAATTTTATACCCCATCAAAGCATACATCTATCCCCTAACCCAAAAGTTAAATGTCAACCTAAGTCTATCGCTAGAGCAAAGCTATATATGTAGAACTTAACCCCCGCATGACTTTTTACTCCTTCTTATATTTTTATCATCACAAGAAATTATTCACTCATGAATAAATGAAAATTGTCGTCCCCTTTTTAACCTTTTCTGTTAAAACCCCCCTCTTCAAAACAAAAAATAACCAAACCACTCACAGTTAATAAATATTTACCCTTCTCACATCAAATAGCTATAGGTACATCGACATCGACGAACAGGATAAAATATAAGGGTACAACCACCCACAATAACTCAACCAGCACCATTTCCACCACCATCATCAACATCACCATCAAAAGCTAGAAAATTTTAAGCTAGAATAATTTTTATTTCCATCATTTGGTTTGCTTCCTAATTGAATTCATAGTGTTGTCAGCAATTCAGCATCTTTTCTCATACGAAAATGTGTATCTAACCTAACCTATAGTATCCTCACAGCTAACAGGTAAAATACGGAGGACGATTTAAACCAAAGCAAAGCCTTGGTGTATTTATCGGGGTTTCTGGTTCTTTCTGGGTTCCAGAGCAAAGATAGATCTCTGTCTCTGATGTTATACGTCCTTATTAGGGTCAAAGTTAAGTTATGTATGAAATTTCCATTAGTAAATCAATTTTTGTCTATCGTCGTCGTTATAGTCGCTGAATTTGGGATGTGTCGAAAAGTGTGATGTTGGTTTTTGATCAGAAAATCAGAATTTTTGTGGCTATGGGGTTTTGGTTTTATCTACACCATACATACATATTGGAATCTGAACCCAAACCTGAGTTGAGAAGATAAATTGTCTATCGTTGAATTACGTTGATGTCATGGTTAAAATTTTCTAGAGAAGGGTGGACGTTGCGTTATCGACGAGCTTAAGTCTGAAAGAAAAATAAATAGAAGGATATTGGAAAGAAAAACTCAGCAAAATGCAAATATCTCTAGTCTTTAGGTTTGAAGATAGACAGAGGGAAATTTATGTAACCTCTCTTGCTATCGGAAATATTTTGGAATTCTTCTAGAAACCAATTTTATATAGTTTCCAAAAAAAAAAGTAAACCCAATATAGTTTAAAAAGAATGAAATGTGACAGCTTCAAGGTTTTATTTGACAGTTCCCAAAATGCTTGAAATTTATTTAAGTTTTCGAAGCAAGTATTGTTTTTTTTTAACATTTTGAAACAGGAAGAGAGCTGAACAAAATAAACTTTGTCTATCAGATATTCAATGGTACATATCCCATATCTAGAATCCTCCAGAATTAGACTTTCGATTCCGCTCAAAATAAATCAACAATTTATCGTATCGATTGTTACTAAGCATTGAAAGTAAAATGTAAGTTCTGTGTTTCGAAAAGTTATAAAAATATAATTGTCAAAAATATTTTGAACTTTTCAAAACTCAACTAGAAAAAAAAATACTGTGGGACGCGCTACCGGAACTAAAAACTTACTGTTAATGCCCTTTAAAGTACCAATACGCCAAATGTTCATTTTGAAGTCATTTCTCCAAGTTTACTAAAATGATTTAGTTAATTTTTAAGTATTGAAACAATTGAAGGAATTTCATATTTTACTAAAGTTAAAATCACGAAATGGAATGGAAGACGAAGATTTCGAAAGGAAAAAGAGCCGTTAGTATATTTCGAAGAAAAGCCAATAATCCCGTCCTCCCGACTTAGACGAAGTCAAGATTGCCATATCCAAGCTGAATTTTAATAAAGCCGCTGGAGCGAATGGCTTAAATGCCGAGCTCTTTAAAGCAGCTGAAGATAAGTTGTTAGGACCATGCACTAACTTATCTGTAAGATATGGTCGAAAGAAAGCATGTTAGATCCTGAAAAAAGGAGAACCTCTAAACTGCAGCAACTAAAGAGGAGTCTACTTAACATCGCCTATAAAATCTTCTCTGTCGTAATGTGTGAACATCTTACGCTCATCGTCTACAACCTGATAGTTCCTTATCAGTGTGGTTTTAGAATAAGGCCGCATATGACAGCATCTACAGGGACGAGCTGTATAGATCCTTGTCTAATTTTGGCATCTCTGCCAAACTCGTCTGTTTGTGCAGGATGACCATGGAGAATTCACTCTGCTTCATAAAGGTTGAAAACAACTTAACAGAACCTTTCGATGTCAAAAAATGTTTAAGACAAGGTGATGCGCTGTACCCTACACCCACAGGACAGCGCAGTAGAGGAAGACTGCGGATCAGGTGGAGCGCAGAAAAGGAAAGTGACCTCACATAACTTGGAGCGCGAAACTGGATACATCTAGTTAGGGACCAAGCTAGATGCAGAAATTTGTTGGGTGAGGCCCTAGTTCACACAAGACCTTAGCGCCACCTTAAGTAAGTAAGTAAGTATATTTCTAAAGTAAATCACAAGCAATAGCTTGTAGAAAAATAAGGCCTGGTGACTAACAACTCTCAAGCATTCCTGTGTGAATGGCTTAATTCAAAAAGCATTTTTCATGACAAGAATTACTCTTACTTCTTCCCCGGAAGAATCAGCACCCGTGAAAACAAAAACTTTAGATGACACAATCAGGGATGGAACAGAAGGCCTTTGGCATGACAGTCCTACACACTTTAACCATCACGCCCGCCAAGGGTACTATTATCAATTTATTTTACCAATTGTTAAAAACGTTATTTTTTGCTGTAAGAAACTTTTCTGGAGGTCATATGATTTTTTCTCGTAATACAAATATTTATTTTTTAAGGCACTCAAGGGGTTATTAAATCCTTAACATGATTAAACTTTAAAAAAAGTGCTAGCATAGGTAAATTAAGAAGGATTAAATAGGAGATACGGATTCACATTATTGCTTAAGTTTTGAATATCAAATTGATAGGGAAATCCAAAATTGGGTAAATTGAAAATTGAGCTGAAAGTTAGACTGATGAGCATTCCTAAAAGTGTGAGTATTACACCCGAGTTGTTTGTGGGGTTAATACAGCAGGTTAATTCTACAGAACACTATTAAGGGGCACCCGCCCAAATATGTGAATTATATTCAAAATGGACGAATAAAGGTTTTGTAAATTACAGCCAGATCAGAAGGGGTGAAAATTTTCTTGTACCATCGAAGAAATCCTCAGCACATAGCAGCATTTTTGGCAATACCAAATACGTGACCATTCCATAAGAGGTGATCTGTGACACACATACCGAGTACTGGAAATTGATGCCTGGGTGCAAGTGCCACTCGTAGATAGCGGCATCGGGTGTGGGTTACTCTTGAAGGGCAGGAGACAGCATTGAGTTTTTGAAGTATTAAATTCTACACGGTCAATAACTCTCCATTGAACAATGATGTCGAGATCGTAATTAAATGAGCTTGACACACGTTGCGGTTGAAATTCTACGTCCGAACGACAAGCGAAACTGTTTTATGGATTAGAAGTCACCGTTTTATACCTACCAATTTTCTATAAAGGCAATTTGTATTATTAAATTTTATTGATAAATTCGCTTTCTAAAAATATTGGAGCAGTCGAGAAATGTTGAAATTTTCACATTAACTAATCGGGCCGGTTAAAATAACTTAAGGTATAGAACTGATAAAAGCAGACAATCTTCAACGCAAAGAAAATTTGTCATAGTTGTAGAAAAATTTTGCATTTACACAAACTTTTTTTGAAGCAGGAAATTCTGCAATCTCCGAAACCAATAAGATTTCGGAATTATATTTAAGTGGAAAAATATATAAAGTGGCAAAATTAAACGAGAAAATCGATGTAAGAGATCTAAGCATTCAAGATTTAAAATTTTGTTGATTAAAATTATAAGGTTCAATTGACTAAAGATCTAAAGCCTCTTGACCATTATAAGTGTCGCCAATGGTCAAAATGAAAGCAAAAAATGACAAGGGCAAAAGGTGACTGTTTGGTGAGGTATATGGGCTGGAGCACCATTAGGTCCTATTTTATCCAAAATGAGGCCGATCAAGCAGTTAGTGTGAATAGTGTTCACTATCGTGAGATGATTATGAACTTTTTTTGGCCCGAATCGGGAAATATAGTTGTGGTTTCAACAGGACGGTGCCACTTGCTAACAACTAACTCAAAAATAGCTTTTTTGCGACACAAATTTAGCCGTGTTATCTCACGTGATGGTAAAGTCAAATTGCAGCCAAGATCATCTGATTTGAAACCTTTGGACTTCTTTCTTTGGGGTTATTTTAAAGAAAAAGCTTCGGTTCCCATCCCATGAAAAAATCAAGCATCAGTGAGAGTGGTTAGTAGTAAGATAGGGGACCGTCTCGAAACCTACCGCGTGCTGTTGTCTGTTGTTGTTTCTCTTCTGTACTTCTGTCTTGTATTAATGTCTTGTGTTGTAATGTATTTTAAAGAAAAGGTGTACGTCGATAAGCCAGCAACAATTGACGAGCTAAAGAATGAGATAATTCGGCACTATTTTAGTATAACATTCCATATTCAAAACGTCTGAACTAAAATTTTAAAGGAAATTATGATTTCCTCTCAGAAGTATTGACTTTTCAACAAATAAAATTGAAAAACAATTAAAAATTATAAAGAGTGCTTTGAAAGCAAAATATCAAAATCAGAAAGAAGTAAAAACTCAAAAACGATTTACATATGTAAATGTCTTAAAAAATAGTTTTTTGTTCGGAATTCAAAAGTTCTCCCAAATATCAAAAGTTTTTATCTTAAGATTTATTCCTGATAATTTCAAACCTATAAAACACCAAGTACATGACTTTGACTTGCAATTTATGTAAGTATCACCAATTCGTTTCAGCAAATTAGCAACAACAAAATAAATCGCACACACTGCTCTTCCCTTATTTCATCTGCCAAATCCAATACAGAAAGAAGAAAACCCAATTACATTGCCAATAAACCAGTCTAATATATCATAACCCATCTGTTTCGAAACAATTTCCGATGTCCATTGACCGTTTTACAAAAATCAAATTACTCCTCAAATTCAATGTTAGCCCATTCAGCCATCCATCTCGACGCCGCCGTCGTCATCGCCAGAAAGGTTCAAAATATACCCCCAACGCATACACACCCCTGTAAAACAGAGATAGAGGGCCTAAACTGAACGAAAAAAAAGTTCGCAGAGAAGACAGATAAGGGTCAATCATTTTATTGATTACACATCCCAGAAGAAAAAAAAAAGAAGCAGCAATTCATTTGGTCACAGATGTAGATTATATTCATTCATCCCTTCTATCGATCATACCCTCGATACATGAGTATGTATGGATGTATAAACGTACGTAGAAGAACAATTTAACAGACGATTATGTGTGCGACAGAAAGGAAGAGGAGTCATGTTTTCTATCAAAGCATCCTTAACAAATTGGATTTGAAAATAAAATAAAAATACAAGTCCCATCCGATTGCCTTTCTACATTTTCCGATATCCGGTGCCAAGAAACTCCCCGAAATATCTGCCCTTATGTTGTGTCATTTGACACCACATCATAGCCCTGTGCGTATATAGAAAACACTTCAGTCATCATTGGCATATTAGTCGAAGTAGATATCTGCCCCCATCCCCCAAATTTAGACTTGAAAACAACACCCCACACCCAGGTTAAGTGTTTCCTTGACTTTCTTCATCTCCCACCCTCACAACCTCTACCTTTCCGTCATCAGGAAGCAGTAGCGCACTGAAGAGATCTCACTTGAAGCCATCAGCAGATGGTGAAGGCTTTTCCTAAGAAGGAAAAATCAAAAAGGAAGTGGGTATATCTGATGGCACACACCCACTCCTGAGAGCTGAAGAACAAGAAGAAGAAGTAATTTGCTGCGCTCGCTCTACTTTGAAGTTCCAAACGAGGCCAAATTGGAAGAAGCGCACCATCCGATGTGGAAGATGGTGGGCTGGTTATCAAAGCATCCATCTTCCTCGCCATCAGTTTTTTTCTAAAAGAGAAGAGTAGAGGAGGGAGGATAGATGGATGGATACATTTTCTAGAAGCATCTCGTATCTTAAGTAATAAAAATATATTAGATTCGATTGGCATAGCAGCGATGGGGTTGTTCTCTAGCCATCACACATATAGATAAAGGCATTCGATATCCGGTGCAATATGGAGAGTGACAGCTTGGTGTGGATGGCGATAGCTATGGCGCGGGCGCGGCGTACGATGGCTTGGCGCAGTTTTCGCTACTCACCTAGAATACTTAAGTCGTCCGATAAAACTCTTAGTGCTGCTTGCTTGGTGTCGTCGAATTCAATTTGCTTAAAAGCCAATATGACGAAGTCTACCATAAGTGTTTCTGATGGTTGATGATGTTATACGATGGGTAATATAAGACATACCCACCCACAATTCTCTTTTACACGACGAGCTATCTAAATATAAATAAAAGTTTAACAACAGAGGGTTGATATGACGAAAATATTTATACCCCCCGTCGATTGTGATGTCTTGAGATGGATTGAAAGGAGGAGGATGTGAATATGGAAAGATGGATGAATATTGGGGACCATGGAGGTCATATAACATGCTTAACATGCTTCTATTCAAAAATGTGAATACGATATTTTTGTGATGTGAACATAACTTTTGGCATGCTACATAACATGGCATCTGGTATTAAAAACAAAAATCTACCCCAAGCACAAGGATATGCAACAAAAAAAATGGTCTATGAAGAGATGGGGTTTCGTCATGTTTTTTTTTTTAAGAATCTCGTTCGACTTTGAGTTGATTTTTATGTTTGACGGAATTTTACACGCTTTTGAATTCCCGAAGGCATGATCATCATCATTCTTTATGTCACCACTCATAATAAGAAATTAAAATTCTTTGGCAACACATTGCATATTCTTAGGATGCTTTTTAATTTTATTTTATTTTATATTGGAAAATATAATTTGTGAAAGCATGTGACTGAGTTAATGGTTATGTACTTAAATATTTTAGGTTTTACATAATTGAAAAATAATTTTAATCTTAAAAGCTTTTATAAGGCTTTGAAGGCCGTGGTGCTGGTTTTATGGTTGTTACAAGGTAAATGAGTCTAAAATTGCGTTTCTTAATCAATTTAAGAAGTCTCAAGGAAATAAGTAAATCAAGTTAACCGAGAAGTTGATTATCTTACAAAAATACCTAAGAGACTAAGCATCATGCTTATATTTATTTGTACGCCTGAAGTTAAACCCTTTAATAAGGTATATTGAGAAAGTACTTTTATGATGAACATTTATTTTGAAAGATTTTAATTCCAAGAAGCAATAATCCAGCTTAAATTGAAAACATAAATACATTTACTTAAGCGTTGCAGAATGTTCCATACAAACAATTTTCATAGTTTTTCATATAACAAAACTATTCAAAAAATATGAAAAGCTAAAGCTCAACTGCATTGAGCTTGCATAAACATTTTTCTTGAAGGTAAGCAAGTATAGAAGAATTATGGAAAAATCAGTGTTGCAAAGGTTGATGGTGGATTACCTGAAGAACTTAATACAAATGCAATAAAACATTCGTTTCAAACTCTACAATAACCACAAATTTGACAGACTGCAAACTTTTTTCAAGAAGTCGATCTTTATCCCGAAGTTCTGTAGTTTATTTATCACTGATGAAGATGTGATTGCTTGTGACTGTTTGCAATCAAATAAGATGCCATAGACTTGATAACATGCATCTTTCTTTTCTGAACACCAGTTTGCCAACATCTGAATTCCCTTTGCCAATGAACAGTACAATTCCTATACCAAACCATGAAAATGAGGACAATTTGTACCAATTTCAACATTACTAATTTCGTCAAACATTTTCAAAAGCGTTACAGTGGATATTAGAAAATAAATTGCCTTGGACAAAAAACCACTTTCATAATACTGCTTTATTTTTAAAAACTCTTTGATATGGTAAATTTAGCTCTTCGTTCTCTTCAGGAAAACTTTTGTATTAACGTATAAAAAGTCGAGAACAATCTGTTGAATTCAACAAACAAAGGTCACAAATTCTCCCGGTAAACAGTGGTGTACCATAAGGGTCTATATTTACCACCTTTCTTTTTTCCATTGCACGTTAACAAATTGCCTGAGTTAGCTACACATTGTTCGGTACGAATGTATGACAGCGACACTCAATTAGCATGTTACAATGAAGACTTGGAAACTATTGATCGATAATTAATTAAAAACTATTCGCTAAATGTCCTGATTCCATGCTTTAATTGTAAGACACCCGAGCGTCAGTTTATTATAAGCTCTTTTTGAGTTTATAATTCTCTACCGCTTGAATTAAATGATTTGAGTTTTTACGAAAAAAACAGGTAACCAATTGAAGGAAATAAAATACCAAGTACGACTTTAATTGAGAAATTAAATTGAATTAATATTTCTGAAGATCTTACAAAGTCACTTTGCAGCTGTAACAACTGTTGGACATGGGTTTCTTATTGAATTCTAAAAACTCAGTGGAACCAATATTTCGAAGTTATTACCCAATGCTTTTTTAATTTTATTAAGAAAATACAATCATTTAATGTATAAATTATTAAATTGGTCTTGAAACTTATTTTAAATTCATGTCTATTATTGAGTTCTAGTTAGAAGCAGTGTTCGTAATGTGTTGGTCGTGCCAGAACTCTTGAGTTCAATCCCTCTCAGTGATACCTAAAATGTAAACAAAGAAATATCTGTTCAGTTGAATGATGCACTACTCTTCGCAATTCACAAAAAAGGTAGTATCGAGAATCCGAAGAGTTTTATAGTAACATCGTTTTTGAACTCCACCAAGATTTGTATATCCTTTATGTTAAAAAGTTTCAATAAGTGTATCGACGTCAATATCTTGCTCAGTAAGTTTTAAGCTGCGTTTCGCCTGAGGTACTCCATAATAAGTTATTGAGCATACCTTCGGTCTTCGTGCTCAATTACCGACTGGTTTAAATCGAAGGATAAACAACTTCTCGCATTGTTCATAGATATCAAAGCAGCATTCGACACCAATGTAAAATCTGTACAAGATTATCAAATCAAGTTTGGTATGGCTGAAGCGTTACGCAATGGTTTAAAATATACTCGGGAGTGTTACAAGATTGGAGGGAATCAGCTGACTTAGTGGATGTGGATCTTATCTATAGCAACCCTTCTTCATGCAAATCAATATTAGTTCAGTTATAGTATACAGCAAGCCAAGTTCAGTGATCCGTACGAACTAGAGTAGGTTACGACCTATGCGAAAGAAATAATTTCCATGATAGCTACACTGTACAACAAATTTCTTGCATCCTCCGGCTAAGAGGAGAGCTTATAAATTTGAACTATAAATATCACCGAGAAGATCTTCTTATATTATCCAAGAAAAATTACCGCGAAGAGGTTTTTCCCGATACATGGGGAAATAAGAAGGCATAAGCTGAGCAGATAATTTCTTTCAAATAATGAATGAATTTTTAGAACTCTTACAGAAAATCGATGTATTAAAGTTATAAGGTTAGTGTTAGGTTAAAGTGGTTGTCTGTGATGGAATAGGACAAACTTAAGCCAGTTTTATGGCCTATTGTGATACCACATGAATCTTGATGCTTTCTCGTGAGCTCAATGAAAGCAGTTTGAGTCCCTTACGAAACTTGAGATGTTGATTAGTTGATTATGCAAATATGATTTAGATCTCTTAGATCGTTATAGAAGAATTCTCCTAGGTAATTCTTGCATTTTTGAGCCATAGGAGGGCATAAACAGAGAAGGTGAAGAACTGTTTCCTCCTCTTCCTCATCCATACAGCTTCTGCAAAAGTCATTAGTCACATTAGACAGTGCCCGGTTATGACACCTATTATCGAGCTTATATGCGATGTGCTTAGAGATAAATTTAGTGCGGGAACAGTCCGTTGGGAACTAAGGGTTTGTGACTTACAACTCTCAAACAATTCTGTGTGCGAGTACTGTTGTCAGGGATGGAGGGGACCTACAGATTTATCCGAATCTGAACAGAAAATTTGAGAAAGCACTTTTCATGACAAGAATTTGTCAATTCCTGGCAAGAGGCAGTTCTATTGAAAAAAAAACTTTAGATGGCATAGGCAATGATCGAACCCAAGACCTCTGGAATGACAGTCCAACGCACTAACCATCATTCCACGGGTACTACTGCTCAGAGATAGCAAGACCTTTATCGCTGTAAATCTAGTGTTGGCCAGATGTTTTGTGACCTGACACGTGGCGATATTTTTTCACCTGGTGTTTGGCTTCTTCATAGCGTCCTGCATTAGCAACAGTTTACAAGTAGCGAATGGTGCGCCAGAGTTTTCCAAGCGTGGTATAATGGGTTGTACTGTACGGTCCCTGGCAAGTCCATCTGCCTTACCGTTACCTGGAATGTCTCTATGGCCCGGCACCAAGCAAAGCTGAATATTCAACTGTTTTTCCATCTCCTATAGAGATATGGGTTATCATAGAGTTTGTAGCGACAGAACCCAGAGATTTGATAGTCGTCTGACTATCTAAGAATATTCGGATATCAGATTCAGTCCAGTAATGTAAGTTAATAATTTTGTATCTATACATACAAAATCCAAATATCACTGACTCATTGATCTCACGTTTCGATAGGAAATATGAATACCAAGTCCAATTTCTGTCGTGCATTCAAATAGCCTAAAGAGGAATGATATCAGACTTTGATATGGCATCTCCTACACGGATTGAAGAACGTGACAGACAATTTCTTCAGGACAGAAATTATCTTTCAGAAAAAACGTATGATGCAAACAACTTTCAATTTTCATTCAAGAAAATGAACAAAAACTAACCGACGACCAGCGACTTTCATACAACATTATAATCGACAACGTGATGCAGAACATTGGTAAAATGTACTTTTTTGATGCACCTGGCGGGAACGGAAAAACGTTCTTGATCAATCTTTTGCTCGCTTAATTTAGAATGCAAGGAAAAATTGCATTAGTATAGCAGTAGCACCATCTGGGATTGCTGCAACATTGCTACAGAATTGAAAAACAGCTCACGCAATCTTCAAATTGACTTTCGATTTGCAAAGCCAAGAGCTTTCATTTTGTAGTATCTAAAAACAAAGTTCACTAGCTCCAATTCACTGGTTCAAGTTCTTAAGGAAACGACGTTTATTGTGTGGGACGAATCGACTATGTTTGATTTGAGAACAATTAAGTGGTGAATCGACTATGGTTAATAAAGGTAGGCCTGAAGCTCTGGATCGTACATTTAGAACGTCCGATTTGAGGTATTATGATACTGTTCGCTGGCGATTTTCGGCAAGCTGTACCAAGAGCTACAAAAAGTGATAAGGTAAATGCTTGCCTAAGATCGTCGTTTCTGTGGGCTTCTGTCAAACTTTTAAGATTGACCACAAATATGCGCGTACATTTGGACGGTGATAATAATGCACCACAATTTTTAAGAACTCTTTTGGATATGGGAAAGGGAAATATTTTAAATAATGATGGTGAAGTACTACTAGAACCAACATTTACAACTAGCGTCACTGGACAAGATGAATTAATAACTAATGTTTACCCACAAGTAGCCTGAATTTCAGAGAAAACGGATGGTTGCTTACGCGAAGGAGAGATTTTAGCTCTTAAAAACATCAACAGACTTATCTTTTTATTGATAATCTGACTGATCAAGATAATGCTATTGATATTCCAATTGAATTTTTGAATTCTTTGAATACCATTAGGACTTCCTCCGCATACACTGGACTTGAAAATTGGGGCTCCAATAATACTTATGAGGAATTTAAATGCACCGAAATTATGCAGAGAAACGTTATTGAAGCTAAAATTCTTTCCAGCTCAGCCCAAGGTCAAGTCGTTTTCATTCCCAGGATACCGATGACTACTAACGAATAAGGACACTGAAGGTTGCAGGCCTTGACATTACTAATCCCTGTTTTACCCACGGATAATTTTATGTTGCTTGCTCCCGTGTCAGCTCCGCAAAAAATCTATTGAATACCTCCCTGGTGAAGCCGGGTTAATCAGTTAGTCTTTTATATTGTTAATCACTCAGACGACAAATCCATGCAATTATATAATGTTTGTAAAATTCTTAGAAGCTTCAACAAATCCTTTAATAGCAATAATTCTTCTCAGATTAGTAGTTTGGGCGTAAATTAACTCGCACACAAGAATGGTTCTATACGTGATTTGGGATCATCTAAGTTTCTTTAAATTTATTAAATCAACATTTCTTTAATATTAAAGTAAATCTTTGTTCTTTCGCATAAAGTTTTCCCTTAAAGCCGAAAAAATAAGAACCAGAAGAATATACCATCTTTATTTTCAATTTGATAAAAAAAACTCAATTTATTCCATAATTCGTTTCTGTTTTTCAAGAAGAAAAATGTTAACTGTCAGAGTAATTTCTCACACCTTCAAATCAACAAAAAAAAGCTTTCACCCACAAAAAAAACACCCTATTTAACAATTTATCTGATATTAATCTGACAGTGAACAAAAAATCACGTAACTCTCTTATAACTCTTGAAAAATATTCTAAATCTCTATATAGACAAAAAAACATGACTAATGAATGTTTACATCCCTTAAAAAACCAAAAAAAATGACGCATCACCTCAAATAATTCTTCTCCCATTTCAAATTGAAACACATGTTACCAACTTCTGTATCTACATAACAAAGATACCTATCTCTCAATGAAGCATGTACAACTCAATTTAATCAAAAATGATTTATCTTCAGCAATTTTTTGTTGGTTTTGAAAAAATAAAATAAAATATAATAAAACGAAAATATAAGCAAAAAGTTTTTCCTCTAATTCCATTAGACATTTTTACTATCAAAAAAAGGTACATACTAAAAAATAGCTACAAAAATAATACACACGAAATTTAGATGCTCATTCATAACCCTTTTCAAAAATGAAATTCAAAAAAATACTTCAAACTATACATTGAAAACGTAAAGTGCTTTTCATTTGAGACTTTTTTTTACTCTGATGGTGGCAAAAAAGGGTAAAAAGATGGTTGGTGTGGTTGAATGAATGCTGGCCCCCAAAGGACAACTTCATATCTACGCACACATAACTTAGTATTTATTCTTCGAAAACGACGAAGACGTGCTCCCAAATAAAAATCAATTGTACCAACAATATTTCATCCCAATATACTCAAAAACGTGTACGGAAGAGAATAAAAATAAACCCGGAAACCTTACAAAAAAAAGAAAAGTAAAAACCCCCAACAAGAGCAGAAGAAGGAAACTTTTCTTAAAGAAGTTGAAATATCAACCCTTCTGCATTGAAATAAAATCGAAGAAGTTCTAACTTCTCGTTGGAGAAATAATAATAAATTACAAAGAACGAAAAAAAAAATAATAAAAACTGTTGACTCAGGTATGATTTTTCATCCCCCCCTAGTCTCAGCTCCAAAAAGGTAACATTTCATCATCTATGAGGCAATAAGGCAGACATCGGAAAGGCGGGAAATACTTAGGATTTCCCAACACCCGCAACACAACACGACAGCTGTTCCGACACAACACACCATACAATCCCCCACACAACCGCCATACCGCATGACTCAGTATCAGTACTATAATCCTTCTGTGGGGAAGAGAAATGCTATCGGAACAGAAAAAGGGGTTGAAAACGAAGACATACAAAAAAAAAATTAGTTTCACCCAAAAATACCACATTTTCCAGTAAAGGTACTAATAGATACTTTCAACTTGAATTATTCATTTTTGTTACATCAAAAATTGTATCTATATAAGCCTAATGATTGAGACGATAAGCACGTTCGATGATGTAGTTTATGGGCCTATACGTCTGCATAGGTGTTCCCCAAAGACCGAAAAATGACGACCGCATACGATAAACATTCCATAAATAGATAATATACACGCGAACATCAATTTCAAGATGTTTTCTTCTTTTTGTTTTTTTAAAACCAAAACTTTTTGAACACTAAACAGATGTAGATACTCGTAGTATCTTAATCCACTAGAAGCTTTGTTTTTCTAATGTGGAAATATTTTTCTATAGTAGAAAAAAAAACTCCAGACGCCACTAATTGTAGAGTTTTTGAAAACACCAAAAACGGCTCCCGAAATAAAGTAAATATTTATCTAATATTATGCGCACTTATTCCGAAAAACCCATTGAATTTTAATTTTCATTTTCCTAATCAATGAACGCACTTTAGTTGAAGATATTATTTTTGTATCTTTCTATCAAGAGATACATTCTACTTGGTGGTATTCTCGAAGATACTTCTGCCCCGACTTTATGCACTTTTAGATTGATTTTTATTGAGAGCTTTTCTTTTTATTTATTTCTTCTTTTTTAATTAACCCATTTTTCGGGATTAATTAAGAAAGAACTTTACGGAAATATATATTCGCACACATAACAAACGATCGGACTTGAAGTCTTAATAGCTTCTCTGATAAAGTATATCTATAGATATAAACATCACGGCACGGTATGGGTAATAAATTGGTTTTTGCAGTGACCGTGCGTTGATCTGTGTAGGGTGCCGTCTTTCTCGAGACACGATCTTGATTCTTTCAAGAAAAAAGAGAAAATAAAGTATTTTTCCGAACGAACTTTAGGAAGAGTGCGTTTTAACGTTGTATAAGATTGAAGGATCGCGAGATACTAACTGAGGAAAATGATCTTTTGAGCTATTTTTTGGGGGAAAATTCAGGAGGGAAATCTTTGGGAGAAAATAGGGCAGCCCACAGTGATATTATGGGAATTGAGTGAGAAAATGGGGGAAATTTTGTGCATCTTCTACTCACTCGAATTTTCTGAGTTTGTTTTCTTTTAAGAGAGAGTAAGAAAATGAGTTGAAATTAAAAAAAGGAAAAGGAACAACAACATTTGTAATGCTAGAAAAACAACTTGATTGTTGGGCATGATGATTTTTACGTGTCATGCTAGAGGTCTAAGCTCAATCCGTATCTGTGCCCTTAAAGTTTCTGTTATTGCATGTAGGACTCTTACGAAGAATCAACAAGGAGAATTGACGCAGGTCACCTCCAGACCTGACATTACCGAGGTAACAGCGTACAGAAATGGTTGAAATTTGTAAGTCACTTTAATACCAAGTTGTACAAATTCTATCATCAGGATTTGGCTTTGGACATTTGTTTGTTGAAAAAGGTCTTCAACTTATATATTTTGTATGGAACCTTTATCTATAAGAAATCACACATACCTAGGTTGATAAGGGTTTCAAGATGAGGCATGGTAAAATTAAGCACTAGTAGTTGGTCTTCTCTGGAGGAATAATTCCAATGAGTTATACAAAATATACAGAGAAGGTGATATAGCCACAAAGATAAGACTTGGTAGATTCAAATGGACTGGGCACGTAGTATCGCTAGAGCGAAAAAGAACCCTTTTGGAACGTCCTTTGCGGTACAATTGAGGCTATTTTATCGTGCACCGAAAAGACGGCTTAGACCACGACACCTGAAGCCCTGTGGTGCTAATCTAGAATCGTGGAAATAATGAACGGTGCCTGGACTGTCTCCCGCTTATAGTTTAGTTGACATATCATCTGTTAGGCTGATGACTATGTTAGTAATTAGAATATCTCAATCAAACTATTATTCGTAGGAGTTGAGCAAATGTTCAGGATTGTCTAAACGGTTTTAACCGATTTTCTGTTAATTATAGAATATGTAAGTTGTTTTCTTAACCAAAAATCAGTTATAGGTTCTGCCAAGAAATATATTTTTAGTTTGGCATTTCAACATGAATAGATTGAAGCCTTCCAAATTGTACCAAGTTATTTTCAAAATCACATTTTTTTCATAAATAATTTTGATTTTGGTACATGTCAATAACTGTAGTAAAGGTGAATGCAAACAAGTGACTAAACGTAAGAAAATTGCATACCTAGCAATGCAAAAAACCCTTAGAAGGTGTGCACGAAGAAGAATACAAACAGCTCAGAAGAACAGAAAACGGCTTCACAGACAGACAAATTTAACCTGGGAGAAGAACTTGATCGTTGAACTTGGACAGTGCTGCGAGCTAGGTCAGCACTCGTCGCGAAAGTTCTACAAATCCTTCCACGCTCCACATGTTGCAAGGACGGAGAGGGAAATCTGAATACCTATCCTGCAGGGGTATAAAACGGTCAGCTTACTAAAGAAGTGAAGGCTTCACTACTTTAAGAAGAAGCCCATATGGTAATGCATGCGAAGAAATGCCAGAAGACTGGTGAAAAGATATTGTATCTCCCATACACAAGAAAGGAGATGTCACAACATGCAGCAACTATAGAGGTATCACGTTGTTGAATACCGGCTATAAGATTCTCTCTTCTATTTTACAAAATCAGATACAAAATCAGATAGCCCCATACGCTTAAACTATTTTTGGACAATACCTATAAGACCCTTTTTACCTTAGGTGGGCGATAAAAATACGTTCCACAATAATTAACATCTATTATGGACAACGACAATCTTCTAAGCTGCTGTTGTACAGGACTCTGGTTCTACCAGTACTCATGAATGGATTCAAGACCTGGGTGCTTAGTAAAAGGGACTCAAACCTCTTAAAAAAAGTGGAAGCAGAAAGTCTTAGAGCCTTGATTTCTGATTTTGGCACAGAGGCACTCAAACCTCTTAAAAAAAGTGGAAGCAGAAAGTCTCAGAGCCTTGATTTTTGATTTTGGTTTGTTCATCAATTGAACAATCATGATATTCAGTATTTCAATACATTCTAAGAACTCAGGACTAGTTTTTGGCCTGAAAGGAATCCAGTTGATATTAAAATTGTAGACAGTCTTGGTAAAGGTGATAACAGAAACTTTCATCTGACGTCACAAAGTGGCCGCGTTTCTGAGAAAAAAGTGCATCAAAAGTACAACTTTTCTGAAAATTTAAATAAGGAGGCAACCACTACGAGTATAAATGCATTGCATATCGACGACTACGATTCGTTGTTCTCAAATATGATTTTGACAGACGTTCGTGGAAGGAGTGTTAGGGGTTTTGAGAAATCACTTGAAATTGATCTCATCCGCAAGTAATTGACTTCCTGGCTTCAGCAGAAGTTTCCAAAAATGTGTTTATTTCGGAGTTTTTGCAGTTTTGGGAAATCACTTGAGATTGGTCGTTTTTGAAATCCCTTAACTCCCTGAGTTCGAGAATGTGTCTTTAGTCTAAGCCGATAAGCAGAAACAGAGACAATGCAAATTTTAGATTTCGGAATTGCTAAGTTTTCAAGAAATGTATGTCATTATAATGGGCTTCGCTTTCGATAATTAAATTATAATAATAAATTAAGTTGCGCAACAGTCCGAAAAGAACCAGGGCCTAGTGACTTACAACTCTCAGCCATTCCTGTGTGCGATTTATGTTGTCAGAGATGGAAGGGACCTACTGTTTATATGCCGAATCCGAACGACTAATTTGAGAAAGCACGTTTCATGAAAAGAATTATTCTTGGAGGATTTGTCAATTCCTCGCAAGAGGCTGTACCCATGAAAAAAGTTAGGTGGCACAGGCAGGGATTGAAACCAAGACCCCTTGCATGACAGACCAACGCACGACACTTGTCCAGTATCCGAAATTTCCGAGGGGCCAACATTGACTCGGACCAGTACCTCGTTGTAGCCAAGGTATGGCTACGGATATCCCGGTCCAAGCTACTGTGAGAAGCTTGGACGTTAAACGGCTACAATCGCACGAGATTGCCATATCTTTTTCCGATCGAGCCTCTAACAACCTCTTAAGGAGTCCTATTCTGCCTGCATTAAGCATTGAAAACCATGCATTTGATGTCAAAAGGGTTTATGACAAGGCCATGCACTGTCATGCAACTTCTTTTATATCGTTCAGGAAAGAGAAAAGCATTGCGACAAAAGAAGATTGCGACAAAAGAAGATGGGTTTAGTGGTCAAATAAGGCAAGACCAAGTATATGCTGTCATCAAAAAAGGACATCGAACAACGACGTATTGGACAAAACGGACAGCTAAAGCTTGGAGTTAGTTAAGGACTTTGTCTACCTGGGCACCGCTATAAACAAAGACAACGAAACTAGCGCTAAATGGGGGTATGTTAGGTCTTTAGTCTACGCCGATAAACCCGAAACGATTGACCACTTACTTTAACTTTACTGATACAAAGACAATGTAAATTTGATTTTTCGGAATTGCTTAATCTTCAAGAAAGTCTACATTTGACTCAAGTACATTAAATTTCTTAGAATTTCGGACTATCTCTTCCTAAATTATATAATTTTAAACTAATTATGCGACATTTCAGTAAATAGCTCAAAAAAGGAACATCTATTTTTATAACAAAAATTAAAGTCCATAAGAAAATACGTGCTCGGCTCTCGATGATCGATGTTCTTCTGGACATCTCATTTTATCAGTTTTCAATCAAAGCGAACGATAAAAAATATGAATCTTCTATGGAAAGCCCCCAAACTATAAACATTCTGATGAGCAGCACAAAGAAATAAGTCCTCATTTTCCAATGCCACATACAAAAGGAAGAAAACCTCAAGTGCCACCTTTTTTTGGTTCGAATAATTATAAACACAAAGAAGCACTTGGCACTTTCTTAAGAATCACTTTCTGTGATTTCAAAAACTGTCAGAAAAAAGTTAAACAAAAATAAACATCAACTCCATAAGAGTGCGCCGTGAATCGTGATGCATCTTCAATTATTCTGGTGTCCTCAACATTTTGCGTCATTGCGCGCCTTGTCAAATGTTGTTTTGTATACAAAAACGATGCTCAGATTTGTTCATATAATAAGAATGTTATTTATAGACCACGCGTACCGTGCTTTAGACCTACGGAAGGAGCTCACCTCCGATCTTCTTCCACATCTATGATGATTTAAGCGATGCGTGCGCTAAAACCCGATGCCAAATTGGGAACACACACACACATACAATAACTTTTGTGACACGACAAGTGTGCCAGAGTCGCGTGACTTCCTTGATGCGTATATGTAAGAAATGCAGCGCCGCAACGAGATAGAAAAGGAAATCTTGAGATTTACAACTTGGGGAGACTTTAGATACAAAAACTAAATTATTTTTAATTTTTGTTTTGTTTTGAAAAACAGTGCTGCAAGTGCATCTTATACAGAGATAGAGGGTATAAGAAATGTTAGAATTTGTAGGGATTAGGATGGATATAAAATAAGCAGATGATGAGAAGGTGTCTAGCTGGAGAACTTATGGAGAGTTTCTTGAACTCTTGCTTGGCCTTTAACGACTTCACCGAGGTATATTTAACAAGTTGTCAAAATATACATAAAATGGCGCCCAACAACAACTCCTGGAACTAAGAACTAAGAAGACGAATCTAGTGCAGATGGTCGGGTTTCACATGTTACGAGGGGACTTTATGCAGCAGCACTGATTCAAACTATGAGTACGTGTACAGCAAAAGGGAAAAAAGTTTATTTTTATCTACAAATTATTATTAAACATCGAAGCAGAGCCTAGCCATAGTTTTACTAGCAGTAATTAATTTTGTTTCATTAAAAAGTTGAATATTTTCCCCCACATCGCCCAACACAGGAGCGCCCATCACATACCAGAAGCGGACCGAAATAAAAAATCCGTAATTAACCGTAATTTAAACAGTTTCGTATTTTTATAGGAAATTTAATCCAAATTTGGAATCCGAAATGATGATGGCATTCGACATTGAGCAGTTAAGTTAACCAAATGAGACGAACGCCATCGAGGTGCTGAGGTATAAAATGTGTGCGATGCACATATACCCCCTCGTATCTCCGATGATGATGTGGGACGAATATATGAAAATGAAGCTCTTCCAGAGGGTTCATCAGCATTTAACATCATCACCAGAAGCATTCCCATCAGCAAACGCAATGCAACGCATCGCATATACACTTGTATGAGGGGCTTGAGCATATATAAACGATGAAGAGTAATGAAACGTTATGACGTGCATTCAAATTGCTATGATTCAATAATTATGCGTCTACATAATATAGTAATGAAATCAGCACTCGCTAATTGAGTTGCTATTATTTCGGTCGAGTTATTTGAACAGAAAAAATTAACTGATTTTTGTATACAGTTGGGGAGCCATTTTATGGCGGTACCTTCATTTTATATTGACGTGCGGACATAATTAAGCGGAACTGAGAGGTGATAGGCTGGAAAGTATAGTAAGTAGGTAATAAAAGTTCGTTCTTGATGAGTTGATAAGCATTGGGGAGTATAATAATATCGGGATGGGAAATTTTGTCGTTAAATTACCCAATTTCCATATAAATATTTAATTTTTCAGAAACTTAATACAGTTTTATAGGAAAAAAAAGATAATTTTTGCTTCATCATTTAAGAAATGTGATCAGGAATGCTATTAGTTTTCCAACGAACAAATTTTTCATTGTATGGCTTTTTCAAGAGACTTTAAAACTTAGTTATTATTGAATATTACTAATTGAGCAATAAATTTAATGGAGAAGTAAAACTGTGATGTTGACCGGATTATAAAATCTAATAAACTTTGTTTTGAAAAGAAAAACATACATTGTCAAAACTTAACTCAATACGAAGGTTGTAAATGTTTTGGTCTAAAACAATTACTACAACAGCTACAAGAGTGTAATAATATTTAATTGATTGTGTAAAATGTTAACAAAACAGGGCCTAGCTTACTACCTTGCGGCACACCAGCAAATTTTTTGCTTTGACAGAGGTGATAGTTTCCAGAGTGTTTTTATCACATCGGTTCTTTACAGTTATCAACAATCAGTTCGGTATGCAGCTCTAAGATCGTTATATCATTGTAATAATCCAATCTTTTAAAACGAACTTTTTTTACAAATAGACAAGCTACAGCAGGCACGGGGAAATTTTCATTTCGGACAAAAACGACACAGTTTTAGAAGAATAAGTTTACTTGAAAAATAAGTTTTAAACAATATATTCGCTAGATATAGATTTCTGACAACAGTACTCGCACACAGGAATGGTTGCGAGTTGTAAGTCACTAGGCCCTGGTTCACAACGGACTGTTGCGACTAATGTTGTCAGGAATGCAAGGGAACTACAATTTTAGGCCGAATCTGAACGGCTAATTTGAGAAAGCACTTTTTCATGACAAGAATTAATCTTGAAGGAATTGTCAAACTACTTGAGACTTCCGGAGAGAATTCAAAAAGAGAGCTGTAAAAATGATAGGTGACCTTTGTCTGACTGAAACCTTAGAGTCTCTTGAGCACCATAGTAAAGTTTCATGTCTCTTATTATTTTATCGCTACTTCCATAAGCAATGCTCTAATGAAATAGCCAGTTATTACTAAATACTAGTTATTTTAGGAATGCCCATCAGTTTACCCTTGAGCCCAATTTCGGTCGTACTTTGAAGTACATAGATTCTTTTCTTAGTCGTACTACACGAATGTTGAATTCTTTACCAGGCTTTACCACTCATTACAATGCGCAGGCATTCAAAAAAAATGTGCATCGGTATCTCCTTTCCAATCCTGTATGCACTGTGTATAATCGAGTGCGCGAACAATATAAAAAAAGCAATTTAGCAAAACTAAGCAAGCAGTATTGAGTTTTCGACATATTTAATAATGCTGTCAAGGTCACAATTATATAAGCTTATCATAAATTGCCGTTGAAGATCAACATCCGTATAGCAGGGTTGTGAATTTGAAAACGAAAATCAAAATCCGAGGATACTATCGTCAGAAGAAGTTTCAGACAAAAGAACATTCATTAAATTAAAATAGAATGTCGAAAATAGAACTGATCCTTGAGGTCTAGATATTTCATAAACACTGACCATTACAAGAGCTCAAAAATTTAGTAATTTAAAACTTGAAAATTTTCAAAATCTGTTCAAAAAAATTGACTATTTTGTAAAACCGTTGGAAAATACATGAAAACTGTCATCTTTTAGTTTTCTTAGGAAATTGTCATGACAATATATTAACAACTTCTTCTGGGAAACCACACATCTTATAAAATAAATTTGTTCTTGATATTAATGTTAACTCGACTCTTTTCTTTTTAATGTCCTGTCTTGATGGGGTTAAGCAGCTGGGTTAAGCTCTAGAAAACGCCTCAGCTCACAAAGCACCCCACAAGCACTCATCGGCAAAAGTAGCCATGATATAGCATTAGTATCCAATGGAATATCCCTTTTATATAAATGATAAAAGATTGGTCCTAGGGCATTTCGTTGTGGTGCACCGGTTTCTATTTTTTGATTTTCGAGTAAATTAAGTCGTACGGTACTGTAAAAAAAGCGGTTCTTAACATAAGATTTTTTTTCGTCCAAACACCAACTTTTTCGAATAACTAGCAGTATTATCAACAATAATCAGCGTTGGTTTTGCACTAAAATATTCTTGTTATATAAAAGGTAAAAGGTGAATCCTAGGACACTCCCTTTTCAGTAGCAGTTGTTCGAAAACTTTAACCATGACTATTATAAGCCTTATTAGTGTTTTAGATGTTACTTTTGTTAGTGGCTCACTTTTTTAAGGTATAACAATGAATTTTTCAATGTTTCACAGATGTGGTTTATATATGAGTTTATTACAAATTAAAGTTTTTTGAAGGCTATTGAGGGAATTTCTTTCAACACTTAGCAATGATTAGATAGTAATCTGTTGATTTTCTAACATATAGCATATGTTGATACATGCTTCTTAATCCTTTGAGCGTGACAAAAAGAATTTTTTATTCTTCGTTCCTACCAACATACTATAACGGGTCTGAAGCCGTATTTGATGCAAAAAATTTAAAAACATTCGCGAGTTGCTTTGCATAAAGATCAGCTTTTTAGTTGGAGCTTCAGATGCACTTGTAATCTTGAGATTTTATTGGTGAGTTTTGTGTCAGGGGTCTTTTTAGAAGCTTTGCTGTATTCCATAAACAGAATTCTGTAGCATCTTTTGTCAGACTTTTCAGAAATTCCCTTAGTCTTGAACTCACTGGAAATGTCATTTCTTTCAAAGTCCTCTTTTCCAATATCAGATACTTTAATTCGACATGAAGTTTTGTATTTGTTGCTTTTAAGTACAAAAAAGTTAGAGTATTTTCTTCTGTTGCAAAGTTCAATTTGTTCAAGTTACAAGTTTTCTATTGCCAATATCCTTTTTTTTTGTTAAGAATTCAAATTTAATTTTGGGGCATCCCTCCTTCCAAATTTCCGAAGATTGTAGAATAATTACAATATTTTGCATAAAATAAAGTTTTATTTTGTAAAAAGTCAACTTTATAAAATAAATTTAGGCAAAGGCCTGATAAAGTTAGTAACCGTGGTGAGTAGACATATAGGGGTCTTGGGTTCGATCCCTGCCTATGCCATCTTAAGTCTTTTCACGAGTACTTCCTCTTGCGAGGAATTGACAAATTCTCCAAGAGTAACTCTTGTTGTAAGTCACTAGGCTCTAGTTCTCAACGGACTGTTGTTATTTATTTTTTTTATTTTTCACAATTGTCAAACATTGTCCGACAAATTTTTACTGAAAATTCTTTTATGGAAAATTACAATCTACATATTTGTCAGTATTTATTTAGCAGTTGCTACAGGAAAATCTGTTACGGTTACAGTGTTGACTGTGAAAAGACCTAATTGAAAGTTAAAGTGATGACAATTCTCAATTGGGTGTCCTTGTAATAGTTCTCAGAGCTCTCGGAATTTAAAGCACACAATAGATAGATAATTATTTCGGATTGTTTAATGGTCTAAGGTGCTTCCAGACCATTGCGTTCACACCTTTTGCCTGTTCTGCGACATCCTTTCATTTATTACTCACTTATTATCATATCTTACTCAAGGTTTTACTAAAAGGTATTTTTTAAAATCAACTTTAGTATAATTATTTTAAGAATTTAATTTATTTGTTAGCTCTCGATTTATGCTGTTTTATACACTTCACTTTATAATAACACACGATATTGCAAATTGTGATATTTGAAAAATGAACATTTCCAGGGTTATGTTACTTCTAATATTGAACAAAAATTGGTCCAGAAACAAAATGCAAAAGTTTTGTTAGACATATTTCATCGTTTTTCGATCATGACACACTTCAAGGTTATACAATGAAACTGTCACGGCAAAAATGTTCATGACGAATTTGTCACCTGTTAATATTTTATAAAATACTGAATGGTCAGACAAGTGTGGCAAATTTTAAGACTTGTCACCTGTCAATATGTATGAAATAAGGCCTCAGATAGCCAGGGGTCCTAGTAGTTCGAAAAACGTACTGCCCGTCATTAAGAAGCCTTCAGACTTCGACATATTTCTTGAGCTGATAGTTAGTCAGTATTTCTATGACATTGGAATAAAGAAACCTCCTCAAACCAATAGCGGGATTCCGCTCCGTCTCAGACCAATGGATCATATAAGATCTCAGTCCAAAGAAAAAATCATAAATCTTATATGTACAATATCTTATTTTATCTCGATATGGAGGGCACACAGACAGATCCGTCAAAACTTTCTTTTTAGATTTTTGAAAGCAGAGTTTTATAAAAATTTTGCTGCTATCTCCAAGCTTTTGTTCTGATATAATTTTCATGTTTTCCAAAGTGCTCTTCAAATATAATTCAAAAGCTTTAAAGTTACTTTTTCTAACTTCTAAACCTTTAAAATTACCTACCTATAATCTATATGATTCTCCTTTTTTAAATTATTACCTTTCGTATGAAATCATCTTCAACAAAGAAAAATAACAACTTTTTCCAAACTCATTCATTATGCAAACACATTAAGACATTTCAGGCTGTATTATATGCAGAATCATCATCTCCACCTTCTATACCCCCTTTTGCTTTAACTAAAGTCAGTCAAAATGACTGACACATACAAATTGTCAAACCATTTTTTGAACTGTGTTGTCTCCCAAAAAAATAAACAAGAACCAAACCTTTTCCTATTACTCACTCTTCTTCTACTTCGTATATAAATATGTAAAAAAAGGGAGTTGGGGGTAAGGATTTGCATTTCGAATTACAGATTAACATTTGGAATTTATGTCTGCCATTAGTCATAAACTAAAGGAAGTCTGTTCAAGGATTACAAAAAGTCTAAGGTAGGTGGTTGGTATGGGTGGGGTGTAGGTGTGGGTGTGTCTTTATAGTAAAAACAACAAAAACAAAAAACCAAGACCAAAACAAAGAACCCCCTCACTGATTTTTGGGTGACAACACAATGCGGTGGTTGTTCTACTTATCATATATCTCTATAGAAAATTCAAAATTAGATAAACCAGTCGTGGTTTGACGCTGAATTTTGTTGCTAAGATATCCACCACTACCCCCTTTCTCCCCCTTTTTCCACCAACAACACATTCCTCGAAAAACACAACAACTTGAAATACAATATCCTTTACGTTTATAAGATGCGTTCGGCTCGCTCCATCAACCCTTATTAGCCTCTTTTAAATGGCAGCGGTATATACCTTCCTATTATTCTCATTCCTAATTCCTATATTGTTAAACTTCATAAGAGTCGGAGTTGTCTTGATGTGCGCCGAGTACTTCCTTGAAATAACTTTAACTATAACCTAGAACACTCATCCTTCTTCCTTCTATAGAATATGGCTGTGTGGTGTATTTCTCATTCCGTTGGAAACTTTTTAATTGATATCCTTACATCAAACTTATTGCTCCTCATCAGAGTAACGAGTCTGAGTTTTACATATACAGTATACACCCCCCAGAAAGGACTTTCCATAAAGCGTTGCAAATCCAATTATCAGCTGTAACCATTCAAAATACATCTACTAGGGAGGGTGATTTGAAGGAGCTTCTGGCAAAGGACTAAACGAAGGATATACGAGTACATTTACAGCTGCTGATGATGGTAGGTAAGGTCCTGATGGTCTTCATGAAAGTTTGTCCTGGATGAGGAAGATGTGTGCTTTGTTTTTGTGGATATACAGTGTCGTCAGTTCAAGCCACAACATATACAATAGTACTCGATTAATATTAGTTGTTTGTTTTGGCACCTTCATGTGTCACATCGATTCATGATTTAGTCCTTTCTACAGCCGGCTGTATTCCAGGACGATGACGACACGTACGATACTTAGGGCGAATAGTTTTTTGCTGTCTATTTACAAGCTCCTATATTCAAATTCAATATTAAGTTGTGCTTTCTTGTTATTTTCTATTTCTAGGCATCATCTTGCGCTCGTCCTCTGTCTTCTGATGATGATCTGATCCTTAGGTTATAGGATCCTGATGATGTTTCAAGGAAATTAATTTTACATAATTTTCCAAGATTATAATAAAGTTGACATACGCTATTTTGTTTGTTCACTTAATGTTTGCTATTGAAGGAGTCAATTAGTAAAATGTGGCCCTTGATGGCGGCGGTGGCGGCGAAGACGGTGATGGGTTGGTGCTTGTTAAGTGATGGTTGCGATGATGGTGAGGAAGAGGACGAATATTAAGATTAAATTTCTTAAGATAGGATGTTTAGACAGCCCCCTAGAGGCTTTCTTCCTTGCTGGTTGGCTGGATTATAAGTTTGTGTATAGTTTTGGGTATAATGTTTTTGCTATTGCAATATGGATGCCTGTTTGTGAACTTTGTGAGATGTTCCTTCCGAAATTGGTGTTATGTGCTTTATACGTGTGTATAATAAGAAAACAGTTTATAAACACCAAAAAGTTTCCTTTTTGACATGTTGTGTATGTAAATAATTAAAGGATGTGGAATATTGTTATTCGTTTTGTTGTAGATATACCAACATAAATAAAGCACTACAAAACTCGTATATGTATATTAAGGAAGTCCTTATGGAAACAAAGTTTAACAAACGGATGTTGTTATGTTATTAGATATTCCTGAATTTGAAATAATTAACAAATTTATAACATCTACATACATTTTAAGCTCTTAAGAAATACATATATACAAATTTTCATAACATTAAGGGACGTCCAATAAAATAAACTTGTGGCTTGAAAATTTTGCAAAAGGACCTTTTCTTTAATCACATTCAATATTAATTATATCTTTACTTTGTTATATTATTATATATACATTGTGTATACACTCGTACCATAACCAACCATAATATGGTCAGCAGTTTACTTTTATGGATTTTTAAGCCCCTTCAAAAAGGACTTTAACCAACAAACGGCAGAAGGACTGTAATGTGTTTTGGTGTGGGTATGTATGTGGTCGTAGTAAGGCAGTTGTCGTTATAAAGAAATAATTTGCTTGGTAGTTGTTGTTATATATTTTTTTTATATTAATTTATATTAGCCATAAAAAAAGTAATAAAAATGAACGAATATCTAAAATTAGAACAGAGCAGAGTAAGGGAATGAATGAGGGAACTTTTTTGAGTTCAAGAATTACGATAAGAATGGAATAACAATCAGAAATGGAAGTCCAGCAAATAGGGAGCTGTGTTGTGGGCCATGAAGAAAATTCCTTTTCAAAACGAGTCAGTTTCGACGCAAAAAGTCGAAGGGAGAGGTGATTTGTGGAAGTAAGCTAAACTTAATTGATGGAGGTGTTTATTGGACTTAAAATCTTAATAAAAACCACAAATTGAAAATTTATTAAGTTTAATTTTTTTTGACTGAAGATTAAGTTTATTGGATGAAATTGAATATTAAAATGAAATCTTTTGGTGTCATTATGATTTTGACCGTTCTGAGGGGTTTTTGGTACTGAACGTATTTAAAAACCTAGTTTATTATTAATTATGGTGAAATTTTGTTTATATTTCATAGGCGTTATTTTTACGGGACAAATGTATAAAGATGTACAATGACACGATCTCGGTGGCACACCTTTTAAGCGCACTTTCTAATACTTAGATTCTTAGATCTAAAGTGCAATATTATTATTACAAGCAGCGATCAAGACACAGGGATGATCGTCTTGATATTGATGGTACTTCACATACCTGGGACAACAACCTTGGCTTCAAATACGGTAAGAGCGATGGATATTTAATTTTGAGTGGGAAATTTGATGTTTTAAAAAAACTTCGAACGCAAATTGATTAACACAAAAATTTTACTAATCTAACCAAAACATCACCTGCTATTGCTGTCAACAGATTTGTCAATACTGTCACTGCCTATGGAGCTGTCAATTCCATCTTTCACTATAATTTATCGCTATCTATTGCAGAGTTACCAAGTTATCATATAACCGGAAATTAATCACAATGATTTACGCCCGTCGGTCAGCAGTTATTTTTAAACAAAACAGCGGGTTTAAGAGGAGATGTCGGTGCACATTGGTTTTGAAATCCTGAATATTTGCAATGACTAGGAAAGACAGAGTGTGGTAAGGCATTCCACATTCGCGTAGTACGTCTAAAGAACGATTCTCTGTATTTGACAGTACGGTCGAAGTTGGGCTCGAGGGTATACTCATGAGCATTCCTAGAAGCGCGAGTATAACGGTTGAGCTGTTTAACGGGTGGAATGAAACTGGCTATTTCACTAGGGCACAAGCCGTTAAAATAACGGTAAAAAAGGGTCAAACAAGAGACCTAACGATGATGTTAAAGCAAAGTAAATGAACTTATGATGATATTACCATCTACCAATTTTAATGCTCTACGTGCAATACTATCCAAGAGGCTTAAGTTAGTTGCAGGAGCACCAGCCCAGAGATGGGAGTTATACTCAATCTTTGGACGTATGTAAATCTTGTAGACAACAGCCAGATCCGAAGGTTTGAAATAAATCTTGCATCGCCTAAGGAAACTCAAACACCTTGCGACATTTTTGGAGACATCGCGTATGTGACCATTCCACAAGAGGTGGTTGGTGACACACATACCGAGAATATCGAGGTGTTCAGTCTCATTGATGCAAGTGCCATCAATGGATAATGGCAAAGGGGGTATATCTCGCTTTAACGTTAAAAGACAGCATTGGGTTTTCGAAGCATTAAATTCCACACGGCTTTTTAATCCTCATTGAACAATGCTTTTTAGGTCGGAATTAAATGAGCTTATCATATTTTGTCGTTGCAGTTCCACATCCGAAGAAGAGGGATGTGAATCTGAAAACGAATATGAAAAGCTAAGAGTACTATCGTCAGCGAAACAATGTATTGGATTTGATGTTGCATGTAGGAGATCATTAAAAAAAAAGAGTGTTGGAGATAAAACAGAGCCATGGGGCACACCAGAATTTATTTTATGGTCTTTAGACTTGAATCCATCCAATACTACTCGTATTGAACGATCCGAGAGGTAATTACTAATCCAATGAAGCAGGGATTCATGAAAACCGAAAGCATTTTCGATAAAAGAGCCTGATGCCAAACCCTATCAAATGCTTTTGCAATAATCTTACTTTCTCCAAAACGATGTAAAGAATTGCTCCACTGTTCGGTGAGATGAACCAAGAGATCACCAGTGGACCTATTGCTACGAAAGCCGTATTGCCGGTCATTAAGAAGCTTTCGATCTTCAAGATATTTCTTTAGATGATAATTAATCAGCGTTTCCATGATCTTGGAAAGAAGGGACGTAAGTGCAATCGGTCGGTAGTTGGAGGTTGAGGAAGATTCGCCTTTTTTGGGAATATGCTGGACAAGTGCCGTTTTCCATCCGCCTGGAGCGAGACCTGAGGATTAGGACAGATGAGAAAGCTTACGCAGTGGTTTTGCAAGCGATAAAGAACACCTCTTCAGAACAATAGCGGGGATACCATCCGGACCAGCGGATTTATGTCGACTCTTGCCACAGTACGAGTGCGAAAAAAGATTGGTCCCATAGGATCACTAACACGCTCAAGTACAGGCGGAGTCATAACACTCACTGTTAGCGTACCCCGATTTTTTTAAATATATTAGAGAATTCGATATTTCGATTTGAATGGGCATTTTTTTAATAGAAAACCAACGTTAATTATTTAACAAAATGTTTAGAGGATCCGGGCTTGAGTGGACAGCTGAGTATAGAGCCCATAATTTTGGAAGAGCAAGTGGCGGAATAGTGATACGTTTTAAAAGTCATCTTAAACATATTTTAAAATTTAAGAGTACTGGCGGAACCTCTATCACTTCCTACCAAGATCAGGGCGAAAAACACTTAATTCATCTTAACTGTAAAATTTGGAGTGATGATTTTGAGGAGCTGGAGGATCTCTTGGGGCAGTTGAATGAAACAAATTTACTGTTGCTAGTAGATTTCAACTCTAGGATTGGAAACGAGCTTGGATGCCCCACGTACTCCTCAGTGTTATCATCATGTTTGAACCAGCACCGTGTCTCAAAAAAGATCGAAAAGATAGTAATGGATTCGGATTAGTAGAGCTTTGTGATTCGTTCAACTTAACAGTTTTAAATTGTAGAAGTGCAGGGGATACTACAGAAGAATATACGTTCATTACATCTTCAGGTCACACAGTTATAGATTATGGTATACCAGGAGGAAATTGGTTGAGAATTATAACGGATTTTAAAGTAGGTGCTAGAACTTTTTCCGAGCATATGCCTTTAGTCATTTCAGTTGAGACTAATGTAGCTGCTTCACCTATAACGAAGGAATTAGGGCTGCCACCAAAAGTAAAATGGAATGATAGTTTTTTTGCAGAGTTACCAGCAATGCTTGAATAGGGAACTATATTTGCCGAAGGAAGTATCTCCAAGTCCATCCATGGAAGAATTACTCAAAAAAAAAAAAAAAAAGCAAATCTGGTTTGATAAGGAGTGTAAAACAGCTCGAAATCTATCAACCTTTCCGGGAAAAGAATGATTGCAGCGATAGACAGAGCGAAACTACACAAGGCCGCTGGAATAGACCGAATTCCAGTTGAGTTTTTCAAGTATGCCTCCCTCGATTTAATAGCCAAACTTCTTTGCTGTTATATGGAAATCTTTGAGTTTGGAGTCATTCCTCCTCCTTTTCTATCGTTGGTGATTTTTCCATTATTTATTATCAGTTCCAGAGAATTATCGAAGCATAATTTTTTTTTTATTTTCAAATTTTAGTTAACGTCATGGTTGATAGAAAAAAGAGGAAGAAAACGCTTTAGGGTTGTGCTTTAAAAAAAAAATATCATTGAAACCAAAAAAGAGGCTGGGATGCGACGACACTGATAACTTCCCATCCCGTCTGTCGATTTGTCTTGCTTAAAAGTTTGTCTATATGTACTAGTATCAATTTTACCAAATTTGCGTACTATTTTTTATAGATTTTATTTTTTATGAAAAAACGGACTGTTGGATTTTTATATAAAAATCACTGAATATCGAAAACAATATTTTCTGTAAAATAAAATAAGTTTGAAGCCAATATTTTTAATTTTTGAAAAGCTATTTGAGCCGAAAGTAAATTTTTACCAAGTTTTAGTATTGTTTTTTTTAGAGTTTTATTTTTTGTAAGAAACCGTCACTTCGATTTTCTTCAAAATTCTATCGAATGTTGAAAACAATATTTTCTATAAGACAAAATTAGTTTGAAGCCAATATTTTATAGTTTTGAAAAGATATTTGAGTCGAAAATCAATTTTTACCAACTTTTGTTAATTTTTTTTTAGGTAATTAATTTTTTGTACAAAAACTATCAATTCGATTTTTTTTTAAATTTTACTAAATGTTAACAACAATATTTTTTGACAGATAAAAGTAATTAAAAGCCAATATCTACAATTTTTAAAAAGATATTTGAGTCGAAAATCAATTTTTACCAACTTTTATAAATTTTTTTTAAGGTTTTTATTTTTTGTAAAAAAACTGTAAATTCGATTTTTCTCAACATCTTTCAGAATGCTTAAAACAACATTTCTTATAAGATAAAATAAGTTTGAAGTCTAACTTTCAAGTTTTTGAAAAGATATTTGAATCCATATTCAATTTTTACCAACTTTTTTTAATTTTTGTTCGGTTTTAAATTTTTATAAAAAAAACTGTCAATTAGATTTTGTTCAAAATTTTACTGAATGTTGACAACAATATTTTTTGAAAGATAAAAGTAAATTAAAGATAATATCTCAAAGTTTTGAAAAGATATTTAAGTCGAAAATCAATTTTTACCACATTTTATTAATTTTTTTTTTAATTTTTATTTTTTGTAAAAAAACTGTCAATTCAATTTTTCTCAAAATTTTACTGAATGTTATAAACAATATTTCTTATAAGATAAAATAAGCTTGAAGCCTAAATTTTAAGTTTTTGAAAAGATATTTGAATCGATATTTAATTTTTACGAATTTTGAGTAATAATTTTTTTAGATTTTTATTTTTTATAAAAAAACTGTCAATTCGATTTTTCTCAAAATTTTATCAGATTTCAAAAACATTATTCTCCGTTGTTCAAAATTTGTTTGGAGATGAAATCATATGTTAGTCGTTAAATTTAGGAAGTGACAAATTTATTTTCAGTTTTTTTGATTTAGAAAAAAAACCGTTAAATAGATTTTTTCAAAAAATATACTTCTTTGAGATCACGTTACAGCTTATTATATAAAATTTAATTCAAGTCTCTAGCGTTTGTGGTTCGTAAGATATTTAGGGTTAACCAAAATTTTCACCTTTTTTTAAACTGCTATGGTAAAAAAAACCACCCACGCAATTTTCTTGAGAGCTCTTTCTGCATCTTTCTGCCTTATTATCTGTATAACAAAATTTATTTGAAGTCGATATCTCTTCTGGTTCTTGAGCTATGGACGACGAAAAAAACGTCGCGAACGTACGGACGTACAGACGTACGGACGTACGGACGTACGAACGTACGTACACACGCACGCACAGACATCTTTCTAAAAATCTTTTATTTCGACTCTAGGGACCATGAAACGTCGAGAAATGTAAAAATTTTCAATTTGACAAATCGGACCCATTACAATAACTTCCTATGGGAAGTTAAAAAGTGATGGAGTAACTTGGAAAGAAAAAGGAGTAACTTGGGAACGTACTGATGCAAAATTCAACTCTACTCATAAAAATTGTTGAAACCTACTTGTTGCGACGCAACATGCATCATCGTCATCTGAAAACCAAAAATCTACATTTCTACATTTTGCAAATCAAAGATGCAAATCGCCGACGGCATTCTCATTACAAAAGTTGAATGCAATTACCGACGGCAAAACATGCATATACTTTTTTCATCGTTTGGTCCATATATAATCGTACCTATTGCCAAATTTGGGAGCGCATGAAAGATGACATCAATTATCATAATCATTTCGTAGGAGTTAACTCCGAAAATAGGTTTCGCCCTATAAATGATTAGCCCCTCCCACTATGCGATGTTTTTTTGTGTATGTATGCAGTGGATGGTCAAGCAGCAGTTGTCGATCTATCGTGATTTCTAAGCTAAACGAAGAGGATGAGAGGTGCGAGGAGAAGCTTTGTGTGTGCATTTGCATATGCAATGGATGGGTATGGTCAAGCAACGGTGGAAAATAGATTGATGAAATTAAAAGTTCAATGATCTATAGCTGGACCAAAAGCGGAATCAGCTGTAAGACCGAGGTTTTATAATAATTGTAATATGCATGAAAATTTATTCCAAATTCGAAAGCTAAATAAAGAAGTTCTACCTAAAAACATACAAATTAACGAAAATACAAAATTTGAATTTACAAAGTAAAATAAAAACTGTTTTCTTTTTTATTTCAAATGGTTAAAGTCGTTTAAATTCTTTTTACCTTATTTTTGGGCACTTACAATCGTTGATTGAATTTGTGCGATTCTTTTTTTGAATTACCGGCGGCAATTTTATGTTTGTTACTTCGCGACAGTTGGACTGCGGAGAATAATCGTTAATAATTTTTATGCTATTGTCCTTGCGGCAAACATTGGTCCTTCGAGCCGGATATAAAGGATTCAAAAAAGGATCATTAAATAATAGAAAAACAATCAAAAAGTGCGTGAAAAAAAGATACAATAGTTTCGTGTGCGTATAGGTTAAAATAAACCTCAAAGACAATCGCGTTCGTGTGTATCTCAAAGACAATCTTTTCGTGTGTCGGATAAACAAAAAAAAACATTTGAAGTTCGTGTGGTCAATTTTTTTAAATTATCCTGTGAAGATTTGGTCTATAAGAAGCTGATTCAACGAGGGAGCAACGCAAAACTACAGGTGTGTGGCTTTTAATTAAACATTATTTTATATTTTTTAATTTATTGATCACATTGATCTTAATTAAAACGTGTGTTGTGTGTTCTCTGGGTAATTAATTGAATATCTTTGACTTCAATATGAGTAAGAGCAAACTTCCTGGTTTAATAGATGCGGTTCACACCACTTTACAAGATTTAGATGCTGACTATAAAGCATACAAAAAATTAGATTCATCAAAAAATACGATACACATGAACGAAGTGCGTTTAACTAATTTAGAAACATCTTTTGATGAGGCTAGAGTCCTTCATCAGAAAATCGTTGAAGCTCCTACTGAAGAAGCAAAGGTTAAATATATGGATGCACTTACTTTTCATAATTTAAAAGAAATTTACTTTAATTATTCGTGCGAGTTAAAAGAGCAGATTTCCAAAATTGAAAGCCAAGGTTTTCAGAATAAGTCTTTGATCGGATCAAATGCGCCATCACCCTCAGTCGAACTTAAACTCCCTCCAATTAAAATTCCCACTTTTGATGGTTCGCTTAAAATGTGGCCAGAATTTAAAGGGTTGTTTGAAGCAATAGTAAATAAGAATACTTCGATATCTGATGCTCATAAACTCCAATATTTGAAAGGTAATTTATCCGGTGAGGCGGCTCGAATTCTTCGAAATACAGACACAAATTTTGAATCTGCGTGGGCGTTGTTAGTGAAAAGATTTCAAAATATAAGATTATTGAAAGATAATCAATTCAAACTTCTTTTCGATCAGTCCAAAATAACTCAAGAGTCATCAGAAGAGCTCAAACTCTTATTAGATACGACAAACGAAGCGAAGCAATCATTAAAAAATCTTGGGGTAGCTGTAGAATCGTGGGAAGATGTTCTCATATTTCATACAGTACAAAAACTTCCTTATACAACTCGTGGGCTTTGGGAATCACATATTTCGACGCATGTTGATTATCCTCAATACAGCGTCTTAGAAGATTTCATTTTGATGAGATCGAGGACATTGGATGTCATTGGACAGTCCTCCTCAGGTTTAAATCACCAAAAATCTAAAAAGACATCGTCAAATACGGTTCGTGTTCACAACTCTAAAAATGTCAATAAATGTTCGCTGTGTCAGGGCTTACATTCTATTCGAAATTGCTTTAAATTTAAAGCATATAATGCAAAAAAAAGGCATGAATTTGTTAAAAAGAATAATCTCTGCTTTAACTGCCTTTCAAATTCACATTTTACTCAAAACTGCACAAGCACATTCACGTGTTCCACGTGCCATCAAAAACATCACTCGTTACTGCATTTAAATGATGCAGCTAATGCAACACAGGTCACCGAAAACATTCCTGTACCACAATCAAACAAAGCGACTTCCTCTTCCGTTCATACTTCCCAATCGGGATCAGAAAGCACTGCACCTTTAACTGCAATTGCTTCAGCAAATAACGCGTGTCTAGCCGAAAACGAAATTGCACCTGTTCTTCTGGCTACGGCCCTCATCAAGGTTTTGACACCTGCTGGCCAACCGTTGCTGCTGCGAGCATTATTAGATCAAGGGTCAGAATCGTCTTTCATTACTGAGTCTGCCGCTCAACTTCTCAATTTGAAAAAGGAAAAGAATCGCGTTAAAGTAATTGGCGTTGGAGAGAGCAATGTAAGTACTTCAAATTGGAAGGTCACTTTAACGATTTTGTCTAACGTGAACACAGACTTTACTCTTCAGTTAAATGCCTTGGTCCTTCCAAAACTTTCAGCTATTCTTCCCACGCATAAGATACCTATGTCTAATTGGAATCATCTTAAGAATATAGAACTTGCAGATCCTAAATTCAACAAACCAAGTAAAATCGACATCTTGTTAGGCAGCGATGCGTACTCTTCCATTATCCTTGAAGGATTAATAAAAGGACCACAAGGGACCCCTATAGCCCAAAGAACAGAGCTTGGCTGGGTTCTGTCTGGAGGCATTTCACCCGACAGCCACTCACAAGTACAAGCCTTTCACATCAAAACTGAATCTGAATCCCTAGACCAAATGCTAAGAAAGTTCTGGGAACTTGAAGAAATTCAAGATCGAAAGTTCCTATCACCAGATGATGAAAAATGTGAAAAGCATTTTTGCAGAACACATCAGAGACAATTAGATGGAAAATATGTTGTCCAACTTCCTTTCAAAGAAGGAACATATCCCTCGATAGGGTTATCTCAAAGGTCAGCGCTTGTACGATTCTTACAATTAGAAAGAAAATTCAAAACAAATTCGTTGTTCAAAGAAGAGTACACAAAAGTATTCAATGAATATAAAGAGCTTGGACATATGACTGAGGTACCACTTGCTGCGCTTAATTCTCTTCACTACTTCTTACCTCATCATGCCGTGGTAAAAGAAGCTAGCTCGACTACAAAACTGCGGATTGTTTTTGACGCGTCTTGTAAAACATCCGATGGTACGTCGCTTAATGATCATCTTTATATTGGTCCTAGGTTACAAGATGACGTCTTTGACCATATCGCAAGGTTTAGGAGATTTAAAGTAGCATTTGCAGCCGACATAACTAAAATGTATAGGCAAATTTGGGTCACTCCAGATGATTCAATGTATCAACTTGTGCTATGGCGAGATGTAGAAGGAGGAGAAGTGAAGGCATACCGCCTTAACACAGTCACTTTTGGTACGGCCTCTGCACCTTACTTAGCCATCCGAACGCTCCAACAATTGGCATCTGATGAACGTGATGATTTTCCTCTTGCATCGAAAATAGCCTTAAAAAACTTCTACGTCGATGATGTAATTCACGGGGCAGACTCAGTGATAGAGGCGGTGGAGATGCAGACACAGCTCATAAAGATGTTGGAAAAAGGAGGGTTTCCATTACGAAAATGGGCAAGTAACTGCGAGGAGCTGTTGATGTCTGTACCAGAGGAAGATAGGGAGGTACAAATCCCATTATCGTTTGATGCAAAAAATGCAATAAAAGCTCTTGGCGTTCAGTGGCATCCTGCAAAGGATATTTTTGCATTTAAAATCTCGCTTCCAGCACATACAAAAATTACAAAGAGAACTATACTATCAGATCTTGCTCGCCTGTACGATCCAATGGGTTGGATAGCACCTTGCGTCATCGTCGGAAAAATAATAATGCAAGAAACTTGGAAAGATAAACAAACATGGGATTCTGAGCTCCCATCATCAATCATCTCTGCGTGGCAAAGTTTGAAAGCTGGACTGAGCCTTTTAGAGGCCATCGAGATCCCCCGCTGGTTAAATCTCACCAATGAATCAAAGGTCGAGGTCCACGGATTTTGCGATGCATCTGAAAAGGCATATGCGGCAGCAATATATCTTAGAGTTACCACCGGAAATGAAACGAACATTAATCTCATCGTGTCAAAAACTAGAGTGGCACCTCTTAAAACTAAATCTTTAGCTCGGTTGGAGCTTTGTGGAGCTCTGCTTCTGGCACAGTTGTTGGTACACACTGTGGATACGATGGAACTTCAATCTGCAAAACTGTTCACTTGGTGCGACTCTCAAATTACGCTAGCTTGGATTAAAAGCGCACCCTACCTGAGAACAACGTTCGTTGCCAACAGAGTGGCAGAAATCCAAGAACTGACTGATGCTGGCCATTGGAATTACGTTCCATCTAAAGAGAACCCCGCTGACATTGCATCTCGAGGAGTCTCTCCTAATGATCTCATTCAGAATCGACAGTGGTGGCATGGTCCTGAATTCCTAAAATCGTTTGATGAAAGTCTTCATACGCCTGTTGAACTCAAACCTACAGAACTGGAAATGAAAGGGTCGCAAAGTTCAAAAAACAAAAGTAAATTGCTATCATCTGGGTACCCCATAATTAATGTTTTTCAGCTCTGTGTTCACTTCACTACTTTTGAATCGAATCAATCTTTTTTCAATCGTTTTTCATCTCTTAATCGGTTATATCGAGCTGCAGCATACTGGCGTCGATTCTTGACAAATTTTCAATTTAAGGCAAAGAAACTAGAAACTCGTGTGCGTGGACCACTTTCAGTCGATGAAGTAGCTTCAGCACGATTACGTTTAATTGTCTTTATACAACAGGAGCATTTCAATGAAGAGATCTCCAAACTAAGTAGAGGAGAAATTGTCTCTAAAAGAAGCAAGATAGCGAAACTTTCACCATTCTTGGATGAAAAAGGTATATTACGAGTTGGAGGTCGTTTAGAAAATGCTAATCTGCCGTATTCGCAAAAGCATCCTATAATACTCCCATCAAGTAACTTTCTTACGTCACTCATCGTCCATGACACCCACATGAAAACTCTTCATGGTGGACAGCAATTAATGATGGCAACACTTCAATCGGAATATTGGATTCTACACTTGAAATCTACAGTCAAACAATGTATCCACAAATGTCTTAAATGCTACAGATTCAATGCAACAGAGATGCAGCAGAAAATGGGCAACTTGCCAACGTTGCGAGTGAGTCAAGCGCGCCCATTTCAAACATCGGGAGTTGATTATGCTGGTCCTGTTCAACTCAAAGCTTGGAAAGGTCGATGTAGCAAAATTACAAAAGCGTATATCGCAATTTTTGTATGTTTTTGCACAAAAGCAGTTCATCTCGAGCTTGTTAGCGATTACACCACATCCGCATTTATCGCAGCTTTTAGACGTTTCACTGCTCGCCGTGGAATATGTTCAAATTTGTACAGCGATTGTGGTACGAATTTCAAAGGGGCTGCAAATATTATGGATGCAAAGAGAAACTTCATGCCAAAGCAGTGGACAAAAGACATCGCAAAAATTCTTCAAGAGAACGGTACACAATGGCATTTCAACCCCCCTGCTGCTCCACATTTTGGTGGTCTTTGGGAGGCAGGTGTGAAGTCCATGAAATACCACTTAAAGCGCGTTATCGGGCATTACACCCTTACCTTTGAGGAATACGCCACCATACTCACTCAAGTGGAAGCTTGTTTAAATTCCCGCCCACTTTGTCCTGTAAATGAAGATCCTGATGATCTCTCAATCTTGACACCAGGACACTTTTTGATTGGGTCAGCACTTAACACAGCACCAGAAAAGGATTTCACACAACTTAAAGAATCTCACTTAGATAGATGGCAACTTATGCAAAAAATCCACCAAGATATTTGGAAAAAGTGGAAATCTGAATATTTGGTTCGATTACAAAAGCGTCCAAAGTGGCTAACGCCAAATAATGATATCAAAGTGGGTCATCTCGTACTTTTGCCTGAAGAACAAACACCTCCCACTCTTTGGCGGCTCGGAAAAATTACGGACATGCACCCTGGAACGGATGGAAAAGTTCGTGTCGTCACAATAAAAACTGCAACCGCTTCATTAAAGCGCCCTATAGCAAAACTTTGTTTCCTGCCGATGGTAAATGAATCAAACACACAAACCCACACACACACACTTTAATCATTATTTGCATCTCTCATATATATTTCTTTAAACTAACAAACTAATTTAAACTGAATTTAATACATTTCAAAACTAATAATCCATATCTTACAACCCAATATAGCCACACACCATTCACCATACCTACCTTTTCTTTTCTTCTTTTTCATGTACATACATACCCGTCACACGTCGAGGATCCACGATCAAACATTTCACAACAATATCACATCGAAAATCAACTCAAGTTTACCCAACCATTCCCTTGATGTCATCGTTTCCTGTCCCGGGGGGCCCGGCAGGATGTTGCGACGCAACATGCATCATCGTCATCTGAAAACCAAAAATCTACATTTCTACATTTTGCAAATCAAAGATGCAAATCGCCGACGGCATTCTCATTACAAAAGTTGAATGCAATTACCGACGGCAAAACATGCATATACTTTTTTCATCGTTTGGTCCATATATAATCGTACCTATTGCCAAATTTGGGAGCGCATGAAAGATGACATCAATTATCATAATCATTTCGTAGGAGTTAACTCCGAAAATAGGTTTCGCCCTATAAATGATTAGCCCCTCCCACTATGCGATGTTTTTTTGTGTATGTATGCAGTGGATGGTCAAGCAGCAGTTGTCGATCTATCGTGATTTCTAAGCTAAACGAAGAGGATGAGAGGTGCGAGGAGAAGCTTTGTGTGTGCATTTGCATATGCAATGGATGGGTATGGTCAAGCAACGGTGGAAAATAGATTGATGAAATTAAAAGTTCAATGATCTATAGCTGGACCAAAAGCGGAATCAGCTGTAAGACCGAGGTTTTATAATAATTGTAATATGCATGAAAATTTATTCCAAATTCGAAAGCTAAATAAAGAAGTTCTACCTAAAAACATACAAATTAACGAAAATACAAAATTTGAATTTACAAAGTAAAATAAAAACTGTTTTCTTTTTTATTTCAAATGGTTAAAGTCGTTTAAATTCTTTTTACCTTATTTTTGGGCACTTACAATCGTTGATTGAATTTGTGCGATTCTTTTTTTGAATTACCGGCGGCAATTTTATGTTTGTTACTTCGCGACAGTTGGACTGCGGAGAATAATCGTTAATAATTTTTATGCTATTGTCCTTGCGGCAAACACTACTACAAAATAGCGATATCCACATCTAATAGGCGATTATGGCTTACATAGTCGTCCAAGAACTCAAGCAATTGGCAAAATTGAGAAGAAATTTGAAGTGAATTTAAAGAAATTGAAAATCCTGCCGAAGATCCAAATGTATCGGTTGCTCGTCATTCTCAGGAATTATGACTGCCTTGCGGCACATTATGGTGTATTTTGCATTTGGATCTACACTTACATGCACAATATTTACAACGTCGCGTCGTAGATGCCCCGAATGGCTGCTTGAATAACAAGCTGCTGACGGCGATTTTTTGAGCAACATCTCCAAATCATTGAAGAGAGACCATTACGTCCACAAAAGTCACTGTTTGGTGGGCTCTTTAGTCCGGAGGTGTGATTGGACCTTACTTTTTCTAAAACGACGATGCAACGACTGTCACCGTAAATTCGAAGCATTAGGATCTATGATATCCAACTTTTTTGCTTGGTATTAAAGAATACGACTTGAAGAATATGACCACAATATCACGCGATTTGACACCACTTGTCTTTTTTTTGTGTAGCTACTCGAAAGACTATATTTATGCAGACACATTTTTAACTCTTAAGCACTTAAATCCCAATATTCGTCAGGTTATGGCTGAGATACCGCCTAATATGTGTCAAAAAAGGATAGAAAATTACTTCAAAAGAATCGATGATTGCAACAATTTAGGTCAAGCTAAGAAGTTCAACTCTCAGTCTTACCATCATCGAAATATGTTTTGGACACTGTATTCATCTCGAAAAAAAAATTATAGTTATTCAAGTTATATGTGAATTGTATATTGCCCTATGCACCGAACTCGAGGGCTCACTTGCCACAATTTAGATAAGATTGTAAATCCAAATGCTCGATAAGTTTATAAAGTAATGGTTTCCAGGTCGCTTGTTGCTCTACATCAAGATTAAATTCCATTTAACACGAGTTTGCCTGCTCCAGCCGCTCTCCAAATAACAACCGCTTCTGGATCTAATTGCCACTTTCTTTGGTATAGCCTCACTTTAAGAATGTAGTCAACTTGAAAACTTAACGATTTTATGAAGAGCGGAGAAAAAACAATTTTCAAAAAAAACCTCTTTTAACATAAAACTTCTGTAACTTCTCAACTGTATCATATTGTTTTTCAACTTAAACCTACGCAGCTTATAATAAGACTCTGAATTCAACCCTTACAGCTGCACTAGACTTATTTTCGAATAAGTAAAGTCCAATTACAACATCGACCATCGCTGCAACAAAGACACGTTGAAAGAGTAGAGACATTTTTCTAGGATTTTTTATCGACTCAAATGCGACAATTTCTTTTTATTAACGAAGCCTTCTAAATAAATGTAACATTCCTCTTCTCTGGAGACGATTTTGTAAAATAGAGAATAATTATTTTTTTTTGTATCTGAAATTTAAGATCCTTATAAGGCATTTCATAAAATGCCTCATTCAAGCTCAAAAAATCGAAGAAACTACGGGCTACAGCAACAATATTATCAGTTGTTCTTGAGCGATGAACATGTTTTCAATTCTGCGCAGTACTCTAACTTGTCGCAGCAGCTAAAATATATCCCCAAATTTCACTGTTGCCAGATGAATGACACCTTTATGGGAACGTCGCACGGCTCAAAAGTACTTTATCTTTAGAACTGTGACTTAAATGATTTTTAGATGCATTGTACCCTTCTATTTTTCTGTGAACATCGGGTGCCTAGTACCTCAATCGGAGATTGCGTTCCATCCCTAGTGGAAAGTTGTTTAGGGTAGCAAACGAGAGAGGGGAGAGGACTGTCTCAATTAAGGAATCTCTCTTTTCATCCAGACAGCAGCGAAGGAATTCTCAAGAAAGAATTAACGGTGGCGTCTTTTTTAGTTCCAGTTTGGTTTAACTACTTACTGAACAACTAATAAGGCTACTTCGACATATTCTGAGCCCAGGCCTGTAAGGCGCGGTTTTGCCAACTCTAGCCCTATAAAAGTTTGAGTAAATTACCTTGTCCTTTAGATTACAGGTCGTGCGTTAGGGTGACTTCCGGACCACGGACAGAAAAACTCGTTGCAAATTATTAAAAAGCCTCGGCTACGGCCGGATTTTTAATTTTAGCAATTGCGTTCTTTTTGCTTGTCAAACGTCAAAAGATTCCAATTATCTAAATAGCAAATGAAATCTGTGAAGTTCAGTAAGTAAACTAAATTAATAAAATAAACCTTAAGAAGTTCTGCAGCTAAAAGTTTAAAGCTTCGTCACGTAGTTTTTAACTCAAAAATATCTTAAAAAGTCAACCAAAGTTACAACAAGAAACCCAAAAATTGCTTTACCTAATTTAGTTTTCTTTCTCGACTCAACCTGCATCTTCTACGTATACACAACCTAAAAACCTTTAAACAAAAATCCAATCTCCTGACAATCTCCAATTACAAGCATCATGAATGTTAACATGTCTCCAAAATCGGATAATCGTCACCGATAACAAGATGTTGATTATATAGGTATTCATTTTTCATAGTCTAGCAGAAGAACATTCTACAAAAACGGTGTCGTTCCTACGTCCAAAACATCTTTTAAAAATTCATTGAACAATCCAAGCAAAAAATTCTCTCGTCTTTGGTCTTTGCCATATAAGTACATTGCATATGCATGCATATCTGGTCGAAGGGAAAGCTTAAAGACAACATCACATCCTCCTTCCAAGTGAGCCAAAAGCGTGCTCACTCGCTCGGTGAAAGAGGACATGTGTGGTCTAATATAGAACGATCCATCCATTATAATACCCATCAGCATCATAACATCCTGACTTTATCCTGCAGGTTTTTTTGTTTTCTGTTTTATAGATATTTTTTTATCTGTTTGCTAAAAGAATTGAAGCAAACACCCTTTACCCAAGAAAAGCAGGACCTCACACACATCCTTATGATGGCATCTTTAAAGGATCACCCCCGCCCATATTATTTGTTGTCCACTCTATTCCCTGGCTATATATTGCTTCTTTTACTTTATCTAAAAACATACAACTAGGGACTCGGGACTAGGGGGAGCAGAACCCATATCAGTGATCCAAGGATTGCGCCTTCAGCCATCATAAGAAGGAAATTAAAAAAGAAGCAAAAAACCGGGGATCCTTATTCCTTTGGCATGAAGCAAGCATGCATATTGCATGTAGGAGCGAGTGTATGTACTTAACTGCATCGAAGTGGTATTTGTTGCACATGTTGGCTTTAAAATGGGAGTTATGGGTGTTTGGTGTTTTATTTTTTTTTTTCTGCGCCTTCCATAGTTATCCTAGGAGCTATATAGGTAGGATGGATATCACGGTGGAATATGCTTATGCTTCGTCCTCGTTCTGCTATAATGTTTCGTGTCGATCCTTTTGACAGGATAGAACAATATTTATCGAATGGGATTCATCGTAGCGCAAATATTTTTCAAGCTTAAGCGTATCCGCTTCCTTTCTATATCCATCTAAAGGATGCATATTGTATGCATACAAACAGGATGCATTTAAAACTTATTCTACTTTTTTTCCACTCTCCACGCCCGTTTCACTCCGCCTCTTGACTTAACTTACTATATAAGACATCATATAGACAGTGATGGGAGTTATGGGAACCCGCAACCAACAACGCACCGCACATACCACTTTAGTGTATACGGGCATCAGAGTTAAGTTAAGTATATTTTGTTTGCACATTTATGAGTTTCATCAAACAACAACAAAAATGAAGAAGAGAAATATGTTAGAAGGGCAATTGAAAGGCATATTTTCTTTCTCCTCTAAAAAGTGGTCGACTCTATATCTGGATGAGCTGTAAGCAAAAGAACTGTGTTGAGCAGAGCACAGCTTCACCTCACATATCAGAGATATGAAAATGAAAACGTGAGGGCTGATATAGGCGAGGACTCAATTTGAAAATCGGGTCAAGATGTTGATACTCTCTTCGTTCGTCGTCGTATTATAAATATGCCTTTATTATGTAAATGAAGTTCTGTTTGCAAAGCTATTCAGCTGGAGCTGGGTGTTATCCAATTTTCTTTATATGATTCGTCCTTTAGGAGCTTCGTATCCATGGGTATGTATGTATATGCAAGAAAAGGAAAAGCAAAAGGATTCTGAGCTTATATAGGACTTCCACAAAGGATTCAAGAAGATATATGGGTCAAAAAAGTTTGGTGCACTTCGATATTGATTTGAATCTTTTTGCGACGGATTCGAATTCCGAAAAGTGAAAAGCTCTGGAGCATCACATTCTTATGTTATTAGTTCACAAAGGAATATTGAAGGGGACACATGCAAATTCAAAAATAAAAAAAAGGATTTGTATTTTGGTGACAGAAAAGAAATTCCAACAAATTTTAAAAACAAACTAGTGAGAAGATAAAGAACCTTTTGACTTGAGTAGGTTTTTCAGAAATTTCAAACTAATTGCTTCTTGTGAAAGTCTTTTTAGTGATATCAGCATTAAAAGAATAGAGTTTAGTAGTATCGGGAGCCAGTTTTTTAAATTCTTGCCGTTACAGCTTGTTCTGGCTAAAATCATCATCCTCAAAGAACTACTTAAGGGCGATGAATCTTGACAGTAAAAATCCAAAAAACTAAAACTTTACTTATGTGCCTTCCAATTCCTTGGATTTCAGGTCATGTGAAATTGTCTAATTCGATAAATTTGCCTCTTGATCAAACAGTCAGTCTTTTCTAGCAAACGATCACAATCAGTTAATTTCATTGCGTTCTCAAGAATTGGCTATTACTCAGATAACATTATGTCACCTTTTGCGTAAAGTAAGCTTTAGTAAATGGGATGGAGATTGATAACTTTATCGCAACACTTAGATCAATGCAGATCCATAGTGATACCCCGAAGTGTTGAAAATAAAAAAGAACAGCCTATCATGTCTATTACTTGGTTTGTTCTCGGCATTTAGAGGTTTCGAAAAAGTCTTGAAGGCTGTTTCCTGAAATGTCTACAAGTTTTCAAGATTACTGTAGCCTTTGCTTATTATCGATATCAAGCCACATTTTATTTTTATGGTAACCTGTAAGCTGTTATTATGCTCTCAAGCAATCGCACAGATTTTTTGTCTAGGAGCTTTTTTCGAATTTGGACCATAATTTCCTGGTCGTAGCATAGGTTTCGAAGCTTTTTTTTCTTGATTTTTGTTCTTGATGTATCTTATCATAAGATGGGGTGTTAGTACTGGAGTCTATATGGAATTAGTCCAATGTTGTTCTATCCTCACTCTCTTCTTCATAAGCACATTACTGTAACCTGGTACCCAGCAGTGTCTAAAGTTTTGCTGTGAGCTATGAAACGCCATCCATTACCGATTATATTTGGACCAAATTAGACTATATGTTTTCCCAATAGGATACTGCCATACACCGATGTCTTGAGTTTATTTTATAGGTTGAGAGGTTTAAAAGCAGGAACGAAGTTCGAACGTTTTATGAACAGGTGAAACGAAATTCACAGAACCTAGAAACCTAGAACCGAAGGCTGCAGAGACGGAAGTGGAAACAATAAAGAAAACCGCAGTCAATGCTGAGGATATGGAAGGACCATTTCTGAAGACTGCATAAAGGCGAGGTCGAACCAAATTCCGCTGTCAGGCAGGATGATCCATTCAACATAGAGGACGAAAGCCAACGATCCCGTCCTCCCGACTTAGACGAAGTAAAGATTGCCATATCTAAGCTGAAGTCTAATAAAGCCGTTGGAGCGGATGGCTTGAATGCCAAGCTCTTTAAAGCAGCTGGATATAAGTTGGTTAGGAGCATTCACCATTATTTGTAAGATATGGTCGGAAGAAAGCATGCCTGATGAATGAAACCTCAGTATTGTTTGCCCGATCCTGAAAAAAAGAGACCCTTTAAACTGCACCAACTATAGAGGAATCAGTCTACCTAACATCGCCTATAAAATCTTCTCTCCCGTAACATGTGAACATCTAAAGTGTGTATCAGTGTGGTTTTAGACTATTAAAGTCCACAATCGATCGAAAAAACCCAAGAACACCAAATCGACACCTACCACCGTTTCAACGATTTCAAGGCTGCATATGACAGCATCTACAGGGACCAGTTGTAGAGAGCCATGTCTAGTTTTATCAAACTCGTCCGTTTGTGCAGGACGACCATGGAGAATTCACGCTGCTCCATAAAGTTTGGAAGCAACTTTACAGAACCTTCCAATGTCAAAAAAGGTTTTAGACAAGGTGATGCGCTGTCATGGCATTTTTTAACATCGTGCTTGAAAGAATAGTGCAGTGCTCACACGTCAACACTAGAGGCACTATCTTTCAAAACTCTGTAAAATTACTAGCATATGCTGATGCACATTGACATAATCCGAAGATCTCAGCGTTATATCAATAGGGCTTTTGTGAGTATTGAGGCAGAGGCGTCAAAAATGGGTTTAACGGTAAATGAGGGCAAAACAAAGTACATGCTGTCGTCAAGAAAGGACTTACAACACCGACGTCTTGGTCAAAACGTCACCATCGACAGACTTAACTTTGGCGTAGTCAAGGACTTCGTCTACCTAGGCTCCGCTGTGAACGCAGAAAACAACACCAGCGCTGAGATCAAACGAAGAATAACTCTTGCTAACCGCTGTTTCTTTGGGATAAGAAAACAGTTGAGTCGAAAAGTCCTCTTTTGAAAGACCAAAGTGTCACTTTGTAAGACCCTTATCATCCTCGTCCTGCTATACGGTGCAGTAGCATGGACTATGACAAAAGCGGATTTAAGCACCTTGGGTCGGTTCGAGAGAAAAGTGCTTCGTGTGATCTATGGTCCCGTATGTATCGAAGGGGAGTGGAGGAGTCCAACGACTAAGATGGCTGGTCGAATCCACACCCACATGACAGCGCAGTAGAGGAAGACCGCGGATCAGGTGGCGCGCACAAGTGGAAAGTGGCCTTACCCAACTTGGAGCGCGAAAGTGGAGATATCTAGCTAGGGACCGAGCTAGATGGAGAAGTCGTTGGGTGAGGCCCTACTTCGCACGGGACTGTAGCCCTACCTTAAGCCGCCTCATTCGTGCGATTTAAAACATCTTTAGATTAAATGGGTTAGAAGTTTTCTTACTGATGGTAATAAAATTACATTTTTTCAATGAGTTTTAATGTCCGAAATCCGACTTCAAAACAAATGTATTTTTTCAGGTTTTTAAAATTTTTGAAATTTCGAAAAAAATACGTCTTTCCATATTTATAATTTGCTAGGGTTTCACCGGTCTTTTGTATTTAACGTTTCGTTAAATCATTTATGCTGTAGTACCCGTGGCATGATGGTTAGTGCGTTGGACTGTCATGCAAGGGGTCTTGGGTTCAATCCCTGCCTGTGCCACCTTAATTTAAAAAAAAAAAAAAAAAATAATTTTCGCGGGTACTGCCTCTTGCGAGGAATTGACAAATCCTTCAAGAGTAATTCTTGTCATGAAAAAGTGCTTTCTCAAATTAGCCGTTCGGATTCGGCCTTAAATTGTAGGTCCCTTCCATTCCTGACAACAGTACTCGCACACAGGAATGGTTGAGAGTTGTAAGTCACTAGGCCCTGGTTCACAACGGACTGTTGCGCCACCCCATTTTGAAATTATTTATGCTTAAACGGCTTTCATCAGAGAAAGACAATACGGGTTGAAATTAATGTTTGTTCTTGTAACAAATCTGTTGTCTAAACAATTCTAGTATATCAAGTTTTTGAAAATATAAAAATAATGTTGAAAACGGGTATTTTTAAAACTTGAGCAAATAGTTGAAATTAAAGTTTAGATTCGAAATTAAGTCCAAAACGTAGTTTTCAAAATTATGGAAGTACCAAATTCAACGTTTTCTAAAAACTTCATAAGCTAGGGTAAGATTTGTAATTTGCAAAATCATGATACAATTTATTGTTAAGATATATTTTGAATTTTAACTTGGCTTTAAAAACCCTGTGTTTTTTTAACAAGGGGCATATTTCAAAAACCGGATGTGATAGAAAAATTTAAAGACGAGATTCAAATTAAGGACCGAAATACTTCAACCCAATAATAAGGTTTTTTGAAATATCGCAAATGGTTTGCGTTTTATTTTATAAAAAAGTTGTCAATATCTGATTGGAAAATGGTTTATATGGTCTTTAAATCTAAGTTGAGGTTAAGTTGAGTCATGAAGGAAAATTTGACAAGTTTGGTAAACGAAAGTTTGAGTTTTAAGACGATTAGTATATGCAATTGACCGTCTTAGATTGTATATCTTTATATTTTTGGCGGATCTTGCCTTTGAATTAATGAAAGGACTATTATGTCAACCATAAACATGACAAATTCTTTAAAAAAAACGGTCCCAACAGCATATTAAATATAAAAAAGTTCAGATACACAAATGAACCCCTGATAGGGCTTACTATCAATGACCTTAATAAACAATTCTTTTGTGTATTTTAGATTTGATATCGACAAATCCAAAACCTTTTAAAAATGAGTCATTGTTATTCAAAATTCACCATTTATTTCCCTTGACTGTTTGTGATTGAATACAATGAAATTATATTTGGCTCATTCACACTCTTTTTTCAAATAATAATATATACCTACATTAAAAATAATTCAAGGCATACGATTCACACTCTTATAGGTATCAACGTTAATCTTATTGTAATTCTTTTTATCCGCCCACCATTTTGTATAGGCTTAAATGAAATTCAAAACATCATTTCCTCGCTCCCAACCATCAAACCCTATACTTATCCCATATCTCGGGAACTTTTAACGTAGGTTGAAAATGGAGGGCGGTATAGACTTCACCCCTAGAATTTCCACTAACGTCATCGTTGTTCGTTTTTCGTTAGCCGCTGTCGGCTTATCTTGCCAAAGCTGTCACGGACTGTTATTCTATTTTGTGTTTTATTCATTTATATTTATTTTTTGTTATCCCTATTTTGTCGTCGTTTTCAACTCATCGTCAACGCGCGCGTCACTTGCCATTGCGGGGGGGCTTCTTTGTGGATACAAAACAAAAATAAAACCTCCTTAACCATTAGCATCTTCCTGCATGGACTATATACACATTTTGAAACTTTTCCTGACTTATTGTGGTACCTGCTGCGTTGAGATGACAAATGATAGAGGCTTTCCCAGAGTAACTTGAGTCAACCATCAATCCTCACAGCCGGGCAGCACAGCGAATTATTATCCAAATCCAATTAATTACAAAAAAAAGGAACGAAAACGACGACAATGACGTTCGTGATGGTGGAGCAGGATATAGAGGCCCAAGTTAACCTAACAAACATCAGACGTAGACGGACGGACGAATGGACGAGGACGTCCAAGGACGACACTTAGTTCACAGTTTGTTGTCGTTTTCTACTTGAAATTCATTATTCACTTAAATAAATAGAAGTCGCCTTTTTGAATTTCCAAAGAGGCGGATGGATATTTCTCGCTGATGGCGAATGATGATGACGAGAAGAAGATAAGAAGTCATTCAAGGAAGGGTAGGTATAGTGAAACAAATATCTTGACTATACAAAGAAACAAAAATTTGTGTAAAAAGGGCCATGCAATGGTGACTAGACCGGAAGTAGGTAGGTATACTAGCTGTAGTGTTATACCTGCTTCACTCCTCTCATTTACATTTGAAAGTGATTTTTTGTTTCTTTTATGTTTGCATTTGTATTTTTTTGTTTTCTTTTCCTTTTTCTTTTCTCTTTTTGAGAAAGTGTCGACTTTTGTTTTCTTTTAAGAAAGTCTGTCTAAGAGAAAAAAAACCATCAATCTTTGGAGAGATTTCCAACAATTTCAAAACGGAACCTTAAGATAGCAAGTTTTAGCTTTCGAAAGTACAATACCAAAAAAGTTTGAGAAGAGCACGATTAGAAAATAATCAGTTTTAATGAGTTTCCTGTTGGCCCTTAATTCAATTAAAAAAATACAAAACTAATGGAAGGACGGTGGAGAAAGAGATCAAGAGTGAGACAATGACGAATAGAAGTTTTCAAGATTTTGTTGACGAAGAAATAAATTTAAAAACTAAGCTAAATAATGTGTTTTGTAATGAGTTTTTGGCGGTATACTTAATTATTATACTTACTAAAAAACTGCTTTTAAGTCCCTAACGATCGACAAATCTTGAGGGAACTTTACGACTTATCTGTTTTGCTGATAGTTTAAAATTCAATATCCTTCAATATCATTTACATTAATAGAACTCAGATATTCTAAGAATTCTAAAAATTCTGTCTCAAACTGTCGTAAACTTTCCCTTACTATTTCTTACCTGAGACACACACTTTAATATAAACAGTATTTATGCAAAGCTCCAACTTTGATCGTACTATCATTTAAAGAGATTTGTTTTTTGCTGTACTAACCAAATTCGGTATGCTTTAACACGCTCTGTTTTTCCCTGTTAAGAATAGATAATCACCCCAAGGAAAACTCAGAATGCAAATCCAGGAAATTCAATTCTCTGAGCCTAAGAATTCTGAAAGGATGACCAAACTTGGATAGTGTTTTCAAGGAGAGGTCTGACAAGGCAGGTGGAATTTCGTGGAATAGGGGTTATCTCACCAAGTCTAAAATGAGTAAAGATTATTTTGGAGTAATATAGAATCAGAAAGAGTAGAAATAACCTTTGTTATTTTCATGTCATCAGCGTAAATAGAAACAGTTTAACTATCAATGGCATTAATAAAGTCGTTCAAAGTTAGAACAAATAACAAAGCACCAAAGTGGCTCCCTTGAGGAACTATTAAGCTTGAATATATTCGATCGGAGGTCGAGGATCTGAAAGGATACTACCTTTAAGTTTAAGATAAACAATTTAGTGACTTATTTTATCAAAGGCTAAAGTCTGTGGTAATAACGTCCACTTTATTTCTTTCCTTAAATTCATTACAATTTTAAAAAGCAAAGTTTCTGTAAAGCAAAAATATTTCTACAATTAAAATAGTGAGAGTTGTATACGATACTTTTGGAAAACTTGGGAATTGAAGTATTTAGAGATGAAAAGCTTCTTTGAGCTTCCTGTTAGTTTGAGAAGGCAACAGCAGACTTGTTTTAATATAATAATAATATTTTTGAATAAACGTCAATATTTTGTGTTCCTTAAAAGTTTATAGTTTCAAGTTACTTTTTTCATGAACACATCAATATTTTCACTTTTTGTTGTTCTTCAAAGTAGTGTTTTGGTAATTTTGTTTAATATTATTTAATTCTGTTACAACATTTGTTCTGGTTTTCAAAAAATATACAGTAAATCTTTACACCGAATTTTCATCATACCGAATTCTGAAAAACAATATTTCGACCCGTTCCCTAAAAAAGTGTTAATACTTTACAATATTTACAATACGGTACGTATGGACTTGGCTAATTGCTTGTTCAAGAACAATGAAACGAATTGGCGCAATTTGTGTCACTCATTCACTCTCTTTTAAAACGCTAATAGAACATTGACACATTTGGTCGTATACATCCAAGTACTTTCATTGTTCTGTTTTTTAAAAGGTTGATAACTGTGACATATTTTTTTTATAATAAGCGAACACTTAAGGGGAAATTGATACCCTTATTATGGAAAAACACAGTGTGAGCACTAGGAAAGTGAGAGAGGGGTTGAAAGGACGTGTCGGTGTACATTGATTTTTAATTCCTGAATATTGTAATGCCTGGGAAAGACAGAGTGAAGTAAGGAATTCCACATTCGCGTAGTACGGCTAAAGAACGAATCTCTGTATTTGAGTACGGCCTAAGTTGAACTCGAGGGTATACTGATGAGCACTCCTAGAAGCGGGAGTATTACGGTTAAACTGTTTAAGGAGAGGAATGCAGCTGGCTATTTCACTAGAGCATAAACCGGTAAAAGAGGGTGAGGCAGTAAACTTTACAACTATGTATTTAGGTCGGAATTTAATGAGCTTATCATATTTTGTCGTTGCAGTTCCACATCCGAAGAAGAGGGATGCGATTCTGAAAACGAATATGAAAAGCTAAGAGTACTATCGTCAGCGAAACAAAGTATTGGATTAGATGTTGCAGACAGGATATCATTAATAAAATGAGAAAGAGTGTTGGAGATAGAACAGAGCCCTGGGGCACACCAGCATTTATTATGTGTTTTTTTATAGACTTGAACCCATCCAATACTACTTGTATTGAATGATTTGAAATGTAATTACTAATCCAATGAAGCAGGGATGTGTGAAAACCGAAAGCACGTATTTACGATAAGAGAGCTTGATGCCAAATCCTTTCAAATCTATTGCCAGTATACCTATTGCCACGAGAGCCGTATTGTCGGTCATTAAGAAGCTTTCGATCTTCGAGATATTTCTTGAGCTGATAGTTAGTCGGCGTTTTTATGACTTTGGAAAGAAGGGACGTAAGTGCAGTCGGTCGGTAATTAGACGGTAAAGAACATTCGCCTTTTTTGGGAATAGGCTGGACAAATGCTATTTTCCATCCGCTCGGAACGAGACCTAAGGAGAAGGACAGATGAAAAAGCTTACACAGTGGTTTTTCCACCGTTGAAGAACACCTCTTCAGAACAATAACGGGGATACCAGCGGATCTATGAATGTTGAGATCTTTAAGAACTCTTCCCACTGTACAAACGCGAAAAAAAGATTGGTACCATAGAATCACTAACTCGCTCAAGTACTGGCGGAGTACTAACACTTAATAGTTCATAAAACACATCACTTATTAGGAAGACTTCTAACTATTATGTTGCTTAAAATGGAAATATTTCACAAATGAACCAAATATTTGAAAAATTTGTATTGGTTTAAAACTTGGGCACAACAAAAAAACAATTTTCAAAGGCGATCCACGGAATAGGCATAGACTATATTTTATACCAACTTAATTTTATTGTTTGCCAGTCTCACATGCAGTTTGTATAAATCAAATTCGAAACAGTTACATCTACTTTACATTTCCTAATCAAATAGTGTCTTATCTCTGAAAAGAAAGACACACAATTTTTTTCTTAGGTATTGTCGGTTTTAGCCCTGATGGGGTACTTTCTTCCCCATAAACACAGTACGTTTTCAAGCTAACAATGGTGCTTAGCAGGTAGGTATTAGATGAAGGACTGCACAAAAGTGGATTCTCACTAAGATATTCAATAAGATAAAATGGCGAAAATATCCATCATTTTGATAAACTTTCAATTTTTTGAAAAATCAACCAGATTTGAGAATACTTACATATTATTATTTCTTACGCAAAAAAAATATATTTAAGAAACATTACATTAAATTTACCATAACAAAACATTAAAATTTATCACTACTTATAAAAATTCTTAGAAATATTCAATTTTCAAGATTAAAAGTTCAAAACAAAACAATAGATATTAACTCAAAAAACAACAATTATTTGAATAACAAAATAAGCTCAAGTTTCAATAAAATACAAAAGCAAACCTTTATATGACTAAAAGCTTATGAAAGTATACAAAAATACCCATCATCATCTTCGATAACAATAATAAGCTTCAAGGCATCAATTGCTAAGACTTTCTAGAAATATTCATTTCCTTATCTTTACTTTAGTCAGTGTCTTTTTGTCTTTATTGTTGTTTTGTTTTTTTCTATTTGCTATTTTTTGTTGTACTGGTTCTTCAAATGTCCATTATCTGCGATTCAATTTAATACCATGGGATTTTTCATTTCAATACCCGCTGTTGTTTGTTTTTCGATTTTTTTTTCGCTCGTTTTCATTTCTTGGAAAACCCTTGTAAGCCCCACCAACACGCTACCCATGTTACCTTTTCATCTTCATGACCATAACCACTTAAACTGTGCCATTGGTGTCGCGAATAACGAAAAGCAACTTGATAAATTGTCTAGCATGTCTAAAGGACTTTCATAAGTCAGAATAAATTGAATAACTCTCTAGTTTTCTAGCTTTTTCTCTTATACGACTTTTGCTTCGTTGGTATATACTTAGTCGTCCTCGTTTTCATCGTCTTCCACCAGGTTCTATGAATTATGAGGCTCATATTTTGTTTACTTATGAACATTGAATTCTTAAATCTCCGGTTTTTATTTTCACGGTACTGCGCTGATTCAGTCCTTCGCTTGTTCGTCCTTATATAGGGAAGTCTGCTATTTTTTCTTCCTCTCAAAAATGAAAGAAATTTGGTTGAAAGGAAGAAGGACGAGAAGAGATAGAGGGAGGGGGGAAGAGACAAATATTTATATGATGAGAAGAAGAAAAAGCAAAAAGCATTGCAAACACAGAAACGATCCGGAAATCGTGATAAAAAACAATTTCCTAGGATTTTCAAGTTTGTAAATATACAAATGTATCTTCTATACGAAAATAAGGCATTTTGCTTGCTCGCGCGATGACTATAAATTTTTTTTGAAGCACCCATCCGAAAATTGTTCTGAGGGGGGGTGGGGTCTTCGAAAAATTGGAGTGAGTGAGTAAAAGATTACACGAAAGGGGCTGCTTACAAAAATATTCAAAAGCTTTTCAGTTATTTTTTTTTACTCCGAGCCGCCGACAAACCGCCAAGGACTACCAATCACCATTACCGCATATAGCACCAAAAGGACCAAGACCAAGACCAAGCAATTCAGTAGTCATAGTCAGTTTGGTTATATGGACGAAGAGATGAGGTATGGACGAAGTAATTAAATCCTTAAATATTTCTGGGCACACACACAGAACGAAAGCATTCGAAAAATTATTTGTTGTATCTTTATGGCCAAATATGAGGTTTTTCCACTTGGCCGGAAGCGAGTTTGTTGGTCCGTTTGGTTGGATGATTTTGGTTATAATAATTTTTTTAAAAGGAAAAGAATTTATTATGCCCCCCCATAAGTGAGAGTATGAGGTAGGAAAACGAACTTACGGCATTGGTACCGTATATAACGTCGTCGTCCTTGGAAAAGAGTCGCTAGCTCGTGGACGGAGAGAAAGGGAGCCTAAATGAGATATAAGCTGCTTATATATCGAAAATGGAATATTAATTTTTGTTGAAATTTGTTTGTAAAGGGCTTTCTGACAATTGCACATATACTTATACATAATTGAATGAATGGAGGAGCATGATGTTTTATACCATATATATACCTATTTATTTAAACATGCTATGCGGCGTGAGTCTTTTCCAAAGAAAAGCTTCCCTTTGTCAAGAGTGTGAAAAAAGATGGACGCAACGCCGAACCGATCCGCTTCGTCTCTGTTTCAAGTTCCTATAATTGAAAAACAAACTTTCAGTGTTTTGTTTTATTGGTGTACAACATCCCTTATATTGTAAAAAAAAGAGCGATGAGGAGGTCTATTTGTGGGTGTGTTTTTTTGTTGTATTAAAAACGTTTGAGGTTTAGTGTTTATATTTTATTTTAAAATTTATCATAATTGCTTGTGGTGGTGGAAAAGTTGATTTGTTAAATGATACCAATTAAAACTTTATTGAAAACAATTTGCTTTGTAGAAACTTCTAGGAACATTTTAATGAAGTAGACAAAAACATAGCCATAATTGACATTTTGAATAGTTTAAATTTGTATATAAATTTTTTTAGAAAAAATGTATGGTCACAGAAAACTACTGCTTCCAAACAATTAACAACACACTATATGTATTTAAATGAAAATCCAAACATTGTGACTTTTACAAAGGATCAGAAGTGGGATTATTAACTTTTTTTATATTACTAGATCTTACTTGAGATAACTTTAAGCAACCAAGGCTTCTTGTTTTAAGACTCTCAAACATTCGTTTATGCGGGAATGTCATACCGACATTTAGATATTATTTAAGACATTCTGGGATCAATCTTTCCAGTTTAGGAAGAAATTCTTATCTATTTTTAAAGGAGTGATTAAAGACTGCTGAAAATTTTTAGCAAACGTGTTACAAATTTCAGTAATAAGAATATAATTTTCAGATTTTTAATTGAATTTTATTGAATTTTATTGAATTCCAATGAATTTAATCGAAATAAGAACAAAATTTGAGAGGATTTTCGATACAGTTAAAAACATTTTTAGATGACTTTTAGATTAGTCAAATCAAAACAAAAATTTATTTGGTAAACGGATTCTTATACCTGTTATTGGTTTGAATCAAAAATGTTCAACGATGATTCGGACTCTGTTATCGCTTCTTTGTAGAATTCGTAAAGGCGCATCCAGTTCGCACCATTCAGATAGGTCATAACCTCTTCAACTTGAAAAAAGCTTTTTTCAAAGTGAACACGCCTTATCTCCATCAGCATTGGAAGAGCGCCTACGAAGTGTAATACATCCTCTCTCTCATGCTGGTTACAGAGGGTGCAGAGATCGATAACCTCGTTACTATGGGGCCTTAAGTTTAGTATGATCAGTTCTCCTCTTATCTTAAATATGGATCCAATGATAGAATTGTTATATTCGCTGGTGAAATAGTTTCTGTCGTTGAGATTAAATACGCACTGAATAATATTGCCTTTCCGTTGATGAGCGAGCTTTTTCAATATAACCATACATTTCATTCTCACCAGTGACGGATATTACTTGGTAAAGCATCTTCTTCAGTTTAACCGCATTCATACTCCAATTCAAGCTCAAGCCACCATCCGCAGCTAACAAGTTCCAATCTTTTACAACCAGCTTTTTTGTTTGAATCGCATCTTTTATCTTTTGGTAGCCTATGCTCTTCCATGTTTAGTACTCTCACAATGTAGTCAACATTCAGTTTAAGGGTTGAAATAAACAGACCACTTTCCAAATATTAAATATATTTTGGGCATTTATAGGAAGGAAGAATATTTTCCTTAAGAAAAAACGTAATAGGCTTTTAACTAGCTCATACTTCTTTACTCCCCATACCTGAGCACCATAAAACAGGATAACTTGGGCAGTACCACTAAACACTCTTTATTTTAAGTCAGTCGCTATAAACTTGTTATTATAAATTCTTTTACAATTTACACATATTGCGGATTTAGCCTTATTTAGTTTGCTTTTATGATGTTTTTCTAATTTTAAATTTAAAGTGAACTCCTTCCTAAATAAATATAAAACTTCTATAGTTTTTTCGCCATATTTCTATTGCTCATCTCTGGCCGTTCTGCCAGATCAATTCTTAAAAACCATGACTTTTGATTTTTCCGGATTAACTTCTAGATTCCACACTTGGAAATATTCTTCCAGTTTATTTATCATCAACTGTAGAGCAGTTGATGACTTCGCATGAATTACAATGTCATGGGCATACATGATCACTTTGATCCGTTTGTTAGCAAACTTCACTCCACACTCCAACCAAATCATCTAAAAAAAAGTGCAAATAACAAGGGGCTTAGATTACAGCCTTGTCTCACTCCTTGGTTCGCTTCAACATTGTATGCTTAAAACCGTAATTATTTTATATTACTAGAATCTCGTTCCTCCATGCCATCCCTGCGCTATTGGCCAGAGCCATTTGGCAGTAATACAAGATTCTGAACACTGTTGGCATTTGTTCTGAACCTTGAGTCTGTCATCGAGCTGTCATCTATTGCTTCCTTGGTTTTAAATAAACACAATTTAAAATAATCCTGAGGAAGTTGGAAACAATCGCATAGTTTTGAAAAACCACAATTGGTTCCACTTTTCAGGCCGACAGATTCGTCCAAAGTGTAAGTATCCATCTACCCACAACGTATCATCTTTCAGGACAACTTTAGTGTTCGTGTTCACGCGTTTAATCAGAAGATGAGCTCTTTTAGCTCTGATGTTCCGCGGACAATCTTTTTGAACTAAGAATTCTTGATCAAAAAAAAACTGTGTAGAAATGCAAAACCAAATTAAAAATATATCACTTTACAGCTGACAAAATGGCCGTCTGTTGAAAAAGTATAGCCAGCTTGAAGTTCTAGACCTCTGAACAAAACACCCGTAAGCTTAATAGAAGATGGGATGTTTCAATTTGTTTTTCTTATCACTTTTTCAAAGTCTTAAAAAAGCATTTATGAAATACATCCACATTTTATAAACGTTTGATAAACCTACGGATGCTAATTTCGATGAAGTACAGCATTTTAAGTTTAACGGAGTCAATTCGGAAGATTTTGGTGGGAAATTTATGTCATCTTTACGTTAAAACGTAGTAATAGGTTGGTAACAGCCAATCTCCAGCCCATGTTAATTTCCTCGATGTTTTGAAATCCAATACTTTGAGCTTATCTTTAATTTGTCAAAGTAAAAATTAGTGATTCCTTTGTGATTTTTTTTCGAAATTTGTTGAATCTTGTACGGCTCAAGCTATGAAGTTGTGTTCTTTGAATTTCACTCTCAGTTCAAAACTATAATTCTAATATATTAATTGATAGATCGAGAACATCTTCAAGGAAAGGTGATCTATTTACTTACTTCAACGAAGAGCTTATAAGGCGGTTGGTGTCAATATCATCAACTTATTCTTCAAAGAATTGATAAACAGGATTTGAATATCAAACTGCTAAGCGAAAAAGTCGCTTAGCTTATTGATGGACAGAACACTTAAAATCGCTGTATGGTATGCAAACGGTCTTATACAACAATCATTCGAATTAAAAATCTTTTTACATCTAGAACATATCGATATTTGCCTGGTGTCCGAAACTCATTTCTCCAATGGGCAAAGTCTATATAAAGTAATAAAAAACTATTCATGTTACCACGCTCCACATCCAGCTGACAAGGCAAGAGGTGGATCAGCTATTCTAATAAAAGAAAGCTTAAAACATTATGAAGTAACCAACTTAACTAGTGAAAATATGCAAGTAACAACTATTAGTATTGGTATGAAAAAGAAAGAGTTTAAGATAGCAGCTATATACTGCCCATCAAAGCGCTGCCCGACAGAAGATGACTATACTGATCTTCTTGGGCATAACTTTCTTGTTGGTGGAGACTTCAATGCGAAACACACCAATTGGGGTTCAAGACTTATATCAACAAGAGGCAAAAGACTTTTCCAAGCAGGTCGTACGTACAATTGCAAATTCTCTTCCTCTAGGTAGCCAACTTACTAGCCTTCCGATACTAACAAAATACCAGACCTTATTGTCGTTTTCGTAGCTAAAGGAATCAAACGAAATCACATTAGTGTCGAAGGTAATTATGAACTGTCATCAGATCATATTCCAGTGATTCTATCACTAAGTGAATCAGAAGTACTAGAAAAAAGTAATCCAAAGCTTGTAAATAAGAATACAAACTGGAGTGATTTTAGAGAAAGGCTTTTAAGTTTTATAAATTTAAGATCTCCCATGGATACAGTCGAGCAAATTGACCATGAAGTGGAACAATTTATTGCTGATGTGCAACAGGCCGCTGAAGAAACTACTTCAACATTTTCTAATAGAAGACAAAATGAAATAAAATAGCCTTTAGAGATAATAGAGAATAGAAGAGCTCAAAGAAAATGGAAAAATACTAGATTTCCAGATGATAAAACAACGTTTAACCGTATAAGCAACAATCTTAAAAAACAAATTTAGAAATTCAAAAATGATTCACTCAGTACATTCGATTTTTCGCTATGGAAAGCAGCCAAGCGCCTGAAAAGACCGCAGTCACAAAACTCGCTCCTGAAATCTCAAGATGGGAAATGGATCGGTAACCCGAAAGAAAAACTTAACCTTTTCGCTGAACATCTTGCAAATGTTTTTAAGTCATATTCATCAAACGCGGCTGAAAATAGCTTACAGTTTGTTGACAAGATAGATGAAAGTAAAATACCAATTGTAAAGAAATAAAAAGTATGCGTTAACGTCAACTGTCAAATAAAAAATCACCAGGTTACGATCTAATTACTGCTCAGGTTATGAAAGAAATGCCATTGAAAGCCTTCATAAATCTCCAATACATAATTAATACATGCCTTAAGCACCGGTGTGTCCCGAACCATTGGAAAATTGCTGAAGTAATTGTCATACTAAAGCAAGGAAAACCACCTATAGAAGTGACGGCTTACAGACCAATATCGGTTTTACCAATTATGGCAAATTTGAAAAACTGCTTCTGAAGAAACTTATCAAAATCATAAAAGAAAGAAGGTTTATCCCAAACCATCAGTTAGGCTTGAGAAATAAACATTCCACAACCGAACCAAGTTCATAGAATATCGGATGTAATAGAAAAAGCATTACAAAAAAAACAAGTATGGTCATCTATTTTCTTAGATGTTGCTCAAGATTTTGACAATGTTTGGCACGAGGGAGTACAAACTGCAAAAAATCGTACATCTCAGACCGATTGTTTAGAGTAAGGTACGATCAAGAATACTCGGAAGAAAATAGAAGCCGGTGTACCACAAGGAAGTGTCCTAGGTCCTACCCTGTATTTACTATACACAACGGATATTCCAGTTGGTAATCACACCATAATGGCTACTTTTGCAGATGATAACATAATTTTGGTACCCGACAAATGTGTCTCTAAGGCAGAAGTAAAACTACAAAATGCCGTCGACACAGTGAGAGCTTGGACCGAAAAATGGCGTATCAAACTTAATGAAACAAAATCTTCACATATAAACTTTACAAATAAAAAGATAAACAATATTCCAATAATCATTAATAATCAAGCTGTACCTTACGCCAATACGGCCAAATACCTTGGAATGACTTTGGATTTGGATGCAAAGCTAAAGTGCACATAAAGCATATCCAAAAGAAAAGAGAAGAACTAAATTTGAAATATAAAACAATGTACTGGTTACTTGGTAACAACTCTAATTTATCAATCCAAAACAAAATAATGCTGTATAATTAAGTACTAAAGCCTGTTTAGACCTATGGAATCCAATTATGGGGCTGTACAAAGAAAACAAAAACCGAAATCATCCAAAAATTCCAAAACAAAGTCCTTCGTGGAACAGTTAATGCACCTTGGTACATAAGAAATACCGATCTACATCGTGACTTACAAATAGAAATGGTTACAGAAGTTGTTAAAAAATACGCTGTATCGCACAACCAGAGACTGCAAAGTCATACTAATTCTGAAATGGAGTCCGTCTTCAATATAAGAAACCATGTTCAGAGATTAAGAAGAACCAAGCCTCATGAGCTTATGGTCTTAAAGCATGGGAAAGTATTAAAAGTTTAAAATTCCCCAAAGTGATTGTACAAAGTTAATAAAGAAAAATCTGAAGTCGATCCTTCGAGGTTGGTCCTGATGAGGAGGTGGTTTTAGTGGTTAAAAGTCCCACACTACTTGGTGTCGAATACTGCCAAGTGTCTTTTGAAGATTTCCTCCTATCAAAAAAAAATCATCATTAACTTAATTATTTAACTGAAGCAACGTCTTCATGTTTCTTGCCTTACCCTTTTTAAGGTTTGTTTTTAACTATGCTATGGTCAAAAACCACTTGCGATCCTCTCTTGAATTAATCGCGCTTTTAAAAACGCCTACCAGCTTAACCTTGAGCAATATTGTGAAGTATAGATATTTGGTCCTTAGCCGCACTACTCGAATGTGGAATGCCTTGTCAGTCTCGTCTTTCCTTACCATTGCAATGATCAAGAATTAAAAATCATTTATGACCCTCCTTCTTTTTCTAATGCTCAAATTGTGGCTTTAGCATATTTAAGGTATTCAAACCCTCTTGAATCATTAGGTCTTAAAACCGATAAAATAGTAAAAATGAGCAGAATACAATCTCGAAAGGCAATATAAATATTATCCTCGCATTAAAAGCACAAAGTTTCAATTCCTTAGAATCCAAAAGTAGTTTGGGAATTAAGAGGGGAATGTTAGAATTAGGAGCAGTGGAGTAGCAGATTCCTTGACAAAAAAGGAAGCAACGAAACTCTTAACAGGGGCAAATCCCTTTTCTAGTATAAATGAGAAAATGTGGTTAAAAACAAAATCAAGTTACTAGAGGAGGACAAATGATCAACACAAAAGAACTTACTCCCTTGACTAAGAAGGGCTAATCTACTGCTTGTGAATTATAATCCGAAAAGTTTTGATTTCTGTAACACGCTTAGTAAAAATAACCTTCATAAAGGTCTGGCGTGTGCTCACCGGAAATTGAATAGACAACTAAGCATTTAAAGAATTAGAAAGCAGTATTTACTATCTAAAGATTCGGTATTAATTACGATTAGACACCTGTCAATTTATTCGGTTAATGCATTGTAATCATGCACCAGAAGCCCAAATATCTGGATCAGTTCTCCTCGAAGTCATACTTTAAAATGAGTATTCTCGTTCAAATTGTGAAACATTTTAACCAAAACAGTCTGAATAAATGAAGCTCCAAAAATATATTCGCAAACACCTGTCAAAACTCAAAACACACTGTAAAAACCTTTGTTTTTGAGGCTTCGACAGTTTTTCGATTAAATTGCAGCTTTCTGAAATAATTTCCATAGAAGTATTCAAGAAATCACCTCAAGCCCGCCCTAAGGTAAAGGACCTTACCTTAAAAGTAATTTCAAAAGAAACCCATTTGTAATAGAGCATGTGGCCTCCAAATTGTAACAAAGGATATGAAAAATTAGAATATTTTCTATTATCTAAACAAAATGTCCTGGAATTTCTTTTAAGATATTCTACTTCTTCTACCTAAGAATAATAATATCATGGTACCTGATGTTTATTTACAATTTCTATGGAATTTGTAAAATTTGCATTCCATGATCGCGCCTATTTGAACCTAATTAATTTATTTTTCCTTTCTTCTTGTTTACCTAACATTTTAGCTTTCTTCTTGTAAAATTTTGAAAGAAAAATTAGAATTGCAAATTTTCATTCAAGAAACATAAACATCCCAATTTATTTTGTTGTTTTCATTTTTCTTTTTAAACAAAATAAAATTAATTTTAAAAGACAGAAAAATTATAAGTATAAGAGTACAATTTTTTTCTTTCTTAAGATCAACAAACCTTTGTTTTATATGCAAATTTTATGATTTTTTTAAAAAATATTAACAAAAAAAGGGTTAGCAATGTTCTTAACCTAAATAAACTTTCATCCTTATAATAAACCCAAACTTATACCTCTACCTACTCGTCGTCGACTGAATTATTATTGACGGAAGTTATGTGATTTAACCTCTCGATGGAAGGGGTTATTGTGTTCGGATTGTTTAAATTCCACAAACCAAACTTTACCACCTTCTTTATGCATATAAAATACATATATTCCGGAAGCTTAAACTTTATTGTTAGCCATCAATAAACTTACATAAACAAACAACACGTGTAAATGTGTATAACTTGACAAACAAGGGTGTGTCCTCATTGCTGCGTTGTCGTCCTTTTTTGAATTCCATCCTAATTACACTCTCACTTTCAACCAATGACCCTCCAACCCTTACCAATAAAACCCTTGACTTGTGTATTTTAATTCCGATGCCTAAATATTAGAATTAAAGAAGAAGAAGACGGGGACAAAAAATCATCAGAAATTATTTCAGCACCCTTATATTTCCCCATTCCATAAAGTTTGTCCTGCAAACAAGGCAACGACAATGAACGACGTCATCGTCAACAACGAAACAAATCCTTTCGCATAATAAAATGACATAAACAGGATAATTTTACCGGTCGGTAGGCATGGGCACGATGGGCATTCCTTAATTTTATTTTCGTCCTTTTCCGCCTGCCTGACTGCTGACTGCACCATCACAACCTTATGCAGGATATTTAAATTTACTAATAATTTCAAAAAGTCTTGTCCTTGTTGGTGTCGTGGTGTTTTAGTTTATGAATTTGAGAAGCGAGGGTCTTCGGAATCTACCCTCGAAATCTAATGGAAAATATCTTTCGTTTTATTTGAAGATGAGTCCTGGTGATACATAGTATACGGTGTAAGGTATGGTATGCCTTTAGTTCGGTGTAATATGCGTGTGAAGTTTGGTTAGTTTGCTGGCTGCGTAGTGCGTGTCCTTTGTAATACAAACATTTACACGTTCTTTCAATTTTGTTTATTGAAACTGGAAGCGGTCTAGGAATTGCTCTGGGATATACAAGTATGTGAATATCCTTAAATTTAAATGTCATTTGCAGGGATAACGAAATAAGAATGCAATGCCACCATCACCGCTCACCAAATAGAATCCTATTTCCCTTTCTCATTTTCAGCATACACAGGACGAAAAATAGAAGACAAAAAAGTTGTTGATATGGAAAAACATAAAACATCAAACTAAACAAGGATATTTCTATTGAAGAAGAAAAAAAGGATATGGACTAAACAAATACAAAAATAGAGGCAATATGCTGCTGCTGCTACTACTGCTGCTATTAACGTGCGATGAGGGTGTCCTAGCATTTGAATGTAAATTTTTTAACTTGGGAAATCCCAGAGGAAGGAAAGGACTTGTGTGCCTATGTGGATTGTGGAATGAAAGTGTTGTTGTTGTTGTATTTTGTTTCTGTGTTGATTCAAGTTTCACTGATGATGGCAGGAAGGACGAAAATGACGTTAACGCTGTGATGACGACAATTTAAAATTGCATTAGAAAAGCGAGATGTTATTTTTTGTTTGTTTGCATAACTGGTCTAATAATCCGTGAATCGATGGAATAATCATTTAGGCCAACACACGCACAAAGTAAATATATTTGTTTTAAAAAAAGGGGTCTTTCTATACATACATATATCTACTATATAATTAATCCTGGAAATGGAATGTGCTTTTGCGTAACGATGTAGGAAATTACTTATACGATATGAAAATGTGAGTGCAGGTGTTTTTTTTTTTTAAGCCCTCAGGGAAATGATACAGCACAGCGGGATGTTAACGATGATACAATGGTTGGTGATTTTATGTTTTTATTTTTGGGTTGTTTTTTTAATGAACTTTGGATTGATTAAAAAAAAGAAAAAGATGTAATCATTGGCGCACGTGAAAAATAATAGAATTTGAAGGACCTACTAATTTATTCAATCAGAATCCAAATTGCAACGCTTTTGTCACAAAGAAGTTGTTTGGATTGGAATTTCATATTATGCTTCAGATTTTGAAGGCTTAATTTTGAATAATTTTGGTTAAAGGAAACCATTTTGTGTCGCTTCTACGAACCAAGATTATTTTTTTGGAGAAATCAAAAGAACGTCTAATTTTTTTAGAATCTTAAATGTGTCGTTGTAATTTGTAATTCACAACAAAAAGGATTCAATCGATTCAATCATAATTGCGAAAAAGTTATCTTGATGCCTGCAAGCGATGGAAAATATTTCAGGTTAATAATTTTCATCAACACTATCGGCCCCTGAGAAATACATATTTAGTGGAAACTTGCAATTAAAGGTCACCTCATAGTCTATCCCTGTTCATAATCCATTCCATTGCAAACAAATCTGACGGGTTGTTTAAATGATCAATGTTGGAAAGTCTAAGGGCGTTTCGACTGGCGATATAAATATTAAGGTCCTGAACTACAATTTTGTATTATCGATTACTCTGCCCCTGTTTTTTTGTAGTTCAATATATTGAAGTAAGAAGTTGCCAAAAAAATTCCACAATACTAAAAATTGTTAACAAATTAACAAAATTCAAACCACAACTTATTTTAACTATATAAATATGGCAATTTTAAAGTAGACAAGTTTACAAAATATCTGAAATAATTTCTATTTAATTTGTTTTCATTCATTCATTTCCTTTTGTAAATTGTATCTGAATAACATAAAAATTGAAGGAAAAGGGTTCGTTCGTAGATAATGGTCTAGTCACAATCTTATACAATTAGAAAATACAAAAAAATAACACAAGGAAGCGTAGGAAACTCAAAGACCGACGCTGAGCAACGTAAAAAACACGACTGGAAAGTATGAGTGACGTAATAATGTTTTGTATGTTGGACAAAACTCTACGATTACAGCCACCAACTGTCAAACTAAGAAATGTCTAAGAATGAAAACCTCGAAAATTCGTTCGATACTAGATTCTTTCTATAGCAGGGTTTTACTTTACGTTTCATCGGCATTGATTCTTGTACGGATATATATTTATTTTTCATACAAATTTCTACTATACAAAAAAGCGCTTTTCCGAAAAAACACTCATTTTGTAGAGAGTCTTTAGCTTTTGATTAGATGAAAAATCGTTATGCATCGATTTTCGTCAAAATGTGTTATTGGAATTTTTCTTTAAACTGCAAAATTTAATCAAACATTTCATGTTTAAGTTATAAGAAAAATGTGTTTAGTTAAACATCTTAAAACTTAAAGAAATTTTGTTATTTAAGTTGTCTCTTAACAAGTTTAATATTTCGAAGTTTGAATAGGTATATCTATATATGTTTTTATTTTTTTTTTAAGATTCCTAAGATTACAAACATAGCAAGATCAACAAAAAAATACAAACAAATTTGTTTGGGAAAGTCTTCAAAAATCGATTTGAATTACTCCTTACTAGTCAATATTTGATATTTTAATTTAATATTGGATCAGTATTTAAGGAATTAAAATAAATCCAATCGGGATCAATTTGTTATCCTGAATTATTTCAGGAGTATTTTGTATGTACGTTTCTTATAAACTATCAAAATCATGCGAGAGGTTTTGGGTTTGATCCCTACCTCTACCACCTAAAGTTTTATTCACGAGTACTGCCTCTTGCAAGGAATTGACAAATTCTCCAAGAGTAATTCTGGTCATGAAAAAGTACTTTCTCAAATGAGCCGTTCGGATTCGGCATATAAACTGTATGTCCCCTCCATCTCTGCAATTCAAATTGAAGCCGAAGAAGTCAACTGGAATGGACGGGATTTCCAACTATATCATAAAAAGACTTCCGCAAGTTTTTATGATAATAGTCAAGATTATAACTGCATCAACAACTGCTACTTTCCAAAAGAGTGGAAGATAGCCAAAGTAGTGGCAATTCCGAAGAAAGGCAATACCAGAAAGGCCAGTCTCACTCCTCAACAACATCAGCAAAACTTTGGAAGAAGTCATTTAAAGGAGGCTGAAGAAATTCTGCAACGAGCATAGCATCATCACCAACATGCAGTTTGGATTCCGACAAGCTCACTCAACGATCCATCCACTTCTAAAAGCTTTCGACAGCGTATGGATTGAGGCCCTCATCCATAAGCTCTACAGCCAATAATTAAAATTTTGTTTTGTTTTCTTTCTTCCAGAAACTTCTTCGTAGAAATAGATAGTTGCAAGTCAACGATTAGAGACGTAAAGGCCGGAGTCGCCCAAGGATCAAAACTTGGACCGTTCCTCTACAGCCTGATGACATCTGACCAGCCAGTGCCAAATGATTGTGAGAACCTTCTGTTTCCTCCATGTTTCCTACGATCGCAGCCCGAAGAGTAGAAGCACACATAGGTTAGGTTGGAGTGGCTGTCCAGATGTTATCGACGCACGTAGACCTCAAGGGTCCATTGTGATACCACTAATGAGGTTACTCATGGGAGAGTAATGAATTTAAACCAACCATTTTGTACGTTTAATAAAGTTAGAGAGACGTTTTGTGTCAATCGTCGCCAGTTCAATGGTGTTATTGAAGAAGTGATTACCGAGAAAGTAATTCCTTCTAATGGAGAGTGCTGGACATGTACATAGAAGGTGTTGGACTGTTTCCTCTTCCTCCTCGTCTATGCAGCTTCTACAGAAGTCATTTGTGTAGACCCCTAGCCTCAGAGCATGTCTTCCTATGAGGCAGTGTCCCGTTATTACTCCAGTTGTAGAGCTTATACTTTGTCTGCTCAGTGATATCTAGCCTTTTGACCGTTTTAAGTCAATACTTGGCCATATTTGCTTGGTTGCTAGGCAGATGGTACTTTGTGACCATCTAACATTTGTTTTTTCTAGAGCATATTGCTTGAGAAGATATTTGCATGTAGCAAGTGGTGTTCCTATGTAATGTTTTTGTCTAACCTTTAGCATAAGTGTTCCGTTTTTGGCGAGCTCATCGGCTTTGCAATTTCCCGGAATGTCTCTGTGTTCCGGCACCCAAATGAGGTGAATTCCGATCTGGGATATATCTGAAACTGTCTAGAATAGTAGTATGTCCAGTATTGTTACTGGTCCATTGAGAGGTGGCTCTAAGCCTCACACAAGATTTACCATCTTGTCCAGTGCGGTCCACCATACGATGGCTCCATAAATGAGTATCGGCCTGATTACCGAAGTGTATAGCCAGTGGGTTATTTTTGGGGAGAAGCCCCATTTTGATCCTATGGCCTTTTTACAAGTAAAAAGCGCTACAGTAGCCTTTTTGACTCTTTCATCAATATTTGCCTTCCAATTTAGTTTTTTGTCTAAAATGAGGCCCAAATATTTAGCTTGGTCGGAAAAGCTTAATGGTATTCCTCTAATCTTGGAAGGGTTAATCTGAGGAATTTTATATCTTCTCGAAAAGAGTATTAATTCTGTTTTGTGTGGGTTGACGTCCACTTGAACAGTTCCTTGCACAGGCATCAAGAAAGATAATCACCAAATTCGCCAGCAACCCTAACCAATTAATGAGAAAAATGACCAATCAGGAACGACACCCGGACATGAGATGCCTTTGTGGTATGGATATCTTGGACAAACTCCCCATTTACGACGACGTCTACTTCTATGCTGGCCTGGAGTCAGCATACTACCGCGGCTGAACGCCGCCACACCGAGCCAACTACCATCAGGACAACCGGGACTGAACAACCCGAGATGAACCTCACCAACGACACTCTTTTTTTAGCCATCGACTTCATGTTAAACACATGATAATTTTTGTAATTTACAAATATATAAAGTTATGCCCCTTTGTGCCAACAAATGTTTTAATTTAAGTTATTTTTAAATATTATTTATGTTAGAATTAAGAAAAATGTATATACATTTTTTATGGTTCAATAAATTAAAATGTAAAAAAAAAAAACAATTTGCGAATTGGCTAAGATAGAGTTTTGACATAACTTTCCAACAAGCTTGAAACATTTGATACATTGCATTAAGTACATTGTAATCAATGTACTTAATAAAAATAAATATAACACCCTACTCCGCACAAGTTAATAAATGTAAGTAATATTATCTTTAACGTAAATGTAAATTAATATTGTTATAAATAATAAAACATTAAAAAATATATAATCTTATATTAAATATATAATTTCGATTTACATTCAATTTAATAAAGTTTCAATTTATATCCCTGTGCAGTTATTTAAATAATAAATCAACTGAAATTGTATTTATGTTCAATTTATACAAAAATTACCTGATTTAAAAATTTAAATAATACAAAATAAAAAAATAAATAATAATATAATGAAATACTTTTCCAATGTTGATTTTGAATGATACGTGTGTAAACGTTGAGTAAAAACAAAAATATGAAATCTACCTATATTTTATCATTTACAAAACAATACACTCAATTACACAAAATAAAATCTCATTATATCAATTTGGGCACATTCTTCATACTTATTTATTTTTGATACAAAATAACAACGAAAAATGTGTATTGAATACAACAAAATATTTAAATAAATAAATATGAAGCCAGGTACACCTTGATAACATATATATTTCATTTTCCAAACGATGTGCATGATCAAATTTAAAAAAACAACAAAATTAAAAAGAAAAAACATATGAAATATAAACATACACCAACTTTACATAGATATGTATGTTAATGTATGTATGAACAACAAGTGAAAATTCAGGATAAGCGTATTAAAAATCCGTTTCCCAGGGAACTCGATGAAAGTAAAATAAAATAAAAAAATAAACATAAAAATTAAAACACATATTCACACTCATATGAAAATCACCATCAGGATTCAGGACGAAAGAAGAAATGTATAAATACATCAGAAGAGATAAATCCAGGATACCAAATATGTATGCAAAAAAAAAATATACAATTGTGATAAAAACAATAATGAAATTGCATTCACGGTTTCCAGGACGATTCCGTCTATTTTTGAGTTGAAAATAATTTATTATATGAAAGTGTTTGTTTCGTCCTTTTTTTTTTGTTGTTGTGTTATTTCTATATTTCATTCGTTTGTTTTCGTGTATGTTGCAACATCAAACAAACGATAAGAGCACGAACACTCGTTTGGGGATTTGAGAACACAACCATCAGGATACACGAAAATGATAAAAAGGATAGTTGTGGGATACAAGCGCTAGCTTTATAAGGTATATGTACATAGGTATGTATTGATATCGACGGAAAAAACAAACCAACAAAAGATTATTAAAATTTGTATACCTATATGAAGGTATAGTCTTGGCTATGTATAGGACAGAACCAGCTAGGCCGAAAAAATATATTGTTTGTTTAAAAATATAACAGGGACGGAATTATGGAGCGATTAGGGAATTAGAAATCCCTTATGACCTTTGAAGTACTACAATAAGCTTTTATGTTATGTTATTACGTATCTACTATAATCTACACTAAATTACACAATGTTGGTTTTTATGAATTTTTTATGTTAAAAGAATAGTAAAAGACTTTAGGCTTTAGAGGCAGTTCCATTTTGTGACTGGATTATGTTTTCCCTTAAAAAAAAATAAATTGAAAAATCTTGTAAGCAAATGTGCTTTATAGTTCAAATACCTTTCATTTTATATTTTGAAAAAAGGATGTCTTATGAAGAAGTTTTCAGATATTTGTTTAAACATTTTTGATCATGTAGGAATTAGTTAAGGTGAATAGTTAACAGTTCGAAAAGTTCCAGGAAATTTAAGCTTAATTCTTATCGAACTCAACATTTTTTTTATAATTTGTTTATTCAAAGAAATATTTAGACCTAAAATCAAGTTTGTAATTTAAGATCTTCACACTTAAGGGCAAGATGATGCGAGTTTATCAAACAAAAATTTAAGAAAAGTTTGTTAAGACAGAACTAAGAGCAAGCAAAACTTAAACTTGCAAGCACACTTTTTAATATCAAAAACTGAGTTTCTAATTGTAAACAACAAAAAAGGCATATTTTTAAATGTTTAACAACTTGTAAAACCATAGTTTACATTGTAAGCATCAAATTATTATGATTAGTCAAATGTTCAAAAAACTTTTGGACATTTCAAAAGTAAGTTTCCTGATAAATTGTACTCTTCAAATATTAACATTATCAAAAGTGTCTAACAAAAAATATGATAGGTTCATTCTTTTTTCTGATTTTAGAATAATGAGTGGTCTGGGTTAATACTATCAGTTTCAAGATCTTAAAGAAAAAAAAAACACGATTTTCTGTGCATAATTCCTTGAAACTAAAACTTTCCACTTGTTAGTTCTGAAGTTACTAAAACTTTGGAAAGATTGTTCTATTTTTTCTGTTCATAAAAAAGGAGAAAAAATGTGTTATGAACTATAGGCCCAAAGCCAGTTTTCTTTAATTCTCAAGCTTTTCGAATGCATTATCTACGACTTTGTCTGTCATTGTTGCACTATTTTTGCTTCACAACAACATGGCTTCTTAAAAGGCAGATCAGACTACAACCAATCTTACTGAATTTGTGTCTAAGACTCTGAACGAATTAGAGACAAAAATTGAATTGAATTGAGTCATGACTAAAGACTTAGGTAAAGTGTTTGATAAAATAAGTCACCAAATTATTTATCTTAAACTTAAAGCCCTTGATTTCACAACCTTTTCTATTTCATAACTCCGATCGTACCTATAGAACCGTCGTCGTCGACACAGAGTTTTTTTCAGTATTTCAATTTCTGATCCTATTTATGTAAACTCAGGAGTCCCTCAAGGGAGCCACCTTGGTCCTCTGATATTTATTTTAACTATCAACGATGTTATTATAATTTATAATTCACATCACACCACATGCCTCTTTGTACATCCTTTACTAACGGGGAAGAACAAAATAAAACCAATGTACAAGTGCAACTGATTCCCAAAATACGCTGGTCAAACGTATCTGCATCCAACTATAGAACACGTTTAGGTGCACTTCTGATGATAGAACAATAAGAAAATTGAAAAAGCATTAAGGAGCATGCCATATATCGAATAACAGTTAAAGACAAACTGAATATAGAGAACCTTGGTTTGACAAGGAATGCATGCAGGCGAGAAGCCTTACGCATGGCTAAGCGCTTATCGGAAGTATAATACAAATTTTGCAAAGGACCGTTACATGGAGTATAATCAGAATTATAAACTTCTCTATCGAAAAAAGACTATTCGGAAGCGCAATCACATCAGCTTGCTAAGTGTAACAAGTCGTCTGAGTTTTGGAACCTGGTCCAAAAACTTAATTTGCTCCAAATAAGTTTCTTAACCAGTATGCCAAACCTGTCTTCAAAAATAATATTTTAAATGCTCCAATTTCAAAGGAAAAAGTGTTTATATCGATAAACAACCAAAAGGGTATAAGAATTCTACAGATACTTTTGGTGTATTTCTAACAACAGTATTCAACCAGATCTTTGAGGAAGGAACTATCCCAAATCAATTCAGCGCTGCCTTGATTTTCCCAATCCACAAGAAGGGAGGACTGAAGTTCCAGAAAACTACAGAGCAATCGCGTTTTTAAACTCGTCCTAATATGAGATATTTACATCGATGCTGCTCAGTCATTTAAATGAATGGATACATTCTAATAATATGCTTAGTGAGCTCCAAGCTGGCTTCAGATCGGGATACTCCACCGTACTCCGCTCGATTGCTGACTCGTTTCTATCAAGGAATTAGAAACTTTTTGCATTTTTCGTTGATTTCAAAGCTGGATGACAATGCCCTATTTTACAAGCTTTTCCCGAGATGAATGTCGCTTAAGTTCGGTACAGTATTGGAAAATTTATTCAAGACTACCAAAGCATCAGTATGGAATGGCCAATGCTTATCAGAATGGTTCCAAACAGGGCTATGCACTCAGTCTAAACTTGTTTGCACTCTTTATTCATGATATAGTCGAAGCATTACCCGCAGGAATTGAGTACACAGGCGTTAACATTAAAGCTCTTCTTTTCGCTACGACATAGTTCTGCTCTCCTATACTCCGAAGTCCTTTCAGCTTATGAAAAATCAGCTTGCTGGATATTGTAAAAGATGGAACCTAGTGGTAAATGTAAGTAAATCCAAAGTGATGGTTTTTAAGAGTGGCGGTGAAAGATCAGCAATGGCACTACAATAGTGAAAGAATACAAATATCTAGAAGTCTGCTTTACTAAGAAATTGAGCATTAAAAAACATTTCACTGACAAACTTGTTAAGGCGAAAAGAGCTTTAAACGTAGCAGGGAAGCAATGCTTTAATAATAAGGAAATTACGATTACCAGTAAATTCTAGGTCTTCGAAGCTGTATCGGAATCAGTTATGTTTTATGTGGCGCAAGCTTGAGGAGGTCGGAAATATGCTCAGATTTTACATAAAATGGATTTTCCACCTTCCTTCGAGCACGCCAAACTACATGCTGGAAACAGGTCTATCGCCTTAACTTATAAAAACACTCAAGCTGCAAGTTATCGTCTCCCAGGGAAAGTAGTTCTTCAAACAACCCAACACGGAGCAGGCCAATAGCTCGCTGCACCGCATGATTTACAGTAGACTAGGCTACGACCTCCGGGAAAGAAACTTCTTCCACGACAAATATACCATCTAACAAATTTCGTGCATGTTCCGGCTGAGAGGAGAACTCCTTAATCTGAACTACATTCCTCACCGTGAGGACTTACCGATCTTATCCAACCTGTACAATTTGAAGGAGTGCGAGGATGTTTTTCATTTTGTTGGACTATGTGCGATATTGAGAGAAATAAGAAGACTTTCTTTCAAATATTGTTATCATAAGCATTCTACAGGAAATGGATGTCACATAGTTATATGCATATTAAAATTTGACAAGAGTCAATCACATCTTAATCAAAACTCTGGGGCTATATTCAAGAACTCAGTCAACCCAAGTCAAAACCCAATTTTAGGACACTGAGTTTTAGTATCTACAAAAACGTATCTTGTTTTTTTTTTGAAATGCGAAAAGAATTACTTCTAAAAACTATAACTTTTAAAAAACAATCCTGATAAAAATTTAACCATTTTTCTACTTTTCAAACTTTGTAAGCACTTTTAAGCAAAGTTGTTTTAAGTTTAAACTTAAACTGAATATTCAAATAACCTGTGCTGCTTGCCAGAACAGCTGTTTTTTTAAATAATTATAAGAATTGTACCAACTAAGAAGTTCTATTTCAATAAAGCTAGCTTTAAATTTTACAAAAACCTAAGTTTTTTTATTTTACTCAAGCAACAGGTCTCGAAATTAACCTAATCCTTCACTGGTTTCCTTGAGGTGCCGACTTTTTATTGCACCATTAAAATATTCAACAAGGAACCAAAAAAAAAACCTAAAAGAAAAAACTACTCGTTCGCTGTGCCTTACGCTTATGCTTGAGGCCCATTGACAAACTGACAACTCCCACATCTACAAACAATGCATTTACTTTAGAAGGAACCCTCAAGTGTACAACTGAAGCATTGTATAGTAGGATCCTATCCACCTCCTACAATATTGTGTCCTTTCCTTCAAAAAAAAACATAAAAGAGTTAAATTCCGTGCGCACCTACGATAAAAAATAAATATCATAAACAAAAACTGATACACAATAAACGAGTAAGTTGCATCCCGATTCCCGACTCCCTACCAACTTCACCAGGCTTTGTCCTCAGACAGAATACTCAGAAACAGGCTTCCACAAAAACACAAAAAAGAAAACAAAAACAATACTTAAAGCATATTGTAAAAGGATTAAAAAACAACACACAACAGGAAGAAAATTCACAAATTACTCCCAAAGGACACCACAGCGAAAACGAGTCATAAATTTTCCGCGCAAATATACACGATGATGTAAAAATAATGGGCCTTTTTTTCTGTGTGTGTCGGGACCGTCGGCAACATCGTGCGCGCTTTCTGTTATACAATACATACGTATAGATCTCTACGATGTCCTTGCAAAGTTATGTATAGTAGTGATACCGTACAATGCAGGTTGAATAATATGCCGCTTGGTGCGGCTCATATTGTTTTTTGAGTGTTTTTTCTTTTTCCTATCCATAGTTCTCTCGTTTCTTTTTATTCGAGAATGACGGATGCATCATTTCTTTTATCCTGATGAAGAGTAATAATTTTTGCCATTGAAAAGACCAACCTGTTTTTTATTATTTTTTTTAATGTTGTTTGATTTTTAAGGATCATCGTTAAAGGCTGACAAACTATTGTTAAATTTTTATTGTTGAAGATTGAATACAGTAGAGATAGATTTTTACAGACACACAGGTTTTTAATTAATTTTTAAATGTCCTTATCTATGAAGCTTAGAAATTATACCTTTTATGGATTAAAAATAAATACTTTTTTTTCAAAGCTTACCATAATAAACATTTTTAAAGAATTTTCGGTCACTTACCTGGAATGAAAAAAAGGTAATTTTTTAATTATTTAAAACATTTATATTCAAAATTTTAAAAACTTAATTAATGATTAATTTTATTAACTTAAACAAACAAAAAAACAGATGCGATAATCTCAGAAACTATTTAAAGGATTTTTTTTCATAATTTTCGATGATTTGGCAAATTCACTATTTTTTGGTACTTGTTGGAACAGGCTGAACAGGTGTTACCTTTGTTCACCTATTTGAAGAGTTTATATCTATCTCCAATTATGTATGTGCTTTTGCAAATAAGTTTAAGTTTCTGAGGCCCCTTTATGTGGCAATATTTTAAAGCTTAATTAATGTTTAGTTCTGGCCCTGATAAAAAACCATCATTTATGTTAAAAAAATGTGTGTCTTATATTTCTTATCCCTTGCTTCTTCTGTTTACCGAGTCTTATAAATATTCATACCTAACGCCTGTTTATAAAAAAAGTTATAAAAATTTAGTTATACGATTTACATCATATAGCAAAATTGTCTGATATTCATAAATTGGTTAATTCCCTTGGAGAGGAACTTGCATTCTACCTGCCGTTGCCAAAACAGTTGCAAAAGTCATAATTCAACGCATCAGAGAACAGCTTGAGGCCACACTCGGTGCCGAACAAGCAAAATTCCGCGCTGGATCCTCCTGTATTGATCTTATCAACACGTTGCGGATTATTATTGAACCGTGCGTTGAATATCGATCACCACTACACCTGCAGTTCCTCGACTTCGAAAAGGTCTTTGATAGCGTTAACAGGGAGTACATCTGGTTGGCTTTGCGGAGGAGAGGCATCCCAGAAAAACTAATTGCTATTAATAAAGCAACATATTATGATGCCGTCACGTTCTGCACGATGGTAGGTTGTCAGATGATTTTGAAATCCGTAGCGGACACAGACAGAGCTGTATTCTGTCGCCAATATTGCTTTTGTTGGTGTTAAGCGATGTACTGCGCTCAGCTTTGTCAGATAGCGGAGGAATCCAATGAACTTTGACATCCTTTTTAAAGCATTTGGATTATGCGGTCGATGTCTGCTTACTCTCTCATAGGATCATGGATCTCCATCAAATGACAACAAGTGTGGAGAGAGAAGTTGTGGGGCTGAAAAATAATTCCGGCTAAACAAATAAATATTTCCTCGCAACCGGTGGAAAAAGTGGATGGCTCTCAATACCTTTGAAGTATCGTTTCTATCGAAGGTGGAACCGAACAAGACGTCATCTGCCGCATCGGTAAATCAAAACCGTCGTTCGGTTAGTTGTCGAAGACTCGGAGGAATAACTCTATCAGCTTAAGAACAGAGCTGCGACTGTTTCGCACAAATTTCGAACCTGTGCTTCTTAATGGGTGCAGCACTTGGAATGTTACTTCAGTCATTACAAGAAAGCTGCAAACCTAAGTGAATAGATATCTTCGTAACATCCTAAGGATTTTCTAGTATATCAAATGAGGTCTTTCATAGAGACAGGTCAGGAACCTATAGAATCTATAATACGAAGGCGTAAGTGCCAATGGATTGTACATACGCTTTTAAAAGGTAACGACTGCATTGCAGGCCAAGCAATGTAGTGGAATCCGCTCACACAAGAAGGAAAAACAGCTGAACGACCGAGAAGCAAATGGCACAGGACAGTCGGGGCGGAATCAGCGTCACTAGGCACAAGTTAGAGGGAGCTAAAACATACATCTCGGAAAACCGTACACGATGGCGCGTAGGCATAGTAGACCCCTAAAGGTTTCCAAACGGACTTAACAGATCTGAGAACCTAAGGTAATAAGTAAGGATTGTAAAATCTAGAAGCTAAATCAATTTTGGAAATGGTGCAATAAAAATCGTTTGATTTTAAATATTTACAAAATGTAAGAAAATGTGTTTTCCGCGCAAACGTTATGTGTTGAATTCGTCACATTTAAGGAGAGAACTCAGTTATTCTGACCTTTCTTTTTACTAGATTCAAAATAAACGTTTAAGAAAAGCTAATAAACATCTGGTTTCGTCAGAAGATTTTCCCGAGAGTTCCCTTATGTTATTAAAATCCTATCCTTTTGATTTGATTTGTTTGGGTGCAATACTTTTTCGTTCGAATTGATAGAATATTCAACGACGATTTTCAAGGTATATTAAGTCCGGCTAGATTAAGAAGAAATCTACGCTTTAGAACTATTTTTAGCATTTCAAACTATCAAACTATAGCGCTTAAGGTTCTTTTGAATTCCCAACCATTTGCAAGAAGGCATTTTGTACAATAGTGTTTAAAAGGGTAACAAGTCTGACATTAGTAGTTACAGACAAATCTAATCTTTCCTTTAATCCTATAACTTTTTGAACAAGTGTTTTGTGATACAGTTTCTTCTTCAACTCCCAAAATATTAAATGTAATCAACAAAATAGTTTTATGCAAAAACGTTTTTCTAATCTATTTGCATTTTTTGCATAAGTGCTTAAATACTTTAGAGTTCGATCAAGAGCTCAACTGTATTTTAAACTGATTACTTTAAAGATTTGATTGAATTAACGTTAACATCGAACTAAGTCTGATGGGAATTGTGTTTCTTCTTTAATTCATCACACGGATTTCTTCAAAAAGGTATTATCAAATTAAATTCATTGGAAGTTTTTTATCCAAATTTTGTACTGCCAAATCAGAAGTTCCACAAGGTAGTCATTTAGGACTACTACTTTGTGGACGATAATGTAACATTTAAGTCTATGCGAAAATCGAAGTCTTATGAGTCACAAAAGGGCGGGTTATACCTTAACTCGATTTAATATCAGGCAATGAATTCTTTTAAAACATATGATACATGATTTCAAGGCAGTTTTTATTGTACAACCTAATAAAACTTGAACTTAGGAAATTGAACCATTTTTGAAAAATGATAGCCCGCTTGTAAAAAAAATTTAAGCAGATATATTATTTGGCCTATAAGTATTAAGAATCAGTAGAGTCAATATTTGTATTGATGTCAAAATTTTGTTTCTTTTTTTTTTACTGAACGGAGGTATATGTAGCATAATTTCCATACAATTTTCCAATCACTGAACGAAAAAAGTCATCATATTGACTATCTTAGTAGTTAATATGACTATTTATTGGTCTATTTTCAGCCAATAACCGCGATAGTCAATATAACAATTATCGGTTGTCAATTTTGAGATCCGAAATTTGAAAACTTTAGTTGAAGGAAATTGGAACTACGGTTGTCATTTTGACTAATGTGTTACTCAATACGACAACTGCGGTAGTCAATATGATAACTGCGGTAGTGAATACGGCAACTGTGATAGTCAATAGGACAACTGCGGTAGTCAATATGACAACTGTGGTATTCAATATGAGAACTGCGGTAGTCAACACGACAACTGCAATAGTCAATAGTGCAACTGTAGTAGTCAATATGAGAACTGCGGTAATCAATATGACAACTTCGGAAGTCAATAGAACAACTTCGGTAGCCAATACGACAACTGCGGTTGTCAATAGGACAACTGCTGTAGTCAATATGACAACTCCGTTAGTCAATATGACAACTGTGGTAGTCAGTACGACAACTGCGATATTTAATAGGACAACTGCCGTAATCAATATGACAACTGCGATAGTCAATAGGATAACTGCGGTAATCAATATGACAACTGCGATAGTCAATAGGACAACTGCGGTAATAAATATGACAACTGCGATAGACACTAGTCAATACAACTGCCATATTTAATAGGACAACTGCGGTAGTCAATACGACAACTGCGGTAGTCAATAATGACAATTGACAATAGTCAATATGACAACTGCGGTAATCAATATGACAACTGCGATAGTCAATCGGACAACTGCGGTAATCAATATGACAACTGCGATAGTCAATAGGACAACTGCGGTAATCAATATGACAACTGCGATAGACACTAGTCAATACAACTGCCATATTTAATAGGACAACTGCGGTAGTCAATATGACAACTTCGGTAATCAATATGACAGCTTCGGAAATCAATATGACAACTGCGGTAGTCAATACGACAACTGAGTTAGTCAATAGGACAACTGGGGTAGTCAATATGAGAACTGCGGTAGTCAATATGACAACTTCGGTAATCAATATGACAACTTGGAAGTCAATACGACAACTGCGATATTTAATAGGACAACTACGGTATTAAATATGAACATTTTTGTTGAAAACCGAAATCTAATTTGAATACCGGGTAGTCAATATAACAATCCTCGATATTCAACCGAAGTTGTTCTATTGACTACTTTTGTTGTCATATTAACTACCCAAAATTTATAATCAAAAGTTGTTCTATTGTCTATCCACAAGTCATTTTTTTAAAATAAAATTGTTATATTGACTATTTTGGTAGTCAATGCGACAATTTAGCCAAATTTCAAGTTGACCGCCGATGATTGTTAATATCACAACTTTTTTCGTCTGTGGTGAATTGATACAAAAATTTAAATTTCTTTAAATGTTTCTGTTATCATATCAAACAAGAATCAAAGGTTTCGATTAACAATTAGATTAAATAAAGACTGTTTTTTGGGTGATGCATTACAAGTATTAAAAGTATAAGATCTTAGCGCAACGGTATTTATTTATATTTTTTTGTTTTTTTTTTGCCCATTTTGACTTTTTATGCAAATAACTATTTATGGATCCTTAAGTTATAAATACAAAAAAATAAATAAATTTTTAAATTTTACCCAATACCTACTAAAAAACAAAACTACCAATTTTTCGTGCTTTTATCTTGAACGAAAGTATATTTCCTTAAAGGAAACGCTATTTAACCTGAGTGTCCAACAGCAGGATGTTAGCCTTTAAGAAATTGTCCAATATCAAAAATGTTGCGATTTTCGATTGAAGACAGAAGCAGTTCCATCAAATAACTCAAATTCTTGAAATTTGGCCTTATTTCACAACAAAGCGTTATAATCATAAAAGGTAAAGATAGAATCGCTCTCCCAAAAATAAAACTTTTTATTTTATTCCTTAAAAAAAATGTTCGCTGTTAACTCTTGAGCTTAATCTTTTGGCTTTTTAACAGTTTTTGTTATACACAAATCGCAGGAAACACAAATGTGTATGAATTTCGGGACATCCATTACCATATAAGCAGAATTTTTGGTAATATCAAAATATTAACTTCTGAAACAAACATTTTTAGTTTCACTTTGTTCTTATAAACATTAAGTGAACCTTATTTCTTAACTCTGACTGCACTTTTTTCAGATGAAAGCTTTACAATAAACCAACACCAATTTAACATCACTTTCGCAACATCATGACGTAGTCCAATTCCAAGGATACATCCCTTTGAAACACCATGCGCCAGATGACAAGTGCAGAGGAGCTCATTCACAACAAAAAGATTCATTAAAATTGTAACTATCGGTAATTTATCAAACCAGAAAATGAACAATATACACACTCGACACGAGTATGAGTGCAAGGAAGTTAGCTGATGAAAAAAAAGGACATCCTCCATTCACACGTAACACATTTCATCTACCATTGTATTTTTTGTTCTCGAAAGAGTTAAAAAGCTGTTAAATGAAAATGTGTCTTCTTGAAAAATGGACTCTATAGATCATCAAACCAAGGGTTGTGCATCAAGGACCATGTAATTTAATTTTCTTTTTATTTCATTGCTGTTGATTTGTCAGTTTTAAGCAAATTAGTTTAAAAAAAGTACTTCTGCTTGTGCATTGTTCAATGAGATTAAATAAACCAAAAATAAAAACAAAAGGATATTTACACAAAAACACTGTTAGCAGACAAAAACTTACAAAACATTTGAATCTAGACTCTTTTTTTGTCTTCGGTAAACTTTATTTGTCTTTCCAATATGTTTCTAAAGCTCAACAATAGCTGAGCCAAGGATTGTAAAAGTGTTTAAATAAACAAAATAGGAAACTCGCTTTATGGATACCAACTAAACTGAAACTGCTATGTAGTTCTTTTTTTTTGTATTTTGAATTATCAACTTACAACATTGAGACCATGTCCAAGTATTGTTTTAATTTTTTTAAAATTATATTTAGCATGAAAATAATATAATTTTGTTTACTAAATTCTATATTCTTTTATTTTATACATACCTAATTACAAAAAATGGAAAAACACTCATTTATGAAAATTAATTTAATATAAAGCTACCCCAAAAAAACACAGTTGGCAACCATAAATACGATGGAAATGTATTTTGTAAATGAATTGAATTCAAAGGTACAATGGAAAACACATGCATACAAGAAAAATGCTGAAAAAAGGAGAAAAACGAATAAAAATCTCCATTGGTTGAATATCCTTTCAATTCATGTTTCAGAATACATATAAGGATAAGGATAACAATGTAAACATGACCGCACTTTCTTGCTCCCTATGATGATGATGATGGCAATGATGGTGAAAGAAAAATAACCATAAGAGTACAATAAACAACAACAAAAAACCTCCTGTCCCATCAATAATGTCAACAATATGTTTTGTGAGGACGACTTCTAGTAACGAAACAATCTCTTGTTCACATTTTCTCAAATCCTTGCGACTCATCCTCAAATAAATAGGATAGAAAATACCATAAAAAAAGTCCTTATTTCCGAATATGGTTTTTGTCGTCTTCTTCTTCAATCGGTAGTCCTTCGAGCTTCGATCTATAAATTAATATCCCTTTCACCTGATATCTTTCACATCGTTTGTTAAACTTTTTTTCTTTGTATTTCTTTTTTTCTTTTTTCGTCCTGATGATGATTCCTGATTTTCTCTCTTATTATTTTGTTGTTTCTTCCTTTGTGTACATTGCAATGGGACATGATTTTGGTATCCTGAGGGGTTTTTTTTACTCTATTTTGTCTTTTTTGTTTGCAGGAGCTTGTTATTGAGAATAATGCGGGTTGTTGATGGCACTAATAGAGAGAGAGTGGGGGTGAAAGAGGTCGTTCTGCTGCTGTTGCTATTGCAGCAAGGACGCGAAAAGAATAGAAAAATATTTTATGAATTAACATTAAGGCCTCGTGGATATAAATATTAATATTGCTCTAACTCACGATGAATAAAACAAAAACTTGTTCTTCTTTTCCTTCGTTTATAGAGCGAGGGTAGTATGAAATTTTTGAAAAACAATAGGGAGAGGGTTGGGGTTGTATGGATTTTGTTTTTTTGTTGTTGTTTTTATTGTTATTTTTGTTTTTATCTATATTGACAAAACTTAATGGAGAAGGAGATTTTGTGTTGCATCTGGGTAGATTCTCAGGGTTATAAAATGACAAAAGAAAAGTACGGAAAGTGTTGTTAGCCTCTAACACCTCTGTAAATTAAAATCACTTAAGGTTCAGTGGCGAAATTGAGATTTGGGTAAAATAAGGAAGGGTGGTTGTTTTTCAATACACCGAACCAAATTTTTTACAAGAAGCTGTTTAAGTTCTTATAGGGATACTCATTGGTGGATTTTGGTTAGTATTTTATGGAATAAATAGGTATTAACGTGAACTTTGGAAACTTCTTTAATTAATTGATTTTTTTTTAAATGTACATTACCCATTCTTTGAAATACCGTTTTTTACAGCTTTAAGGACTCTTATAAACAACTTAAGGAAAAGAGAACACTTAAATTATTGAGCCATACAGAGTTCTAACACACTAAATGTGGACCTTACAGCTTTTATCGATTTTATCCGAGAATTGAGCTTAGCTTGTTAATTACTAAAAACAACAGAACGGGAAAGATGGGTTATTATAAACATTTAAAAAATATTAGCTGTCAGGCTTTTCAAAGTCAACAATTTCAATCGTCATTTTAAGATCATTAATCTTTTTAATCTCTTATGTTTAAAACAAACACACACAATTTGCTTAGACTTTAAAACCTTTTTAACTTTGTTATTATGCAGACTTAAAATTAATGTAGCAAAATAAAACCAAACGAAAAAGCAAGAAAAATCCTACACCCCTCCCCCCGCAAGTAGCGAATTATTCGTTATGAATTATGATATAACAGATGGCAAGGTACTAACTCCGCTGAAGGGAACTGCTCGGAAACTTTCATCACCAACAACAAACGCAATTGTGGGGTGCAGCCCAATAGCTCAAGTTTGGGGTGGGTTTAATTATTAGGAAAAAGTGATTAATCGTTACATTAATTTAATGTTATCAAAAATTAATTTCGATTTCAAAATAGGATGTTTCTAAAAATAAGTAAAAAAATGATTAACAAAAATTAAATGGGCACCACTAATTTTTCGTTTTAGAATTTAAGCAAACATTTTGGATCGGAGCCAATGATGAAGGATTTTTAAATAAATGCAAAAAAATCACACTCGAGGAATTTCTGGTCAATTAGAATTTTCGCTGAGGAAATTTATACAAATAGGAATAGACGAAAGATATTTTATGAAATTTCTTAAACAAAAAGCTGTACACGCTGTGCTATTAGCCCTTTGGATTCTCTATAATTCTTAAGTATTTAGAATTTCAATTAAAACGAGTTCCAGGTGGAACTTTTGGAGATAAAAGAAGTTTTTTTACCGGCTTAAAGAAAATGTAATATCAACATCTGATATCCGTATTTTCTCAGATAGTCATTCTCCTATGAACTCTGTTTCAACAAACTCTTTAAAAGTTCATAACTGTAGGTCATCTCTAATGGATATGGCATAACAGTTTACATTCCCGAAAAATTTAGGGCCGATAAACTCACCAGAAATGGTACAGTAAACCCCATTCTACTACGTTTGGCTAATGCTGGAATACCAATCGCTATTGATAATATAAGACGCTATTAAGAAGGCAAACATCAGGTCTAGACTAGATTTAGATTTAGATTTAGCGGTAAGGTGTTTGCTATCTCTAAACAGATTGCATATAAAGGCCCATTTGAGAGTAAACGTTTTGCGAGTGGCTCTCAAGCTGCTCTCGAGAGTGAACATAGTGTCAAGAGTAGCTCGCGGAGAGTTGACTAATTACTCTCGACATTCAATGTTTTTGAAAGTCACTCGCAAGTGTACACATGTGTTTAAAACTATCCGAAATAAGCTAGCAGAATACCAACACAGTTTGTATTTTGCGAGTAGCTGTCGAGAGTAAACATGTCAAAGCAGTGGAAATTGGAGGAAACTAATCAACTTATTGAAAAAAAAGAGTCAGTTGAATTATTGTTGAGAAATTGTACATACTGGATTCAGAAAAAGGTACTGAAGGCTGCGTACAAATCACCGGCACAGTTCATACAATTTACTTTTAGTTTTTCCTTCGAAAATGATTTGCGATTTATATGCTTACCGGACGCTAAAAATCTAAGTGTTACCAGTATACGCTCGCATACTGGTACTGCTATCAATTACTGCAACCAAGACTTTGCCCTTCGCGACGTCACTGAAACTGGATTGTTTACTAATGGGATTGAGGGGGGTGCTGGTGTTGTGCACCCGAGGCCGTTTTGGTGTCGATGCGGCCCCCTCAAGAGACCTTTCTCTTTTCGACGTAGAGTCCTTATTGGACCTTGTTGTATCAAGTATGCTTTTAGCCCATTCGACGCTATCGGTTTGCTGCGGTGTCCTTTCAGTCCCCGATGATGCACCAGAGGCCTTTAAGATTTTCGCGCTTGCCGCCTTTGTCTATAAAGGCATTTTGAGCGTTTCCCATTTCTGGAAGTATTCTCATTAGTAGTGGTAAGGCCATTTTTCACAACCCTGCCACTACTGAAATTAGGTATCCTTACCTTTATATTCTCTGCTGCAGAGGAGGGTCCATGGTTAGCCACTACTCCCTTATCTGTGTTGGCCGCAAGAGATACGGCAGCAGGCTTTGACGAAAAACTCCCGCCCGGTCCTGAAGAGATACCGACACGGGTCGTTTAACACCTTAGATCCAGCCCAATAAAGATGAGAGGGGGTTGGGGAGGAAGGGAAAGGGTGAGGAGGCATTTTATGTTAATTTATTATTCTGATGTGTATGGAAAAAGATTGGGATTCGGTAACAGCAATTCAGTTAGGTTACCTAGAGTGAGAAGGAGGATATGGGATAGAACCGCTGCTAGCTTTTTCGCCATTACAAACGTGGGAGGTGGGATGGGAGTTGGTGATAAACGTAGGCTGGTATGCCTTGTTTATGTGGGAATGGATGATGATTTTGGGAAGGTAGAGGAATAGGAACGTCCTTTAGTTTCAGGACTCATCTGGAGAAAATTCTCGAGGATCATTAACTTTACTCAGCTTCTACGTACAAATAAACAAGTTCGAAGTTTAGAGTAGAAGCAGACCCCTCACTGAATTGGTTACGACGGACGATCTACCCACGGTTTGCAAAAATATTTTTTTTTGTATTCTTCTTTTTTAAGAACAGTGCCGTCAATTAAAGCAACTGTAACCCTTAGCTTGTAAGAATACATGGAAAACTGGTAACATGCTAGCAGAAAAAATCTATCAAGTGGACACGATTATGAGAGTACCCTCATTAAGAAAACTCTCAATATTCTAGCAGAGAGCTCGCGATAGCAAAATTTCTAAACTTTGGCTCTCAAATAGACAGTATCCCGAGAGTTGGTCTCGAGAGTTAACTAGCAGAAGTTTCAAATGGACATGCTCCTTAAGCTCGATAAGCGGTGTCATAACTGTCTAATAGGGAAGCTTGCCATCCAGCTGGGATTTTTCTCTAATGAATTTTTCATAAGCTTTATTAATGAGGAAGGGGAGGAAATACTTCTTCACCTCCTTTGTACATGCCATGCTCTAGCTCGAAACACATTAACTCAATCAGTCTTTCACTTTTCTAAAGGGTCTGAAAGTGGTCTCCTTGAGTTCTAAAAAAGACTCGATATTCATGAGGGTATCACAACAGGCCATTAAACTGGCTTAAGTGTGCCCTACTCCATCACGGACAGCAACTTTAACCTAAGCTAATCTAACACAATACAAGTAACACAAGGTTCATTTTTCCAGGAAACCAAATATTTTACACATTTCTGAAAGGTTGATTTAGTTATTATTCTGTTCCGCCATGTAAGATTTAATAGACTAGACGCTAAGACGTGTATAGGCATTTCCACAGAATCTTTTATTTTCAACAATTGAAATTTTTTTTTTTATTTTGAGGCACATCTATAAACAAACATTTTCTTGGTTGTTTATCATCTAAATAACAAGAAAATACTTGCGTGATTCATTTTGAAACATCGTTAAAAAATATCTTCAGTTCTGTGCAGTGCAGTGGAGATGTGTGCATTCAATGAAAAACCCTCATTTCATACAAAAATTTGATTTTGTACTGTCGTAAAAACTTTGAAACTTAAAAATTTCGATCAACGGTTTTTTTTTACTATTGATTATTCGTAAAATTATCATTCACAATCATTTATTTTTCTGTAAGATCTTATCGATAGGTGTGCCGCTAAAAAAATCACATATTCTATACCAATCACGTTTTCAATTTTAAGCTTTAAAATGACATTATTTATTTTTAAATAGAGGCACATGATCCAATTAAATTATAATTGATTTATTGATTGATAGAGAATAATTTAAGTCTATAAAATACTATCAGAATTGATCGTTGAGAACGTTATATAGAGAAAAAGATCAGATTTTAATATTTGTAAAAACGGAGGTACTCTAATTAAATTGCTTTGTACTATTTTGTAAATGGTAGCACACCTTTCTTTCGAGGTTTTTCTATCAGTGTATATTATAAATAATTATAAATTAATGATGTTAAGTTGGGTCAAAGGTCGTTGAAATGTTTTTTGTTTATAAAACTTAATAAATTTGCATCTGGAACGCTTGAAATTTACAATATTTAAGCCTATTTTTTATTAATTTTAATTAAAATTTTCAATCCAATCAAGTCAAAAGTAGGTTATATAATTGAAATAAGTCATGATACGAAAATCTATCCACTTAGAAAGTGCCAATTTCATTTCTAAGGCTTAATATACTGTGGTAACATGAGCTAAAATCGAGATCTCGGTTCCACACTCAAATATTTAAACATTATGGAACACACAATTAAATACGTTCTAGTTTCTTGCTGATCTTTCAAAGAAAAAATACTTCTCATTTATTGGAGTTAATTTCAAGGCCCCATTTGTTGCAGAAAATCTCTATGCGATTTGTCATAGATTGAAAGTTTTCTAGAGATTTTGATAGTATCATAAGATATTCGGCATACAAAAAAACATTGATGTTTAAATCAGCGATAGGTATTTCTACAGGAAGATGATCTTTGAAAACGTTTATAAAGAGGGAAAACAAGTCTCAAAGGGCAGCCTTGTTTGACTCCATAAACTGTTTCAAACCATTTAACACCATTCCACACAGGTGCTTTTGTCTCTGATTGCAATTCTTTTATAACATCTACAAATTTCGTTGATAGTTCCAATTTCTAAAGCTTATATAAAAAAGCATTGATAAGGTCGAAGTCAGTCAAAAAAAAAAAACAAACATTTCTTTTTTCTCCTTTTCGAATGGATATTGTCGTGAAAGCATGATCAGGCTTTAAATAATTTCTTTTGAAAACCAGCCTGAACGTCCGAAAGGATATTGCTTACATCGTCCCAGATCTCTTATCTGTTCACAAGTATACCATAGAATAGTTTTATGGATAGAAAAGATTACCTACACTTTAAACGATGCACTGATGGAACTTTACCTTTCCTAGAAAAATTCCGTTGAAAATTAATTTCAGTTGCAAACGAGATTTGTTGATATCAAATGAGTCTGCAGTAATCGGCACGAAAAAGTTTTTACACTTTACTTCGAATTTCTAGCAATACAATAATTATGAATCGCGTCTATAACCGAAATAAATTGGCCTCAATTTCAGTGCATGTTGATTGAGGTTAAAAAACAGTGCAAAGTATAATATCCAGTAATACACAAAAAACTGTGTGCAAATTCACTTCAAAGATCTACTAAATCCCGAAACAACCTTAGCAAACTGGCATTATGCAGTTCCTCGGTTTGAGAACGACATTTTAGACCCAGAATTTAGTATGCATGAACTTAAACAAACTTCATGGACACTTAAAGATGGGAAAGCGGCAGGTTCATATGGTATTCCAGTAGAGTTCTACAAATACAGAAGCGTCACACTGAAGGAACATCTAATAACATTATTTAATAATGTTTTTAAGGGGAATCTTTCGGTAGATGTATTCAGGAATGCTCTTTTCTAAATGCAACATATAAGATCTTCACAACAATGTTGCAGAAACGACTTACAAGATGGATTACAACGCAAAATGTGCTAAACGAGTGTCAAGCTGGTTTTAGATCCGGATACTCTACAATCGACAATATCTTTGTCCTCAGGAGCCTTGCTGAAAGCTTTTGCATGCACGGTAAAAAAATGTATGTATTCTTCATTGATTTCAAAGCCGCTTTTGACACGATCAACAGAAGTGCCTTATTTTACATATTGTACAATCTGTGATTTTCGTTGAAGTTCGGCTTAATACTCGAAGAGTTGTACAGAGGAACACGGGCTGCAGTTTGGAATGGAGCGGAACTTTCGGATTGGTTTGCAATTTCGACAGGAGTGAGGCAGGGATGCACACTGAGTCCTAACCACTTTTCACTCTTCATAAATGATCTAATTGATTTTCTTCCTGGAGGAGTTGACTTTGCGGGAGAGCGTATTAAAGCATTGATGTTCGCGGATGATATAGTCTTGTTTGCTTACTTCCCAGAAACACTCCAACTTATGATAAACAAGATTTAAAATTACTGTTGTTTATGGAATTTGGTTGTCAACACTGAAAAATCCAAGGTGATGATTTTGAAAAGAAGAGGTGAACGAACCGCATCGATTGAAAAGTGGGTGTTTAACGAAGAAGACATTGAATGCGTCAAGGAGCACAAATACCTAGGCGTCATCTTTTCGACCAACAGTGCAACAAGCAAAAACAGTTATAAATATAGCATGGCAAAGAGTTTTTATGAACGTCACCATAGCTGCAGCGGAGAGTATTCTTTTATACGGCGCCCAAGTTTGGGGATGTAAAAAGTTTCTCACAGTGGATAAACTACTAAAAAGAGTATTTCGTATGCCATTGAACACAACAAACTATGTTATTATGCTAGAGACAGTACTTTCACCTCTTTTCGTCAAAACTCTTAAACTGCAAGCTGAAAGTTTTCAAGATACCTGATTCCCGACTGGTCAAGAAAGTAGCTCTTAAAGCAGTACAAAATTAAAATAACTGGTACAGGGAGTGGAATTGCCTCGCCGTAGGATGTAACGTGGAGTTCAATTTAAACGTGTGAACGAGATTTCAACAATAGTTAGACTCCGAAGCGAACTTATAAGCTTGAATTTCATACCACATAGACACGATTTACCATTGGATTGCAGTATGTGCAATCTTAGAGTAATAGAGGACGTTATTCATTTCGTTGGAAAATGCCCTACTTTAAAGGAAACAAGAAGGAGCTTTTTTGGAAGTGACTTTTTATCAGATGAGCAAGTTGTTGCCTTGCTGAATGAGATGAATGTCGGCAATTTGTGCAAACATTGCAAAATCGCGTTAAGTTATAGATCTAGAATTATGAACGAAGATTTCTGATTTATCAAACAATCATAATCCACTTAAATTAATTCAAACTTAAAGTTAAAAAAAACAACAATTTATATAAGAAATTGCACTACTAAAATATATGTAGAAACTTAACTTGATAAATTCAAATTTATGTTACAAGTCTTGAATCTCATCAATTTTCGACACCAAACAGTTATTTGCTTAATATTCTTTGATTTTTTTGTTTTTTTATTGTAAATTTTTAAAAAATTAACTTTCAAAACCTGATGGGCCCATCAAAAACCCTGATGACTAATAAACCAACCTAAACCTATCATAAATCGCATTCCCCACACGATATAATAAAAATTACTCTTTTCAAAGTTTATTCGAGTACTTGTTTTCTAATCTTCCCATTCTTCAGATATTTTTAACAAGCTCATTTCCCTGTCCTATTTCTGAGTCGAGTCTTGAAATATGAAACTTTTTAACTGCTTAAATAAATTACTTTATGAAAAATGTTCTGAAGCAAGAAAAATTAACATGCTCAACAATAATATGTCCCTAGATACCAACTATGCAAATTCACAACTCACCGCATACTCTAGACATAGACAAGACACCACTATACTATGTATTTATGATATTCTGACAATGATTTTTGTCAAATTCTCCGAATCGAAAACAACACGATACTCCCTTATCCAAAATACATTTTCACTTCCTCCTCCAAAAAATAAAACGAACGAAAAACAAAATAACAAACAGGAATAATTTCTATCGCGTTTATTGCGGTCATTTATCATCCAGCTAAAGTCGCAGAGCTTATCTCCATAATACCGTATGTCAGTTTTTTGTTTTTCATATATAAATTGTAATATACGAACGTACCGTACGTACCGAGGGTTTATATCCTTGCCAACCATCAGATTCGTCAAGGAACGCAGCGAAAAAGGATTTCCAATATCGAAGAGCAAAAACCGAACAAGGGGATGGTTTAAAGGTTGCACGACGACGCGACACTGTGACACGTCCACGTGGCAACATTAAATTCTTCCAAAAAAAAAGAAAACTTCAACCACTGTTTAAAGGAACGAGAAAAACGACACAAGGACACCCTTTTTAAGGATTCTAAATGTCGAGTTTTGTAAAAAGGAAAATGCACAATTGTAACTGCAACTTGCAGTGGCACACTCTTGGGCAAATGACTTTAATCAGTCGAATAACACGGTCCGTCACTTGAAAGGGAGTGAAAAGGTATAAAGAAAGTCGCACTTGTCCCATTTAAGAGGGTTGTCCTTGCCTCCATATAAAACATACCCATCATGTGAGATATTCCTCTAGCAGTTAGATTGGGGTATTTTTCGACTCATTGATATAATACACTCGTGTACCTTACCTAAAGCTATAGAAGATCTGCTGTTATTCTAAAGAAAGTGGGGTGCTGATTAGATAAATTGCCTTCAATGCCTTAGGGTACAATCAATCTGAAGTTGAGTGAGGCGGTAAGTGAGTTGGCAAGCAAGTGCGAATCGAGAGTCTGTATGCCATGTGGCTATGTTGCTGTACATACGACCGAGCTACGCGACGACGACGACGCCACATAGTATACGTTTTGTACGTGGGTAGGTATTGGTTTTTCTTAATGCTCGTTTTAGGTTTAAACAAATGCATAGTAAGCTGTTTTACAAGGGGGCTGAAGAAAAAATTGTGTTGATTGCTGAAAAAAATACAGAACCATGAGCGGGTATTTTATCCGGATTTTGGTTTCTTAAAGCCTCAAGCATTTTTGTTCTTCTAAAAAGTCACCATGTTGAGATAGAGAAAATGATAAAGGGCTTTTAAAGATAGTGCTCAGTTTCTTTGGTTTTATCATAATCTTATTAGACCATGGAGTTAATCTTATTTGGAAATGTTTGTTAGTTCTTAGGCAGGTAGCGATCAGGATAGTTTTTAAGACTTAAACCATTTTTATATTGTTAAGGGATACTATAAATAGAATAACAATACATTTTCGGAAAAAAACCTATTGAGGTTTGAAGTTTTATTCCGAAGAGTAAGTGGGTTTAACTTTTATTGAAAAATGTCTTAAAAAACTAACTTTCAGAAATGTACCTAGTCCTTAATATTAAAAACTAGATTTTGTTTAGTTTTTAACTTGCGAAATACTGTAGCAGAGATATTATCAAAAATATTAACAAATGGAAGCAATGCAAAATTCTACAAATATCTTTGTTAAAAAACGTTGTCAAGTGTTTTTTTGGTTTAAGTTCTTTAAAAAGTCCAATTCTTCCCTGTTGTTCAATATTTCTAAAAGTTTAACAAAATAACCACACTTTGTGTAAGATTAAAAAGTTTAAACTCAATATTTTTCTTCGTTCCCAGGAAACTTCAGTCGAAATCCAAAAGACAGTTGTCAATATTTGTTTTCGTTCTCCAAATTTGCATCAGCATTTCCTGAAGGTCTGTTATTCAGTTTTAAATAAAAGTGCTTTTTGCATCTTTTGATCTTATAATCTTTAACACAAAAAGTGTCTAAAGTTGATATCTCTTGTGGTTCTTGAGATATGACTGACGAAAAATGCTAACACGAACGTACGTCGACACAAAGAAATCTCTCTAAAAACCATTAACGTTATAAGCTCAAACTCAAGGGGATAGACACAGTGTAAGCATTCCGAAAGGGAGAGAATTCCTGAATATTAGTTGGGAAAAACGGAGTGTGGCAAGGCATTCTACATTTGTGTAGTACGGCTAAAGAACGAATCTCTGTACTTGACAGTACGACCGAAGTTGGGATCGAGGGTATATTGATGAGCATTTCTAGAAGTACGGTTGACCTGTTTAAGGGGAGAAATGCAGCTGGCTATTTCTCTAGAGCATACACCGTTAAAATATTGGTAAAAGAGGGTAAGACAAGAAACATTACGAATATGGTCAAGCGACGTAAATAATCCGATGATGATGATGATATCACCAATTAATCTATATTCTCTACGTTAAATACTCTTCAAGAGGCTCAAATAAGTTGCAGGAGCACCAGCCCAGATATGGGAGTTATACTCAAGCTTTGGACGTATATAAGTTTTGTAGATAACAGCCAGATCAGAGGGGGAGATAAAATTCTTGCAAACATCTTGCGGCATCTTTGGCGACATCGCGTATGTGATCATTCCACAAGAGGTGGTTGGTGATACACATACCGAGAATATCGAGATATTCAGTCCCCAAGTTCTCACTGCAATTGCCATCCATGGATAATGGCAAGGGGGGTACAGCTCGCTGTACAATGCTGTTAGGGTCAGAATTTAATGAGGTTACCATATTTTGGCTTTGCAGTTCCACATCCGAAGAAGAGGGATGTAATACTGAAAACGAATATGAAAATTAAAGTGTAAAATTAAATTAAAGTGTCAGCGAAACAATGTTTTGGATTAGAAGTTGCAGACAGGAGATCATTAATAAAAATGATAAACAGTGTTGGAGATAGAACAGAGCCCTGGGACACACCACAATTTATTATGTGATTTTTAGACTTGAACCCATCCAATTCTACTTGTATTGAACGATCCGAAAGGTAATTACTAATCCAATAAAGCAGGGATCCATGAAAACCGAAAGCACGCATTCTCGATAAGAGAACCTGATGCCTAACCCTATCAAATGCTTTTGAAATACCAAGTGCAATAATCTTACTTTCTCCAAAACGATGTAAAAATTTGCTCTACTTTTCGGTGAGATGAACCATGAGATCACCAGTGGACCTTTTGTTGCAAAAACCGTATTGTCGGTCATTAAGAAGCTCTCGATCTTCGAGATATTTCTTGAGCTGAAAGAAGGGACGTAAGTGCAATCGGTCGGTAATTAGACGGTAAAGAAGATTCGCCTTTTTTGGGAATAGGCTGGACAAATGCGGTTTTCCATCCGCTCGGAACGAGACCTGAATGAAGGCACAAAATAATTTCTGACTTTTATTCGATGATCGTTCCCATACGATTTTTGTCTACTTTTTATTGAGAATTCGTCTAAAATATGCCTTACAGATTCTACTTATGTTATTATCGAGTTATTGAAGAAGAAGAATTCGGTAAAAAAAATAATAATGGAAACCAGGTTAGTCCTAGCATTTTAAGCAGTGGTGGAGTTAGAAACTTTGAAAATAAAATAAAGAAAGAGTTACATTTAAAACGAATATCAAATTCTTTGAATTCTAGGATGAATGTTGAGCAAAATTTTGAGAATCTACAAAAAACCGTAGAGGAAGCCCTTCGTAGCAAAGACTCACAACTGTGCCAGAATGCTATGGATGCTGAATATCACTCATTGTTAGATAATAAAACCTGGGTTTTAGTAGATTTGCCAGCATCTAAGACCATAACATCCAAGTGGGTTTTTAATATCAAAAGTGGTAAATGAGCAGTTCAAAGCTAGACTAGTAGCTTAGGGCTGCAGTCAAAAGTGTGGCCAGGACTTTACTGAAACTTTCCCTCCATTCACCAGGTATTCCACAATGAAGCTGGTACTTGCCTTGGCCGTAGAGTTAAAATTGCTCGTACACCAAATTGCCATAACCTCTGCATACCTCAACAGCAAAGAACATCCAAAAAACGTATGTAAGTTGGTAAAAGTCTTGTACGGACTTAAGCAGTCCGGAAGGCAGTGGAATCAAAAACTAAATAGTATCCTGCTGAAAATTGGTTCCGTGAGATCTTCCTACGACAATTGTATTAATACATCATCTGGTCAAAATGAAATTAAAAACATTTTTGTCATTTATGTAGATGAGCTTTATAATGTCAAGTCAAAACTTGCTACGGAGTTTAAACGCGAAGGCAAAGGACCCATCAACTATTTTTTAGATGACGCAGGCAGGGGTCTTAAAAATATAAAACAAACATCCATTGATTTATATCAACAAAAACTTAATACATTTACTGTGTATACCACATGTTGGACGTCAAACGTCACAAGCCACACGTAGGGAGCCTATTGATTTAAATGGACACCACCCTCTTCTGAAATTAACTTTTAAGTAAAATAAGTCAATAATTTGATAAATTTTAAGTGAAAAGTTTTTGATAAGACAATTACGTAAAAAAATAAATACTCATTAAAATCAAAATGGTGGATAAAGTGAATAATTGAACATAAATATGAGGACAACACAAACTAATTTTCACTAATTGTGCAAGGACAGTATACAACTTTTTATGTTTTACAGGCTTTGCGTTGGGCGCCATTTTTGTTTTAAACAAACGAAAAAGGGCCCCAGTTATCAATAAATCCTTCTCTGGTGTATCCTACTTTTTTTCTCGATAAAACAACAATTATTCTTAACATCTCGTCCTCGTCCATAGAAAGGAAACATAAAAAGGACATCAAAAGAAATTTAAACCAAAAAAAATAAAAAGAAGAAAAAAAAAACATTTGAGAAGTAAAAACGAATGAGAAAAAAACTCACCTCAATATATCCTTGAACACTATCACACTGCTGCAACACCAATATAGCCGGATTGAATTTCAATTCATCGGGCGAACAAGGACTAAGAAATCCACTATCAGCATCACTATGTGTGGACAGTGGTCGTGGCTTGCGAATCTTATATTGAACATTGCGACTTGGCACCGGTCCCGGATTGAATAGCACGTAATTGGATTCGATTGGAATTGTCCGATGACGAAATTGCACATCATCACTACTACCGCTACCACGTCCGCCTGATGTTGTTATATTGCCACCGCCAACACCCGCATTGTTGCAACCTCCACCACTTGCTGTACCATGAACTTCGCCACCACTGCTGCCATCCGAGCGATTCGAGCGATTCGAACGCAACGAACTGCTTCTAAATGGTGACAAATTCAAAAAGGACAATTTCTTCGTGGTGGACGACGAGGACGATGACGATGTGGAGGAACTCGAAGCTGCCGTATGTGTGGACGTCGACGAACCAATCATCATGTCATTGTTGCTGCTGTCGTTCGTACTGTCATTATTATTGTGGTTGTTGTTGTTGCTGTCGCTGATGTCGTTGTTAGTTGGACAGCCACTATTGGCACTGCTGTCATCATCGGTTTTCGATGATGAAGTTGTCGATTGGTTAAGTGGTGTACAGCTACTTGGATCGTCTTTCGTCGATGTGGCATCGTGAATGCTGCTGATGTCGTCCACGTCTCCATCTCCATCGTTGCATTTTTCCAAGGATATCGATTTTGAGGCAAGGATAAGTTTCTGACTGATGAGCTCCTCGTTGGTAAAGGGATTCGGAATTCCAATGCGCGTTGGATCGACTTCAAAGTCTTCTGGATCTATGACGAAATAGTTGTGGTGCTCAAAGGGATTTTTGTCGTCGTAAATGATTTCTTCGATAAATTCATCGCCATCATCGATTAGATTTGGCGAAGCAGCAGCAACAACAATTTCGTCACCGCTCATTTTTCTCCGCTTGAGTGTCTTTTCGTTGATGAAGTCTACACTCGGGTCGAAGAGGCAGTAATTCTCCATTGGCGGTATTCCACCTTTGCGCTGACGAACCGGAATGTTCTTGAAAGGACTCGTGGAATCTGATGCTTCTGAGGCGGTGAGGGTGATGTGGTCTCCCATTGTGCGAATGGGCGAGGAGGAGGACGTGATGGTGTTATTGCTGAGATTAGTCACGGAACCGTTAATGCTGCTGCTGTTGCTGTTGCAATTGGATTCCTTTTTACTGCTCAGCGAGGAGAACAAACCTCGGCTGTTGATTTTTGCTATGCAATTTTTCAGCTCCGTTACTCGTCCTTTGTAGGGACTCTTTTGTTTGCATGGCGATGAAGTTTCACTTACCACAATTGCCTCTGTTCCTGTTCCTGCTACTGTTGCTATGGTTGCAGCATTTATATGAATTCTATCGTCCTCTTCATCCGCAGCAGAACCAGAACCAGAAGCAGAAATAGCAACGGTATTATAGTTGTTGACGACGACGACGTTGGAAGATGAAGAAGAAATTCTATTCATGTCCTGATAGTGATGATGGTGTTTTTGAAGAGCTGTTGCTTCGCAACTGTCAGTTTCAGGATCATCCCTCGTCCTTTTCGCTGACTTGTTGTTATTCTTGGTTAACTCCTTGCGTTCCTTTTTACTTAGAACAACTTTCCCTCGAGATGGCGATGATGTGTTGCTATTCGAATTTGTTGTTGTTTGTATTTGTGTTGTTGTTTGTGTTGCCATAATTTCGTCCTGTTGTTGACGTTTGCCAACACTCCCACCATGCAGCAATAGAGAAGGCATTTGTGAAATCGGTGGAGGCGTTGGTGGGGGTGGTTCTCGATATGGCGGTGGTAAGGGCTTAACGCTTGCAAAGTTATTCGCTGCGATAATTGTTGTTGACTCATAACAAACCGGAAAGTCACAAAAGAGTTCTGTGAACTCCACAGGATCATAAGGATTTTGTGTAAATCGATAACCACCACTGCCACCACCACCATTGCCAGGGCCCATAAACGGTGGTAACTCAATAGTTGAAGGTGGAGGTGGCAACGGTGGTAAGGGTGCATTTCTCGTTGGAGTGGTGCTGGTTGATTTCCTGGAACTTTGATTTCTTGCAGTTGTAGAGGCACTAGGAACTTTGTTCCCTGGCGATGGTGATTTTAATTGTAAAAGTTTAGACCTGGCTTCGTGGTGGTGTTTTTTAAGAGTTCCACCAACATTATTACTCCCACCACCGCCAGTGCCAGTGGTAGTTGTTATGGGTGCGATTATGTTTCCCGTCGCGTTTGCATTTCGATCGGACACTTTTGGAATACGTAACTTTGTCGGTTTGTCCTTCCGCATTGAGGACATTTTACCCCCTCTAAACAATGACGACGATGACGGTGCTATTCGTCTTTGATTCGATTTTTTGTCCTCCGAATTGTAGATGATATCCACCAGGGCCCGAGGATGTCTTCGTATCTGTTGCTGACCAGAAGAATAAAAACTTTTTCTATGGTCTTCCTTTGGCGAGTTGTTATTGCAGCATGACGATGGAGGAGATGCCAGTGATGATGATGATGACAACGATGACGAAGAAGAGGCAGAGGACGAATAATTTGTTGTGGCTATTGAGTGGGGGCGTCGTTTGACAGTGCCAGTAAACGAACTGGGCGAATCCCAATCGTATAAGGATGTCTTTAACAAATTAGAGGCAGCAACAACTTCCACATTTGTTGTTGTTCTGATGCACTGTTTTTCATCATCGCCGACAATCTCTCGGAGTTGATGCTGATACTGCTTTTTAGACTCATGTTTTGAAAGCATATTTTGCCAAAGGCATTCGCCAGAAGTATCCTTGACATGTTTTCGTAGTTTTTGTGCGAGGAATTTGGTTTCAAGTTGTTCGTTTTATGTTTTTTTGGGGTTTGTTTTAGGTTTGTGTACTTTATTAATTGAGAAAGGACACATTTAAGGGATTTTATTTGACACTATTATGTTACTTTCCTTTGAATATGTGTATACTTTGAGAAAGGATACTCTTAATGGTTTTCATAAATCTCTTCTTCTAGATTTCGGCCCCTTTTTTGGGGGTGGGTGTTTCAGCTCTAAAAACAGGACGAACAGAAATTTAGTTTGGATATTCCGTAAAAGCATCACAGGAAGAAGCGTAGAGGGAAGCACTTTTGGGGCGTATATCAATTAAATGGACACACGATGAAGGATGGGCAGGGATTATTAAGCTTCTTGGTTGGTATCATTGTGGCTCTGTTAAAGTGGCATGCCTATGTCAGCCTTTTTTTGGTGTTGTTAGGGGTTTTGCTTAAGTTGTCAAAAAGAAAAACAAAACATTTCTAAAAACACAGACATTCGAATTAAGAAGAACTTGTTACTTTACATCCTCCTATTTAATGCCTATTTTGAGATTCCTTTCACCCCCCTTTCTCCATAATTTTTTGAGTTTAGGCACAAAGAGAAAACCACCCAGAGGCTGTTGGTTTATGTTTGTGGTAAAATTAATGATGATGAAGGGGTGTTAGTTTTATTTTTATGTTGGGTAAATGAATTGGAAGAATTTGTTAGGTCTTTCCTTACTTCTGTTTAGGCTTAAGGCTTGCTTTTGATATGGTTTTTGTTTTGATAAAGAGTTAAGCAATTATTTTCGAAATCACTGTGATTGTGAGGAGCTTTGTTTTTAGGTTTCTTATAGAATAACAGATGGAGGCCAAATTGAGATACAAATTGAAGTCTTTATTTATTCATTTAAGGAATTTTGGTTGGAAATAGAATAATTTGTTTATATGATAGACAAGAAATGATAAATTTGTATAATTTATTCATAACTTATCTTAGTGGTAAAATTTTAAGATGCTTCTTTGTCATTTTAATGCGGGATCTTAACTGTATGATGCCTTTGAGGAAAAGAAGAAGGCGAGTTGCGTTGGAGTTGAAAAAATTAGTAAACTCAAATAAAAATTTAAATTTGCATTAAATGTGGACAAAACGTTTATAGAAACTTCTTTAATTAAACTTTTTTTCAGACCTCAGAAGAATTAATAATAATATTTTAAAAGTAAATAAGCTTTGTTCTTTAGACAAGACTTTGAAAAGTGGGAGTTAGAGTTTTTTTTTTGTCACGGGTACACGAGTAATTCGGGTCATGAAAAGTGCGTTCCCAAATTTACAAAAATACAAATTGTTGGTCCCCTCCATTCCTCAAATGACTCGTACACGGGAATAATTGAGAGTTTTGAGCCACTAGGCCCAGATTCTCTATGGATTGTTGCGCCACATAATTTTTTCATTGAATCTAATAGCTAGAAGGTACCATTAGTGGATTTTGAATTAAGAAGTTATAGAACTTCCTAGCATAACTACTTTAACATAGATATTGTGTAATCTCGAATTCTCAACGTTTAAAGAATTAAAATTGGTTCACTATTTAACGATAGAGACTATCATTTTTTGAATTTTGAAGATATCAGATGTTTAGAAGATTGTTGATAAAACATTCTTTAAGTGTACTAAAAATGCTCCAAGTTTAAATAATTTTAAATTAAAACACAAACATCTCGAAAGACATACAATTTAGAAGTATTTTAATATTTTAGAGTGTTACCACGCCAGCCAAAAATGGAGAAAAAATCAGTGTCTGATTGATACTTTGTTTATCCATGAGTACGATATTCTAGACCTTCTTAGTCTGAATGAAATTTAAATTGGTCTACATAATATGGCAAAAGTTTTGTTGGAAAATGAAGAATTGGACAAATGTTTGTAGAGGAGGTATGCCTTCAACATATCGGCCGAATGGGTGCTATGGCTTATGTTGCAGCACCAAATCTGTCCAAGATGGAAACGGACACACTTAGGCCAGTTTAATGGCCCATTGCGATACCACATGAATCTTGAGGCTTCCTCCTAAGCTCAATGAACCAGTTTGATCCCTTACGAAATGTGAGAGGCTGATTATACCGATATGATGTAGATTGTTTAGATCGTAAAAGAAGAACTCTCCTAGGTAATTCTTGCGTTTTCGAGCCAGAGCAGGGCATGTACAGAGAAGATGAAGAACTGTTTCCTTCTCTTCCTCGTCCGTTCAGCTTCTGCAAAAGTCATTTTATAATGCGCCTAGTGGCGTGGCGTGCTTTCCTATTAGACAGTGTCCGGTTATGAAACTATATGATCTGCTTAGAGATAGCAAGCATCTTGAACGTTTTAAATCCAGTGTTGGCCAGATGTTTTTTGTGACCTGACACGGGGTGATGTTGTTCCACCTGGTGCCTGCCCTCATCACAGCGTCACAGCAAAGGTGAATAATAAAATGTTGTGCCATCTCCATAAGAGATGATCGACAGCTATGGACTGTTATAGAGTTTGTAGAGACAGATTCCAGTGATTTAAGAGCAGCCTGACTATCTGAGAAAATACGGGTATCAGATGTTGATATCACGTTTTCTTTAAGCCAGGGCAAGACTTCTTTTATCGACAAAAACTCCGCCAGCAAAACGCTACAATGATTGGGAAGGCGGAATGAGAGACTTAATTTCAGTCGCTTAGAGTACACACCTCCACCAACCCCTTCCTTTGTTTTTGACCCACCTGTGTAAAAATGGATTGACTCATCCTCCAAGAATGTCCTATCCTCCCAAAAAGATCTGGGAGGTATAGAAATCTGGAAGTTTCTGTCGAATTTCAGTTGGGGGATGGTGTAGTCTGTGTGCTTTGGATTCTAAATAACTAAGAATTACAGATTGGCCAATGTTGTTGTTAGTCCACTGCGTCGAAGCTTTGAGGCTAATAACAGAGCTTGCAGCTATTTGTTTGCTTAATACGTCAAGAGGTGTTAGGTAGAGTAAGGTGTCCAGTGCCGCAGATGGGGTCGTGCGAAGCGATCCGCTTATACATAGGCAAGCTGAACGTTGGACTTCATTTAATTTATCACGTTTTATAGGTTTCTCTAAACAGTCCACCATACTGCCACACCGTTTATTAAAATCGGTCTGATAACCGATGTGTATAGCCAATGCGTGATTCGGAGTTGTAAGCACCATTTATTACCGATAGCTTTTTTCAAGAAAAGAGAGCTACAGTAGCTTTTTTGACTCTTTCCTGTACGTTGCGTTTCCAATTTAGTTTTTCATCCAAAACAACACCCAGGTATTTAGCCTCGTCTGAGAATTTTAAATGGATTCCTTTTGATATAGGGAGGGTTGACAAATTAAATTTTGTCTCTATTCGGAAATAAGACTAAATCGGTTTTGTGGGGGTAACACCTAGTCCACACCGATCAACCCAAAGTATTAGTCTGTCTTAGGCATTTTGTAAGAGTTTTTTTAAGGTGTTAAGATGCTTTCCTGAAACTGCTATAACAACGTCATCCTCATAAGCAATCACTCTGTAACCCTCCGCATCCAGACTGGTTAGGATGTAATCCACCACTAGGTTCCAGAAGGGAGGGGAGAGAACACTACCTTGTTATGTATCGTTACTAACGAATCGTATGCCAGAAGAGTTGCCCAGTTTTGAGTTAATTATTCTGCTAGTAAGCATTCAATGAATTAACCCTCTACGTTTAAAGCTGATGTAAGTGCAGATGTGTCCACGTTGTTAAAAGCACCTTCGATGTCAAGGAAAGCAACCATAGTGAACTCTTTATGATGGAGGGAATATTCGATGGTGCGTGCTAAAGTGAGTAACGCTGTTTCCACCAATTTACCTTTACAGTAGGCATGTTGAGACGAAGACAGAAGTCTTGTATCAATACTAGCCCTTAAATGGATATCAATCAACCTTTCCAAGGTCTTAAGAAGGAATGATGATAGACTTATAGGTCGTAGATCTTTAGGATTGACTTGCAAGCATTTACCTGCTTTGGGTGTAAAAACAACTTCAACTTCTCTCCATGCCGAAGGAACTTGGACCAGCTAAAGACAACTGGTAAAAATTGCCTCAAAGATTGGTGCAATTATGTCAGAAGCCTTTTATAGCTCGGCTGGTATTATTCCATTTGGTCCTGCAGATTTAAATGGGTTGAAGCTGTTAAGAGCCCATTGTAGCTTGTCACTTGCAATCAGACCTGTGGATATGTTGTATTGGGACTTGAACTTATATAACTGTTGCAAGTTTCGGTAAGAGAACTACTAGGAAAATGAGTATCCAATTCAGCGATTCATTACTTGAATTTTTCCAAGAGCCATCTGCATTTCTCAAGCAACTTGGCATCAATGGACTATTTGAAAGAATTTTTCGTAACCTAGAAGCTTCAGAAGTTTCTTCCATATCCCTTTCATGAATTTTCCAGGACCAAATCACAGTTTTTCCGCTGAACAACATCTACACCTTGATGAAATTCGAAGCTTAGCGGGACCTCTCGTTGCTAATTGTGAAGCTTTCCTTGGACCATTTTACTCTATATGAAGTTTTGAGAAAACTGAATTTGATATTTTCAAAGTTTTGAATATATGTTTTGGACATATTTTTTAGTGCTGATTTCGGATTTAAATTTTAATGTTAACCATAATCCTTAACAAATACTCGTCTTCAACAATTTTTTTTAATTTTTTAATATATTTCAAAAACTTCATATCAATGAATTGTTAAGAAAAGACAACCGTTTTAGTATAAATGGATTAGCGTTTCTTTAGGATTTATGTCAGACAAGTGAAAAGTAAGAACTGTTGAAGATTTTCATATAAATATTTCAACTGAATATTTAAGAAAACGAGTTTTTCGAATTTTAAAAAGTATCATCTCAAAAACCTGACATGATAGATTCATTTTTAAATCGGACTTGAAAAGAAACTATCGGAACACTCATTGAAAAAATGCAATTGTATTGCCAGGAAGAAAACCTTGCCGACCTTGGTTCGATGTCGTACTTGAGCAACACACAATCGAAAAGGGATTCAGTGTGACTGCAAAATGTTCCCCATTTTTGTAGTGAATTCTGAAAATTTCAATACGTTCCCAATGAGTGGTATCAATTCTTTTTTTAAGTGCATCGTAGCTTATATTTGTCAAAATATGATAGTTTTAAAAGTTACAAACCTCAAAATATCGAAATTTCATAGTGGAAAACCTTCAATACTATACTTAAGGAGTCGCCTTTGAAAATTGCTTCCAGACTATTTACGACAAGAATGATGTTTTATAAATATACTCGCATTGATAAGGATTTCAAAAGTATTTTTTTAAACCTTCACCGCATCTTTTAGCTTTTAGTAACGTTATTTTCAACAAAAAAAGTTGGGCCAAAAGTATAAGACATCATTGCATGTATGAGTTCCAAGAGCACTCCCAGCCAAACAAATAAACAGTATTTCAAAACCCTACGTGATCAAAGGAAAAGGTTGAAATATACAAGATGGAATATCAGAAATTATTATATCCTAGAATCAGTAAACTTCAAATGTCCTTTCTGTCCTTCCTAAACAAAAAGAAATATCGACCTCACTTTGAGTAAAACCTTTGTTAAAAAATTCTAGAATCAAACCGAAACCAGCTTAAAATTGTCCTAGAATTATATTGTCCTTGGCACTTCAAACAAAACCACACATCGTCTACATAATTTAAATTTCCAAAACTCTATATATTCAGAACAAACTGATAAAGTATTTTCAAAAACCTCAACACAATAGTTAAAACACATACATCTATTCCAATTTCTTTTCCTTGTCTGGCTGTGTGTGTCTCCTTCTTTTCTCTAAAAGTATTTTGCAAAACAATTTCGAATGATGTGGTTGTGAATGACCTCATTCTCGTGTCCTTTCTCAATGTTTTTTTGAGGACAACACTTGAGGAAAAACAAATTAACAAATGACAAAAGGTTAAATTACAATTCTGATGGCATATTGTTCAACTTTTATACCATATACTGATCCTGAAACAGAAACAGAAAAACGAAGGACGAAGACCGAAAAACGAAGAACTAAGACAATAACAACAACAACAATCTTTGAATCATGCACTTTAGTGACATTTATTTGCAAAGAACTTCACTTCAGAAGTCACAGAAGGAATCCTGGCATCATCCTTCTTAAGATCCACTGACTAAGGGGGGTTTGGAGAAGGGTATGAGGTGGTTGTAATAAAAATAGAGGAATGACAAAAAAACGATTTATACAAAGAACATTTACTTCGCATCCATTCACTCAGTTAAGAATGAGAATTGACTCGAATCTGCCTCCGGAGCACAGCATGAAGTTAGTGTTCTCAAAGTTCTACTTATTCTTCTTCGTCATTTTGTGGCAAGGATGGGGTTGGTATTCCGGAGCCTGAACTCCTTTTTCTTCAATTTTCAAACGAAATATCTGTGGTTGATTCAAACTAAGAGAAAAATAGACAAATAAAAATCAGGGAATCCCAATTCGAATCCTTAACAAACAAAAACGAAAGGACGAAAAAAAAGTAAGCAACCAAACCCCAATTCCTATCGCTTATCTTACATTCCACTTGGTTGTCTTTGCAATTGATGTCGTGGCTTTTACATTTTGAAAAGTTTTTCAGTTATATCCTTCGACTATATACTTTAAATTCTTCTATTTTATTTCTTTTCTTTTGCTTTGCATTGGATTTGTGATATGGTGTCCTCTTTGCACTCTCAAGCTCTCAAACTCAAACTCAAACATTGGATAAATGCTGTGCATTTTATTTTGTATTTATATCTACTTTTTTTAAAGAAGCAGAGAAGATGCGACAAAAATAAGGACGAAGAGATTTTCCAAGGATTTAATTTTAATTTAAAGTTGTTCAAGTGTAATTTCAGATTTTTAAGACGTACAAACGTAAAAACGTAAAACGTACCCTACGTCGTCGCGTAGAATAAAAAGAATTCATAGCTTTTGGCTATCTCTTTCTCCCTCTGCGTTCAAAAAATTAAAATATGTCATTTTAAAAGTGAAATGTTAAAATATACTTTTTTTCTTCTTAAGTTATAAGGCTTTTGAGAATTGCACCATTTTTTAAGAGAACAGGAGTGGATTGAAGATTAAAGGGAAATCTAAGGCGTAAGGAGGTAAGTCTTGTCCTCGCTCCACTACTCAGGTTCATAACTTCTGAAAGAATTTCAAAAATAAATCCTTTGTTTAACTAATGATCTGTGGGCTTCAAGTCTACACTTCTGTTGCGTTAGTCAGAATGACCCCCATCCTAGAACCAACTGACGACAACGTGATATTAAATTGCCTTAACCTATATTTTAACATTGTAAATAAAATATTCAATTCGGAAAACACTTAAAATACTTGTTGACAATCAAAATTTCCATTAAAAAGCAATTTTTACTTTTCCAAACTGCACAAATTAACCGCCCTAATTTTAACTTTTTCGTTTTCGTCACGATGTTCATTTTTGTGTTACTATGAAATATAGCAAATCCGGTATTGATAATTTTAAGATACAGAATTTTAAGGAAGTTTTGGGGGTTGTTATTTCGATGGCTTGAACATAGCACATTAAAATGGGCAATTACAAAACATGACCTAAGGGTATTCGATTTACGTGAAGTAACATCTTACATTTTACATAGAAGATATTTGTGGGTGGATGTTTGGCAGTATGAAACATTTTAAGGGTGGTTTACATATACCTTTCTAGTTAACTTTTTATGTTTGTTTATTTTTAATGGAATTTTAATAATGAACTCAACAAATTTTATGTAAAGGTTTATAAAGTGTCTGTCTGGGTAAAGATGTGCCTAAGGCTGAAATAGGTATGTAAATTAGGTATGACTTTTTACCTATGGTGTTTGGTCTAATTTTAACCAAAATGTGAGGGTTGCAACGCTTTAAAGTTCTTTCAAAGTAACAATTAAGAAAATTTTGGTAGATATACACTTCAGAACCACATCGAAGTTATTGTAATCGATAAGATTTTTCGAATTCAGAATTTTTGAAATTTCTTAACGTTTCAAGGTTCTTACAGCTTGAATCCATGGTTTTTAGAGACATTTTTGTGTTCGAGTATGCATACAATTTTTTCAACATAGCTATTGACTTTAAATCAATTGTTCTTAAAGCTTATTACATCAAGATCGATAGAAAGGGTTTTAAACAATAATCAATGCTTTTTTTGTTACTTTTATTATAGGTCCTTTTATTATTTTTAAAGATTTCATTGAAGTACAGCTACGATTTCGATGTATAAAGAAACTTCTAAAAATTAAAAATTTGGTTAACCCTGAAATACTAACGAACCAATAATGCTAGAGACTTGAATTAAATTGAATCTAATATATTGTAACGTATTATATTTTTGGAAAAAATTTCAACTAACGACTTTTTTAAAAATTAAAAAAACTAAAAAAAATATTTGTCACCTCGAAAATTTTAAGAACAAAAAATGATTTTATCTTAAAAACAATTTTGCGGAATGAAAGATAACGTTTTTAACATGTTGTAAAATTTTGAGAAAAATTCGAAGTGACACTTTTTTACAAAAAATTAAAAACCAAAAAAAATTAACAAAAGTTGGTAAAAATTGATTTTCGACTTAAATATCTTTTCAAAACTTTGAGATATTGGCTTTTTACAAATTTTACCTTTTAACAAATATTGTCGTTAACATTCATTAAAATTTTGAAAAAAATTGAATTGACATTTTTTTTAAATTGAAATACAAAAAAATCAACTGTTGGTAAAAATTGATTTTCGACTCAAATATCTTTTCTAAAATTTGAGATTATACATTCCATTTCATTTTAACTCATAAGAAGTAATGTTTTCAACATTCGGACAAAAACATAAAAACCTAAACAAAAAAATTTATAAAAGTTTTTAAAAATTGACTTTCGACTCAAACGCATTTTCAAAAATTTGAGATATTGGCGTTAAACAATTTTTTTCTTTTAAAATCGAATTTATATTTTTGCATGAAATAACCTAAACAAAAAAATGAAGAAATGATTTAAAAAATTGATTTTTGACTTAAATATAATTTCAAAAAATAAATAAATAGTAGCTTCAAACTAATTTTATCTAACAGAAAATATACCTACATTTTTTTATGGAAAAAACCACAAGTCAAAAAAAAATTAAATCTACAAAAAATAGTGTCCACAATTGGTAAAAATTAATGTTCGGTTCTCGATTCAATTTAATTTAATTCGTCTAATTTGTATTTGTTTATATTTTAAGAAATACTAACTTTTAAGACAAGCTACTTAAATTGGTAAAAATTTGGTTTCGACTAAAAATTTCGTTAACAAAACAAGAAAACCTGAAAACTTTAAACCAAAAAAATCGACAGACGTGCGAAGTTATCACTGTGGGTAGCATCCCAGCCTCTTTTTTAATTATAACTTGTATTTAAACTATATTTTACACATTACGACGTCGGACCCAATTATTGTGAAGCAAGAAACACAAAATTTTTTCAGCTCAATTATCTTAGCACAAAAAATAATTTAATAATTGGAATAATCGTACACCAAAAAAATTATTTTTTGATATCTAGTAAAATTTTTTGAGAAATCCGATAAACGTTTTTATTTGACAAAAAATTAAAAACTATTACTAAATTGAAAAATATCTTATATAACTGTTATAATTACACTTTTCGATTAAAGTTCTAACAAGAATATCAGTTGAACCTTAGAATTGAACCAATAGGAAATTATTAGTTTGATACGTATCCCAGCCAGATTTTTTAGTTTAATTCCATCAAAATCTTATACCCAAACACGAGAGAATTTTTAGTCGAAAGAAAGTTCAAGAAATTTATTATTCCAAATATGAGAAGGAAATAAGGAAATTGATTTAATAGTTTTTCAATAATTTTGTGTACGAATAATCTTCTTTTCAAATTAAAAAGAAAAAATATGCTGGAATGCCTGATAATTGATAACTTCCCATTCGCACGACTCTTTCATATTTTTTAAAGTATTAGAATGATTACCTCTCACAAAATATTGTTATTTTTTCTTCTCGACATTATTTTGTTGACAAGGAGTTGTTGATTGCATTTTTTTAGGTTTTTATTTCTTGTTAAAAAATACTGGAGTTTTCTAAAAAAAATTACATTATGTCAACAACATATTTATGGAAGGGAGTAATTTTGAAGTCAATGTCTTTATTTGTTCTCGAGATATTAGAATCGAACCATTTTAAGAAGTTTTTGTTTGAGATTTTTATTTTTAAAATAAAACTTACAAGATAAAAGTTTGAGTCTAAAATCAACTTTGAGTAATGTTTTTTTAGGTTATTATTTTTTATAAATAAATCTTTCACTTCGATTTTTCTCAAAATCTTATCAGATGTCAAAAAAATTATTTTTCGTTGCACAAAATTGTTTTGGAGATAAAATCATATTTAGTCGTAAAATTTTAGAGGTGACAAATTTTTTTTTCATTTTTTTTTTTTTATTTATAAAAAAACTTTAATTGGCCTTTTTTCCAAAAACATAATTATTTTGTATCACGGTTCAATATATAATATAAAATTTAATTCAAGTCTTTAGAGTCATTGGTTCATGAGATATTTAAGTTTAACCAAAATGTTCACCTTTTTTTAAACTGCTATGGTTAAAAAAAAAAACACCCACGCAATTTTCTTGAGAGCCCTTTCTGCATCTTTCTGGATTATTATCTGTAGAACAAAAGAACAAGAAACAAGTCGATATCTCTTCTGGTTCTTAAGCTATTGAAGACGAAAAAACTTTGCGAACGTACAGGCGTACGGACGTACTGAAAGTTTTTATTCAAGGTGAAAAATATATATGTTTATTTTTTTTAAATGTTTATTTATAAGAAAAATCAAGTTTAATTTTTTTCAAGTTTATACCAATTTGATATAACGTCACACTGTATAAAGTAATATTTTATTGCAGTCGCTATTGTTATTGGTTCGAGATATATTTGGGTTCAACCAAATGTTACAGTAACTTCTTATGATAACTTAGGCAAAATAGATGTTTTGATGTCCTTGCATTTAAATGGCGTAACTAATAGTTTAAACATTAGCTAACACGGAAAAACACTTTGAACGTTCTTGATTTGTAAAAAAGTTAAATTGAAGTCATCAGAATTTATGGAAGTGGTTGTAGCACCTTTGGCTTGATAGGTGTTTCCTAAACCGCCACCGGTGTCGCAAATTTGATTTTGATCAATGGGCGGCGTGCCGGGGTCTCACGGACCGGGTTTTTCGAAATGTGTTACTAATACTTCGTGTTTTTTTTTTAATATATGCTCCTTGACAATAAAACTATGGTATTAAATCAACAGAAGCTCTTTCATTACAATACACAAATTCAAATTCCACCAAAAACAATAATGGAGGAAAAATGTATTGGCATTTTTGCGCACACCCGGTCTCACAGACCAGTAGGTCACCATTGGCGGGTTAAAACTGTCATGTCACAGGCCTTGGGTTTAGACCTTAAGTTTTTTCCTACTCGTGCTGCCTCTTTCGAGAAACTGGCAAGTTCTCCATAATATAATAACAACTATAGGTTCTATCAGTCCTAAACATTTAAAATAATTGTCTGAGAAATTTGTTTCTCTACTTATTTTAAATCTTAAATGATAACAGATTCAAAATATCGGCTAGTTGAAAAATAAACCAGTCCGTATATTTAAAATTTGTTTTATATTTGCATGCTTCTAACAAAATAGATTTGTGCTTGAAACATGTTTAAAAATAACTATATACTTGATTTATCAAGTAAGCTGAGTCAATATCGTTGAAAACTAGGGCCTAGTGACTGACAACTCTTAACCATTACTGTGTGCGAGCACTGTTGTCAGGGATGGAGGGGACCTACAGTTTAATGCCGAATCCAAACGGCTTATTTGAGAAAGCACTTTTCATGACAAGAATTACTCTTCGAGAACCCGTGAAAAAATCATAAAATGACATAGGCAGACATCGAACCAAACACCTCTTGCATCATAGTTCAACGCACTAACCATTATACTACGGGTGCTTGTCTTAAAACTACTAAGCTTCAGTTAAAACAAAAAAAACTTTTTAATTTTAGATTACACAACAGGACAATATTTAGCAGATATTCAATAACATTGCTCTAAAGCAATATTGCTTTTAAACTTGCGGTATTTTAATAATTCGCTCCTTTACATGAAAAGATTCATGAATTTTATTTTTTATCTTAAAGTAAAAACAGATGAAGGGATGCGACCCACACTGATAACATCCCATCCCGTTTCTCGATTTGTCTTGCTTAATAGGTTTGTAAGTTTTCGTGTTTTGTTAAAAAAGTTGTCAGTTGAATTATTCTAAAAAAATTAAAAATTACCAAACACACTTTACATATGATGAAATAGTTTGCTTTTATTTTGTTGTCAACGAGTTTTCAGTTGAAAACTAATTTTTACCAATTCCAATAGCATTTCTTTAAAGTTTTTATTTCTTATAAAAACAAATACAAATTGGATCTATGAAATTAATTTGAAGTTAATATCTTCTATTGTTCGAGAGAACCGAGAAAATTCTACCGGGGTCAAAATTCTGCTTTTCAAAATTCTGCTTTTCAGAATTCTGTTTTTCAAACTTCTGTTTTACAAAATTCTGGATTCTGATTTTTTATTTTTCATAAAAAAAACTGTCAATTCGAATTTTCTCCAAATTTTGTAAAATTATCCTCTCGCTTGCATAAGAGAATAATTAAAAAGAGAACAGATCTCAGCCATGTAGGTTATCTAAAGCGTATTGCTAAGAATATTAATCTCTCAACTTTAACGTATTTTGCTTTTCGTTTTTTAATTGCTGTTTTTATTTTTTGTTTACATTTTGTTTTTGTTGTTGTTATTTTTGCTCTATTTTCAGTTATTGTTTATAATTATTAAAAGACGAAATTTTGATTTTTTTTGTTAAAATTGAAACAAAAACCATGTTCAATTGACTTTTCCGTTAATAAATATACTATTAAAAAAAAGCAGAATTAGTAGAATTTTTTTTTAATATTCCAGAATTTTGTAAACCAGACAAAAAAAGCAGAATTTTGAAGCCAGAATTTTGACCCCATCCCATTTTTACCAAATGTTCTTACTTTTTTTTGTAGATTTTGATTTGTATGAAAAAACTAATTTGGATGTTGGATTTTTATAAAAAGAACTGACTGAATGTCGAAAATAAAAATTTCTGTTAGATAAAATAAGTTTGAAGCCATTATTTCTAATTTTTGAAAAGATATTTGAGTCGCAAGTAAATTTTTACAAAGTTTTAGTATTGTTTTGTTAAAGGTTTTTATTTTTTGTAATACAAAAACTGTCGATTCGATTTTTCTCAACAATTTATCGAACGTTGAAAACAATATTTTTTCTTGTAAGATGAAATTGGTTTGAATTCATAATCTCAAATTTTTGAGTCGAAAATCACCTTTTATCAACTTTAAGTAATGTTTTTTAGGTTTTATTTTTCATAACATAAAACTGTCACTTCGATTTTTCAACAAAATGTTAAAAATAATATTTCTTGTTAGATTTTTGAAAAGATGCTTGAGTGGAAAATTAACTTTTAGTTATGTTCTCTTAATTTTTATTTTTTAAAAATTAAAATGTCAATTCGAATTTTCTCAAAATTTTAGTCAAAAACGTTATTTATTGTTGCATAAAATTATTTTGGAAATAAAATAGTCTTTTGTTCGTAAAATATTGGAGGTAACAATTGTTTTTGTTAATTTTTCAATTTCCAAAGAAACCGGTTTATTGAATTGTTTTCCAAAAATAATCTAGTTATTGGTTCGTGAGATATTTTGAGAGCTCATTTTTTTGAGAGTCCTTTCTGGATCTTTTTGAATTATTATCTGTATAACGAAATGTATTTGAAGTTCTTGAGTTATAGACAACGAAAAATCTTTGTTGATGATATTTTTATTTGTTCAATAAGCCAAATTGTCATTAAGTAAACTCCAAAAGCTATTTAGTAAAAATTGAAATTGAAAATTGAATAAACACTTCTATAAAATTCAGAAATTAAGGTTCCAACATTTTCAACTTGATAACTGGACTCTTTACAAAATACTATTTTCTTAACTCGTTATCATTCAAAGAATTTTAATTTCCCGATTCCTGATTTTAGTATTGTAACAAAATTGAAACACGGATTTTCGCTATTAAAACGAGCTGTTTACAATCATCATGTGTATGATTAAGGAACATTAAAACGAAACATTATTTGTTTTCTTTTTTTCAATTTAAAATGTATATATTTATAAATCACTTGTTAGGAAGATTTAATTAATCTTTAAGAGTAAAACGTTTTTCAAAAAATGTTGTCGCCGAAAAAATAGGAAAAGACTATAAAAGGAATTTTTTGTATCACATTTTAATTTAATCAAAATGACAAAAAACTATATTAGCAGCACAATTTGGCGTAAACTTAAATTTGTAGAAACTTTATTTAGAACATATCAATAAAAAAGTAAAAACACAGAATCAAATATTACAAACTTGGTTCAAAATTAATTTTCACAGGCACTTTACTTATCTTTGCCATATTTATGAAAAATTTGGAATTTTTCTGAAACAATATTTCAAAGCATTTTCCTAATTTTGTTTGCCCTAGGCGCACTTTGCTCATAACTTAAACTTGAACTTAACGAATAAAAAATATTTGGCACAAATATTGGGCAGATCATTTTTTCATAAATCAAGTTGATATCAAATTGGAGTGTTTTTATTCAAAATTGATGTAATAAACGAAGAATAACACAAATAGTATGATTTTTGCAACATCACAATTTTAACATAATTCGTTATTATTTTTTGAATCCAGTTTTCACTTTTATAAAAAAAATAATCATTTCACTTTTTCCCACAAATTGGAATTTTAAAAAGTTCTAGCGAATACAAATTTATTTTGGTAGGCTGCTATTTTTGAAACTGGATCTCTTTTTTCTCAAAAACTTATAAGTATATTGAACTGAGACTTTCAAAGGTAAAACCTATCATTTATACTTCTACGAAGTTGACAACATTTGTTTTTATGTGGTTGGAATATTTTGAAGTTTATTTTATTCATCAGCATCATTTTTTTAATTTCAAGCCTAAAAACAAATTTTGCTGATGCAAAAATGTTAATTGCTCATTGTTCCATGAGTATTGAAAATTCAGCTTGTTTTAAATTTTGCCTAAGATACAATTTTTTAATATTTCCAAAATAAACCTTATTTATTTACATAAAGTTAAAATTTCATAATTTCGTGGTTTCAGACATTCATAATTTTTATTTCAATCGACTTTTAAAGACTCACTTTTAACTTCACAGGATATTTTCTCACTCTAAGACGAAATCAGATAAAGATATTTAAAATGTCTCCTCACATGTTTTACAAAACAAAATACAAGGAGACAAATAAGATGTATAAAAAAAGAGTCCAACTTAATTTAAATTCTCAAATTAAGACAAAAAGAAATCAAAGAAACCCAAATTGTCTGGTTGAACACAAGAGGACACTCTCCATTTGGTTGAACGAACCAACTATTAGCCAACAAAGTTTAAAAAAAGCAACAACAACAAACAACCATCAACTTGAAATTGTAACCTCAAGCCATCCATTCCCCTACACAATGACCCAACAAAAAAAAAACCTATATGAGTATACACAGTGAAAAAAAAAAAAAACTCATTGCCACATCCTTTAAAAGTTGTAGTTGCAATACAAACTATATCCATATCCACAAAAAGGGTGACAACTTAAAGGGCCAACATTCCTTTGAAAATGACACAAACGAAACGACAGAGAATGAGTAACACAAACAAAAAAAAAACAGTCACAATCCATTTCAACACACATATCGCCAGCAAATACTTAGTCTATAGGGAAAAAAGGACCTCTGGGTTTTTTTTCTGCAAACCCTTTATAATATATACATATGTACGACTCAGGACATATAGTGAAACATTCCACTTCCGGGGCTAAGTTTAATTACATCACAGAGAAAGGCGACTTGCAGCAGCAGCAGTAGTGGAAATAGTAGTAAGCACGTCACATACACAAAACACAGCAAGTCACCCATGACATTGTACAAATAAGGATATGGAATAAGTCTGTCTATATCCAAAAAGTGTTTGTTAAAAACGAACCAAAGCAACAACATTTTTGTGGGATTTTTTGTTTTATTTTTCTGCTACTCATATCCTTTTTACTGGGCACGTTGCGCAATTAAAACTACTTCCCGAACGTATCACGTTTTCGGGAATATCCCTTAGTCCTTTAGTTAATGCCAACCAAGAGACGAGTCGAGACGAAGGTCATACAGAGAAAAATCTGCCAAGAAATGAAAAAAAGGACTCCTCGTTTTCACGTACAATGTGAATAAACAACAAACCATCACCCAACAAAAAGCCCATCAAGACATAACTCCGCTTCCTTTTTTGGCCTGACTTCCTTTCTTTAAGGATAATAATCATGTGTAGGGTAAACCATTATAGTAGGCACTTTCCGGTGTTGATTTTGGTTTGGCAATTCAACTCCATCAACACTCCAAGGATATCTTTATTATCTCATCACCAAGAAAGAGAGTGGTGGCGCGAGCAAGGTGTCATTACTTTAACACCCCATTTACCAGAAACCCCCTTAGGCATCCAGGATATACATAATACACGACCCCATAGCATTCACTCCAGCTAATCCATATACAGGAGTTTAACACGAAAATATATATAAAATTCTCTAAATGGCAAAAGGATGTTAAGGACGAACTAAACAGCAGAAAAAAAAACACATTATACACACCACACACACTGACACTTGTTTTTGAACTTTTATTTTCAACTTCGCGGGTAAGAGAGGCGGAAGGGGGAGTTTTATATTTTTCAAAATTTATCACTTAAAGGACTCCCCCAAATCACAAAATATTTTTTTTTTTATTTTTTTTACTGGTCCCCTAATCGGGGATCACACGCGGGGACACTGATAAATTAACCATCCGAAAATCACTAAGCGATATCCTTTAAAATTCACTGGTAATCCTTGAACGAAGAATAATCCCTGTGTGATTGCTGGTCGGTGGTAAATCGTTTGGACATTGAGGAATTTATTTCCGTTTCCGATCGGCTTTATGTGAGTTAGTTATATAGTCAATAAAAAATAAAAACACGAACACTGGAGCAATAGCACGAGTACAAGGAAAAAGGACGAAATCCTTTTTACGAATTTTAGAATTTTATCTTTCTATACCGAGTATTCTCTACTACGACCGTATTCAAACAGTGCCCATTGTTGACTGCTGTCTTTGAGTTGGAAATATTCAACTTCGAACTATGCGAGAAGAGGGCGCTGCATAAAATTGGGAAACCACCCCCGCCTGTGTGTGATGTCAACTTTATTGTAGGAATATCCTTTTTGGCATTACAAGTGTTGTCTGACCTTAGAAATTTTATTTAAGGGCGTGCGCAGTCAAGTGTCAACAAATGTTCCAGATGCACAATGACGTCATGGAAAGTGAGTTATGGAATCTACAAATAGGGGTTGATTTTTTGGTATGGAAAGATGTGCAGGCTTTTGGAGAGAATTGAATTTTTGTGGGGGTTATTTGCAGATAATTGTATATGTGGGAGATAAGGGTAGGAGAAATATACAATTTTTCCACACATTTTTGGAGAAAGAAATTTGTACCGTCGATAAGGAGAAAGTTTGGAAGCTTTGCAGGTTTTCAAGGGGATATTTTTGGGATATTTTCATCTCTCCACTATAAAGTCTTTTGAAAAAGGTTATTCATTCTGCAAAGGAGAAAAATATAACTTATTTTACTTACGAGTCTACATTTTTGTGGACTTTACAGTTGAAAACAAGTCGTATGGAATCCACCAAAAGCATGCCTACGAAATGAAGACTAAGGAATGTTTGTTCTGCTTTTGGTCTTAATTTTGTGTGGATATATGAAGAATACGGATGTATTGAATATTGAACGAATATATGAAATTGACGGTTAAACAATATTTTCCGAAATGCAGTTAATTGCATCTTTTTTCGTCGTAAATAATGTTTGGAAAGAAGTATTGGTGTACATTAGTTTTGAATTCCTGAACATTACAATGACTGAGAAAGACGGAGTGTTTTAAGGAATTCCAAATTCACGTAGCCGGTAAAAGAACTCATATACAATTTTCTTGACAGTATGACCAACGATAGGCTTCAGGGTATACTGATGACTGGGAGCTTTTCTAGAAGGACGAGTATTAGAGTTAAACTGTATAAGTGAAGGAAAATATTTCTAGAAGCAGAAGTATTACAGTTGAACTGTAAAAGGCAGAGGGCACACCAGTATTTATTTTGCGGTTTTTAGACTTACCCATCTAATACTTCCTGTATTGAACGTTCCGAAAAGTAATGTCTAATCCAAGGAAGGAAAGGATTTGCAAGCCCAAGGCAAACATTTTTGTTAAGAGGCCCTGATGCCAAACTCTATTAAAAGTTTTTTGAAACTCGAAACGGGAAATTCAGGAATAAAACAAGGATATTAGAAAAATAAAGACAAATATTATTGAAAGTATTGGAATTTTTCTTCCCAACAAATATACTAAAAACTTTACTGAAATATAAACAAAAATATGACCATCACAATTTGTTTAATAAATTATTATGTTCAATTTATTGAATTTTAAAATTAAGAAGAAAATCTTACATAAGAATTATTGTATGTCCTAGACTACAAGGTTTTGTTACGATTTCTGAACTTATTTTGGCTAAAATTAAAGTGGAATCGACACAAAACTTATGAAGGTGAAATGGATCCACTGAAAATTATAATAATAAAAGCAAAGTTCAAAATACTTTCGTTGCTTGGTTAGCTACAGAAGACCATGTTTAAACAAGGCGGCTAAGCAACTCCATGTGACCGGAGAGGAAAACGTAGAGTAAACCTTAAGAACCTTCTGTGAATATGAGAATATACAGTTTTGCGAAAAATGAAGATTGTTTGTGATTTGCGTTGTTTTTAGCTGGACACAAATTAAGCCCGTTTCGCAATCAAAGAGTGTGATTTTAATGATTGTGTTTTTTTAAAAGGAAAATAATAATTTTTGAGGTAATTAAATATTTCTTTAATGATCTACTCGTATATTAAAAAAAAAATTTATAAGTCATGGCAAAAGGAAATAAGTGCTCAAAGGAAAAAAAAAAATCTGGTCTTGAAAATGAAGTCAAAAGGGCGGACGGTAACAGACATTTCTATGTAGTTAGAATGATCCAGGAAGCTAGTTTACAATGCCCTCATTTCAAAAAGTTTGGAGTCATTGAAAACGTTAAACAAGACCACCGGGCTAGAAAGACAACTATAAATGAAGATATAATTATATATATGTTATCGACCAAGGATCCGTTTAAGACCTCCAGTGCCATTCGAAGCGAACTTTCAACGAACTATGGAATAAATGTTTCCTCAAGGACCATAAGACGCCGAATAAATGAAAACAATCTACGTGAATGCGTTGCTCAGAGAAAACCGCTTGAATAAAAAAAAATCTGCAATCTAGGTTACAGTTTGCCAAAGCTCACCTAGACAAACCAATTAGTTTTTGGAAAAACGTGTTCTGGAGCGGTGAATCCAAATTCTTCCGGTTCGGATTGTATGGGAAAAAATAGGTATGTCATCCAAAAAACGGGGAATATGATCCAAGGTACACCATTAAGACGGTGAAACACGGTGGATGCAACGGCACGGCCGGCGTTGGCTTCATGGTAAAAATTGACACTAAAATGGACCAGAACGTGTACAGAGATATCCTGTTGGGTCCTATGATACCCTACGCAGAAGATAATTTTTCCGTTATTATGGAACTTCAAAGTAAGTGAAGAGTGCCTTAGAGGTAAATAAAATCGACGTTTTAAAGTGGCCAGCACAATCACCCGATCTTAACCCGATCTAAAATTTGTGGAGTGATGTTGAACATCAAATTCAGCAAAAAAAAACAACCAATTTAACAGAATTGTGGCAGGAGATTGAAAACGCTTGGTATGCAATTCCAAAGTCACGACTCACGATGTGATGCTTTGGTTTAAAGTTTGCCAAAAAGAATTGCTTCTGTTCTGCAAAATAAAGGGTTCTTAATACTAAGAAAAACATAGAATTGATAACGGTAACTAAAATTTTATCAAGAAACTTTTGAATGTGCTTAATTCGTGTCAAGGCGAAAAATTGATGTTTCTACATTCCACACTTTTTTCTTCTTACGAATTGAGGAGTTACAAAGCTGCAGATTGTTTTAAGCTACTTTTTACAGCAGGAAAATAGCTAATTCCTCAAAACGGGGCACTTTATACTCAGTAGAGTGCCACTCATAAGCCGTCTTAAGTTGCAATTGTAATTAAATGTGCCAGTAATGCTTATACGCCATTTAGATTGCTTCTCGATGTATGTAACGATAAAGGACTTCGCGTGACACAACTAGGCGGAAACATCATTTTTGCTTATATTTAACCAGCGACGTTGGAAAATGTGAAAATGAAATTGATCTTTGAATCCCAATTATTTCTCCGGATTGAAATGTTTCAATAGTCGATCTATAGATCATTTTCTAATAATCGCAGTTCCTTAATATCATCGAATCTATATATTAGAGAAGAGATCATTTATAAACAGAAAAAATAGCAACGGACCAAGGTGGCTACACTGAGGTACACCATAATTAACAATAAACGAATTAGAACACTCATTTTTGAAGACAACATTCTGATCTGATAGACATGAGAATGTTGTCTTCAAAAAGGTAAGATGATACAAAAGCTAAGAATTTCTTCAATTTCCTTAAAAGTACTTTAGGTATGGCTAAGTTTGTCAAAAGCTTTGCTAAAATCTTTAAATCAATTCGCTTTTTTTTCCTTAAAAAAATACTTAATCTTTTATTCTATTTGCTTTGAAAGTTGATATTAAATTTACTAAATTAACTAATTTTCTAGACAAAATAGGTTAAATATATAAAATTTCAAACACGGAATTCAAATATTTTAAAATGATACAAACAACCATGTTTGAAGAAAATGACATGGAACTGTAAATAAAATTAAATAAGCTAAGACAAACTAACGAGTTAATTTATTCTAACCTTCACAAATTGATGGTACCAGCTTATTAGTTTTTAACAAAAAGCGTATTTTCAAATTAATTATTCACACGTTTTTATCAATTTGAATTAGGAATAAAACAAAAGTTCTAGTTTGCGCTATTTTACTTACACACATCGCCAATAAAATTGTGAGGAAAAAACCATGGATATCCCATATGAGTAAATGAGCTATTATTAAAACTTTTGATCAAAACATTTAAATACATTTTAAATTGAATCAAAATTTCATTAAATTAATTTCATTGCTTTCATGCTTTAATTCAATGCAGCCATACAAATACTAAGGAAGTTCAACTTTATATAACGTTAATATTGATCTCCCACACTTAAAAATGTAATGACTTTTGATCAATACTTTGCTTAATAGAGCAATACCATAATAATGCGGATTCAATACGCTTCGGAATTCAACTAAATAGGTTTGAAAAAAAATATAATCATCAAAATCCAAATAGGAAAACAAATTAAATCCAAAGAACCATCCTTTATTTTTCCCTCCCATAAATTATAAACTTCTATAACTCCAATTATCTCGTAATCTCAAACCTCTTCTTCCTTAAATCTCTTATAACTCAACCCACGAGTGGAAGTGAATATAATGCAGATAAACCAATTGAAATTCTAGTCGAGTTTTATGCTCTCCTTTTATAATGAAAATACAAACAAAGGACCTCTATACCTACATACATATATAACTAGACTTTACTACTCCTTCCACTTTAACCCTTTTATAAGCTCCAAAACAATAAAAAAAAAACCTTAGAAATTCATAATAAATTTTATAAGGCAATACAAACAATAAACGAAAACGTCTTCAATATGTATTTATTTATCCGCATGAATTTATAGCATCAAAACAAAATTAACTTTCTCTTACATAAATATCCTTTGTGAAGCTTCATACGTATTTAAACGTTTCTACATACAAACATGTCAGAGGTATAGGTCGACAGAACAAAAACACAGATTTCTCTATTATTTTTCTCTCTTAACTATTTTTATTTCTGCTGCTGCTACACATGTTCATACACGTATGTGTATGTAACTATCCTCGGTTATTCAAGGACAAAAAGGATTAACATGAAAATTATCACAATAGGAAATCTTTTCTGTAATTCCCTAGAGGACTTGAGAATATAAATAAATTGTAGACAAGAGAGAAAAGATACCATGAAATTAAATCCTATCTATTTACCAAAAAAAAAATGATGTCCTTTTCCCACTTTATCGTGTGTTAGAAGAAAAAAAAAATAGTGGCCAAAAAAGAGATTAGATGTCTAGGCCTATAAATTTATGTTAATACAACTAAACAAACCCTTTCGAGTAAAATATAGATACTTTTTGGTTTTTAAAAAAACATTTTCTGTACTTTTGATGCAAGCCAATATTGCCTACAAAAAAGGACATACATACATATTTGTGGACATATGTATAAGGAAATTTATTTATTTAAGCCAATAAGGTATTGCATGACTTCTGTCACAATTTTGTTAACTGGAAGCTCAGATTTTGTTGGGACATTTAAAGTACTTAACTTTACTCAGAACTCAGAACAATTAAATGCTAACGTAGAGTAGACAAATTATGGCGAACTACAAGGAAGGGTTGTTGGTCCTTTACTATTTGTTGTCATCATCAATATAGCGCAATTTAATCGACATTTTAAATTATTGTTTACTAATAAACGACTTACGTTCAAACACTATTTTTTGTTAGAAAACTAAAAGATTTATTGTGAATAGACATTTTACTCCGAATTGTAAAGAAATGTTATTCCTAGACGACAACCACATATAATTTGGTTTATGTATTAGATTGTTTTTTTTTTCGAAAATTTGTTTTTTGAGCAATTTCGAACTTATAATTTATTCGGAACAAAAAGTTTGATCCGAAAAATATTTTTTTTTTAAATAGAATGTCAAAATGGTTTGGATACAAGATATTGTTCAGAATTAAAAATTTCACAAACAGCAAAATGTGCAATTTTATGAAAATTTAAGAATTTTGAAGAAGGAATGTACGTTAAACCTTAGCTTTGTTTTCATATACAAAGACGTTAACGAATTTTTCATATCACACTTTAAGATAATAGAATATTGAAATCATAGGTTTTTAAATATTTCAGAAAGGTTTTTCTCAGTTCGAAGTTACTTGATGTTTTTAAGATCTTTAAAACACACTTGGTAAGAATTAGTACCAAGTAGTGTGGAAATCTTACTGCATTAAGACCACAGAATAGGTTAGGTCCATGATGGAATAGGACACACTAAGGCCAGTGTAATGACCCATTGTGATACCACATGAATCTTGAGACTTCCTATTAAGCTCAATGGAACCAGTTTGAGTCCCTACGAAACGTGAGAGACTTATTACGGTAATATGATTTTATATCGTCATAGAAGAATTGTCCTATGTAAAACTTGCGTTTTGAGCTAGCGCAGGGCATGAACAGAGGAGGTGAAATACTGTTTCCTCCTCTTCCTCGTCCATACAGCTTCTGCCAAAGTCATTTGAGAACACTAGGCGCTTGGCATGCTGCCCTATGACAGTGACCCGTTATGACACCTATTATCGAGCTTATATGCGATCTGCTTAGAGATAGCAAACACCTTGATCTCTTCAAATCTAGTGTAGGCCAATGTTTTTGTGACCTGACACGTGGTGATGTTGTTCCACCTGGTGTTGGCCTTCTTTTCAGCGACTTGCATTAGCAAAAGTTTACAAGTAGCGATTAGTATGCCAGTACTTGCCAAACGTTTTAGGATGCGCTGTACTGTACCGTTCCTCTATTGCCCGGGACCCAGAAAAGGTGAACATTAAACTGTTATCCTATCTCCATACGAGATGATCGACAGTTATGGATAGTTATAGAGTTTGTAGAGACAGAATCTAAAGATTTAATAGCGGCCTGACTATCTGAGAAAAAACGGATATCAGATGTCGTTATCGATATCGCGTTTTCTTAAAGCCAGGTCAAGACTTCATTTATCGCCAAAAGTTCTGCCTGAAATACTCTACAATGGTTGGGAAGGCGGAATGATAGACTTAATTTCAGTCGGTCAGAGTACACACCTCCACCAACCCTTTCTGTAGTTTTTGACCCATCTGTATAGAAAATGAATTGACTCGTCTTCCAGAAATGCCCTATCCCCCCAGAAAGATCTGGAAGGTATAGAATTCTGGAAGTTCCTGTCGATTTGCAGTTGGGGCAAGGTGTAGTCTGTGTGCTTTGGAATTGATTCTAAATACCTAAGAAGTACGGAGTTCCAATGTTGTTGTTATAATCCACTGCGACGAAGCTTTGAGGCGAATAGAAGAGCTTGCAGCTATTTGTTTGCTTAATAAAGGGTGATTTTTTTGAGGTTAGGATTTTCATCCATTAGTATTTGACAGATCACGCGGGATTTCAGACATGGTGTCAAAGAGAAAGATGCTCAGTATGCTTTGAAATTTCATCATGAATAGCCGAACAATCTTCCACAACGTTGAATTTTCAGTGAATGGGCCCTAGAAAAGTTGGCAGAAAATCCGCTTTTTTATCGACAAATTTTGTTCAGCGATGAGGCTCATTTCTGGTTGAATGGCTACGTAAATAAGCAAAATTGCCGCATTTGGAGTGAAGAGCAACCAGAAGCCGTTCAAGAACTGCCCATGCATCCCGAAAAATGCACTGTTTGGTGTGGTTTGTACGCTGGTGCAATCATTGGACCGTATTTTTTCAAAGATTCTGTTGGACGCAACGTTACGGTGAATGGCGATCGCTATCATTCAATGCTAACAAACTTTTTGTTGCCAAAAATGGAAGAACTGAACTTGGTTGACATGTGGTTTCAACAAGATGGCGGCGCTTCATGCCACACAGCTCGCGACTCTATGGCCATTTTGAGGGAAAACTTCGGAGAACAATTCATCTCAAGGAATGGACCGGTAAGTTGGCCACCAAGATCATGCGATTTGACGCCTTTAGACTATTTTTTGTGGGGCTACGTCAAGTCTAAAGTCTACACAAATAAGCCAGCAACTATTCCAGCTTTGGAAGACAACATTTCCGAAGAAATTCGGGCTATTCCGGCTGAAATTCTCGAAAAAGTTACCCAAAATTGCACTTTCCGAATGGACCACCTAAGACGCAGCCGCGGTCAACATTTAAACGAAATTATCTTTAAAAAGTAAATGTCATGGACCAATCTAACGTTTCAAATAAAAAATCGATGAGATTTTGCAAATTTTATGCGTTTTTTTTTTAAAAAATCACCGTTTATATCGAGAGGTGTTAGGTAGAGTAAGGTGTCCAGAGGCCGCTGATGGGGTCGAGCGATGCGATCCGCTTCTACACAGGCAAGCTAAACGTTGGATTTTATTTAACTTGTCGCGGTTTATAGCTTTCTCAAAAGCAGTCCACCATACTTCCATGCCGTACATTAAAATCGGTCTGATTACAGATGTGTATAGCAAATGTGTGATTCTGGGTTGTAAGCAAAAAAACTACAGGTAACTCGGAGCCAACATTTGAAAGATCAACAAATAATTTTTATTTCTTAATTTAAAATTCACTTTGGGGAAGTTTATTGTTGTAATACTTCCCCATAGCTTTTAGACCATTACCTTTTGAGAATTGGTTTTTATTAATCTCCGATCATTGGGCCCTACCAATAATCAAATTTATTGTTGAGGTTGTATGAAACTAACCTGTGGATATGATATGGACTCTTCTTAATAACGATACCTACTAAGCCCTAAATATTAAGGTCGACTTTTAACAATGAACCATTTATGGTTTGAAATCAGAATATATAATTGGACTTAACATTTATGCTTTATTATTTTGATCCTTACAATGTAGGATAATTTTTCCCAATTTTTAAAGTCCCATCTAAATTTGATTATTATTGGTAAGATCCAGTTCGTACATTTAAGCCGGTCTCCATTTTGGAGATGCTATGACTTTGCAGTCGCTAATTTGTGATATAGTGTTTTTAACCACTTCTGTAAACCTTTTCTTCAAAGGACTTCTTTAGGAATTTTCTTATAGGTTCAAGATTTACTTTTTTGTACAGCCCTATGGTTAGATGGGATAAGTCCAAACGGGTTTTAGTACTTATAATTTTGATCTAGATAAGTAGGTATGTGGTTTCCTATTCATATTTCCTATAAATCCTTCTGTACTTAAAGTTAATCTATTTTTTTTACTTTTTGAAGTGCTCTTTGCATTTAAGCTTTGCAACGAAAGTCAATTCAATTTTTTTGATGTATTGGAGTAACATTATTTATGCTTTTGAAAATGCCATTTTTTCGTCCAAACACTTACTTTATCGACTGCATTTTGCAATTTTTGCGTAGCCTTTGCCACAGATTTATCTGGGACTAAATTGCAGTATAATCGACAAAGGTAGCCATGATGGCGTTGGAATCCACTGGAATATCCCTTAAGAGATACAAGTTTGGTCCTAAGACACTTCCTCGCGGTACACCGGTTTTAATTTTCTTAAATTCCGCGTATTGTTGGTTTTGCCGTACTCTAAAAAGTTTTAGTAACATAAGATGTCAGTCACTAGGCTTTGGTTCTTTACAAGCCGTTGCGTTGTGACACTTAATTTATTTAAATGGATGGTTTGGGAGTCTTTTCAGGTACAGTTTTTCAAAAATTGTGTATTGATTGGTATAAGCGATATTGGTCTCTGTAATACGTATCTTATAATCTTTGTTATGTTTTAAATTTAAATTTGGAAAGGCTCCCTTATCAATTATCGTTTAAATTCAAAATGTTACTGTCAAATAGATACCTAAAAAAATCACTTACCATTTTGAAACAAATAATTTTGTTGAATTCAATTCAGACAGCCTGCTAATGGCTTACTTATTTGGGCAATTTCTTTAAACACTGAATGGAATTATGCATTGTTTTATTTAGGATTAAATTTTATTTAGTTTGTTGATTTTATGATTTTCAAATTTTTCTTTTATAAAACTAGACACATTCAATGATAGAGGAGCAAATCTAAAAATACTAACGGTCCTTTAAAACAACTTCGATCTAATCTAAAACTACGCGAACCCGCACTAGACAAAAACTCGACAACAACTGCGCTCTGCTCTTCTTTTTTCTATGGTGCTGGTGCATTTGTAATATTCTCTAATATCCACTCCACTCCTCTCACTCAGAGCTTAAGCTTAAAGAACAAATCTTAACGAACAGTGTTGCCACTTCAAGAGGAGAAGAGCGCAGTAGATCATTAAAAAAAGCAATAGATTTTTATCGAACAAAAATATATACAAATAATAAGTTAAAAACTATATTAATATATTTATTTCTATCTTGGAATACCAACGAAATATTTAAACGTTTTTTTTGACAGACTTTCTATCAGTAAAAGTAAAATTTTAGAAATACTATAAAAGCTCAGGACAGTCTGACATTTACTGACATTACTCATTTCTTTAAAAAAATATATATTTGCAAGAGTGGTTTGTTTGTTTCGTTAACTTGGCTTAAAATAAAATGGCATAATACTATCGTCCAACTTATTTCATAAATCATATCAAGTTCACAACGAATTGGCTTCGTTCGGATGGTTTGCACAGCGATTATTTTTATATATCTTTTGGGACAGCTGTCCAAGAGAAGGACTTCAAAAAATGAAGTAGATTTAGATTTTGCGCAAAAATGGCATCATTGTTAAAGAATATGATATAACGAACGATAAAGTTGCAGTTGAGTAATGTTTATCGTTACCACTTCTCAAAAAAAAGTATGAGTAGATTTTAGGAAAGAACCGAAGTAGATTGAGAAAAATGGAAGTAAATTGCTATGTAAAACTCTACATATTTTTAAATTACAATATTTCGATTGAAAAATCAAAAAAAAAACTATAATCATATCATATAATTCAATACATCAATGTAACTTCTATAATTTCTTGGTAGTTGGCATCGAAAATACAAAGATGGGGCTTGTGTTGGTCAAATGAAATGACTTTAGAATGTTTTGATTGTAAAGAACGAGTTCTACAAGAAATAGTTATTGTAATCATAACACAATTTAAGTACACCAACAAAACGTTTGTCTTTTTGGAAAACTTGAAAATATCTTTTTATATTGAACACAAATAACAGAAAAGAAATTAAATGCATGACTGGTTTGAAATAACTCGCTCATGTATCCAAAAAAGTCTGTTTAAAACTATTTTCTGTATTTTAAAATTTAAAATGTACCTGCAAAAAAGTTTGGTTTTCAAAAATGTAAATGCCATTTGATCTCAACAAAACATAATTTTTTTTTTTTAATTTGAAAATCTTTTATGAATTTTAGTTTAACAATATTTTTGGTATAAAGTTGTGAACTTATTATTAGACTTGTGGCATTTCAATTTTTTTAAAAATGGTGACCCATTTTCAAGATATAAAATTTCGATTCATGTGTTTTTTTTAAATTAAAAATAAAAATAATCACATTTTTGGTCATCCAACAGTATTGAGACGGTATTAGAGTTTTTGCGAGAAAAAAGTAGTTAAGTTTTAGAGAAATCTTAAAAAAAAAAAAAAAAAAACGGTTCTATGGGGGTTCCCTTTTGGAGCAATACAATATTTTTTATATTGAAAGAAGCCAAACTAAGAACGAAAATTTAAGCAAATATTTAACAAAATCTATCGTTGTTTTCAGTTATCGATTTTTGACCATATAAATTTGTATTGGGACAGCTGTTATTATTAGTTTAAAAAAAAGAAAACACATTTAAACAAACCGACGAAATCGGGAGATCCACTTTATTCGAATTCTCTACCATCGTAATGTCATGTTTGATTAAAATCTCTAGTCTGAATATGTTCAAAATTACAAAACTAGCCATACAGGTCCTATATGTCACAAGGAAAAATAATAAAAGGGTTAAACCAGAATTCATAGATAAAACGGAACCTCACCGAAAATACATACACTCGAGCGATTTTTAATTCTATAGAAAATTTTGAGACTACGTACAAGAGTGATAAGGAGGAAAAAGGAGTAGATTCAATCAATATTTTATTAAAATTAAAGTAGGTAGAAAGAAAGGCCTTAAAAAATAAATAAATTTCAATATTTTGATGATCGTGCGAAGTAGGAGTAGATTTTAGATTTATTTGAAAAAAAAAAAACAAGTACATTTACTTCTAATGAAGTAAAGTGGTAACGCTGGTAATGATTGATACAGTGCATGATTTTGAATTGCATTGCAAATTCTCATTTTTTTCTTTATTTCTCTTGAGAGAGAGACAAAAAAATTATTCTATTTACTCAATAATCACAATGGAGGAATCAAAATGGCTGCTATTGTAGTTAAAAAATGAATTTCAAATTCAAATTTCAAATTTTGAATGACGGTTAAGATTCAAAATGCTTATTTAAATAAATTATAAGATATGTGAACAATGGCATGTATTTTTTTAAATTCTGGTTCTGAATTTTACTTTTACAAAATAAATAATTTTGTTTCATTGAAAAAAGTCAAAATTATTAAATTTAAAATATTTTAACTGGTCTTAAACCAACGAATGTAGAAATTAGGTAAGATTTATTTATTTTTTATAATATGATTTTATAGGAATCTTTAAATAAAGAGGTCATCTTTGAATTAAATCAAAGTATGTATGTAAGTACCTACGTACCTTTTTCCGTTGGCCATATTTCAAGAATCAGTGGAAATATCGATTCAAATACATTTTTTTTACAGCTTATAAAATCAAAATTAAACCTGAGTTTGTGTTTTTTCACCATAGAATTAAATAAAAAAGAAATGTGAAAAAAATGATTGGTACTAAATATCTTCTAAACCATCAACAACGCTTGAGACTTTAATTTAATGTATACATTTGGTAAACCTTTTAGATATCTAGTAATTTGTTTTAAGGGAAAATTGACTTGGCACTTTCTTGAAAAAAAAAAATAATACCAACTGAAAAATGCTAAGAGTTCAATTTTCGACTCAAATACTCAGTTTAGGTGTAGCAATGAGGTTTGCAATTTTGCAGTGATGTGGTACATGTTTAAATGCTTTCTTTAATTATAAATTGTAGTTTTTGAAGGAGTAGCTTGTCAAAAATTAGTTTTTCAGAGCATATTATTAAAAAAGCAACTGCTCCTAATTTACTCCATTTATTCATACTTAACCAGAGTATAATTTTGACCCTCATTTAAATGAAAATAATAATTTGTGTCTCATTTACGGTGCAAAATTCAAATATTGCGGAATCTTAAGATCTGCAGATTTGTATTCTGAAAAAATTTCAGGTAAAACCCAAGATACATTACTTATTCTTATAACCCTCTAAACTCTGGGATTCCAACAAAAAGATAAACAAATCTTTTTCTGATATGTTAGCTTAGATACTTTTTGGTTGAAGAATACATTTGGAACTGAAATTTAATAAAATAAAAAAGAAGATACTCGGATACCCCTAGGATCACCGCTTTGATAACAGGAGTTTTTCTTAGACATGTTATTTTCAATCTGGCAATACTTTTGTCGAAGTTGGTCTTTTTGCTAGCTGTAACTTAATGCTATGCTCAATTTGGTTTGGCATTTCATAATAAATGCACTTAGTCTCCGATAAATTTTTCCCAAAACAATGGTTCGGTTTGGTAAAGCCAACAAAACAATCAATGTGTTGATGCAGCCTCTAAGATCGTGTGATTTAAAACAGCTGGACAAGTTTTTGTGAGGTTATGTATAAAGTTAATTGTCTACGCAGATAAGTCCGAGACAATAGACGCCTTAAAAAAGCGAATTTTCGTAGCATTATTGCTGACATAAGCTCTCCATTGTTGTGATATGTGATTACAAATTTAGCCTCTTGACTGCAATTTATTCGAGACAGACGTACCAGCCATTTTCCCGAAATCATTTTTAAAACAGCTAAATTAATTTAACATCTTCTTCAAAATCAGACGTTTAAAAAAACACCTTTTTATTTATCTTACTTGCTTATTTCATGGTAAAAGTAAAGTTAGGTATGGCATGTGGATATCATAAACCTGACTATTTAGCTTTTTTTCCTCTCAATATAGTTGAGATATTTCATGAAATTGGCGTTTTAATTGATTTGACAGGGATCTAGAGTGAAGAAGCTTTAATAGAAAACATATTTCGGTAATTCATAAAGGGTAAACTGATAATCTTTGTTTTGGGGTCATTTAGGACTGGTTACTCTAAATTTGTTACTTAACTTTCCTAAAGGTTTATCAATCAGTGGATGATTGCAATAAACAAGGAAAACGATATCAAGGTCTTGAGTCGATGAATGAATAAACTTTGTCTGTATCAATATCGTCCATTTTAGACCCTGAAAAAGCATTAATTGTAGCTTGATAGTGAAATTTATTCACTTTAACACTTACACGAGTCTCATTTTGGAGTATAAGTTAGGTCCAATCACGTTACCCCGACTAAAAAAATTCACACCAAACAGTGAAACATTGAGGGTAAAAAAGCTCTTCCAAAATTATTCTTGGATTTCCCGAGCTTCATCATATGTTACAGTACTGCTTAAGCCCCTGAGACTATGGACCTGATTGATGAAAATCTGAATCATTGATTCAGCAATGAAACGCATTTTCGGTATTTGTTTTAAATTAATCTGAAAAGCATTAAAACCTAAGTCCTTATGGAGGGTTTTTCAATAGGGGCGGTTTGATTTGTAGAGTTTCTGGCAACCATAGATGTGTTGTCATCGAAATACGCGCATATCAAAATGGGAGTTCTCTACTAGAAACGATGGCATGACTTGTCTTGAATGAAAAACTCTTTACATCATACGATGTGATGTCGTTTGTGAAATGAATTGTTCCGAAGAGTGACGATGAATCAATAAACCTGAGTAAACTTCAATACATGAGTAATTTAATGTCCACCACAATTTACGACCCACAAGGGCTATACAAATTTTGTAGTCAATTTTATAATTCAATTTGTTTAGAAAGCGGGTATCGTTTCATTTTTAATAATAATGTAGTTTTAACTCTTCAAAGGTCAAAATATAACAGCTTCAAAAGTGTCAGCCACTCAAATGGTGGTCTTTTCAAAGTGACACCTCTTATTGGAAAGCCTTTTGTTATTTCAAGGCCACCTCTTGGCATGATGAATTATTTTTGAGTAAATTAGAAAAGTTCTATGCAGATATTTATGAATATTTAAAAGGAAGACAAAAATTTAATTAATAAATCATACTACTTAAGCAAAACACACTATTTTATGCCGGAATCAACGGACTTATTTGTGGTCAACTTTTTCAAGACAAGAATTAAATGTCAAGGTTTTTAAAAAAGGGACAGCGGAAAGTGAAAATGATCCTATTTTTTTTTTTTTTTGTACAAATTCATGATTTTTGAACTCGGTTCGGCAGAATGTAGAATAACTTAACGCTGAGATGGGAATCCACAAGGTTGGCATTTTGAAGCTTCATTCTTTCCAAGAAGTTTTTTCACCATTATTTGTTAAAACAATTGACCCAGTTGATGTCATCAAGAATGGAACAAATACACCGACACGTCTCGGTCAAAACATCACAATTGACAGACGTAACTTTGAGGTAGTTAAGGACTTTGTCTACCTAGGTTCCACTATGAACGCAGAAAAAAATACCAGCGTTGGGATCAAATGAAAAATTACTCCTGCTAACCGCTTTTTCTCTGGTCTAGCAAAACAATTAAAACAAAATTAGAACCAATTTAGAAAGTGAAGCTCAGCCGAAATTGATTCTGCGAAGCGAGTATAAAGCATAAGACAGTGCAGCGGTGTGTGAAACGTGACAATAGGGCAAGGGTGGACAAACTTGCGGAAAATGCGGAACATGCTGCATGAAAAGGGGACGCAAGGGAGCTGTATAAAATCACTAAGGACATTGTCGGGAAGCGTAGTAGCACTAATACTAACCATTCCGTGTCATTTGAACGGAAACCTTTTAGTGACGGCAGAAGATCAGCTACAAAGATGGAAGGAGCACTTTTGTGCGCTGCTAAATGATAACCACAATGCAGAATGAAATCCACAATTGCACAACATGCGCAGATCTTCTAGGAGTATTGACACCAGTTCCCCAACAAGTGCAGGGATAAGTAATGCAAAACATCTTCTAAAGAAAAACAAAGCAGCTGGACTTGATGGTTTTCCCGCAGAATTCCTAAGAGCAGGCCCTGAGGCAGCTCCCGCAATTTGCTTAAACTCGTGCAGGCTGTCTGGGAGAGTGAAACTTACTCAAGGGACTGGATGGATGGAGTTATTGTAAAGTTACCAAAGAAAGGAAACCTCAAAAACTCTAATAACTGGGGCGGTATCATAGTTCTGTCTGTTTTTCCGAAGTTTATGGCAACTATTATTCTTCTCGAGAGGTAGTACCCGTGGCATGATGGTTAGTGCGTTGGACTGTCATGCAAGGGGTCTTGGGTTCAATCCCTGCCTGTGCCACCTTAATTTAAAGAAATTAATTTTCGCGGGTACTGCCTCTTGCGAGGAATTGACAAATCCTTCAAGAGTAATTCTTGTCATGAAAAAGTGCTTTCTCAAACTAGCCGTTCAGATTCGGCATAAAAATTGTAGGTCCCCTCCATTCCTGACAACATTACTCGCACACAGGAATGGTTGAGAGTTTTAAGTCACTAGGCCCTGGTTCACAACGGACTGTTGCGCCACCCCATTTGATTTGATTTGATTATTCTCGAGAGGCTTAAGTCCAGGATCGAATCTACCCTCAATAGGCACCAAGCGGGGTTTCGCAGTGGCCGATCCTGCATCGACCACATCAACACCTTACGAATCATACTCGAACAATCATCTGAGTACCAATCACCGTTGTATCTAATATTTGTAAATTTTGAGAAGGCGTTTGATAGGGTCAATTGTGAATGCATCTGGAGATCGCTTATTGCGTCAGGAATCCCTGAGAAAATTGTAGCTGTTATTAAAAAATCGTACAACAACGCAAGGTGTTTTCTGTTGCACAATGTACAGCTTTCCGACCCGTTCGATGTGCGTCAAGGAGTCAGACAAGGAGATGTCTTGTCACCAATTCTGTTTTTGGTATCGATTGGTATCGACAGCCACGGTGAGTACAAATGAAAGACACGGTATCCAATGGAGTCTGTTTGACAAGCTTAGCCACATAGGTTATGCGGACGATAAATGTCTCATGGCTACCAACACAGCAGGCATAAATCAGATGTGTCATTCACTGCAATTAAATGGAGAGGTGACTGGCTTAAGGATTAACACAAATAAAACCAAAGTAATAACCGGGGGCCAAAGCACAAAAGTTATTCTAAGGCAGGGGACCATAGAGGAATGGACCTCGATGTTAACAGTAGAATAAACAAAACCCGTTGTGTATTTGGAATCCTTTCTCCTGTGTGGAACTCTAGCAAAATATCGCTACGCACCAAGTTGAAACTCTTCGATTTCAACGTCAAATCAGTGCTGTTATATGCTTCTGAAATATGGAAATGCTTTGCCAACGTTTCTAGCAGACTACAAGCTTTCGTTAACCGTTGTCTGCGCTCTATTCTGAAGATCCGATGGCCGTAAACCATTTCCTACGTTGTGCTGTGGAATATGACCGGACAGAAAAAATTGGACGCAGACATAATGCAACGGAAATGGCGTTGGGTAGGCCACACACTGAGGAAACCGAAAAGGTAATAGACGCGTTGGAAGACCAAAGACAGCTTGGAGGTCATCAGTTTTAAAAGATACTCGGTCTCAAGGTATTTAATCGTGGCCACAGCTGAGGTCAGTTGCGGTGTATCGGGATAGGTGGAAGGATCTTTATGCTGGCCTATGCTCCACGAGGAGTTAAAGTGCTGCTGTACTTGCGGCCGGACAACATATATATATTATAATCATCCATGTCTTTGTTTAAATGCCCATTACATTTTACGTCAAATTAGATGGAAGCGTAAGGGAATGCCACTTTTTAAAATCCACTTTTTAAAAAATCCAGAAAAAAACATTTTAAATCCCGTCTTTTGAAATCCCGCTTATTCTAAATGTCGATCAATTACCATCCCGCTTTTTAAAATCCGAGAATGAAAAACCACGTCCTTAAATTAACAACAATTTCCAACTTGATGTTTATAGATTTCTTCGCTATCTTCATCTTCGCATCCAATTGTTTCAAATTTCATAAAATGTATTCCTTGACTTAGAAAATTTGTGCATGTATAGATGAAACTTTTTCGACATCTAATTGTCTGTCTGATAAATTGTCACGTAGTTCCACTAAAGCAATAACCCTTCAACAACAAGACCTTTCAACAACAAGACCAAAAGTCAGAAGTCAAGCTGACATCTAAGAATGAATGTGAATTGTGATCCATTTAACTTTTCACCATTTGTCCGTGCCATTTGGCATTTTTGTGCAACTAAAAAATAAAAGAACAAAAATATACACATACATCTTCCCAAAACTTATTTTGTTGCAGAAAGTATAATTTTCCCAGGATAAACTCTTCACAAATTGTCTATCTATCTATGTGAGACTTTTTTGGACCTTCAACTCTCAAATTCCAACCTCTGTCTCGAAACAAATGCAAAAATATAAACTTTTCTTAACCAATTCACACAACGAACCAAAAACGAACAATCGAAATCCGTTTATCTTCATCTAAGAACGAGTATAGAAGAAATTGTATACACATCCTTGTATATATCCTTAAGCTGGTTACAAGTTCTTTGTGTCACGTCTTTCTTTTCCTTAAAGCTATTTTATTATGCATCACTCTCTCAATGTAGGTAGAAGTCAAGTCAATGCATGATGGTTGAAGAAAGAATAAATTGTGGGTGTTAAGCTTAAAGTTCAATCTCAAATGTCAATTCTACAAAAAAGTGTAAAAAAACGAAAATGTCAAGACATCATAAAACACCAAACAAAATTAGTTTTTTTCTTTCTTTAAACTGGAAACTCGGAGAATTGAAAAGTTTATATCTAACTAAGATAGAAGAGAGATATAAAAGTAGCCCCATAAAATTAAGGGAAAGAGGACTTGAAACCTTACCTATAAGGGTACAAAATTTACTGCCCGTGATAAATTTGATTTAAAAAAAAGAAACAGGAAAGATTCAACGAGGAACCTAGAAGAAGACCAAGAGCAAGACTATTTGCTGCAGAGCTAAAAATAATTGGGGATGCAAGAATTTGACAGAGGGAAGTTTAAATGTCTTCTGGAGCTTGATGTTCTTATATAAAGGTATCCTTAAATAGAAAGAATGAACAAAATTGAAGGTTAACTGGGAAATGAATGGTTAGATCGATAAAAATGCGGCATTGAACTCTTCGGGTACTTTTTTTCGAGGGAGGTTTGTAAGCACACAAGACACAAGTTCAAAACTCCGACAGACTAGAAATAGCGGTACGTATTTTCTATTGGTTCATTTTCCTTAACAAAAAGGTATTTTCGATTTTTTATCGTTGATTATTTGGCAAAGATATCAGACAGAAAGTCGTGAGAGAGGAGCAAAAGCGGAAACATTAACTTTTCCATTGATGGTTCCTTATTTTCCTTGTTTTCTCCTGTTTTTCTTTTTTTTTTAAGTTAAAGGGCATACCTAGAAATAAGGTACTGAAATGTGTTTTCTATTTTATTCGATTTATTTTCATTTATTTTCTGTTATTTCTCAGGATATTTGATATTGGAGGGTGTAGGAAAACGAAATACGAGTTAGGTATAACGATGGATCCTGGAGGTAGGTAGATGACTTTTTATTACACCCGATTATGGGGTTTACTTTTAAATGGTTTTTTGGGAGAGGATAACAATGTAAGGATATATGAATGTTTTTTGGGGAATTTATGAGTAGAACATTAGGTTGCTTACATATTTGAAGGATCTACTGTAATATTGTAGGTAATGGGGTTAGTAATTTTGATGGTGTTTGTTTTGCTTTTCTACGAATTATCGATGTTTTACTTTTTATAGGCTTTTTGTTATGAGTTGTTTGCGATGATAGGAATACAAAATATTATGAAAAGGTGTGTGTAACAAAGCGGTAAATATGTATTATGAATTTGAATGAATGGCAGGTGTATATTTATGGTAACACATTTTAAGGGAAACATGATAAGAGTTATTATATGATGTGTAAAGTTTGGCAATTTTTTAGGGGTTGATAACATCGAGGATATTGGGGTTTTAATTATGATTATAACCTTTTGATGTAAAAGGTATCGAAATATTATTATTAAATAAAGCAAAAACTTCTAACTTATAGAAAATCCTAAATTCGTTTTTAAGTAGTTTGCTTTCTTGCACGCTAAAATGTCCTATAGTATTATATACAGATCCTGAAAAACGCCAAAACATCAACACCTTCCATCTTTTCAGCGATTTCAAGGTCCCATATAACAGCATCTACAGGGACGAATTGTATAGAGCCATGTCAAGTTTTGGCATCTCTGCCAAACTCGTCTATTTGTGAAGGATGAACATCGATATCAAAAAAATATTGTTCTTGGAGGAATAGTGCAGAGCTGCCACGTCAACACTAGAGTCACTTGCCCATGTTCTGCGTTTCACTTACTGTGAATGTACTTTGCGAAAGTGAATTTGGGTGTTCCACAATTCGTTATAGTGAATTGGATTTTCGAACATGCAAATGGATGTTCTGTATTTCGGTTTGTTACATTTTTTGAACGCATTCAAATCACATATTTTAATAGTGTGAATTTATCTATGATAGCTTACTTCTGTTAGAAATCGGAAGGTTGCAACAAGTTTTTCAATTGAAGGAATCGATGAAGGTATTACAAAAGGTTCTATTACCCTTAGAACATATAAAAAAACGTCTTTGCTTAATTTAAATTTATAAATAAAAGCTTAAAAGAGGAAATCAAGAATTTACGTACATCCAATATTTTTGATTTGTCTCGCAAAATGTATGTTATTTTATTTTCTTGAATCTGCTTCCTTTTTTTCATTTAAAATTGCCAATAATATTGCATCCATCTTTAAAACATCCAAATTTTTACTTCAGAAACAAAATAAAAATTGATGATCCTTCAGTTCTGACAGTTCGAAGCAATTTCAAAGTTTTCGAAATCGATCAATTTGGAGAACATGCAATTTAATTTCACGTGAAATAGAAAAGTTATTCCAATTCACTTTCGATCGAAATTCAGAACATGGGCGACTATCTTTCAAAAGTCTGTCCAATCACTTCCGTTTGCTGATGACATTAGCATAATCGAAAGAACTGAACGTGATGTCAATGAAGCACTTGTGAGTATTGAAACGGATCGGAAGCGGAAAATAGTTTTAGTTGAGGGCAAACAAAGAACACGATGTCATCAAGAAAGGACCTAATATACCGAAGTCGACAGACGTACCTTCGAAGTAGTTAAGGACTTTGTCTACATAGGATCCGCTATGAATGCAGAAAACAATAGCCAACAAAGCAATTGAGTACTGAAGCCTTCTCTCGATCAATTGCAGTTTCACTATATAAGACGTTAATTATCTCTGTCCTGCCCAGTTTGGACTATGACAAAAGTAGATAAAAGCACATTGGGGCATTTCAAGAGAAACATTCTACGTATGATCCCGTATGCATTAGAGTGGAGTGAAGGAAAAGATGCAACGACGAGCTATATGGGCTGTACAGCAACGTAGACTTAGCCAAAAGGATACAAATCCAACTCCTGAGATGGGTGGATTATGTAGAGCGCATGGAAACCAATTATTCGGCCCGAAAAGTTTTCGAATCCATGCCCACAGGACAGCACAGAAGAGGAAGGCCACGGATAGTTCACACAGGACTGTAGCACCACCTTAAGTAAGAGGTCGTTCAAAGTGCCAATGCACTAAATTGAAACGTTTAATACTATATTAAAATCTATTTTAGGAAACCAATCCCTAAGACAGTTTAAGAAAGTCCTTGAATATGTAATTTCAGAAAAGGGGAGCTTAAACAAGTACAACGAAATATTTTAATGAAGGCAGGATACTCGTAGGTAGTGCGTAGACAATTATGCCAGAAGTATGAATTCAATTCACTTCTGCACCAGTTATTAGTTTTCTTCACAAGTCCTGCAAGGAGTTAACAAATCCTGTAATGGTAATACTTGTCAAGAAAATGTGTTCGGATTTGACTGTAGAACCCCTGAATTCGAGGCTCGTACTCACCACTAAGCTAAATTTAAAGAGCTCTAAAAATACGCCAAGTTCTAAGTTTCCAAAGGTTAAATATCAATTTATTTTTGCAAAGTGATATTAAAACAACTCTTAATAGTGACAAAATTGTCCTTCAGTAAATACTGGGCTTTATTTGTCATGAATGACTACTGTCTACAATTTAAGGGGACGAATTTTTGAGAACTAATAAACTATGTATACAAAATGGGAAGTAAACTTGTAATTTAAACAAAAATTTAATTTGGTTTTTGATGAAGAAGAACTGGAGACATTTTTCGAAATTTAATAAATCCAATATTTGTTGAGAAAATAACTTAACAAAACTTGTCAACTATCTCAAGGAAACTTGCTGATTTAAGAAACTTGTCATTACTGAATATAATTGAAACGTTCGCATGAAGAAGGGTGTAAATGTCATTTTATTGTTTTCTGTTTTTTTTCGATAAATGAGGATGAATAGCTTAAAAGTCACATTATTGAAAATATACATATTATTTTATCGTTTTATTTGCTTATCAACATTTTCCGAGATTGCTATGCTATCAAACTTTAAAAAAGCTGATGCTTTGGCCAGGGAATTCTCTTTAAATCATTTATTTACCAGTAACATAGGAGGAACTTGAAGTCGCTGTTCAACAGTCCTGTGATACTTTAAGTTCACAAATAGTTGATATTCAAGAAATTGTGCTACCTCTTGCTGATCTCAAATTTATACTTTCGGGCTTAAAAATATCAAAGTCACCTGGTCTCGATAAGTTACGTAACTTATATCTTAAAAAACTACCAACAAAGGGTATTGAGTATCTACTAAATTTATTTAATGGATGCTTCAATTTAGGGTATTTCCCTAAGGATTGGAAAAAAGCAAAAATTATTCCTATTCTGAAACCAGGAAAGGATTCGTCTATGCCATGCAACTACAGGCCAATTAGTTTACTGAGCTCGATTAGCAAATGCCTTGAAAAGGTCATCAAAAACAATCTCCAAAATCACTTAAATCGATATAATATCCTGCCAGTTGAGCAATTCGGATTTAGATCTCACCACAGTACTGTCCATCAGATACACAGGATAACTAAAGACATTAAAAATAACTTCGTTTTAGGGAAAAGTACAGGATCAGTTTTACTTGATATCGAGAAGGCTTTTGACACGGTATGGCATAAAGGTCTCATTCATAAATTAAGAATATTGAATTTTCCTCATTACATAAATAAAATCATTTCCTCATTCTTAACTGGACGAACATTTAATGTTTTCATTAATGCTGCATGCTCAGATTCGAAAGAAATCTTTGCTGGTGTTCCCCAAGGATCTGTTTGGGACCATTCTTGTATAACATATATACATCTGACTTTCCAAAGCCCAGTGACTGCGAAATCTTTGCAGACGATACTTGTATTTATTCAGCTGAATGGTTTAGTTATTGAAACCATTTTGCAATCTGCCTTAAATGATATTGAGAATTATTTCAATAAATGGAAAATAAAGGTGAATCCTGGAAAGACTCAAGCCGTCTTTTTCACAAGGAAAAGAAAAGCTTGCTTTCTACCCAGCGAAAGGTTAAGAATTAACGGATCGCAGACAGAATGGAAATCCAACGCCAAATACTTAGGAGTGCATCTTGACAAAACATTAACTTTTGGTCTACATATCCAACAAACAATAAATAAAGTTAATGTGACAATAAAAATGCTTTATCCATTTATAAATAGAAATTCAAAGCTTAGTGAGGAAAACAAGTTAATTATATATAAAGTAATTTTTCAAAGCATAATATTGTACGGATCCCCTGTGTGGGGGAAATGCGCAAAAACTCATATTCTTAGGTTACAAAGAATACAAAACAAAATTTTGAAAATGATGCTTAATTTGCCGTGGCACTATTCGACTGCGGAACTACATAGATTGACAAATATTGAAAGAATTCCTAGTAGAATAATTAATCTACGCAATAGATACGACATTGTATGTGGTTCATCTGATAACTACCTCATATCAAATCTAACTTTATGATTATACATAGAAATATATTTACATTACTTAATTGTAGAGATTTACATTTTAAATTATTTATTTATTTTTTTTCTGTGATATATTTATTCACAAATACATTTATTTATTTATTTACTTTTTCTCCTGTGATATTTTTCTTATTTATTATTATTTATTTATTTATTAAATTATCTACTTATTCATTTAATTTATTATTTCTTCTGTGATATTCTCTTTAATTATTATTGTTGATACATATTTATTTATTTATTTATCTATTTATCTATTTATTTATTTATTTATTTATTTATTTATTTATTTAATTGTTCAAAAATACATTTATATGTTATGAATTCATTTGATTGTTCGATTATTTATTAACATTATTTATATTTGTTTATTATACTTGTTCATTAATTTATTCATAAAATTGCGTGATACACGTATTTTGTTTCTATGTTAAACATGTAAAGTTATATTATCAAACATCACTTATAACAAACATGGTTGTAAAAAGTCAGCGATTTGATCGAGGTTAGTTATTCCCTCCCCTTCTCTCCATCTCATCTTTTAAAAGAAGGTTTTTTCTGTAGCTTTTCCTTCTACCAATTATTTATTAAGAACTATGATATTTAAAAACATTTTTATAAATTTTTCAGTAGTAAGGTAGCTTAATACCAAGTCTCTGTAAATTGTATGTTAAATGAAAAGATGTATAATAATTCAGCTACAATAAACAATAAACAATATATCTTTCACTAAAAATGTCAGACGAGTTAATGAGGTCGAGAAGCACGGGTAGTAGAACCGTCTACATTTGTTCAAGACTATAGCTCTATGACGGAAAATATTCCCATTAGTTATAGAATACATTCAAGTGGGTGTAGCTTACAGATTGCTTGGATGGCATTGACTCTTAGTTCCCTGGCAAACAAAAAATCCAAAAGGGTTAAAAACACAAACCGTCAATTGACTTCATAAAGAACAATGATAACAAGATTTATGCAAGAATATTTTTCCCACACCAAAATGTGAAACTATCAATGTTGGCTTGTAAAAGGATACGATTATGGGTGGACTCTATAATCTAAAAAATTTTCATGTCATCAGCAAAAATGAGAACTTCACTTGAGCGTAGACATGACGATACGTCGTTAATAGACAGGATGAACAGAAAAGGGCCAAGGTGGCTTCCCTGGGGAACACCAGATGGAGCAACAAAAGGAATGACAAATCCTAAATTTTACCTCATAAGATCTGTTTTCAAGCTATGATTTGATTCAAGCTAAGAAAACCAAGAGCCTTAAGTTTAAATAAAATAATTCTGTGGTTAAATTCAGTGTATACACAGACAACTTAATAACCTTGCTCTAAAGTGTTTGAACAAATGCTTGAGAATATGAGGAGATTTTTAACAGTAGATCATTTTTTCAAAAACCATGTTGTGTTCACAAATGAGATTCTTACTAAAAAATGCGACACTTTCGCAAACAATTTGTTCAAACAATTTAGGAATGCAAGAAAGCTTTGCAATGGGCCTGTAGTTGCTTATATCCGACTTGTTACCTTCCTTGAAAATTGGTGTTAGAAATAACTTCTTCCATATACTGGGAAATTTGCCTGTTTTTAGAGAAAGTTTGAATAAGAACGTAAGGGGTTCAACCAAGGCATTACTACACTTCTTTAATTCTATCGGGGGAATACCATCGGGACCGGCTAAGCAGTCATCATTCAACGCAGATAAAAGATCAAGGACCATACTCTGTAGCAAAAGTATGTTACTACAGCTAGTTTGCGAGAAGGAGTGGAGATTATGAAAATATACTTCATCAACTTCTTCAAGGCTATTAACAAATGACTCACTTTGTTGCGAAAGCGTTACAGATATCAACAGTTTTATCTAACGAAAGTTTCTTGTAAGTGAAGTTAATTGGAAAGCCACCTAATTTTTTCTTTAAGTTTACCAGTTTCCAAATTTTGTTTGGATTCTCCTTCAAAGAGGTGTTCATATCAGTAACATAACAAACGTATACAAAATTAGAAAGAGACTTTAATTGGTTAAAAAGTTCAACATAAAAAGTTTGTTACGCAGTAAACGCAATTCTTTCGTGTACCAAGCATCAATTCCAGAAATGGTTAAATCTTCAGAAAACTGCTGGAAAGTAACTCTTCTGAAATCAAAATTATATAAGCAATCAAAGGAATTACTGTGTTCAGTAAGGTGATTTCTTAGGTCAAGAAAAATATACAAGGGGGGTGATATTTATCAATATTAGTAATTCCTGATCTAGATTCTAGAACAAGAGTACTAATAGCGTCAGAAGAAAATACTAAATTCAGAATTCAAAAGATAGTTCCAATTGTTAAGAAGAGAGAGCGGCTTCAAGGCAAGATTCGTCTTCCGATGGAATCTAGTCATTGTGTGGTTTGTTATCAGAGGCACCGAGATGAAAATCCGTTTCGACAGAAAAAAAAAGATTTTTCATCTAGAAGCTTTATTATATTTCCAAAAATCCGAAAAACAAGGAAGGAAGTAACAAAACTAGAACAAGTTTGAAAAGAAGAAAAATCAGGAAAAACGCGATGACACACTCTCCTCCAACCGTGCTTCCAACGAGTTTCTCTAACTAACAACATTTTTTTAATATTGTTTGATCCCCATCAAAGTGTGAATTTCTCCCTGAATTTGTGGCTTACAGTTGCCACTCAATAAAACCTTTGTCCAAAACAAACTTAGATATACATAATTTGTCAATTAAAAAAATTAATAGAATTGTTTTGATAATTTCTATAAATCGTATCTTGTTCATCAATCTATCTTAATATTATTCAACCTCTTGGTCTACGTCTACGATAAACCTCAATGTAATCAAATGGTCAATATTTCTCAAGGACATTAATTGAAATTTTATGGCAATAAATTATGATCAAGAGGTCACCACATCTATACAAATATATTTCTTAATCAACCCCACTCTATAATCGGTCAACCCTTTCTAAAACAAAAGGTCATTATAGTTTATATTCTTTCTATACATTTGTAGGTAAGCATATATACTATAGAAAAACCTCCCACAAGTAATTAACCTCAAGGCAGCAATTAATTGTCTTTTATGTCCTGCTTTCTGTATACCTAAGTATAGGTATAAGAATGTTTTTGTCTAACAAACCTACATGTGTACAATTGTACATTTTCACTTCTCGTCAGAGACTTAAGTTTAATAGTCGACCCCAATAAAGTTTTGATTGTGATTTCCTCTTTCTGCCCACATACCTACAGTTGGGCTATATCCTTAAAGTCAATTTGACCACACAACACCCCCGAAACAGCTTTCAAACAACAAAACTATAGCCCAACAACAAAAACAAGGACAATAGAATGGTTTTGTAAATGTATGGTAAGTATAAGTTGTAAATTTACAACACCAACCCAACACCGACCTCGACATCAACATCGTCCCCGCTCCCTTCAAATTTTCCTCTGTGGATAGTGAAGAAAGATGCGAAGGTTACACATAATACCTCCTTACACACGACATGCGTTTGGGTTCGACCTAACAACAACAACAAAAACAACAACCTTACGCTATACGCATACGGCCAAAAATGTAGGCAAGAAGACACTTTGAATTTACTGTTATTTCTCTCAGATTTGACAGGCTGCTCACAACTTGAAGATGGCTCCAATAAAAAACCCTTAAAGCAAAAAAAAAAGAAAAAAAAGGTAGCAAGACAGATGTGATCATTTGGGGACTGATGTGAATGGCCTGATGGTGGCAAAGGCGAAACGAAGGCCGGAAGGATGAAGAGATGCTGAGAAAAAATGTTGTTTCTTTTTCCTTCTCCTTGAGATAAAAACAAAATTAATATTTCAACCCCAAAAGTCACCAAGCCTATACACGACACACCCCCTAGATTCTGTGTGTTCTTTAGATATAGGCATACATATGTACATAGACGAGTCGGGAATAGATTTGAAGCCCCCCCGGTCTTTCCGGTCTTCGATTTTTATTCTTTGTGTGTTAAATTCAAATTCAAAACATGTTTTGGTCGTAAATTTTTATGAATTTAATTTCCATTGATCAGTTTTGGTGGAGCTATAGGTAGATAGGGCTGTAGCTACGTTAGTGATGGGACTTTGCATGGAGCTCAAGCTGGCTAGGGCTAGAAACTGCTGCGGCTGTCTGCGGATCATAGATTCTGAATTTAACGCATATTTTGGTCTAAAACGAAATCGAATGCAATATTATGACGGGGATTATGTATAGGTATTTAGGAAAAAGCCTCCCTTGCTTATTTTGATGCCGTTGGTGATGCGGGGATGAGGACGAGCGAGGACTAACGACGACGATGGGTTAGAAAAGATGGATGGATGAATGAATGGATAAATATATATGAGATTAAAGTTTAACTATGTATATGTATGTACAGTACATATATGTTTTTCCATGAAAAGGATATGATGTCGAGATGTTATGCGGTTTTGGTTTCAAACAATTGGACACCGCTTTGTTTTGACGTTATGTATGAATAGTGTAACGTTATAGATAAAAAATGATAAAAGGTTTTAAAAAAATATGTCGGTTCATTTTAAAAAAAAAAGGAATTTTCGATTTTAAACCAAAAAAAATGGAATTTTTTCGTATTGAGAAAATAAAAAAAAACGCTTTAAGCTAATCGGTTGAAAACCTTAATTTAAATCGGCACAATGATTTAGGTTGTAGATGCCAGCACAGACAGACAGATGAAAGAAATCGGGGGACCCACTTTTTTTTCGACTTTTCTACCATCCTAATGTCATGTTTTATTCGATATTTTTTATAATTGCAATACTTGTCATATTGTTCCTTAAAGTCGCAGGAATTTAAATTCAACCTTATATAAAATTGACGATCTCTTATAAAAGGTTTCTTCTTAAAAACCTGAATATTTGCTCTTTTTCTTAGAAACAAATTTTATGAAAACATTTTAAAGCATTAGTAAAGTTGCAAAAATTGTAGTTGTATTACTAACAAATCTTTACCTATACAACTTAACTTCATAAGCTTTATGGTACAAATTTGATGAATTTGATGAAACGGGCGGTGCTAGATGTCACACAGCTTGTTAAAAAGTAAATAGTCAAACTGATAGTAAGTTGTTGTTAAGTACAAATATTCGTTTCTTAGCCGTACTGCACGAATGTAAAATCTGCCTTAAGTAATAAACGTTTTTTATTCAATTGTTATTAAGAATACATAACAAAGTTCAAGCACTCAACAAATTTGTTTTGTGTTTATTTCGTTTTTAAAGCAAACCTTAATCGTATGCAACAAAAATTTTAACAAGCTAAAAACTACTTTTTAAGTAAAGTTTGAGTACTGAAAATAAATTTGAACAATAAAAATGTCCTTGTTCATTTAGAAATATTTTCTAAGTGGTATTTTTTTAAGCACGTGGTTTTCAAGACGAAATTAAACTCGCCGAATATTGGGCAAAAGACGAGAAAAGGTTCCTTCAATAAGTTGATTGTTTTGTTGGCTTAACCCAACCGAAGCTTTGTTTTGGTAATAATAAATTTGCACGAATTATTGCCCACTAAGTGAGTTTATTATGAAATTGATAACCATAGTGAGCATAAATGAAGTGACAGCTGTGAAAAAGAACAACTCCAAAAAAATGCTTAGAATCTTAAGGTATTCCAGTTCTCAGGACATGCATTTTGATTATCCTCGTGTTTTTTTTAACTTTAAGGTTCCTTGGGGATTCAAACACAAATTATTTAATATTTCTTAAATAACAAATATAAAATTGGCAGCACTTAAAATGCACAAATGAACTTTCTTAACTTTCTTACTTGTAAAAGGTTTTGAAACAAATGATTTCATTGGAATAGTCCACCTTCAAAGCATCTGTCATCTTTTGACATTTAAGAAGAAAAAACTACGCCAAAACTAAACAATTTTTTTTTGTAATAAGCACACACTCAAAAGAATATTACTACCCTTATTATGCAGAGACAGAGTGTGAGCACTCGGAAGAGAAAAGAGGGTTTAAAAGGAGATTACGGTGCACATTGGTTTTAAATTCCTGAATATTGGAATGACTAGGAGAGACAGTGGGATAAGGCATTCCACATTCGCGTAGTACGGCTAAAAACGAATCTCTGTATTTGACAGTACCGAAGTTGGACTCGAGGGTATACTGATGAGCATTCATAGAAGCGCGAGTATTACGGTTGAACTGTTTAAGGGAAGGAATGCAGCTGGCTATTTCACTACAGCATAAACCGTTAAAATAACGGTAAAAAAGGATCAGACAAGAAACTTTACGACGATGTTCAAGTGAAATAAATGAACTTATGATGATATTATCATCTATCAATTTAAATGCTCTACGTTCAATACTATTCAAGAGACTTAAGTGAGTTGCAGTAGCACCAGCCCTGGGGCACACCAGCATTTATTTTATGGACTTCAGACTTGAATCCATCCAATACTATTTGCTTTGAACGATCCGAAAGATAATTACTAATTAATGAAGCACGGAATTATGAAAACCAAAAGCACGCATTTTCGATAAGAGAGCGTGATGCCAAACCCTATCAAATGCTTTTGAAACATCAATTGCTATCGCTACTTTCTCCAAAGCGTTGTAAAGATTTTCTATACTGTTCGGTTAGATGAACCATGAGATCAACAATGGACCTATTGTTGCGAAAGCCTTACTGACGGTGATGGTCATTAAGAAGCTTTCGATCTTCAAGATATTTCTTTAGCTGATAATCAATCAGCGTTTCCATGACCTTGGACAGAAGGGACGTAAGTGCAATCGGTCGGTGATTAGAGGGTGAGGAAGATTTGCCTTTTTTGTGAATGGGCTGGACAAATTCAGTTTTTCATCTTCTCGGAACAAGACCAGAGAAGTAGGAAAGGTGAAGAATATACGCAGTGGTTTTGACAGCGTTGAAGAACACCTCTTCAGAACAATAGCAGGGATACCCTCCGAACCAGCGGATTTATGTGTGTTTGGGTCTCTAAGGACTCTTGCCACATTAAAAAAAATCAAATCAAATGGGGTGGCGCAACAGTCCGTTGTGAACCAGGGCCTAGTGACTTACAACTCTCAACCATTCCTGTGTGCGAGAAATGTTGTCACATTACGAGTGCGAAAAGAGATTGGTCTCATAGAATCACTTACTCACTCAAGTACAGGCGGAGTCATAACACTCATTGGAAGCGTAGAATTGGCGGCCTACTGAATTGCAAAAAGATTAGCTTTCTCTAAAGAGCTGGTAAAAGGAGTGTCATTGACAGCGAGCGTAGGAACCGAAGAAGAGGAAAAATTCCTCATGTTTTTTACAAATTACCAACAATTTTTACTGGGTCTATGACATTGCATTATTTTATGCCGTCATTTTTGGTCATGGAAAAATTTGGTCCGTAGCATATGGTCGTTGCAGGCCTTCTTGGCTTGTTTGAACTTTTTTCGGCTTTCCTCAGTAGTGTTGACTTTATAGCAACGGAAACTTATTTCTTTGGCACTAATAACCTCTTTACAGCTCTCATCAAACCATGCGTTTTCCTTAGGTCTGATACTTTTAACCCTGTTCGGTATAAAAGTTCTCATTTCCAGGAGAATTAAACTTGTGGTCATATCAGCGCTGGCTTCAACGTCACTATCGAGGAAGCATAGTGACCAGTTAAAGATCCTGAAGTAATTATTGAGACCGTCGCAGTTGGCTTTCTCGTATTGCCAAACGGTTCTCTTAGGAGCTCTTTCTTTAACTAAACAGTTTTGACACGAGAGATTTGATGATATAACACAATGGTCAGATGTGCCTAGAGGAGATAGAACACTAATTGTGTACTTACCAGGGTCAGAGGTAAGAAACAAGTCAAAAGTACTTTCTGCTCGACAATCCACGTCCGATATTCGGGGGGGGGGGGGGGGGGGTTCTAGTCGACGAGCTGAGTTAGGTGGTTCAACTCAGCGAAGATTTCAGCACAAACTTTATCTAGTGTTGTCTTTCCTGAATGTTGAAGACATGAAGAATTGTGAAAATTGAAATCGCCTGTAACAACGATTTTAGTGTGAGAATAGGACGAAATAATTCTTTGGTTGGAATCAGACAAAGCATCAAATTCACAAGAAGTCGATACTCTGTCTAAATTAGGGCTTCGATAAAGGAAGCAGTAGCGAAAATGAAACATTTGTAACTTCTACAGTGAATGGATTGATATACGGAGATATGGCTTATGCTTTATTATGGGCAGATTTTGACGGTATTGATGTGTAAGCCGTTTTATTTCAACAAGATGGCGCCTACAGACGTCTTATTAACTCCTCGAAGAAACCGATGTCTTCTCAATGAAGTCACCATTAGACTTTTTTCTTTGAAACCAAAGTGATAGGCGTATGCTAATCCTCCATAATCGCGTCAAAACACTAAGGACGAAATTGATGAAGTTTTTGAGGGCATATAGATACAAATGTGTCAACTGGTCATTTAAAATTTAACAAAATGATTGAGCTCTAGACTGTAATTATTTTCCAGTGCTTTTTGTATACTTTTTTCCATAATGATATAAACTTTCTTTACTTTCTTTCAAAAAATTCTCGATTAATATCAAAAAGAATCCTCTTACTGAAAAACCTTGTATTTTCTGACACATCACATAGATTGTTTAAATACAGTATGACACTATTTAAACTTTTGCAAGGTACAAGACCTTAAGTTTTGACATTTGGATACAACTTTTTTACATACATACTACTCAGCATATAATTCTACAGCGTAGAGAACACAGCACCTTGAGCGACTAGGCTATTTATTCAGAAGGACAGAGCAGAACCCCTTAAATGAAGATATGCGACTTTTCAATGTTATATCCACTCATTTAAAAAAAAAACAACAAGTTCCAAGTGAAAATAAGCATTCCAAAGCAGCCTAAAGATGAACACCATATATGAACATAATTATGTATGATTCATTTAAAAACATAATAAAAAGTCCCACACAATCCATTAAAGAATCACAGGAAGTTGTTCTAGGAAAACCTTTTATGACTCCTTTGGTTAATTACCAACGCCAAATTACACATCAAAACAAGAGAAACAAAAAATCTCGTCTAACAAACAATTTTAACACAACCTGAATCAAATATACATAACTTCTCTTTACATATGCCTACCTATGTACCTACATCAATCCCTCAAGACACTTTCATTCAGGAGAGTGATAAAAGCCCATAAATTAAAAGCCCTTAAGGGCATTGTACTTGAAGAAAGGAAACGCAAAACGAAAAAAAAAACCAAACAACTTCAGGGAAATAAAAAGAGTTTATAAAACCAACAACAGCCCCCCCCCAACATCATCAGCCCTTATCAGTTTGACGGAAAATGAAAACGACAAACATATGAGCAATCTTCCGTTTCACTTGACATATTATACCTGCAACATTAATAAATTCCTCGTCGTTAGGTAGGCAGGTATAACCTTCCCCCCCTTCCCCCTCACTGCTTCTTGCAACAATCATCAAGCTAAGTAAAGGTATAGATATGCAAAACGACCGTATCAACCCACCCACAATTATAGTGAGTCGTAGAAGTCTACTTCCAGAAGGAAGTTTAAATAGGAACAAGAAAAAAAAACAAATAAGCACACACAAGAAGACTCAATTTAAAAACCTGGAAAAAACACCGAAAGGAAGTCAACACACAAAAGAGTTTTCGTATGGAAATCAAATGTAAGGCAATGAAATAATAAGAAGAAACACAAACAGACAAACAAGGAAGACGACGACTACCGACGGCGACGTCGGGCAAAAAGAAAAAGGACACTTGTATACCTTGTACGTACACCCTCTGCCATCAAGCTAAAAAGCCAAAGGTATCTTTTTTCCTTGAACCTGCAACTCTATGGTGCCACGGAGGCGGTGGTGGTGTCTGCGATTTGTAGCAGCCACTTGAGTAGGCAGGCAGGCTCTGGCTCTGCTCTTTCTTGTCCCCACTTCTTTTTTGTCTTCATGTTCTTCTTGTATCCGGTGTCCTTTTTATGAACATCGTCGTCATTGGCATTGGGGTCCTCGTCCTTGATAATATTTGAGGCATACCTTTACCAATATCTCTTAGAAAAACACCTATACAAACGCATATAGTCGACAACAACAGTTCGGTTTCGGTATTCTGTACCTTCAAACTCCAAAACCAAATGGCCTGGAGGTAAAACAGTTAAAAAATCACTTGGCCTTCTGTTGGATTTCCCGCAATTTGCTTTAGGCCATACAGACACAGGAAATCAGGATATTCTCTCTTCTTTGTCAATTATTCTCAGTTCTCACCACACACTACATCCATAACAGCGGCGTCTGTATGACATTTTCTCTCTTTCTTGACTGCCTTGACTCGACACTTGTCCGCTTTGTCTGACTACGACTTGAATTTTGTTGTTCCCAATCTTCCATCGATATCCAAACCACGTGCAGTCCGGGAATTTCCGTTGTCTCATCACAACATTACAACACGCCTGTGCAAGGATGCTTTAATGGGAAATCCATAATTTTGCAGGATTCTCTTTTGACATTGACGTTCGGGTTCGATGTGGTGAGTTTCCCCTTTGAAAATGTTCTCTCGTGGGATCCGAGGTGGAAGCGCCGAGAGTTGCCGTTTAGATATTTAAGTATTGAATATGCAGGTTAGCTTAGCCTTAAAAGTTTCCTTGTACGACTGTTAATAGTTTGAACTTTGATTTGGGAATCTGAGTTTTTATTTAAATACCATTTAACCATGCAGTATACTTATGTTCAGATATTTGAGAGAAGCAAATTCTTCGTGTTTTCCGCAGTAAAGACTTTTTACAGCCTTTTAATGCCATCTCAAACAGATTTTACGAAACTTATTTTTATCATGTGTACATTTTTTCTGAACCAATTTCATATCACACGATTTGAGGAAATATTTACTAACCTCAGCGCAACAGTGAGATTCTCCATTTTCCTCCTTAACTATGACAGATCCTAAAACGGAATAAATTCTATAATTTCGCAAGGTTAGACAATTCAAAAATAAGGCTTTAATGTTGAAAAATTGGAGGGAGTAAAACAAATCTTTGAAGTTTGACAATTTTTAATGTCAATCCAAAGCTCTAGTTTATATTTCTCTTTTAAAAGTTCTTAGTTTAGAGGCGGGTCTGGACCTATACAACTTTTGGGATGTAACCAAGATACGAATTTACAGACTTTTGAAAACAAATTACTAAGATCACTTGTAAATTCATATTTGAGACACATTCTTCACAGGGATTGGTGGATCCGCATGGTTTTGGTAGAAAAGAAAAATTGGAGCAAAAGCATGGAAAATGGTTATTGAAACGTACCAATAGAACGTCGAAGAAGTTCTAGACAATGCGTTAGTTGGGTAAAGGTTCATACATACACATGCATTGATTTTGAATTCTTAAACAAGGAAAGAAAGTTCCACATTCGCTTAGAACGGTTCAAACATGAATCTCTGTACTTTATAGTACGGCTGCAGTTGGGCTCAAACGTGGACTGATGGTCATTCCTAGAAGCGTGAGTATTACGATTACATTGTTTAAGTGGAGGCAAGAAACTTTACGGTTATGTTTGAGTGACGTAAATGAGTTATTGATGTTATAAATAAATAAACAAATTAGGTGGAGCGCAACAGTCCGTTGAAAACTAGGGTGACTTGTGACTTACAATTCTTAACCATTCTTGTGTGAGGGATGAGGGGGGGACCTACAGTTTAAAGCCGATTCCAAACAGCTAATTTGAGAAAGCACTTTTCATGACAATTACTCTTGAAGGAGTTGTCAATCCTTCGCTAGAGGCAGTATTGGTGGAAAAAAACTTAAGGGATTGAATAATTTTAAAAGCTTTTCTTTGAAAACTGTTCAAGAGGCTTCAATGGAATACCAGCACAGAAATGAGAGTTATGCTCAAGCTTTGGACGTCAATAGGTTTTATAGATTGTAGCTAGATCATAATAGGTTATAGAAATTTCTTGCATCAATAGATATTGCGGTAAAAGAGGTTTATCTCGCTTTAACGATACAAGACAGCATTGGGTTTTTGAAGAATTAAATTCCACGTGGTTTCTCATTCCCTATTGTAGAATACCGTTTAAGGCGAAAGAGTGTATCATATTTTGTGAGTATGAAAACGAACATGAAAAAATAAGAGCGCTATCTTTAGCAAAACAATTGATTGGGTTAGAATTTGCAGACAGCAGATCATTCATAAAAATGATTAAGATGGCCGAAGACAATTCGGAGCTAATCTTAATTTCTCCAAAACAATCTAAGGATTTGTTCCACTTTTTGGTGAGATGGCACACCAGATCGCCTATTGCAACGAAACCCATACTTACTTACTTAAGGTGGCGCTACAGTCCAGGGTGGACCTGGGCATCAACCAACATGCGTCTCCAGCCAGCTCGGTCCCTAGCTAGCTGTCTCCAGTTTCACACTCCAAGTTGGTTTAGGTCCTCTCCAACTTGGTGCACCACCTGAGTCGCAGTCTTCCTCTACTGCGCCGCCGCGCCGTCCCTCGGGATTGGATTCGAAGACCTTCCGGGCTGGAGCGTTGATGTCCATTCGCTTTACATGACCTATAAATGAGGACCGGGATGATGAGTGTCTTATAGATTGTGATTTTAGATGCTGGAGAGAGGATTTTACTTCTTAATTGCCTTCTAAGTCCAAAGAAGCAGCGATTGGCAAGAGTTATTCTTCGTTTGCATTCAGCGCTGGTGTCGTTGTCTGAGCTAATAGCAGTAGACAAAGTCCTTAACTACCTCAAAGTTATAGCTGTCCATGGTGACATTTTGTGCAAAACGTCGTTGTTCAATGTCCTTTTTTGATGACAGCATATACTTGGTCTTGCCCTCATTGACCACAAACCCATCTTCTTCGCTTTCGTCGTAATGCTCAAAAACGCTCCACTGACATCACGCTTTGATCTTCCAATTATGTCAATATCATCTGCGTAACCGTATAATTGGATGGATCTTTGGAATATTTTGTGCCTCTAGTGTTGACGGTTGAGTTCTGCACAACTCTTTCCAGAACGATGTTGAAGAAGTCGCATGACAGTGCATCGCCTTGTCTAAAACCTTTTTTGACATCAAATGCATCGGTAAGATCTTTTCCAACCTTGATAGAGCAACGTGCATTCTCCATCGTCATTCTGCACAAGTGGATAAGTTTGACAGGGATGCCAAAACTAGACATTGTTCTGTAGAGCTCTTCCCTATTGATGCTGTCATACGTGGCCTTAAAATCAATAAAGAGATGGTGGGTATCGATTTGAAGTTCCTGGGTTATTTCCAAGATCTGCCGTAGTGTGAATATTTGGTCGATAGTGGACTTTCCTGGTCTGAAGCCACACTGATAAGGACCTATCAGGTTGTTGACGAATGGCTTCAGACGTTCACATAATACGACACAAAGGATCTTATATGCAATGTTAAGGAGACTGATGCCTCTGTAGTTGGCGCAGTTTAGAGGGTCTGCAACGAAACCCATACTGCCGGTCATTAAGATTCCTACGCATTTCCATACCCTTCGAAAGAAGCGACTTTAGTGCTATCGGTCAATAATTTGAGGGAGAAGATGATTCACATTTTGTTGTAATTTGCTGAACAAACACAGTTTTCCAACTACTTAGAACGAGCCTGGAAGAATTTGATAAATGGGAAAGCTTGCACAGGGGTTTTCTAGCGTGAAAAAACAAGTTCTTCAGAATAATAGCGGGGATACTATCTAGACCAGTGGATTTTTGTATGTACGAGTAAAACAGAAAGATTGGTGCAACATTACCCTTAACGAGCTCAAGAACTGGGGAAGCCATGACAATATCAGATAAGGTGGAATTTTTAGCGATCTGCCTTGCAAACTAGTTAGCTGTTTCGATGCTGCTGAATAATGGAGTGCCATTGAAAACAGTCGTAAGCACATGGTTTCAAGAATTTAGATTCAATATTTATATGGAGTCCATGAAGAAAATAAACTTTATTGGATTAAGATTAAAGATTTTGAATATTATGTTCCGTTTCAAAGTAAAAGATGTCTTCATAATTCAGAGTTGATCATAGCATACCCTTTTTAATTAGTTGCGATAATCGAGAACGTACTGTGGTTCCAAAAAAAGCAATAATTCTTGGTTTAAGACTCACTAAAGACTCATTTCCAGCTTAATCAAAGATTTCTTTAAATAAAGGTTTTGAATATTATGTAACGTTTCAAAGTAAAAGATGTCTTCATAATTTAGAATATATCAACATAGCCCCGTTTAATGCAGTAATTCTAGGTTTAAGACTCATTAAAGGTTTTAACAAGGTCGACGTATTAATTGATCTAAATGACTTCTAAGATTTCTTCCCTTCGGTTCAAATATTTACAAGGTTTAACTTCTAAAACTTCTTCAACTTTGATGACTTTAAAAAATAAATGTCAAAAGAAAGTCAAGTTAGATTTGATTATATTAAGCTTTTACTTCAAAAAGTTCAAGTACCTATCTATCGTAGTATCTACCTGCCATTCATAAAATTGTATCACTTCACTTCGGGAACGTCCTTCCCACTTCATCAGGGAATTAAATAAAACAAACAAGCATACAACAAAAAATGTTCGTCCAGGTCCACTCATCACACCATCATAATATTCTTACACCTTAATAGATAGTCCTTTTCCTCCAAATCCCCTCAACTACAAATAAGTACCTTCATATATTATGACAGCAACAACACAAAAATCCACCTCCTACTATTATCTACATTCCGTTATAGTAAAACATTCTATACATTTACGTCTATTCCATGGTGGGGCGTAAAAAAATACTATAACGCCAGAAAAAGATGAAGCAAACAAAACACATGCTCTTCGCTTTGTCGTCGCGTCGCGTAGCGTCTTTTGATTTTGGGAAGAGGAAATCGACAACAACGAGAAGCGTTCGAGCGTTCGCAGTACTGCACGCCGCCACAGCAAGGATACCAATTCCACTCCTAGAGCGAAGATCCTTTCTCGTTAAAGGTACATAGGTAATAAAATAGGCTAGGCTACCCGCCTAACCTACCTATCTTCTTGTCATTCGGAATTATCCACTTTGTCGTCTGTTGGTTCTGCTTGCTGATGGTGCTGTCGTTTGTGTCATTTCAAAGATGATGATGTTTCACATACATAGAGATAAATATAAAATATAAGAACAACCAAGAAAAACAAAAACAACTCAAAACAAAAAACAGGACAAAATATCATAATAATAAAGTGAAACGACGAGGAAACTACTTAATCAAGGACTTTTTATCACGGAAATGGATCTCTTTTTATATCCTTCGTCGACGACGGCAACGACTACGCTCGTCGTCCTCGTAGTCATCTACCTTCACACTACTCAAGACTCAGTATTCAACTCAGCTACTCTCTGTCTCTATTGCAATGTCTGAGAACTGTGAAGGGGGTGTTATTGTATTATTTCGTTTAGTTGTTGTAGATACTTAAAAGCCATCGGCAAGGATAAAGAGTGAGAATAGCGTACTATAAAGCGGGTTTTAGTGTTTCAAGGGGGAGCTGTATAATTTGTGTTAATTATTACGCGAACAAGAAAATGACGATTTAAACTTAACTCGAGAAAGAGAGCAGAGGGAGGGTTGGCAATAAACAAAATATTATACAAAACGAAACGTCAACAAAAACAAAATATCCTTGTAAAAAGCAACAATAATTTCACTCTATAACTCGCATCAAAACACTTACCTGAATTGTTTCCTGGGCGGAATACTTCCGATTGTAATCGACGTTGTTTGGCATTATGAACGTTAACGCTTGCTTGATGGCTTTTTATATACCGCTACCACTGCCGCTGCCACTGCCGACGCCGACACTGAGCCGCGCCGCGTGCTGATGTGATGTTCTTTCTTATCCTGATGAATGAATTGTGATTGTGAGTGATGTTTTGGATGTCCTGTTTAGTTGTTAGTCGTAGTGTAGGCACATTTAATTGTACTGAGACAGACACAGAGTGTATTGATAATTCCGTGATAAATAGTGATAAGCAACTCAATTGAGTGGATATTAATTCCAAAATAACAAGAGGGATGTTCATATATGATGATGAATTTTTAAGGACGATACTTCGATGTACGCGGACGGGAAGACACGACGACGGACAAAGGACGCGAAGCACGACAAGAATGATGACGATCGATGTGTGCTCTTTTATGATGTGTTCTTAAGACATGGACTTTTTATTTGGATTAATTGTGAGTGTGTGTTATCCTTGCTGTTATAGGTCATTGTTGTTGGAGCATGATGTGAGGAATGTGCAAGCACATGTCCTAAAATCCACTCTCTGCTCATAAAATTCATTTCATTGAAAGCTTTGCTTAGCACTGCAATAAATAAAAGAAGAAGATAAAACGTTAATAAAGAAGTTCAAAAGAGAATGGAAAATAAAGGATAAAAGTAGTATCAATGAAAGTGTAAATAGTATGTTGTGTCCTGTAACCAGCTTATGCAGCAGATGCCAGAAAATACAAAAAATTGTCACATTGTCAAGAGGGAATGATGCCACAGTTAAAAAGTATCAAGGAACATTAACATGGTGGAAGTGCGTTATGCTTCGTGGAGGGAATCACAATAAAAACAAACAGTGTGATTTTCAAGTTTTCACAGGACTAATTTTCAAAGTTGGAATAAATAAGTAAAGCAAATTAAGTTTAATGATCCTACGACACATTCAGACAAAAGATTAGAACAGTTATTTATTGCAAATTTTGTTGACCATAATAATAAGGCTTATACCATAATTACATAGGTACTTATATTTTATTAACTTTCCATAGGAAGTTATTGTAATGGGACCGATTTGTCGAATTGAAAATTTTTACATTACTCGACGTTTCAAGGTCCGTAGAGTCGAAATATAAGATTTTTAGAAAGATGTCTGTGCGTGCGTCGTCCATAGCTCAAGAAGATGTTCAAATGGTAGACATGTGCATTCAAGAGGACACAAGCGTCCACAGGTTTTTTTCAAAACCCAACCCTGTCTATAACTCCTACTCTCACCTCCCCGCCTAGTAGCATAACTGGAGTTGTTTCCACTAAGGCACCTCTCCTTATCCAGATGGCTGCGGACGAATTCTCGAGATGGAATCAACGGTGGCGTCTACAGTTCCAGTAAGGTTGAACTACTTATTGAACACCTTATAGGGCTTCTACGACTACTTCGGAGCCCAGGCCTATAAGAAGCGGTATATCCGGCCCCCCATCCTTGGAGTTATACTAAGGATCGGAAAAAATACATTAGTTGCAAAGGACCAACAAGTGGACGGATTTACTATTGGCAACGCAAGCAAACCAAATAAGGACAACGAACTTCGGATCTGTACGTTCAATGTTAGCTCCCTTAACAGAGCTTGTGCAGCCGAATAATTAGCGGAAGCCCTAAACTGCTGCAAGGCAGATATTACAGCCATCCAAGAAGTGCGATGGGATGGACTGGGCAAACGCAAACTAAAAGATTGCGATATATACTACGGCGACTGCTACCGAGAACAAAGACAGCGTCTATTTGGGTGTCGATTTGTTGTTAGAACTAGAATCAGGCAAAAAGTCTTGAGTTTAAACAGTGCGAATCACGACAATCTGCAACATTATCTAATATGTGCGCATAATCCAACAGAGGAACCAAAAGTTAAAAAAAAGCTCCCAAGGGTACCAGCTACGAACGGAAGCCTGTAAAGACAATCAGGGGAGCATCATTGTAGAACCGGCGTCTATGTTGAGAATATGAAAAGACCACTTCGGTAAAATTATGTAACTGCGATGACGAACAGAATTCCACTGTAAAGGAGATAGAACCACTCAATCTAGGCGACGCAGATCAACAATTCCTCCTACCCGACCTTGACGAAGTGAAGACAGCTATATCTTAACTGAAGTCAAACAAAGCTGCTGGAGCTGACGACATTGCCGCTGAACTATTTAAAGTAGGAGGCGATGAATTGGTAGGGAGCATGCACCAACTCATCTGCAAAATATGGTCGAAAGAAAGCATACCCGATGAGTGGAATCCCAGCATAGTTTGCCCGTACATAAAAAAGGAGAACCTCTTAATTGTGCCAACTACAGAGGCATCAGTCACCTTAACATTGCATATACGATCCTTTATGCCGTATTATGTGAACGTCTGAAGCCGTTCGTCAACAACCTGATAGGTCCTTATCGGTGTGGCTTCAGACCAGGAAAGACCAAATTTTCACAATTTCAAATCAACACCCACCATCTCTTTATGGATTTTAAGGCCGCGTATGACAGCTTTCATAGAGAAGAGCTCTACAGAGCGATGTCTAGTTTTGGCATCCTTGTCAAACTTATCCGTTTGTGTAGAATGGATGGACGATGGAGAATGCACGCTGCGCAATCAAGGTTGGAAAAGATCTTACCGATGCATTTGATGTCAAAAAAGGTTTTAGACAAGGCGATGCACTGTCATGCGACTTCTTCAACATCGTTCTGGAAAGAGTTGTGCAAAACTCAACTGTCAACACTAGAGGCACAATCTTCCAAAGGTCCATCCAATTACTCGGATACGCAGATGATATTGACATAATTGGAAGATCAAAGCGTGATGTCAGTGGAGCGTTTTTGAGCATTGCGACGAAAGCGAAGAAGATGGGTTTAGTGGTCAATGAGGGCAAGACCAAGCATATGCTGTTATCAAAAAAGGACAGTGAACAACGACGTCTTGGACAAAATGCCACCGTGGGCAGCTATAACTTTGAGGTAGTTAAGGACTTTGTGTACCTAGGCACCGCTATTAATACAGACATAGACAGCAACGACAAATTTTTCGGGTGATTTTTGGTCCCGTACGCATAGATGAAGAATGGAAGAGAAGATATAACGACGAACTGTACGGGCTGTATAGCGACACTGACCTAGTTAGCAGGATTGAAGTCCAACGGCTTAGATGGTTGGGTCATATAGAGCTAATGGACATCAACGCTCCAGCCCGGAGGGTCTTCGAATCCAATCCCAAGGGACGGCGCAGTAGAGGAAGACCGTGATTCAGGTGAGTGAAGACCTTAACCAACTTGGCATGCGAAACTAGAGACAGCTAGCTAGGGACCGAGCTGGCTGGAGACGCATGTTGGTTGAGGCCCAGGTCCACCCCGGACTGTAGCACCACTTTAAGTAAGTATAAGGATGATGCAATTAGGGTTACATATGAGGCTCTCTTGTACTAGAAGGGCAACATAAACAAACAAAAGGTTCGTTACAGGTGTGAGTCGAACACCTATGTGATTGTAGAAAAGCCTCTTAATTTGCCGAAGGCTACCGATTGGATGAGACAAACAGTCCTTACTTTTTTCGTTTTCTAAAATACCGAGTTTATGAAATCCCGTCTCTTAAAATCCCGCTTATCCAATATCTCGATCATATACGAATCCCGACAATCCCGTTTTTTACAAGATACGTGCACTAATCTAAATAACAACAGGAGTGAAAAGTTCTTATGTTAAATAAGTTTACTTTTTTTACTGTACGTAAAGATTCATTTTTGTTCACAATAATAAATCTGGCACAAACAATATTGCATCCTACAGCAAATCAACCTCTCGATAACGGTTTTACCGCTATCGTTGACTTTGTTAATTGATTTGAGTTTGTTTTAAAAGAATACTATTTTAGTTTATATCCTTATTTTTGAGATGTTGGATTTGTAAAAGGTTACAATGAAATGAATCTAGAAAAATATCTTATTTTTTTATTTGTTTAATTTTTCTCTAATTTCGAATTTGCAATCAAAACTAGTTGTTTAACTTTAAAAAATCGCCCGATTTTTAAAAACAAAAGTAACTAGCTTTGATTGCAAAATCGGGATTGTAAAAACGGGATTATAAAAATCGGGATTACCAAAAACAAGATTATAAAAAGCAGAATTATAAAAACGGGATTTTAAGAAACGTTTTAAATTCAAGAGAAGTTAGGCAAAATTACTACCGTATTAAAGGCAAGCTGAGATCCTGTGTGAAAAAGCTTCTCCATCTAGATAAGTTCTTAGCTAATGCCAAACTCAGATGTGGCTCAGTACAGTTCTTCACTGTAGATGCTGTCATATTCTGCCTTGAAATCGATGAAAATTGGTGGGTGTCGATTTGATGTTCTTTGGTTTTTTTCAACATCTGTCGTCATAGGAATATTTGATAGACTGTGAATTTTTTTGGTGTAATTCCACAATTTTAAGGATCTATCTATCAGACATTCGAATAATCGATATTAAGGAGGTTTATTCCTTTATAGTTGGTGCATTTTAGAGCGTCTTCTTTTTTTCAGAATCGGGAAAACAATTTTGAGATTCCACTCATCGGTCATGCTTTTTTCCGACCATATCTTACAGATAAGTTGGTGCATGCTCCTAACCAAATTATCTCCAGCTAATTTTAACAGCTTGGCATTGAAGCCATCTTTTTTTTTATAATAAGCTCACGCTCAAGGGAATAATATTACCCTTATTATGTAGACACAGTGTAAGCACTAGGAAAGGGGAGAGGGGTTGAAAGGAGATGTCGGTGCACATAGGTTTTGAATTCCTGAATTTTGCAATGGCTGGGAAAGACACAGTGTGGCAAGGCATTCCACATTCGCTTAGTACGGCTAAAGAACGGATCTCTGTACTTGACAGTACGACCGAAGTTGGGCTAGAGGGTATATTGATGAGCATTCCTAGGAGTGCGAGTATTATGGTTTAACTGTTTAAGGGGAGGAATGCAACAGGCTATTTCTCTAGAGCATAAACCGTTAAAATAACGGTAAAATGGGATGAGACAAGAAACATTTCGACAATGTTCAAGCAATCTAAATGCTCTACGTTCAATACTGTCCAAGAGGCTCAAGTAAGTTGCATGACCACCAGCCCAGATATGGGAGTTATACTCAAGCTTTGGACGTATATAAGTCAGATCTGAGAGGGAGACAAACTTCTTGCATCGCTTTAGAAAACCCAAACATCTTGCGGCATTTTTCGCGACATCGCTTTTGTGATAGTTCCACAAAAGGTGGTTGTGATACACATACCGAGAATATCGAGATGCTCATGGCTGAAACACATACACGCTTCAGCTTCGGCTTCGCCTGACGTTTATGAGTTCAGCCATAGGAATTCAATGCATGCTATCACAATGGAGCTTCGACCTCACGTTTCGTTTGACAATCGTAAGGAAAAGAACATAGTGTAACGTAATGTGACTCCAAACGGAAGCTCTAGTTCAATTATCTGAACATTTGCTTTGTCTGACAGCTCATCAGCTGTTAAAAAATGTCAACAAACAAAATATTTGCTCTTTGGAGGGATGAAATAATAGAAATGTCATTCAAAGCAACCTCGAAGCAGGCCTAACGTAACGCAGACGAAGCCGAAGCTGAAGCGTGTATGTGTTTCAGCCATCAGTCTCCTCGATGCAAGTGCCATCTATGGATAATGGCAAGGGGGGTATATCTCGCTTTACAGATCATGACAACATTGGGTTTTCGGAACATAAGACTCCACGCGGGTTTTTGGTTTTTTGGAAATTTAATAAGCTTATCATATTTTGTCGTTGAAGTTCCTCATCCGAAGAAGTGGGATGTGAATCTGAAAACGAATATGAAAAGCTAATAGCACTATCGTCAGAGAAACAATGTATTGGAATAGAAGTCGCAGACAGGAGATCATTAATAAAAATGAGAAAGAGTGTTGGAGATAGAACAGAGCTGCTGCGGCTTTGTTAAACTTGAGCTTAAATAAGGCAATCTCTACTTCGTCTAAGTCGGGAAGAAGGGATTGTTGGCTTTCGTCGTCTGTACTGAATGGATCATCCTGTCTGACAGCAGAATTCGGTTCGTCATCGCCGTTATACAGTCTGCAGAAATGGCCATATACTCAGCATTAATTTCAGTTCTTCTATAATGTTGATGAACTTGTGAATTTCGGAATCTTAGACCGCACGCTTCGTATACTCTCTCTATCTCTCTCTATACAGTACCACTTTGCTTGCCTCTTGTTTGGCTGTATTTGCCTACTGATATTTCTGATTAAACCAGGGCTTTCTTTTTAGTGGCTGTTTGGAACCAAGCATGTAAGAAATGCCTTCTCTGATTGTCTTAGCAATGTAGATAACTTCGAAAGAGGTTAATTCTGACTCGGGAGGAGAAGGACGTTTTTCGAGGTTGCATCTTCTTCCAATACTCCCTCTTTTGCGTAAGCTCTGAAAACCCGAATTTTTACCTTGGCTACAACAAGGTCAACGAGTCAATGTTAGCTCCTCTGGAATTTCGGACATATATGATACTGAATGCGTGTCTAGCGTCGATCGCACGCTGGTCAATCTGGTTGACGGTAGATTGGTCTGGAGCATTTCAAGTTTTGTCTGTATATTGGGGTGCGGAAAATGCGTTCTGACTACCCCATAACATTTCGCTCCCTATCATTTATATCTTTATTTTTCCTCATTTTCGATGGTTGGAATAAATAGGTATTACCATAACCAATATGAAATGGCTGACATAAAAAAATCTTTCGGTTTTCCACCAACCTAAAATTCAATATTATGACACAAATATTTTTGTTTCCATAGCATTGAATTAAACATGTTATCGTTTCGACTTATTTCGACATATCAAAAGGTTTAATCTTGGATAATAGCCCCGAGGACACGACTATAAAACAGATAATCGCCAAACATTATAGTTTCAAAACTTCTAACACATAAAACCACATTTAAATCACTAACAGATTGTTATATTTTTGAATTAACTGACCTCGTATTTGTTTCCAACTTATATTTACGTATTTAATAGGTCGTGTGTGGCTGATAAGTCTACAATTAAATCCGACTCTTTTCTCTAAATCCAAAAACCCTTGTCAACCCAAATATTTGAAAAAAACTAATTGCCCAACGGGTTACAAAATAGAACGAAAAATTGAACAAAACAAAACATAACACAAAACAAACAACCCAAAACCACACTAAATTCCGATGATAAAATCGCGCCATTATGGCTACAGAGCCTTTTTTCAAAAAAAAAAAAATATCCTCGATTTTCTCTTCCATTCAACACTCAAAGGCTATTGACATTATCTTGTCCCCATATCTCTAATCCTGCAACAAAATTGTTGTTCATATTGCGAAGCAGCAAAACATGAAAATACTCGAACTCATACTCGAATATTAGGCCACATAAGAACCGCACAAGAAAATAAGGCCCACACAAAATACCCGGGTGCCTGCTGCAAAACGTCCCCAATCCGTTTGAAGTTCCTTCTAATGGGTGTTATTTTGGAATGTGATGCGGCTTTAGTTTAGATGCCTTCTTCCCTTAAAAGTTGTAGGTATATATAAATGTATAGAAACTTCTCATTGTTTTGGTGTAGAGCCGGGCCGGGTGTATGTCGTCGTAGTCGTCATGGTGCACGTGTTACGAAACAATTAAGCTCCAATGGTGCTGTATTATACACATCAAGGTATCATCCTAAATTGTCCTCGTTTTGTTGTGGCAAAAAAGTCACGTTTTTTCCTCATTTTCCCAACACCACCACCCCCATATATCCCCTTCCTATCTCACCCCATCAAACAGGGAAGAAAAAACAAAAGAACTAAGAGCAACATACAAAATAAAAATGGTGGCACATCCAGCTAATCCCAAGATAAATGACTGATAACTGGAACAGCGACACTGGAGCAAAGGTGGCTGGTAATTGTACCTCAAAATGTTGTGTTGTGTTGAGTTCCTTTTGTGTAGGTTTTCCTATCCCTAATTATATCAGTCTTTAGTGTGAAGACTGTGATGGAAGCCGGGAATGACACTTGAATAGAGATAGAGATAGAGAGAGCTTCTTTATTCTAATTCGAATCCGCATAACTATGTGAGTAAAGAAAAGTTCAATTCGTTATTTCGTTATTCTATTCCCATTCCTATTCCCATTCCATTCGGGCTTCAGCGCTGAGGCTATGTTTCAAGAATGAAGACTGAACTAACTATACTTTGGAAAATGTAGATATCTTCGTCTTCTACAAAATTTCAGTGTCCCAAGGGGGTGAGACAATAAATTTAGTCTAGGCACGTAGATTTTGTGAATGACTTTTTCTCGTTTTTCCTTCTGTGAGTTTGTGTGTGTTTTTCCTCCTTTAGTTGTTGTTGGGAAGACTCAAGACTGAACTACAACTGAATCAACTCAGTCAAGAAGAATCCCGCAGCATCTTTATAAAGGTGCGGCAACGAGGAAGAATCAGAAGAACAACCCCTCGAATAAGGACGACATAACGCCACCAAAAACACCAACGAGAGAAATAAAACTCTGGAATTCAAAAATGTATACCAAAAGGCGTAAGGTATCATTTTATCGTCCTGTGAATTTTGTATCTGTATAGAAGTGTGTGTTTGTGTGTGAGTGTTTATTCCTGCGTAGGTTTATATGATGGAGAAAGTTCACTATGGAATGGCTGAGCTGAAAAACAACAACTGTAATAGAATAAAGAATAAACAAAAAGAAGAAAGTAATGCAATTCGTGCGGTACCGTATACGACAAGGACGACGACGATGTAGTTCGTACTTTAAATGTGATGCGATGGTGTAGCTTAAGGGCGCCTCCTGTGGAAATGTGGATGTGGAAATCCAGATTCAGTTGAAAAGGCGAAGAAGCGAAAGGAAGAAGTGCAGAACTGGAACAAAATAGTATGTGGGGTTGGGAAGGCATCATTTTACATTTAGGTGATGTGTCTTGTGAGGTAAGGTGGTGGGAGGTTTTGATGTATTTTTGTTTGTGTAACTGTGATAAGAATACGAATTCTTTTGGTAAACAACACACGGCCAGAATAATGGTAGTTTTGTGAACGCGTTTTCTTTTTTTCTCATTTCTTTGCATCGTTGTTTCTACTTCGTTTCCTTTTGATAGGAACTTGGTAGTAAGTTATAGATATGTATGTCTATGAATGGAAGAATGGAGAAGGTTTACCTTTTTCCTACTTCTGGTATATTTGTTCTGTTATGCTTATGTTAAGCACAGTGGTTTCGAAATATTTTTAAAGTGTCCGATGTTGAAGAGATTTCAAAAGGATCTTACAATAAGTTTGTTTGGGTGTGTAGAAAGTAAACATTAATTGACCTAGTTTTTAGTTTTATGTACCTATTTAATCCTGGTAAGAAAATGAAATTGAATCAGTGTGTTTAGAACGGAATGATTTTTAACGAAAGATAAGACACGAAATTTGTTTAGAAACTCCATTAAAAATATGGTGAAATTTGAAACGGAATGTATACAAATTTTAAGTTATGGATTCCTACAAGTTTAAAACTTCATCCAGTGCTAGGATATCTTAAATATACTTACGCCTTTGATTATTAATTTATTTTTCATTTTACTTTCACAGAAACAAATATCCCTTTTATTAAGTAGTAGTGTACACACTTTTAAAATAAAAAAAATCTAGAGTAAAATTTACCAAACAAAATTTAAAAAAATTGAGTGACGCAACTAGGGCCTAGTGACTAACAACTCTCAACCATTCATGTGTGCGAGTACTGTAATCAGGGATGGAGGGGACTTACAGTTTCAAGCCGAATCCGAACGGCGAATTTAAGAAAGCAATTTTCATGATAAGAACTACTCCTGGAAAATTTGTCAATTCCTTGCAAGACGCAGTACCAGTGAAAAAACTTTAGATGGCATGGCAGTCCATCGCAGTAACCATCATGCCACGGGTACTAATAATTTACAAAAAATAAAAAAAAAATTAACTTTACATATCACTATTTGTTGTTATGATTTTTTGTTGATTTCTTTTGCTTAGTACCGAGTAGGGCCTCCTCTACTCCGTGTACACCGTTTAAGCCTATGTGGTAAGCTTTCGATCAGATGCCTTAAATATTCTTTGCGTATACCCTCCGACCGGGCTTTTAACGCGTTTATGAGCTCCTGTTTATTGTTGACACTGCTGTGGTTTTCTTTGTGGGTTCTTTTTAACTGGTCCCATAAATACTCAATCGTATTGAGGTCTAGGCTCCTTGCTGGCCATGAAAAAAGTTCATTCTCCATCTATGCGTACGGGACCAAAAATCACACGGATAATTTTTCTCTCGAAGCATCCTAAGACGTTCTCATTTTTCTTTGACAGGGTCCAGGCCTCAGCGCCATAAATGAGAACCGGGATTTTGAGTGTCTTTAGATGGTGATTTTAGATGCTCGAGAAAGGACTTTACTTCTTAATTGCCTTCTAAGTCCAAAGAAGCAGCGATTTGCAAGAGTTATTCTTCGTTTGATTTCAGCGCTGGTTTCGTTGTCTGTTTTTATAGCGGTGTCTAGGTACACTCGAAGTTATATTATGTCCTTTTTTGATGACAGCATATACATTGACCACTAAACCCATCTTCTTCGCTTTCGTCGTAATGCTCAAAAACGTTCCACTAAGATCACGCTTTGATCTTCCAATTATGTCAATATCATCTGCGTTTTCGAATAATTGGATGGACCTTTGGAAAAGTGTTGACGGTTGAGTTTTGCACAACTCTTTCCAGAACGATGTTGAAGAAGTCGCATGACAGTGCATCGCCTTGTCTAAAACCTTTTTTGACATCAAATGCATCGGTGAGTTCTTTTCCGATCTTGATAGAGCAGCGTGCATTCTCCATCGTCATTCTACACAAACGGATAAGTTTGACAAGGATGCCAAAACTAGACATCGCTCTGTAGAGCTCCTCCCTATGGATGCTGTACGCGGCCTTAACATCGATAAAGAGATGGTGGGTATCGATTTAAAGCTCATGGGTTTTTTTCAAAGATCTGCCGTAGTGTGAAAATTTGGTCGATAGTGGACTTTCGTGGTCTGAAGGCACACTGATAAGGACCTATCAAGTTGTTGACGAACGGCTTCAGACGTTCACATAATACGGCAGAAATGATCTTATATGCAATATTAAGGTGACTGATGCCTCTGTAGTTGGCACAATTAAGAGGGTCTCCTTTTTATGTATCGGGCAAACTAGGCTGGGATTCCACTCATTGGGTATGCTTTCTTCCGACCATATTTTGCAGATGAGTTGGTGCATGCTCCCTACCAAGTCATCGCATGCTGCTTTAAATAGTTCAGGGGCAATGCCGTCAGCTCCAGCAGCTTTGTTTGTCCTTAGTTTAGATACTGCTATCTTCGCTTCGTCTAGGTCGGGTAGGCGGAATTGTTTATCTGCGTCGCCTAGGTGGTTCTATCTCCCTTACAGTGGAATTCGGTTTGTCATCGCCGTTGCATAATTTTTCGAAGTGGTCTTTCCATATTCTTAACATAGACTGCGGTTTTACAGTGATGCTCCCTGATCGTCTTTACAACCTTCCGTTCGTGGCTGGTACTCTTGGGAGGTTTTTTTTTAACTTTTGGTTAAATTTACGAACCTCATTCCTGTTCTGACATCAATCTATATCTCCTCGATCGCGCGCTTCTCGTGCTCTCTTTTTTCCGTCTAAGAAGCGGGTGTTCCTCTCTCCTCTTCAGAGCTTGCGAGCAGATCTGGTCCTTCTGTGCAGCTCCGTTTTGTATACCTCTTGTTTCGCGGCGTGCGCTTGCCGCCATTCGTCGTCAAACCAGTGGTTTCGCTTTTGTGGCCGTGTGAAACCTTGCACTTCTGCCACTGGTTTTCAATGCTTAATGCAGGCAGCATAGGACTCCTTAAGAGGTTACTAGAGACTCGATCGGAAAAGGACATGACAATCTCTTGCAATTGTAGCCGTCTAACCTCAAAACTTCTCACAGTACTTCCTTGTTTTGGCTTGGACCGGGATACTCGTAGCCGTACCTTGGCTACAACGAGGTAGTGGTCCGAGTCAATATCCTGTATACTGGAGAAGTGTCGTGCATCGATTGCAATGTGGTCAATCTGGTTGACAGTTGATGAGAATGAATCCTTTGTCGGAGGTGGTGTCGTGCAGGCTGTATCTCCCGATTGTGCCACCAAATATGTTTTCTCTTCCTAGCTTGGCGTTAAAATCTCCTAAGATAATTTTAATGTCATTGCCAGGGCACTGCTCAGTCTTGTCCAAGAGCTCGAAGAATATGTCTTACTAGTTGCTGAAAATTGGACTTTTGTAAAGTGCAGTAAAGCCCAGTATTGGAAGTTGGGTTTTTTGCACTTGGCCTTATTTCACGGCATTCGGACTAATATATGATTCGTGATTCAACACATCATCCCCACAATATATAGCCACCTTATGGAGCCATATGTTTTCATCGAAGATAACGTCAGTCAGTGTTATCGCGCCATGATTGAGGTTTCTTGAGCCGAATTGGAAAATATGGACTTGGAAGACAGGAAGGTGCCACAATAGAAGAGTAAGTTTTATAAGCTTAATATTTAAATAATAGACCAGTTTCGACTAAAATGTATGAATGCGTCCTTGAAGATTGGGTTCAACAAATCGATCGCTGCAAACGGCCCTGCGGTGGACGTATGAATGAAGTCGCTTTGCATTCATAAATGCTTTGATTGTTATTAAAGGTGCTAATTAAGCTTTTAAAATGTATCCTTGTTGGAAAACCCTTCATAAAATGCTATAGTTTCATTTTTTTAACAAAGCCACAAACTCCATTAATCCGAACATTGTGTTTGCTTCAATCTCAAACTCATTGTATCAAAAAGTCTTTCACCTTCACTGATTAATTGAGCCTTCAACCTACACTACCATGAATCAAAAATGACAATAAAATAAAAACCAAAGAAAGAAATACAAACCTACTCTTCTTATCAATTATTAATAACCCATTCTTTTTTTATTCGAAAATTGTGTTCCCCTCTTGATTCTTTATTTATTTATCCTCTGCGATCCCTCCCGTCCCCCTTTTCTCATCACCCACACACATATTTTACTGCATCATATCGTAATAAAGCCCAATTGCAACAACTCATTGGTGGTAAGGTAGATATGTATAAAATGTAAAAGGTAGGTAGATATGTGGGATTGTTGAAAATATATACCCTCTAGCGTATTTGACCAGCATTATCAACTCTTTGTAGACATAGCAGCAACAGCAGCCGAATCACATCCCTTGAGACTTGGACATCATGCACTTCACAAAGACCTTCCAAAAATATAGCCTGGTGGTCAATATTATCCTGTTTCAGAGTATTGAATTATAGAAAGCCCGTCACTCAAATAAACTGTATCCTTGATGATTTTCTATTAAGTTTCTATACCTACATACATGTATGAAGCAGGAATAGAAAGGGAGTATAGAGCTCCTTATACCTTCCATAACCATACCGACTGACGAAAATTTGATCCCTAAAATCAAACTAATACACATAAGCCAAAAGCAACCAATTCAACAAGAACACACAAAAAAAACAAAAAGCAAATTTGGGGGAGGTGAGGACATGAATTAAGGATATTTCTGTGTTAATTTAATCTTGCTCCTTTTTTTGCTTTGCCATTGCACTCTCTTTGCTTAGCTTATGTCCATCTTATATTGAACAAAATTACTCATTGGAGTTTGTTCTATAAGGATAAGGACGTATTTGTATATGTATTTTGTTTTGGACTTTTATTGCATACTTCATTAAGTCCATTAGTCAAACAAACAAATATAGAAAGAGAAAAGCTGCCAAACCAAAAAGAGGAGTGATTCACAACTTATTTGTTTTGCTCAACGAAATCCATCAGAGAATAAAGGAATGGGGAACAGCAACAGCCAACAGCCAAAACAACAATAACAACAAGAAACGAAAAAAAGAAAGGATAATTCCAACCGGAAAAGGACGAACAAGAGAGGCAAAGTAATAATTGGAAATCAGCAGGATTTTAGACCGAAAGGAACAAAAAAAAAGGATTTTCCTGTATTTTATTTTTTCTATTTAACCACCCTGAAGTATGTATCTTATACCAAGAAGGGTATAATGAAGGGGGTTATTGAATGGGGAGCTTTTAATTCGATTAAAACCTCCGCTACAATAATGAGGGGTGCTGCACTTTAGTACCCTTAGAAGTTCATCATTTATACCCAAACACATACATACTTAGTTGAAATGTAAACATATACCTTCTAACAACACACAAACACGTATAGATATGTACATATATCAACAGAAAATGAAAATGAAAATGAAATCCTTTTCTACATCGAAAACAAATTAAAACCCAAGATGACATCACATTAAACTACCGACTACAGACCACCCAACCAACCCATCAAATGACATAACTTTTCAACCCTCTTGGAAAACAAATGTAAACAAAATTTTCTCATATACATTCCATCAGGATTATGATAAGTATCCACATCCACATTCCCTTGGCTAATGGATCCCCAAAATACCATCAAGGATGTCTTTCACTTTCTATATCTCTCTCTTGAAAACAACAACAACGAAAACAACAGGATGCATATAGACCAGATACATAGACAACAGAGGGTGGGGGCGATATATGAAATAATAATTTACTTGGACACCAACAACTACAACAAACAAACAAACAAAAACCACCCCTCATCATCATCATCATCCATGAGATGTGATATGAGATGAGATAATAATTCAGGATGATGTCCTTGATGATAAAAATTAGTCACATTCTGTAGTAGCTACATATGTATAAGAGTACCTCTGAATTAAATATGATATTTCGATTATACTTATTGTGGATTACAAGTGTCATCACTGGCAAACCATATGTTATCCTCTTTCATCCACTCACTCGAATAATTTACCTACCATCCAGAGATCACAGAAGATTCATCGGCTTGTCATAAAAGGTATCCAAATAAATTAACAGTTGCATTATTGCGGAATATGTCATCCCAGACGGCTAGCTGATGCAGGGACAGTCGCGGTCAGTGGTGGAGCGATGTTGCAGGACAATGCACTATGTTGGTTCATCCTTTTGTTGGCGCCATAAGCCCATTAATCACTAAATCACAACATAAACTGCACTGATGGCTGCTTGAACATGACGGATGTATAGAAGAGGGACTGATGGCACTATGTTGGGGTTTGAGGGTAGGTATATCCTATTTCCCTTTGACTTTTCAATTTAATCTATATTATTCCACTTGCACTCGGTATAGGGTTGTTTTATACATCATATTCCTTCGCCTACTATTTTAAAACACCCATACTTAACTTTTTAGTAGATCAACATCATCACACTTGCACACAAATATTCACACACAAAGATACACTCACTCAATTACTCACGAACTCACACGTAGGTGGAGATAAACAAACGTATCCTCTGTCTGCAAGGATATATATTTTTGTTTGTATTTTATTTATAATTCGAGAAAATCGCGAACGCAACCGTGGGAATTATTTGACATTCGATCACACTTGATTAGAGAGAGAGAGGGTGGTGGAGACTTATCTTTTGATCAAACATTAAAAAGGATAACAACAAATTTATGACTTAGAGAGAAAAAGAAAAGAACGGTTGATAGGGAATTATTGTGTATCGCGCACAACCCCCCCAAACAGACCTAAGGGATTCTATCGGAATGACGAGAATGAAGAGCACAGAACACACACGCAAAACCGGTCGCAATGAATTCCGAACATAAACTGAGTCTAAAACTCGGAGAATATAGCCTTGACTAAGGGTGCTTGCTCTGTATACCTACCCCTCCGGAACATATGGGGGTGTATAATTATTTTCCGTCTGTCTGTCTACACTCTACTCATTGGCATTCGTCTCTGGTGGAATGGTGGAATGGGAAGAGAACAAGAGGTGAATTTGTCAAAAGAGAAGAAATTGCTTTGCTTTGACTTTTGAAGGGAGGAAATATGCGAGAGAGAAATTCTCTTGGTCCTTTGTGTGGCTTTGGTCAGGACTCAGGGCACAGGACAGCACTCAAGACCATGAGAGATAAAAACAACCGGGAGTTTTTATTTTGTTTGAGAGTAGGTATAAAGTTGTAAAGAGGACTAGAACAACCCTTGCTGTTGTAACAAGTGCTTTTGGTATTCTCCTTTGACACAAAAGGGCAAATAATTGTTGTCAATGTCGGCAATTCCTTCATTTTCAAAAACGGAAAGGTATAGGCAGAAGCAAAAGGCAGACAAAATCATATAAAATCATATAAAAGATGTGAGGGGTTGAGAGTTTTGAGAATGATTTGTTTTTGCTTAGAGAATTCCGTTATAGTTAGCCTTGCAAGCGACACGCGACGGTGATGTCGATGTAGGTTTATGTCAAAATCTTTTAATATACAATGGGAGTAAAGTTTTTTGGTAGGCAGAAAATAGTAATACATTTACAGAAAGGACATTTAGAAGAATAGTTTTTTAACTTTGATGATTTTCAATAGATTCCTATAAAGTTAGGTTAATTGTTTAAAGGAAAAAATGAAGGCAGATACAATGCTTGAAGTGAAAAATAGAATAAGTATAATATTATAAATGGTAGAATGCAAAATGTGGCTTACGAATTTGGTAAAACAAAGTGAAAAATTTAGTTGCGATTTTTCTACATCTAGTAAGAAAAGGGGAAGGCAAGAGAACGATAACTCAGGCGACAAGATATTATAACGGATTTGTATAGACCAGTTAAAAACAAGCATTTTTTATTATGGGAGGAGGGGTCTATCTCCCCCCGTTTAGGCTTTATATTATTTAAAATGGAAAAAAAATTGTTAAAAAAATAAAGGTTATACTTACAATTTTTTAAAGCCAATATTCTGTTCTATTAGCCACTTTCAAAATCAAGTCAAAACTATGTCTAGTTTTTGAAAGAAATATTTTTAATCTCAAATTTTGAGTTAAAAAAAGTTAAAAAAAAGGTTTAAAGTGTAACTTTTCAATACTTTAAGATTATCTACTATTGTTTTATTTTAGAATTTATTGCTCTTAATTGTTTTTGATCAAAAACTGAAAACTAGATGATTTTATGTCTTCTAGTTCTTGAGAAAATTAACAAAAACAAAATAGAAGACCCCTCCCACACATAGTAAAATGCTTGTTTTTAACTGTTTTATACAAATCCGTCATTAAACTTTGTCGGCTGAGTTATCGTACCCTCCCCAAGGGGAAAATCGAAGTAACAATTTTCCGAAGCTATGGCACAGTCCGTCTTATTTTTTGCCTTACCCTGGTAATCGGCCCTACCGAAGCTAAACTTTCCCTACTGACCTACTCGTGAGATCTTTATTTGTTTTTTCCCCGCCCATAGGCGCTACTGACAATACTAACTTTTAAGCAATCGCCGACTTTGAGGGTGATCTTTAGGCCTTTAACCAGGAGACCGTAATGGGGAGTATTGAGATAGCATTGGAACTTCCGATGCTGTGATGCTTTCCAAACCCTCAGGGAGCAGAATGAGTTACAGCCGTAGTAATCCTGTGCTTCCTAAGCCGACTTACCCAGCCAAGCCCTCGGGTAGCAAAGTTAGCCATAGTTGAGCTACTCTGGGAAATTAAAAGGCTTCAGGCATTCTTTTCAGAAAAAAGTTCTTTACAAAATTGCCAAAAATAAGGTGACAAGACCGACACCAAAACGGCCTCGGGTGCACAACGCCAGCACTCCCCTCAATCCTATCAAGGAACAATCCAGTTTCAGTGACGTCGCGAAGGGAAACGTCGTGGTTACGGTCATTGACAGGAGCGATGGTGATGGCGCAATATCGGCTGATGGTTGGCAGTTGGTCAAGGTTAAGCTCTCGGGTGGCTTCCAGGACCACTTCCTTTCATAAGCGATGAGGGTTGGCATCAAGGCCACGTCAAACTCATGGTTTGTGACGACAAGAGGTCTTGTGACTTATACAAGCTCGCTGTCAGCCGGTTAGGTGAAGTTTGGCCAGGTGCGAAGCTCGGGGTAATTGCTATGGAAGACATTCATAGCGGACCAAGAGCCCGCATTTGGATTACAATCGAGATGATCAGAGTTTGTAACCCGTCCCTTTCGACGCAATACTGGAATATAGCCAAGCTAGAGGAAGTAAATGGTCTTTATAGGAGTGCCATTGTGGTACTCAATAAAGAATCCTTGGCTCCTTTAGCCCTAAACGAGGGCTCTATAAAATATGGCTTCGAATCCATTAAAATTCGAATCTATAAAAAAGATGAGGTTAACACGGAAAGCGGGCCTCTAAAAACAACCGAAGGTGAACTAGCGGTTGGTGGGCCTGGGACGTCGTCTCCTCTCCTTGCAGAGGGTGACGATGCATCCATGCCCTCTCCAATCGCGACTCCACCCTCTAAAAAAGTCATAGACAGTCCATTCTTAATGGAGACTGAGGACGACCTTAACATGATCCTTCTGCGCGAGGACGAACTCTTGGGCTCATCGTCAGACTCAGAGGATCAGAACAAAACCGTGGGGGAGCTTGATCTGCCTAACTGTAGCCAAAATGCTCCAACGCTCCGTAAAGGCCTCGGTCTCACTTCTTCTCCGTCTGGCAAGAAACGGGGAAGACATTGTCCTGATCCAAGAGCCATAGATTGTGGGATCCGTTGTTGCATACTAGTGAAACGTAGAATTAATGTATTTTTAATCCATCATTTCAGTGACAAAGATACGACCGTAGCTAGGCTAGAAACAACCAAAGGAAGTTTCTTTCTAGTGTCGGCGTATCTTGGCCATGACCACCTTGGCCCTCTCTCTCTCCTGGAGAAAGTCGTTGCTGAAGCAGAAAGGCAAAGTATCCACCTAATAATTGAGAGCGATGTTAAAGCTCATCATACTGTATGGGGTAGCACGAATATCAACGACAGATTTGAGTCTCTTTTTGATTATATTCTTGGTACTGAACTCTTAGTAAGTAATGTTGGAAATGAACCAACCTTCATAACTAAAACTCGAGAAGAAGCCTAGACATAACTCTTGTCTCAGATCTTGGACTGGAAAGTATCCAAAGAACACTCGTTCTCTGATCATAGATATATCCAGTTCAATACAAATGTGGATGATAACCCGAGTCCATTGACTTATCGAAACTATCGGAAAACTGACTGGGCTTCATACAGGAACTCATTGCAGAGTTTACTAGAACCTGGACTATCTAATCCTTCCTCTAACGCTAATGCACTTGACAACAAAGTCAATGACCTTACCTAAGCTATGAACAGATAGCTAGAAATCGCTTGTCACATAAGAGGAAAGAGGAAACCACAATGGTGGGCAACAGAGCTTGACTCGCTCAGGAAAGAATGCAGGAAACTTTTCAATCGGGCCAAAGCTGCAAGACTAGCCTCTCACTGGGACTCTTACAAAGAATTTCTAAGAATCTACAAGAAGGCACTAAGGAAATCTAAGCGATCTTCTTGGCGATCCTTCTGGAGGAGAATTCTTCTTTAACGATCTAAACGATCTAAATCACATCAGTATAATCAATCTCTCACGTTTCGTAAGGTACTCAAACTGGTTCCATTGAGCTTAGGAGGAAGCCTCAAGATTCATGTGATATCACAATGGGCCATTAAACTGGCCTAAGTTTGTCCATTTTCATCTTGGACAGCCACTATTACCTAACCTAACCTAAGGTGGCCAGAACAATTCATATAAGAAGACCGCTGAAAACAAAATAAAATTCCAATAGATTATTTGCGAGTAAAGTAATCTTTTGTCTACTCAAGTGGCCTCAAGGAAGAGGCCCTTTCAGCTGAGAAAAAGAGTAAACTTGACGGTCGGGCAAAAAAAGGTAATGTACCATCTCTCAAAGCAGAGTAATCGCATACTCTAAGTGAGGTTGTCAGGGCTGATCTCCAAGTATTGATTGTGGATGAGCTCGAGGGTGAGCTCCCTGATATAGCGGTGCAACACTCCGTTGAGAACTAGGGCCTAGTGACTTACAACTTTTAACCATTCCTGTGTGGTAGTAATGTTGTCAATGATGAAAAGGACCTATAGTTTAAAGCCGAATCCGAACGGTTCCTTTAAGAAAGCACTTTTTATGACAAGAATTACTCTTACAGGAACTGTCAATTCCTCGCAAGAGGAAGTACCCGTGAAAAAAAACTTTGCAAAGGCAAGGATCGATACCAAGACCTCCATCATGCTACGAGTACTACTGGTTTTTACTTGTACCTTGTCCAAAAGTGGGGCCCTTATCTTAGTTTTGACTCTGGTGAAATACAGGGTAAGGACATCCCTAGACAGCCTAAGGCTCGTATTGGGTTGTTCCTCAGGGACATTAAGCCAAACGGGCAGGAGCGGTTCCTATGCATTACTGGGTTGTCATTAGGGCAGAAGAGCAAAGAAGACCAGTGCCTCTTACCTTCTGAGGATTGGCATATGCAAAATGTTGTTACCTAATACCTACTAACTTTTAGGTAATTGTTTAGAAAAATTCAATTAAGAATGATATTTACTTCAAATTTCTATATCTTGTTCATATTGTAAGTTATAAGTGTGGGTGGCATCCTAACCTTATTTTGCATGTGTTAATCGAACCTTGCAGGCCAAAGTTGTTTTTTTAGAATGTTTAACAGATTACAGACAAATAATAAATAAATAAGGCCAGAGGTGTTGAAAGACTGAAAAATAGTACACAATGTCATTGATTTTGTCAACATCGAACAAGAGCTAAGAATAAAAAGGAAAATTCACAAGCCCCTCTCTCTACAACTTCAATACGGATTGACAGATCCATCGTAAGAAAGTCTCAGTCCGATCCTTTTAAATACTCCCGCATAATTTCGGCCAAATTAATAAGGAAAATGCAGTCAATGTCTTTAGCAGATTTCTTCTTCAAAAGTTGTGTAGTTGTGTAAGAGCTAAGATCTGATAAAATAATCAAGGGAGTTCAGGAAGTGCGGTATTCAATTCGCAAGAGCAGATGTCAGAAATCAGCGGAGAGTTTATTACAAAGATACCAGGTTACTTTGAAAAATTGTGGTCGTTCAATGAAGTATATTACTTGGTAAATAGAGAAACGGTATTCACGTTAACTTTCATTTTCTAAGACATTGTTTTTTTTTAAATATTGTGTTTTCTTGCATTTTCGAAATGCGAAGTTTGGATTGTGAAATACGAAATGCAAAACTTAAAATGCAGGCATTTGAAAATGGATTTTTAGTAAACCATGTTCGAAGACCGAAATTAAAGGTTAAAAATATACAACGCGAGCTTTATAATGTCAGCACAAAGAAATAATATAATTAAAAGTTTAGAAGTTCAAATGCGACGAGCAAAGTGTTAAGATCAAAGTGAAAATTGCGGGTTAAGTTAATTAACCTCGAAGTACTAAGATCAGAGTGCATTACGTGATGTACTAAGTTCGAAATTCTTAATCCACGGAAATGCGCCCCGAGCAATAAATTCGAAACTCTGTGGCTTTAACGATTCCGTTTTGGTTCGGAAAAGAATAAGGTAATACAAATCAGTTATGAAGGTCATAATGTTTTTATACAAATGGCATCTATACAAAGCTCGGTCCCTAGCTAGCTGTCTAAAGTTTCGCACGCCAAGTTGGTTTAAGCCCTCTCCATCCTGAGTGCGCCACCTGAGTCGCGGTCTTTCTCTACTGCGCCGTCCCTCGGGGTTGGATTCGAAGACCTTCCGGGCTGGAGCGATCCCATCGCTCTTCTTAAATGGCGGTAATATCTGCCTTGCAGCAGTTTAGGGCTTCCGCTAATTGTTCGGCTGCACGTGGTCTGTTAAGTCATCGAACATTCCACGTACATATCCGAAGTTCGTTGTCTTGGCTTGTTGGTGCTTCGCAACTAAAGGTATTTTTTACGAGGCCAGGAAGTCACCCGGACGGAACAACCCCCAACCTGGAGGGCCAATATTTAACAGATTAAAGATCTAAAAAAAGGTCTTAAAAATTAAAATAAAGTCCTTTTAGAACTACAGCCTAGTTACTTACAACTCTCAACCATTCCTATGTGTGTGTACCGTTGTCAGGGTATTGCAGAATTTTCTACAGTTTAGAGTAAATTAGGATATAATTTTGAAGTTAATGTCTTACATTTTACAAGTCTAAATTACCCCAAAACCCCCTTAGTAAGTCTTAATTCCATCCCAAATTTGTTATTGTTTCCAATACGTATAAAATGTAAAAAACGTTCAATCGACAACACTTTCGCAAAAACCAAAAAATCCTTCCGGCCCCTGATGTTAGTATGTGAAGCAATGCTTAAGTTCTTTCTGAACGATAAGAATTGAAGGAAGACGAAACCGACACCGCCATCTCTGTCATCATGTGTGTATTGTACTTTGTGTATCGGCACCTTGCCAAACTTGAACAATAGCCTTTCATTTTCAAACTGCATCTACCACATATATCTAAAACAGAACGCAGACGAAGTAAAGTGTTCCTTTAAAATAACCCTAAATAGTTTGAAGTCCTTTAACCCCTTTTTCTTTAGTCGCCAACGAGTAGAGAGATCGTCGTTGTCCTTGTTCATGTTTTCAGAGCATGATACAAGGTGTATTCTCTCTCCATTAAACAAAAAAAACATACCGGAACTACGACAATTGCATTTATTCTCTTTTCTCAATTCACGATGAGGACAATGGTAACGATAACGGAACCATGTGTGTAGGGAGATACTATCAAAGTGTATGTGTGTGGTGTATGGTTGCTTGGTTAAAAAATATGAATGTGAATTTTTTAAGCTATTGTTTCGACTGCATTGTTTTGGTCCTTTGAAAGTTAAGTGATAAAGTCTTTGTAGTTATATGCAAAAAGGACATTGCAAAAGACTATGAGAGCGAAACAGCTGATGATGGCAATAACTTTTTTTCGTTTTTTGTGTGAGACAGAGTGAATATCTACAAACAAAACAAACAACTAAAAGATAGGTAGATGGCATTTCTCTAAGGACGACCGACGATACCGTTATCGTATAGTTATAGTATTTTTCATAGTCAAAGAAAAATGAACAACAGAGAGGAGGACAATAGGCATAAGCAAGCGGAAGCAAAATACCTATATGCAAGTGTGCACCTTTTATAGAGACACAGAGACAACAACTGGGACTAACGTACTGTTTTCCCTTTCAACCAGCTGCTACAAAAATAAAAAACATAAGTCTATTTTGCCTTTCCCTAAGGACCTTGTACTATATGAAGCTCCATATTGTGTAGACTCCGGTGTCATCATCATCGTCGTCATCTCTTATAAACCCATGTGTGTTATGCCTAAGGACTTGAATAAAAAGTTGATAAGAGGTGCTAAAGCACTCTAGGGATCTACATAACCACTTCTTGCACTTGATGCACCACCAACGGCAGGAAAGCAGCACTCCAGCTCATTCAGCCCGAGCAGCTTTTCGTACCTATAACCAGTTCTTATTCATTTCTCTAAACGAATTATGTTAGCTTCTTTGAACTCTCGGTCTCGGATGCTTTGAGTGAGCAAAAAGTCCTTTTTTCTTCTTCTTTCAACCAATTTTCCATGACGTGTTCATTTAAATTTTTCCTTTTTTTGCCTATATACGCTTTCCATGATGTTTATGTGGCTGGTTTGCTTTGCCTGATGGCATTTGTCTATATGGCTTGGTTCAACGGTTTCAATTTGCATCTATGGCTATGTGTTGTCATTTTAAGCCTGGGCGAGGTTGGGGGATTTGGCATACCTATTGACATGGTATTGGCGGCGGCCGGCGGCGGCGGCGTGGCAACGACACGACACGTTACGGACGGGAAATTCGCATAGCTGCAGGTGTTATATAGGATTGTTAGATATGACTTTTTATTGCTTTTGATCAATTCTTGTGGTTTTCAATAAATGACAGTGATACAGGACTGTGTTTGATGTTAGACCTTAACATCATACGTATCTACATAGGTATAGCCATAAACATAGGAGGACTATGTACAATTTTTATTGAATTTTTATTTGAAGCCATCATAATGAACAATGCGGGTATTAGTGTGGTTTTTAGGAGGAATTAATGCGGATTTCAAGGGATACATTTCAAAAATGGATAATCCAACCGTTTTTTTGATTTGTCGGTTCTGGTTTTTAGGAGATTTGATGGGAATGGAAACATATAACTTTTCAAAAAGTTTTCTTTTTATCAGCCTTTTGGATGTTTAGGTACTTGCATTTATCCTTACGAAGTCTATGGTTTATTCCCTCTTGATTTTAAAGTATTATCAACAACATGATGGCATTCCAAAAAAAAGAGTCTGGGTGCTACCCACACTGATAACTTCCCATCCCGTCTGTCGATTTGTCTTGCTTAAAAGTTTGTCTAATGTACTCGTATCAATTTTTACCAAATTTGCGTACTATTTTTTGTAGATTTTATTTTTTATGAACAAACGGACTGTTGGTTTTTTATACAAAAGTTACTGAATATTGAAAACAATATTTTCCGTAATAAATAAAATAAGTTTGAAGCCAATATTTTTAATTTTTGAAAATCTATTTGAGCCGAAAGTAAATTTTTACCAAGTTTTAGTATTGTTTTTTTTAGAGTTTTATTTTTTGTAAAAAAACTGTCAATTCGATTTTTTTTAAATTTTACTAAATGTTGAAAACAATATTTCTTATAAGATAAAATTAGTTTGAAGCCAATATTTAAAATTTTTGAAGAAATATTTGAGTCAATTTTTACCAACTTGTATACATTTTTTTTAGGTGTTTATTTTTTGTAAAAAAACTGTCAATTCGATTTTTCTCAAAATTTGTCCTAATGTTGAAAACAATATTTCTTATAAGAAAAAATTAGTAAGAAGCTATTATCTCAAAGTTCTTAAAAGATATTTGAGTCGAAAATCACTTTTTACCAACTTTTGTTAATTTTTTTTTCGGTTTTTAATTTTTTGTAAGAAAACTGTCAATTAGATTTTTTTCAAACTTTAACTGAATGTTGACAACAAGATTTTTTGAAAGATAAAAGTAAATTAAAACCAATATCTTAAAGTTTTGAAAAGATATTTGAGTCGAAAATCAATTTTTACCAACTTTTATACATTTTTTTGTAGGTTTTTATTTTTTGTAAAAAAACTGTCAATTCGATTTTTCTCAACATTTTTCAAAATGTTGAAAACAATATTTCTTATAAGATAAAATAAGCTTGAAGCCTAAACTTCAGGTTTTTGAAAAGATATTTGAATCGATATTCAATTTTTACGAAATTTGAGTAATGTCTTTTTTATATTTTTATTTTTTATAAAAAAAACTGTCAATTAGATTTATTTCAAAATTTTATCAGATGTCAAAAACATTATTCTTCGTTGCACAAAATTGTTTTGGAGGTGACAAATTTTTTTTTTCAGTTTTTTTTGATTTATAAAAAAAAACGGTTTTTTGGTTCTTAAGATATTTAGTTAACCAAAATTTTCAACTTTTTTTCAAACTGCTATATTAAAAAAACCACCCACGCAATTTTCTTGAGAGCCCTTTCTGCATCTTTCTGCCTTATTATCTGTATAACAAAATTTATTTGAAGTTAATATCTCTTCTGGTTCTTGAGCTATAGAGTACGAAAAAAACGTCGCGAACGTACGGACGTACGTACACACGCACGCACAGACATCTTTCTAAAAATATTTTATTTCGACTCTAGGGACCTTGAAACGTCGAGAAATGTCAAAATTTTTAATTTGACAAATCGGACCCATTACAATAACTTCCTATGGGAAGTTAAAATTTTAGAACATCAAATTGACAGCCACCATCTATCGTCTTAACAATTTCAAGGCCTCATATTACAGGATCTACAGATATGAACTGTATAGAACCATGTCTGGTTTTGGCATTTATGTCAAACTCGTCCGTTTGTGCAGGATGCGATTCTCTATAAAGCTTCTAAAAACAATTTTACTGAACTTTTAGATGTCAAAAAATACTTAAGACTAGGTGATGAGATGTCATGTAATGTCTATAAAATGGCCCTAAAATAATAGTGCAGAGTTCCCCCGTCAACATTAAGGGGCACTTTCTTTCAAAAATCTGTACAAATCTGATGACATTGACGTAATGTGAAGAACTCAGCGAAATATCAACGGAGTTTTTCAGAGTATTGAAATGGAGGCGGAAAAAAGGGTTTAGCGCTTAATGAGAGCAAAAAAGTACATGCTGTCATCAAGAAGGGGCTACAACATCGATGTCTCGTTCAAAGCGTCACGATCGACAGAAATAGCTTTGAGGTAGTTAAGCACTTTGTCTACCTGGAGGCCCGCTATGAATGCAGAAAATAACACCAGCGTTAAGGTGAAACGAATAATTACCCTTGCTAACCGCTATTTCTTTTACGTTGGAATGTAACTGAGTAGTAAAGACTTCTCACGCGCAATTAAAATGTCGATGTATAAGACCCTTATCATCCCCGTCAAGCTATACGGTGCAGAAGATTGGACTATGACAAAAGCGGATGAAATCACCTTGGGTCGTTTCGAGAAAAAAGTTCTTAGTGTAATCTAAGGTCCCGTATGCATAGAGGGTGGGTGGAGGAGAAGATGAAATGACGAGCTCTACGGGCTGTACAGTGACGTAGACTTAGCCAGAAGGATAGAATTCTAACGACTAAGATGGCTGAGTCACGTAGAGCACATGGAAGATAATGCTTCTTCCCAGGAAAGTCTCCGAATCCACGGGTTCAGGACAGCGCAGTATTAGAAGGCTGCAGATCAGGTGGCGTGCGCAAGTGGAAAGTGACCTGGCCCAATTTGGAGTGTGTAAGTGGAGACAAATAGCTAGAGACAAACAGAGCTAAATGGAGACTAGGGTGACGCCTTAGTGCACTGCGGACTGCAGTGTTTTCTGTTGGGATATGCAAAGTCGCTAGCCTACGCCAATAAGTCCAAAACGATTAACTAAATGGAGAAAAATATTTGACATGTTATTGCCGATATACGGCCACAATTATTGGTCCTACAGACTACACTACACCTGGGTCATCTGTAGCCTACATATGTCAGAAATCCTATTTAAGTTATAAGAGCAAAAGGTTATTTTTCGAAGTAAAGTAAGTTTTTTGTCTATCCAAAAAACATTATCTTATTTATTTATCATTTCAAAGTTCCGTACCCCGAAAAAACATTTAGAGTCAGAATTCAACAAAAACGTGACAGACTTTTGACTCTTCTGGTTGGATTATAATTTATAAAGCCTTTAGTCTTACCAAACTCCATACAAATTCGGATATTTGGGCAACAAGCTTAAAAAATAATATTTAAAAAATGTGTTCAAGTGAAAAAGCCAGTTTCATTTCTCTCCTCAAAAAATTATATCATAATACATCATATTACTTAATTTCGAACGTTCTAACTAGTACTGATATTCTTTTTCGACCCGCACTACACGAATGTTGAATGATTTAAAGGAAACAATAGTTTAACAAAATTAAACTAGCATTTAATGAAGTTAGTAGTTAACTTGGAATTTGACATTTCGGAAAACTATTTTCATTCGGTTATGACATTAGATGTTCTAACAGCGTTTGACAGATGAGAGAAATACATATTTGGCCAGTTTATATTTCTAGGACCTCGGAAATTTGTGTTTTGTCCGTATATCATTCTTCTGCTCAGTCTGAAAATGTTCATAAATCTTAGAAATATAAATTGGCCAATCCAAACTCGATTTAAACTTATGTGTTATGTCATTTAGAAGTATAAAAAGATAAAACTTGTCACTGTCAGAGGGCGCTTTAGTGGAGAATATAAATATGAATCCAAAAAAGTGTTGCTGCTGTTGGTGAAAGTAGGTATTGCTTATGAGCAATTGAACACCACTTTTATGGCCAGTTAATAAAGATCATAACTTGGGCAATATGGCTTTCCCAAAAGACACACACCAGACCAGTTACAGCTCTAGGTCTTTTCGACCAAAATCATAATGCCCAAATGTCATCTAACCCAAATCGATCACGATAATGTCTTTGGAGCAAATTTTTAACTAGAGTTTTGAAAATATCCCCTTTTAAGATTATTTTTATATTGTATGATATGTTTCAAAATCTTGGTTTCATAGAACTGCTTAGACGACTTTAAAATCGTTTCGACTTTCTCTGTTGAAATCATTTTGGCAGAAATCGTGAAGCGTTTCTTTCATGTTTATGTAAAACAAGTGAAATCAATAACCTATGAAAGTTTTTCGAAATTATATGAAATATTATAAATATTTTAACTGACTATTGAGGAAATGTTATATTAATATAAGATTTGAAAAACCATCACTAATCGGGAAAAAGCTGCTTCATGAATTAAGATAGCCTAAAAAGGCCTTATTATATTTTTTCGAATTCTTATAAATAATATCTCAAAAATTTGAATTGATGTTATAATTTTAAAGTCGGATTAATATTAAAACAATTTGTGGTCATGGTTTCTTATTATTATGGGTCAAATTTAGAAACGTCAAAAATAGTTTTCATTATGACAGGTAGATGGCTATTTTGTGTTTTAAATGGTAATGTAGTGTGAACTGTAGTTGATAGAAAAGAAACCAACAACTTTTGACAAGTAAGCAAACATAAGAAAAATGGAGATAGATTATAAACATGTATATATAACCTATAGTACTATCATCGAGAGTTTTTATGGGGCGTTATATATAAAATTTTAAACGCCACCTTGAGGCTATGGTGAAAGTATCAAACAGCTTAATGGTTCATTGGCGATTAAAATAAAACCAGCAAATGTTAGGCCTTTTTTAACATTGTTCGCGCACTCAAGGGGATATGAATACCCTTATAATGATTATACACAGTGCGAGTAATTAGTAAGGGAGGATAGGATTTGAAAGGAGATACCAATGCACATTGGTTTTGAATGCCTGTACATTTTAATGAGTGGGAAACATTGAGTTTGTTAAAGCATTCTACATTCGTGTAGTGCGACTAAAAAAAGAATCTCTGTACTTTAAGGTACGACCGATATTGGGCTCAAGGGTAAACTAATGGGCTTTCCTAAAAGAACGAGTATTACAGTTGAATTGTTTGAGGGAGGAGTGCAACTGGCTATTTCATTAGAGCATTGCTTATGGAAGTAGCGATAACATAATGAGACACATCAAACCTTACGACGGGGCTAGAAAGATGCAAAAGTTTCAGTTAGACAACGGTCACCTATCATTTTTAGAGCCGTTTTTTGAATCCTGTCCAAAAGACTCAAGTGGGTTATAGGTGCACCTGCCAAAATATGGGAATAATACTCAAGTTTTGGACGAATATAGGCTTTATAAATTATCGTCGGAGAAACCCAAAACACTTAGCAGCATTTTTGGCTAAGTCACCACAAGAAGTGGTGGACTGATAGCTGTTCAGTCTCTTCGGTGCAAGTACCACTCATGGATAGTGGCATGCTGGCAAGATCAGAATTTAATGAGCTTATCATACGCTGCCGGAGGTAGTCCACATCCAAAGAACAAGGATGAGAATCTAAAAACGAATATGAAAAGCTGAGGGTAGTGGGTTAGAAGTTTCAGACAAAAGATCATTTATAAAAATAAGGAAGAGCGTCGGAGACAAAACGGAGTCCTGTGGCACACCAGAGTTTATTTTGTGACTATCATATTTGAACCCGTCAATACTACTTGAATTGAATGGTCCGAAAGGTAATTTCTAACCAAACGAAGAAGGGATTCATCAATACCAAATACACGCATTTTCGATAAGAGACCTTGGAACCAAACTCTATTAAATGCCTTTCAAACATCGAGTGCAATAATCTTACTTTCTCCAAGACGATGTATGGATTTGTTCCAATGTTCGGTGAAAAAAACCCTGAGATCACCAGTGGACCGATTGCAACGTAAGCCATACTGCCGGTCATTAACATGCGTCCGTTCTTCAAGATATTTCTTAAGCTGGAAATTGATCAGCGTTTCCATGACCTTGGAAAGAAGAGATGTAGGTGCAATTGGACTATAATTAGAGAGTGAGGAAGATTTACCTTTTCTGGGAATAGGCTGGACAAATGCAGTTTTCCATCCGGAAAGAGACCTGTAGAATAGGACAGATGGAAAAGCTTATGCAGTGGTTTTGCCAGCGTACCTTAACTATAAATTTCTGTGATTTCCTGTGCCATTTAGTCTAGACTTCAGTCAACATTTCATACAAAAAATAAATGGAACTAAAAATCACAGACATTTCAAAAAGTTTAGAGAAAAAACTCTACTTTTTATTACTTAATAACTTAATCGTCCACCAGGAAACTGACATTTATTTGACATTTCCGAGGAACAGTTTATTTTAATTGGCAGTCTTGAAAATGAGCCTATTTCTCCCTTATGACACGAAGTCTTGTGTGTTTTTTTACCCTTATTTCCCTATGAACACAACTCATGACCTCAAGTCGAAGACGAACGACCATAACGTTGGTCGATGGAAAAAGGAAATCCGATATGTTGATTAGACTTTAGCTCACTTTTTAAACCGCATAATTACCTAACTAATACTAAAAAAGTCCCATACAACAAGAACTATATAATATCAAAATAAGGGTTGACTTTCCATTCCTTCCGTTCCCTTTCCCCAAATACAAAAATCTTGTTATAATACTTTATTGGCCCTTCTCGCATTAAACGCTTCGGAAAACCTCGGAGGAGGGTGCTGTCCACTGAGCTGGAAAATTATTAAAAATACGTTCGGTTTCATATTAACACCCATGTCATCAGGTTGTTGCTTTAAGGTATACACGATTTTAAATATAATCCTGATTTGCATTTTAAACGAAACTCGCCGTCAAGCAACGACAACGCAACGTGTGGTGGTGAAATGGCGATGCAGCCAAGACCTGAAGGACTTTTTTCACTGTTGTTGTTTTTGTTGCATTGCCCTTAGACGATGCCAATGAAGGGACATTCCAACCGACTACATGAAAGGATTATCGCGCCAGGACGATATACCTCCTATACTCAGTCTTAGACACAGACGCAGCTACCTACTATTTGTGTTTCGGTTTTAATTGCAACTTCATCCCGTGCGATTAACTTTAACAAATTGTGTTGAGAGAGTCCCCTATTTCACTGAAGGTATAAGGTAAAAAGGATGACTCCAACGACACCAAAGGATAGGTTACATTATAAATACCTACCTAGCTACTAGTACATGAGCTATAGGACGAACATCCTACATGCTAGGTGCTGTTTTACAAATTGGCATCGATTCAGGTTCGCACCTGAGGCAAATAAGAGGGATAGCTTTGGATACAGAGCCAGATAGTGGGAGGGAGTGCGAGGGTATTGAAATTGGTATTATCCTGACATTTGTGGCTTTGTGCCAGTCCCGTCACAAGTTGAGAAATATCCTTGTTCGAACAAGTACCTCTGCCACTACTACTTTTGTCTAAAATGGTTAGACTGGTGTATGTTGTGCGGTTGTTTATGTTGAAGGTCATGTTCATGTCCCATAAATCTGTTGTACTACAACAACAACAACTGTCCTTGTTTTGGGTTCTGGCTTATTGTGGTTATCTCTGGTGATGGGCTATAGAAGGTCCTTCTGCTGAGTTGGGGTGAGGAGTGCTTATTTGGTCTCATTTACATGTATGATACTTGGTTGGCAATTGAACTTTGTCGCTGGTTGAAAAATTCCGATAGTTTTAACAGATGCTATCTGTAATAATATGTTGAAGGACATGTTTTGTTGCAGCCTGCAGGAAGATGAGGTTTATAGGTACGAGGATGAGAAATGAGTTACGAAAATATTCATTGGCCAACATGGAGTATTAGAACACAGACAAAATTAATTGTCGACACAAAAGGAAGACAAAAAAATCTGTAATGTGTTTTCCATTGGAAATAAAAATCATATTTTATGCCAGAAAATATAAAAAACTGATATTATTATAATTTTTTGTTCTAAATGTAAGCTACCCCTTAAGGTTCGAAACGTCATCGACTCAAGGTCGAATAGTTAAACGTCATTGACGAGGGTTTGATGTTTTGTACAGAGAGTGTTCCATCTTTTTGTCATTCTTATGGCCCAACTATATAGACTTATAGCTAATGTCAAAACCGAACGTAAAATTATCAGAAGTTATCGTCAAAACAAAAAGTATCCATAATGGATTTGCGTAATTGAGCGAAAGTAAGCGAAATTTAACGAAACTGAGCAGAACGTCTATTATGGTTAGTTACATATCAGTCTGAGTATTGGTTCGTTCCTTTAAGCTGGCTTTAGCTCGGTTAAGTCTATTATATTTGGCACTTTATTCTTTCTTTGAGCCAGAGTAGAACTGGAAATTATCAAAAAAATAATAAGTGTGACAGAAAAACATATGTAATGGGTGATATGTTAATATTTTCTTTTTGATAACACTGGTTTTTGACAGCTCACTTACATTTCGTGTTTTGTTTTATCTATTATTTAACCATAAATCATCTAACAAACTAAAAAATATCAAATTTTTGAATTGAATTCCATACAGCATGTGTAACAATGGACCATTTTAGAGGCGAGTTCGGTGAACAGTTTTGATGGGAAAATATTTGAGGACGGTAAATTCTCTAAACAATTATTTGTTGGGAAAGTTTGTTTATGTCTCTGGCCACAAGACCCATTCTGAACATTGAACATTGAAGCTTTTTTTCGCGAGATACGGGCCAAAATGTTGTTTGAATACTTTAAATTTGCATTAAGAACAAAGAGATAAAACTTTCCGCATTCACTTTGTACGGCTTAAGAACAAATTTTTGCTCTTTACAGGTTGAGCTCAAGGCTTGACTGATCATTTCTAGAAGATGGAGTATCAGTTAAACCATTCAAGACTATAGGAATACAGCTGACCATTTTACTTGAATGTAGTGGGAAAAAAATGGTTAGGCAAGAAGTCTAGGCATATAACAGTCCTAACTAACACGTCATGTGTCTGTGGAAATTGCTTTGAGAATTGTTTAGAAATAATCCTCGTCTCTCAAACTTGACATTTGCATTGTTCAACATATAAGGCTCGTTTCACACTACACGGTTTTGACCGAACGGCAAAAAACCGGACGGCGACATTTTGTTACACTCGGGAAGAAGAGCATATACGCTTTCATATTATACGGTCACGGCAAAATGCCGGCACCGCGGCCCCCGTGCCGTGTAGCAACAGTCTACTGCCACTACAGCATAAGGCAGCCGGACGGCGCGGCGCGATAAGCTTAGTGGCGTACATGACGAAATGTATGTTTTCACATCATACGATTTTATTCGTACGGCAGAGTTCGATCAGCCACTTCAAGACCGGTTTCGGTTCATGCCGTCCGGTTTTTGGCCATACGGTCAAAACCGTGTAGTGTGAAACTAGCCTTAGTATATTTTTTCTGAGCTTGCTGACCTCGCTCTAAACATCTGGAAACTGAACGAAAAAACTAACAAACCTTTAAAGCTCTGAACACACTCAACAACAGAAATAATTTTCAGTTTGACAGTAAAAACCATGTTCACAACCAAATATGGCGTTTTGACAGCAAAAGTTACAAACAAATCTTACATATTTGTAATTATTTCTAAGTGTTGTTAACTTGTTCATTCAAACGGCTATTTATCAAGTTGTATGGTTGATTGACATGTGTTTACGTTTGATTTTTTTGTAAAAACAAATGCTGCATATAAAATAAATAGTTCTGAGGAAGAGAAAAAAAAGGTCAAAATGCTTATGATTTTGATTTGCATTATAACAAATTCAAGAAACGGAGAAGTCTAGATGAAAGTGAAGACGATAATGTTCCCCTTTTTCTACATCAGTGTTTCCACAATCTTACAAGGGAATCAAAAGCTTTGCATTTTTTTTTCTTCATTTTTAAATTTTGTTAATTTTTTAAAACTTTGTTACCCTTTTAACAATGGGTTCATTTAAAGAAATTTGACAGGTCTCTTTACTAAAGAACAGGTTGAAGGTTTATTGTACTAGAATTCTAGTACAATTTCACTTAAACCTATAAAAAACGGATTGTAGGAGAAAAACACATGAAATGCGTTAGTTTGAGAGCCAGTCTTTAAAATTATTGAACTTATGTTGTATACTTTAAGTTTATAAATGTCATGTAAAACTGGAGACAGCTGGCTAGGGAGCGAGCTAAAAGGGGGCGATTCGGGTTTAATAGCGCTAAAATGCTAGAGACTTGAATTAAATTTTATATAATTTATTGTAACGTGATACCAAACAAATATATTTTTTGAAACAAATACAGTTAACAGTTGGTCTTATAAATCAAAAAAACTGAACAAAACAAATTTGTCACCTCGAAAATTTTTCGAATACAAAATGATTTTATCTCTAAGACAATTTTGTGCAGCGAAAAATTAAGTTTTTAACATCTGGTAAAATTTTGAGAAAAATCGAATTGGTAACTTTTTTAATAAAAAATAAATTTATAACATGAGAAGTTTTACTACCACCAGATCGGTGAATCGAGGCACTCCCCAAGGTGGAGTCCTTTCGCCACTTTTATGGAACATGGTAGTAAACGACCTATACTTACAGCATTGGAAGCAGAGGGTTTCAAAGTGATTGCCTAAGCTGACGACGTTGCGATATCCGTATCTGGGAAGCACCCCCCAAGTTCTCTCGGAACTCCTACAAAATGCCCTAAACAGGCAAACTAAATGGGCTAAGCAATGTGGATTGGACGTCAACCCACACAAAACAGAATTAATACTCTTTTCGAGAAGATATAAAATTCCTCAGATTAGCCCACCCAAGATTAGAGGAATACCATTAAGCGTTTCCGATCAAGCTAAATATTTGGGCTTCATTTCAAAGCCACCTCTCAATGGACCAGTAACAATACTGGACATACTACTATTCTAGACAGTTTCAGATCTATCCCAGATCGCTTAGACTATACCACCCCAAAAATGGTATTCGGTAAAAGCTTCCATGTGTCCATCCCTTCAAGATCCTCCTGGGAAGAAGAGAGACCCCTGGAAGACGATGCGGCACACTTCTATACTGACGGTTCAAAGATCGATCATGGAGTTGGAAGTAGTATCTATTCAGAACAACTGAATCTCAGTCTATCCTATAGACTTCCCAATCAATGTAGTGTATTCCAGGCCGAAGTAATGGCGATCAAAGAAGCACTATCCTGGCTCAAAGAAAACGTTATATCTTGTAAGGATATACGAATCTTCTCAGACAGCCAGGCCGCTCTTAAATCTCTCGCGTCTGTCTCCACAAACTCTCAAACAGTCCACGATTGTCGATCATCTCTGAATGAGATGACGGAACAGTTTAACATTCACCTCATTTGGGTGCCGGGCAACAGGGACATTCCGGGAAATTGTAAAGCTGATGAGCTCGCCAAAAAGGGAACACTTCTTCCTCATGTTAGACAAAAACATAACATAGGAACACCACTTGCTACATGCAAATATCTTCTCAATCAATATGCTCTAGAAACAACAAATGCTAAATGGTCACAAAGTACCACCTGCCTAGCAACCAAGAAAATTTGGCCAAGTATTGACTTAAAACGGTCAAAAGGCTAGATATCACTGAGCAGACAAAGTATAAGCTCTACAATTGGAGTAATAACGGGACACTGCCTCATAGAAAGACATGCTCTGAGGCTAGGGGTCTACACAAATGACTTCTGTAGAAGCTGCATGGACGAGGAGGAAGAGGAAACGGGCCAACACCTTCTATGTACATGTCCAGCACTCTCCATTAGAAGGAATAACTTCCTCGGTAATCCCTTCTTCGATAACACCAGTGAACTGGCAACGATTGACACAAAACGTCCCTCTAACTTTATTAAAAGTACAAAAGTTTAAATTCATTACTCTCCCATAAATAACCTCATTAGTGGTATCACAATGGACCCTTGAGGTCTACGTGCGTCAATGACATCTGGACAGCCACTCCAACCTAACCTAATAAAAAATAAAAACCTTAAAAATATTACTTAAAGTTGGTATAAATTGATTTTTGACTCAAATATCTTTTCAAAACTTTGAGATTATGGCTTCTAACTAGTCTTAACTTATAAGAATTATTGTTTCCAACATTTCGAAAAATTTTGAGTAAAATTATATTGACAGTTTTTTTACAACAAATAAAAGGCTAAACAAAAAAATTAATAAAAGTTGGTATAAATTGATTGTCGACTCAAATATCTTTTCAAAATTTTGAGATATTGGCTCTAAACTACTTTTCCCTTTAAAAAGCATTGTTCTCAACAATCAGTCAAATTTTGAGAAAAATCTAATTGACAGTTTTTTTTACAAAAAATAAAAACCTAATACTAAAACTGGGTAAAAATGTACTTTCGAATGAAATAGCTTTTCAAAAATCAAAAATATTGTCTTCAAACTTTTTATTTCACAGAAAATATTGTTTTCGTAATTCAGTAGTTTTTTTTTATTAATCCAACAGTCCATATTTTTCATAAAAAATAAAATCTATAAAAAGTACTACTCAAATTTCGTAAAAGTTGATGTTCGGTTCTTGATATCTCTCAAATTAATTACATTCATCCAATTTATAAAAATTTAAGAAATGCTACTGAAATTGGTCAAAATTTGTTTTCGACTAATAATCTTTTTAACAAAACTAGATTTTCATACTTAACTTTTTCTTTATATAAAAAATATTGTTGGTAATTTAAAAATTTTTAAGAATAATTCAAATAACAACTTTTTTTAGCCAACCCTACAATCTTTTAAGCAAGACAAATCGACAGACGGGATGAGAAGTTATCATTGTGGGTCGCATCCCAGCCTCTTTTTTACAATCTTGTAAATAATGTCTCGCAGTGTAATTTTCTCAATTAGTTTTTTTGACGTTTTATAGAGTTAAAAATAGCATGAACAAAGGTTCCGCCGTGTTTATTTGTAGACTTCAGATTATTGTTTAAAAATGGGTTTAAATTGTCTACGAATAACGTAAACCGGTGTTTAGTTTAGCAAAGCCAAAATCAGAACTGTGAATGTCGCCCTATGTGTCCATCCACCATGAATGAGCACGTATTACTCTCTTCTACCTTAAATCACAATTCAATTATTTAAGTACGCCACCTATTAGTGAACCCTAACACCATAATTCAATTTTCCAAACACATCCTAAATGTCATTATTTGACAGTTTTCTCTCTCTTTCGCTCTCTCGTTTATCGGGTATTTCAAATCATGCAATTGGATTCGTATAACGTATTGAATTAAGTTTCAAGAAAGAAGAAGCAAGTCTAGTTGAGGCAAAACAAAAACTCCAATTTCATCATCATCATAATTTAAACAAAACTAAAACAACTTACAAAATCCTTTCTCAGTGATTTGCAAAATTTGAAGCTGACTGCCAGAAGTTTCCCGAACAAATAAGAACTCTATGAAATTTATATTTTTCATATAAAAACCAAAAGAGTAAATCAAAACGTATTCATTGCGTTAAAAGTGTCCAAAACGATAACAAGTTCTCTTATTCTCCTAAACAAAGAATACATAAAAAGTATAAAAAATAAAGTTTTATTACGAAATATAAAAAACAAGAAAGTTATATCAATTCAAATTTAAAAATAACACAAAATCTACTAAAAATCTAAAGAAAACAAAATGACTACATTAAAAATTGTATTCAAAACTGGCGATAAACAAACCGTTCTTTATGCCCAATCAATTAAACAAATGTGGCAAGTGGAATCCCATGTCTTGGAGCGCCTTGGGAGTGTTGAGAAAAATGCATTAACTAATGCAACCTTCAGTAAATATTGGATTGGTAAGTTGAAAACATTGGATGTTAGATACCTACGTTTTTGAAAAAGTATTGATTTTATGAAAACCAAACAAAAACATTGAAAATAATCATAGAGTGAGTCAGTCAATAAAAATATAGAAAAGATAATAAATTGAGCAATAAAAAAAAGCTTAATTTCTCATGTTTTTCTTATCGTAGATTTAAATTTCTATTATTTTCTTATCATTGACCAAAAATTAGCAAGAACTGCATTTTTCATTCTCCAATATAACAGCTGACGCATACATAACAAACAAGTTCGAAGTATCTAACTGTGTATCGTAAGGCAGCCATGTTTATTTATTTATGTTATTTATTTTTCTAAACTAAAAACGTAACTGCGTATTTGGATTATTGTTGTTGTAATGTGTGTTTCTACGGAGTGTTTTTGTTTCACTTGCACAAAAGAAGCCACATACCATGAACCGAAATAAAAATAAATAAATAACGAAAATGCAATCGCAAGCAATGTTGCCGGATATCACTATTCTTCGAGTCGAGAGTGATAATATTTTTGAGTACAGACTCAGGACACACGTCCGTGAAACATTTTCGTCATTTCAAATATTTGTCCAAAAGAACAAAACTTTGAGAAAAAAACAGATACCAAATGTTTCCAATCAAAAAATTGCTTGATCATTTTGGAACGACTGAAATCTGAAAGGTTAATTCATGCATAAATTAAAAGTACCTAATTATTATTGTTTATTTAGTTGTTTTTACTGAAGCAAAGTCCATCTGCCTTTGTAGGTAGGTATCTAGTTTAGTTTTGTTTTTACTTCCCAAATGAGTCAGCAAAATGAAAATTGTTAAATAGGTATAAAAGAAAAAATAACAAATTTACATGTTATTCGTACCCATTTGCCCGAAAGATCTTTGGGTCAATTTAAATAATAAAGAAACAAGTTTAGTTTATAGGAAGATATATGTATATGTATGTACCTAACATATGCAGTGAGTCCAACATTTTAATTTAATATAGTCTGACGAAATTTTACCACGTCAGATGGCTTTCAATTGGTGATTCAGAAGCTTTTAGAATAAATCGTTTTGGAATTATTTTGTATGGTTTAGGAATGAAAGAAGACTTTTTGATTTAATTTCAAAATTGATAGCAATTTGTATGTGATATAAATGGATGGAACACAAGATTTTGAAATACAATAATAATAATAATAATAGAAAATCGGACAAATTAGTTGCGGTTGTAATTTCAGATTTCAGGATCAATATACCTACATATAATACACTTATAAATTGCCTAAAGGGATGCAAAGTAGAAGTAAAGTAGATGTATGTAGTTTAATATTTGTCGAAATTATTTTAAACAAGATCGTAAAAAAATTAAACGTTTCACCAAACTCAAATTTAAAAAGTGAGAACTCTTCTGAAAGTGAAAAGTTTTTTTATTTTGCTAAATAATTATTTTTTCTATTTCACCCAACAATAAACTTTTCAAATTATGGGTATTCAGCCTTTCGAACAGCTTTTGCAAAGAAAAATTTTCATTTGCAAACAGAATTTATTTTTGTTGAAAAGCTGAAGAAAACTAATAAAATAAAATGCACGACTGGGTCGCACGAACTTGCTCCTGTACGCAAAGGAGCTTTTTAAAGTACCTATATAAGATTTAAAAATATAACTGTTAAATAATTTGTTCTTCAAAGATATAAATGCCATTGGACTTGTCAAAAAAATCGCGTTAACTCAAGACACAACTCATCCCGGAAATGAAAATAAGCATACTTAACGAAACAATTGTTTGTCTATTCAACTAATTCGTTCAAAGTTTTTTCCTTTGGATAGCTTTATTTTAATTTTATATTGGAAGAGCCAGGATGGAAAATAAATTATCTGAAGATAAGAAAGAGGAAGAACATGTATGCTTAAATTGATAAGCGATCGCCTATTGGTTGTGTAGTTAGGTAGGTGTCTAAAACGAATAAAGATTAGTTCATTGGCGTGCTTAGCTTTATGCAGATAGATAGATAAGGACATGTTTATGATGATAATGAAGGAATGTTATTGGTAGGTAGAAGGAACCTACTACAATCCAATCGCATTCCTTCTTATCTACAAGTGTTCAGTGCAAACATGGAGTTATTACGTTCAGTTTATTTTTGTCGTTAAAGTTTAAAAAAGCAAGCATACGAACAGGTACAAAAAATTGCTATTCATGTGTTGTTTACAGTCAGGCTCTTGTGCGTTTTAGATTTTAGTTTGAAGTGACACGTAAGCAATAGTTGTAGAGGTTGTACGTAACACCTATACAGGTATAATGTGTATACATACGTTAAAAAAGTGATTCTAACAGAAAATACATATACTCTTTCTTGCCCGTTTCTTAAACTTGTACTAAGTATTTATTCTTTTATATAGTCGAAGGCAAGTAAAATATGTGTGAAACAACCTTATTCTTAAAGAATAATATTTTAAAATCACATCACATAGACACTTTAAAATAGATTGTTGATTAAATATATTACATTCGTTAATCCGATAAAATGGCGCTACACGGACTGCCATCGTTGGTATTTTCAATAGTTATTGTTATAAAAATACATAAATATGTACCAAATACATTAATTTGGATAAAAAATAGGAATGTAATTACAATTTTGTCTAAATAATGCGCTCTTTCGGGCTCATGCACAGTTAAAATAATTAAAAGAAAATCTGTTTTAAGATTCAAAATTTTACCTGAAAAATAAATTTTTCTTCAATTTTTGTTTTTGAAAATCGTTAGAGCGTTTTTTTTAAATTAATTTTGTATACAATTTTTCAATTTTGTTCTAAAAATATTTTTGGTATGCAGTCGTTTAGTAATTGTAAATAAACGCTCTACATTTAAATTTTGTAAAAAAATGTTGACCCGTTTTTAAGATATAGAATTTTGAAAAAAAAAAATCAATATTTTTTTAAAAATCCAAACAATACAAAATTGCACTTTTGATATTATTCAAAAAAAAATATTGAAATCAGTTCATAAGTTGCTGAGAAAATTAAAAAAAAGAAAATAACGGTTCAATGAGCGGTACCTTTCCTGAGCAATACAAAAATATGTGTTTCTTATTAAAAGAAGCCAAGTTAAAAAATAAAATTTTACAGAAAATTTAAAAGCTTAAATCTATCGGTTTGTTTTTGAGAAAATTCGAATTTTCGTTTTTTGACCAAAAAAATTTTATATGGGCCACTGTTAGTTTTGATCTTAAAAAAAATTAAAAAACGCTTAACGTGTATCTGCTCAAAACCTAAACTTCTAAGTTTGAAATCAGTCGATCCAATGGTTTAGGCTGTAGGAGCATGGACAGATAGACAAAACAGACCGAATCGCGGGACCCACTTTTTTCGACTTCTTTACCATCGTAATATCATGTTTGATTAAAATCTCGACTTCGAAATTTTTTACGAATGCAAAACTTGCCATAAGTTCCTATAGGTCGCAAGTAAAAAAATATATGAAACGTTTTAAAAATCAAGAAGTAAATAACATTTAACAAGTCAATAGACATGATCATTCTTTTTTAATTTGAAAAATTTACCAAAAAACAAACAAATGGGATAATTTTAATTTTAAAAAAGTCCGTTTTGTAGAGGTTTGTTTTAATCCATCGATATCGTTGCCATAGTTTTCAAGGAAATTCAATGGGTTTTTTAAAGTTTCTTTTGAAAAACAGTTCTAAATAAAAAGAAGAAGTTAAGAATATTGACCTAAGATTAGTGAAACTAAGAATTAACTTCGATATCGGAAACAAAAGAGTTTTTGGATAAACGAAAAGTACCATATCACGGTATTTCATCGGAATAAGCAAAGTAACCGTCTGCAGATTAGTTCATCGAATGTTGAATATTATCATTGATGAATTTCTTTCGTAACACCATTTGCTGGCCACCAAACTTTTCAGACATATCCACGTAATTTTTTTTCTCAAGGAGGATTTCCTGGATGTGTTGACGGTGATATGATAGATGTTGATTCGACAATTTCTTTTAAGTCATATTCGATCTTAATAATATCCGAGTGCGAATTTTTATATTAGACTAGAAATAAACCGTGGAGCTTGGAATAGCTCAAAACCCAATTTGACAACATTCTTCCTACATTTCAAGGGTAATATTAAGGAAAGTCTACCATGAAAAGATAAAATCAGGGCCGTCATCAGAATGACGTTATTTTTAAAATACACAAGCTTTTAAAATAAATGGTTGAGAGTTGTAAGTCACTAGGCCCTAGTTTTCAATGGACTGTTATGCCACCTAACCTAACAAACATGCATTGGTTACTATTCATCCATAATCGTTATACTATGTCCAGTTTTTAACTAAAATTCAGCCAAATTAAAAGAAAAAAATCTGATTTTTTAAGCATAAGAAAAGACCTATTATTTGGGGTGATGAGTAAATCCTATAATTACAAATATTATCTATGATTGGAAATTTATTGTTATCCAAAATAGTATTGCACAATAAAATGATAAATACAAAAATAAGCCTCCCAAAGAACACATAAAGTGGTGAAATCATAAAATTGGGTCGCTATGTTAGTATAAGCCAAAACGATATTGTTCTATTTTTAAATGACATTTGTTCTATTCATGCCACTTTGTGAGTCATAATTTTATTAAAGAAATTCGTCTTTCTATAGCTTCCATTAAAGATATTCAAATTTTCAATATTATTTTCCATTTAATTCCATTTCAGATGATGAACAAGATCGCATTGATATTATCAATGAAGTTGATTTTGATTTCTTTATCAAGCGTAGCGGTTCAATTAAGACCCCCAAAATCTACTTCGAAGCAACTCCAGAGAGTCAATCTTCTTCATCTAACAAGACCAGACCACGTCCGGAAACATTATTCAATGAGGATTCTCTAAGCATTCATCCGACTGTTGAGTGTGACATTTGTTTGACAGCTCCTATCCGAGGATTTCGTTACAAGTGCTTGCAGTGTCCCAATTTTGATTTATGCATGAAATGTGAAGCTGAAATGAAACATCCTGATCACTTGATGTTGCGCATACCACACACAAATTCACCAAAATTGGAAACTGTCTGTCCGATATCGGGATTGTTTGGAAGGACAGCTCGCCGTCAGCAGAAGCATGCAGCTCGTGCTGCAGCTGCTGCAAATGCTGCTGCCTTAGGAGCTGAGACATCAGCTGGAGAGGGTAAGAGTCGCCACCATCGTCATCATCGCAAGCAGTGCTCGGGAGGAGCTGGACTTTTGTCTAACTTTTACGACATGATGCAAGATTTGGCTGAGGGAGGTGTTTCTGCTGCAGCAGCTGCTACTAATGCTCCAGGAAGCGAACAAACGACTCCACCAAAAGGAGAGGGCTCAGAACAGCCTACAGCTCCTCCACAACCAAGTTCACCAATAGAAAAGGTTATAACTTCTGTTAAATTAGTTGCAGAAACTGCTGCTAAAGAAGCTGCATCAGCTGCAGCTATGGCAACTGCAGCCGCTGCTGCATCAGCCGCCGCTGCGGCTAACAACGCTTCAAAGCAAACAAATACATCTTCTGATCGCGCTTCAACATCCTCAACAGGAGCTCAAACCCCTCAAACTCCAACAGGAACCCCGGTTACACCATCATTGGAAAATCTCATCGATCCACAATTCATGAAGGCCGGCATTCAAATTTTGAACAATTTTAGTGAAATGTTTGGCAAGATCTTGGATCCAGCTGTAACCGAAGGAACAAGCCGTGCTTACTCGGCTCCTGGGTCAGTTGTCAACATTGATTTGACTGGAGAGAATGGAGCTGCAGCCACTCCACCACCAACTGCAGCCGAAACTCCCAACAAGCCTGGAAATTCAAGGCCTTCTTCGACTGCTGGTTCCGGATTGGTTACCCCAATGGAAACTGAACATGTTGCTGCTGCAACTGCTGCCGAGCCTGCTCAAACTCGTTCACGTAATTCGCAAAGCGAAGAGAACGACTGGACAATGATCGACGGCAATGTCGCACAGTTGCCAACAACCACAGCAGCCGCTGCTGCTGCTGCTGCAGCTGCAACTAATGCTCCAATTGATTTTATGAAATTGAGCCAACAACTCCAATCACACATTGAGAACGGTTCATTTGAAATGCCTTCTCCTCCAGTGACCCCTCCACAAGTTTCTGCTCCTAATTCAGCTCCTGCATCAATTCCAGCTCCCGTTCCTGCTCCTGCTCAAACTTCTGCTCCAACTCCTGCTCCAACTCCTGCTCCAACTCCTGCTCCATGTACTGATAGGCGCGCCATTGCTGTTTTTCATGCAGGTAAGGTTTTTAGAAATCTAATAAAAAGTTTTTAATAACATTTTTGTTTTTCTTTTTCCTTTACTAAGATCCCCGTATTAACAGCGCTGTTCATGGTATGATGGCTATGGGCTTCAGCAATGAAGGAGCTGTATTAACTCAACTTTTGGAATCTGTCGATGGAAATATTCCTCGAGCTTTGGATCTTATGTCTGCTGCTCAACTTAACTAAGAATATGACGGCGATTACATCACAAATCAACAAGATAACTTATTTTTAATCAAACAGAAATATTATAATCACAGTTTTTAGTATTTACCAATTCATTCTATTTTCTGATATTTAATTTGAATGAATAAACAAAATGGACAAAGGACAGAATGTTATCGAGTTTAGGAATGACATTTGAATTAATAATAATTTTATGTATGTCAAGATTTATGATTGAAGGCGGCTATGTAGGCTATCCTCTTGTCTATTTAATGTATTTATGTAAGGAGACGTTTTTAAAATATACATTTTAACGTCGGATTATTGTTCTTTATTTCAAAATAATATATTTACCCAAACTTATTGGAAATAAATGTAAAATATATACAAACTTTGTTTTTTTTTTTTGTCTTAAAAAGAATTGTTCATGCAAAGTTTTGCTGAGGAAAGAAATAAAATTTCAACCCACAGGTTCGATAGAAGACGCATTCAAAAAGTTGGACCAAATAAAGTAACATAATAGACAGATCCTAAGCCATGGGCAAATCAATGACATGTGGCTCCTATCGTGAAAATTTGTTGAGGATATGAAATAAAAGTGGCCGGAAGCACCTCTAAGAGTAGGTTAGGAATAAATTGAAAGCAGGCACTTTCGATAAGTAAAATAGATATTTCTCCCGTTACATGATGGATTAAAAAAAACAACTATGGTAAATGAGGGAATATTTTGTTGATAACAAAATATAAAATTTGGGTGATCACTGTGTCAGCAATCATTTAAAAAACCATCGTCTTTCTCGAAGAATTATAAAAACAAACGCTTCCTCTGCCTTAAGACTTCGCGAATCACGAAGTATCCTTAGAAAAGCGTGAAATTCAACATTATCGGCAGCTAAAACTAGGGAGAAAGCTAATGTTGAGGCCAGCTTATCGACTGTTAAATACACGATTCGCCATGCTAAACACTTAAAACACCTTAAGAAAAAACCACTACTTAATGAAGCAAGGAAGAAGTGGTGGTTTCGAGAAAGATCACATGAACTGGGAAAATGGAATGACCGCAAATGATTAACGGAAGGTTATTTATTTCCGACGAAAAATTTAACCTAGTTGGGCCAGATGGATATAATTATTATTTCCATCACCTTAGGAAAGAGTAGTGGTTTATAAACAGTCACCATAGCAATAAAAGGAGGCGTTATCGTCTGGAGCTCAATTTTATTGTATGGCGCTATAGACTTGGTAGTCCAAGATACCAAATGACTAGGAAAACATACAAAGCCTTCCTGGAATCAGTATTCCCCAACATCGAGCTTTTTGGAGCAATTCCAAGGATTTTTCAGCAGGAAAACGCTCCCATACACACATGCCGAGAGGTAAAATGACTAATTGCAAACCAAAACTTACACTTGCTGCCTTGGCCACCATATTCCTCGGACCTTTACTAATTGAAAATGTGTTCGCCTCGCTACGTAAGGTACATGAGGGAGGAGAGAAATACGATAGCAAAAAAGCGCTAATTCATGGTATCAAATTGGCCTTGAGTGAGATTTCTCTGGTCTACTTGGAATCTCTTTATAAATCCTTAAAAGATAGAATTTTTGAAGTATGATAAAAATGCTAATAAAAATTAAAAAACAAAATATAAACACTTGCATTATTTATTTGACGTACTTCTAATCTAATGGCCCGATTTATTTTTGCATATTCTTGACTTAATTAACAATTTTCCATGAAAGTTCCGTTAGCTAAATCTCTCCTTTACCCAAATTCTATATTTTGTTGTTAACAAAATAGTCCCTCATTTAAAATAGTTTTTTTTTTCTAATCCATCATGTAACGGGAGAAATGACGATTTTATTTCTCGAAAATGCCTGCTTCTAACCTTATGACCGGCAGTGTATGTAGCTAAAGTCTTCCCTTTAACCTCCTATAATTGAAATAAGAAGACTTCACTACAAGTGCCCAGACCTCCCATGATATTTTAATAGCTATGTACCCTGTAATCTACATCCCCTTTAATTTTAAGACTTCCACTGTTTTTTTTTTCAGGATCTCCATCATTATTCAAATTTCTGCCATGAATTTAAAATATTCTTAACTCTTTTAAAATCCTTGGACTTTTTTTGTAATTTCAACACTTCCCTTCATTTTTCAAGAACTCCCTTGGTTTTTCAGAACCTCCTTTAAAATCCTTCTGATTACGCTTGATATTTCAAAGCTTCCCTTAAGAGTTTAAGACCTCCCTTGATATCTCAAGATATTCTTTAAAATTTAAAAACGCTTCACTATGTCAGACCTTCCCCAATATTTCAAAAACTCCCTTGGAATATCTATGTATACCTCTTTTGATGTTTTAAGAACTCCCTTGGAATCTCCAAACTTCAAGACCTACCTTGAAATCTCGATACCTCGCTTGATTTCATAGTGTAAAGGTGGGTGTCCATTTGAGAGTAAACGTGCTGCGAGTCGCCCTCAAGCTGCTCTCGTCATAATCTGGAGAGTAGCTCGCGGAGAGTTGAGTAATTACTCTCGACATTCAATCTTTTTGAAAGTCAGTCGCAAGTGGACACCTCTGTTTACCACTATCCGATATAAGCTCGAGGAATACCAACACAGTTCGTATTTTGCTAGTAGCTGTCGAGAATAATCAAGGCAAAGCAGTGGAAACTATGTTGGGCTTGCTTAGAGGTTGCTTTGAATGACACTTCCAATTCCAATATGAAATTTCTAAAATGGCACTTCTGTCATTAGCAGCGGAAGTAGCTTATACAGCCTACAAAAAATAAAGGGAATCCCTCCAAAAACAAATGTATTTTTATAGCTGTTGAGCTGTCAGACAAAGCAAATGTTCAGCAAATTTGAACTAAAGCTTCCGTTTGGAGTCACATTACGTCATTTCCTTACGATTGTCAAATGAAACGTGAGGTCGAAGCTTCATTGTGATAGCATGCATTGAATTCCTATGGCTGAACTCGGAAAAGTCAGGCAAAGCCGAAGCTGAAGCGTGTTTGTGTTTCAGTCATAATTCGTCTGCTGAATCACAACCACGCTTCAGCTTCGTCTGAGTTACGGTGGGCCCGCTTCGATGTTGCTTTGAATTACATTTCTATTATTTCATCCCTCCAAAGAGCAAATACTTTGTTTGTTGACATTTTTTTACCACTTTTGAGCTGTCAGATAAAGCAAATGTTCAGGTAATTGAACTAGAGTTTCTTTTTGGAGTTACATTACGTTTTTTCCGTACGATTGTCAAACGGAACGAGAGGTCAACGCTCCATTGTTATAGCATGGATTGAATTCCTATGGCTGAACTCGTAAACGTCAGCTGAAGCGTGTTTGTTTCAGCCAGAAAAGATTTTTAGAAAGATGCCTGTGCATGCGTTTGTACGTACGTTGGCGACGTTTTTTTCGTCGTCCATACTCGTAGCTCAAAAAAAGTGTATTTTGTGCAACGTAGAATAACGTTTTTACCATCTTTTTTTAATTTTGAGAAAATCCGAATTTTTTGTATAAAAAATGAAAACCTAAAAAAACATTTCCTACTCAAAGTTGTTGAAGTTTTGACTCAAATAACTCTTCAAAAATGTGTTCAACATTCAGTAAAAATTTGAGAAAAATCTAATAGACAGTTTTTTTTACAACAAATAAAAACATACTAAAACTTGGTAAAAATTTACTATCAACTCAAATTGCTTTTCAAAAATTAAAAATATTATCTTCAAACATTTTTTATTTCACAGAAAATATTTTTTTCGATGTTCGATGTTTTATAAAAATCCATATTTTAGATTTTGAATTCAAACTATTTCATCAAATGCAAAATATTGTTGGTAATTTTTAAATCTTTTAGAATAATTCAACTTTTTTAACAAAACACGAAAACCTACAGACCTTTTAAGCAAGCCATATCGACAGACGCGGTGGGAAGTCATCAGTGTGGATAAATAAAGCTTTTAAGAATGCATTGCCAACTGATAATATGCTAGCAGAAGAAATCTATCAAGGGGACACGATTATGAGAGTACCCTCTGCAAGAAAACTCTCAATATTCTAGCAGAGAGCTCGCGATATCAAAATTTCTAAAATTCGGCTCTCAAATGGACAGTCTCCCTTTGAGAGTTCACTAGCAAAAGTACTCTCAAATGGACACGCACCTTTAGGCCAATCTTGCTATTGTAAGACTTCCCTTGCCTTTTTAAACTCCCCTCAAATCTAGAGACATTCCTTGATGTCTTTCAAGTTTTTCAACTTGAAACGACCTCAGGAACCCATGGAATCAGTCAATGCACTACTTTTCACTTTGGCTTTCCAATGAACTATTTTGAGGAGACGACTCATTTGACCGTCTTATCATCATTAACATCCTAATAGTTTGAAAGATTTAGATTTTGAAAAGGTTAAAATGAGTGACCTCAAAAGAGTTAACTGTGACCACCGTCAATAGGCAAGAAAAAAGGGGATCAATTTTGTAGAGCTGTATTTTTTAGAACCTCTTTATATCAAGTGGATTCTTTTTAGATAACAGGTTATCTGTCATACCTACACTTGAACGAAACGTATTGCAAATTTATTTAGAAAGTGAGAGGTTTTCAGCCCAAAGACCCGGATTAAAATCTGCATTTATAAAAAGAATTTACAAAAACAAAGATTTTGGAGGAACACCGTCCGAGTCGGTTCCAGGATTGCACAACAAGAGTATTGTAGGGTGAATACTTACTATATTGTAAATCATAATAAGACTCACCTGTTTTAGTGAAGCTTGGGAGCATTGTGCATTAGTTTCCCTGGTGTCGACTATCGAATCTTCGTTTTCTGGGAGTCGAAGTTTTATTTATCACTTTATTTATTTTTTAAAATTTATTTTCCACTGGATAGCGGGAGCCCGTTGTTTCCCCATTCTTTTATCTTTTGTCCCATTCGATTGAAGGATCCGCGGTTTCGGTATAAACATTGTAAGACGACAAGCTGAACCCTCTGAACCCTTGACTGGGCGGCGGCGGATTTAGTTTCTGGCGTATTTTGTGAAATTATTACTGTAAAAAAAGAAAACACATTTAGAAACAAATTAATTGATAAATAGTTTATAAAAGTTTCTTTAAATTCTGCAATTGTATGAAAGTCTTTTTGTGTGAATTTTTACCTTGAAATCCTCGATTGTCCTTAGGAAACAGGCAAAACATCGTCGAAATAAAACGTTTTTAAAACTTAACTAGCTTTCAAACGAAGTTATAAAGGAAATTCCTTTAGCCAAAATGACCATAGTACAAAATATTTCCCAAACTGAACGTTTCCATTTTTTATCAGAAAATGAGCTATTTTTTTTTTGTTCGAAAGAGACGATTTCGAATTTCGAAAGCAATGAATGAACTCTGGTTGTTCAATGAAATAATATTCGAAAATGACTCCGAAAAAATAGCACTTGTTTTGGTAATTCACAATAATAAAATAATGAGAAATTTAACACAATCTTAAAGAATTTGTTTGTGATTTATTAAAATATAACTGAAGTCACTTTTCGAGTTTCAAATTGGGTAAAAATATACTTTAGAGGCCACGACATAGCCCCGACCACGCGAGATAATGCACTCTCCAAAAGTTTCCTTCAATAGTTTGATTGTTTCCTTGTTTGTGTGGAACTGCGCCGTTATGTTGGTAATAAATTTGTACGATTTGCATACGTTGTTCAGAAGTAAGTCCATTCCTTATGAATGGCAAACCAAAACTAAATTGAGCCTAAATCAAGTGACAGCTGTCGAAAAGTCCAACTACGATAAAAGAATTGCCAGGTTGAAAACTACACGTTTAAGAAAAACACATGTAAAACGAGAGACTGCAACCTCGGATTGCGGTATTTTTCACCACTTAACTTTATATTTGAATGAAGTTTTTATTCGCTGATTTTTGGAATAAGTTCATATTGCAAATTTAAAATGCCCGCATTCGTGAAAATACCCAAAGCTATCTAAATATTATATTTTTCAATAAGAACGGGTTGTTTTTGACAGATCATGGCGGCTATATAGTTATTGGTAATGCAAAATCGGAGGCAGTCGATCACAGGAAGTTGGCATGACGCAGAATACAACATGGTGAATATTGCGTCGTGATTTTGGTTCAAACAAAATCAAACTGACCCAGGAGCTGAAATGAAACCAAAAAACCGTCGCGTCGTGTGGATTTTTAATATGATTTTGGAGCAATCAGATGTTGATCCCAATTTGGATCGAAAAATCATCTTAAGCTATGAGGCCCATTTTTGGACGACACCAATCCACGCGCGATTCACTAGGTGCCAATGCATCAGATAAAGTTACTGTTTGGTATGGATTTTGGACTGGAGGAGGCATCGGTCCCCAGTTCTTCGAAAGCTAGGATGGCCAGGCCATCACCATTAATGGCGATCGCTATAGGCCGATGATCACCAACTTTATGTGGCCTAAATTGGATGATATGGACACCGAAGATATATGGTTTCCACAGGATGACGCTACGTGACATACAACTGAAGACACAATCGATATTCTGTGAGAGCCGTTTTGTGGCATGGTTATCTCGCACCGAGGCGACACGTGAATTGGCCACCAAGATCGTGTGATTTGACTCCTTTTGACTTTTTTTCAGGGCTTTTTAAAGTCGCAGGTCTATGCGAATAATGGATAACCTTTCGAACGCGTGCAACCCATCGAGGCCACCGTTGTCACTTAAGCAATGTCATATTTCTCACTAATGTCATTGGAAGAGCTCTCAAATAAAGATACAAATTTCATATCCTGTCGAATAGCAGTATCCGTCGCTAACTATGCCACCTAAATTTTTTTTTTAAATGGTACTGCTTCTTGCGAGGAATTGACAAACCTTCAAAGAGTGGACAGGTTCAGACAACATATGTTACTTCATTTGCAGCCAACTGCAAGGCACTAACTAGGTGTCTCCTAGTGGTCAACTGTCATAAATTTCAAACTTTACTTCATTAACCTCTACTTTCAGTTGATCGTGCAAAAACTACCAAAAACATAGGAAACTGCTCAGTCAAGCTATAAGTCCTTTTTGGATATTAAAGAAAAATTTTGAATTCCTTTCTTAATTTGACAGTGAAAGTCAATTTTGACTTCTAAGCTTTAATGTTCCTCTTCTTTTTGTGAACAGCTGAAAGTTGTTTTTTATTTTTTGACAAATATCTCAACACAGCTATCCAACTCGTTCAACAAGGTATCTAAAAATCCACCTATCCAAAATACCCTATCCAACACAAAATTGAACGCACCCATTGATAGTAAGGGAGATTTTGCTTAACTAACTTTCCAGTCACTTTTCCAATAAAGTTGCATTAATTAGAAGGCATTTTTTTGACAGTTGGCCAAACAGATACTAGAAACTTGTCTTACTTTCAAGTCCCTCATGTCGCCTGAACCTGCCCCGTAATTCGTGACATGAAAAGTGCATTCTCAAATTAGCCGTTCGGATTCGGCATAAAAACTGTAAGTCTCTTCCATCCATGACATTATTAGCACACAGAAAATGTTGATAGTTGTAACTCACTAAATCACCTGGTTAATTCATCATACAGAATATTCAATTTTCAACTCAAGTTTTCGTTTGAATGTTTAATTCTCACTAATCACAGAGTCAATTCCTCAATGTTAAATTCTCAAATGCATTTCAAAACGTTCAAATATCTAAGTTTTTTGAACGGACTTCGCTCAGAGCGTATTCAGCACGCTCTGAAGATTCAGAGTTCAGAGACTAATGATGGCGTTGCCAAGTGCCAAGTGGGAAAATATGACAACTTTAAAAGTGACAGTTGACAGCTGATGCCTGTTATCAAAATGAAATGTTTTTTTTTTTTGTTTTTAATAAACTGATAAGACTTGATTCTGCAACTATTGAGGCCATACATATAATGCTTATTTTAGTTCGAGTAAAAGTGCTTTAGATACCAATAAAACATTAAAGACGTCACAGACGGGCTTTGGTACCCTCAACTGTTTTCAAGAGTAAACATTTAACAGTTTGTTCTTAATGAGTTCAATGCTGCTGAGTTTTGGGCTTTTGGGATTGGTTTATGAAAAGAATTCTTCTGAAAGTTTTTCAAAATAAATAAAGTTGGAAGGAACTTTTTAAATACTTAGCTAAATTAAAATGACAAACAAAAATGTCATTTCTTCTTCTTCATTCGTGAAAAAAACCATACATACATAGATGACAATACACGTTAGAAGAATTTGTAATTTATTATTGGTAACAACTTTTATTTCGTCAAAGAAAAATCATCCCCAGACTTCAATTCCCACTTATGTATATTCACTTTTTTATCCTAATTACATCAAAAATGTATGTCACGAATTTGTGTGTAGGAAGAAACAAGGACGCGCCTTAAAGTCTCTTGCTCTGATGCACAATTTTTCCTATTATTCTCTCAAAGGACCTGTCGTCCTCCACAACTTTTTGATTTAAGTACAAAGAAAATAAAAAAAAATGAGAAAACAAGGAACAAGAAATAAAAGTCTGTTAAAGGATTTCTTTCATTTTAAAGTGTGTTCTAAAAGTGAAATTTTTAAATTGCCTATTCTGGATAAAGTTTCACAAAACTATAAAAAAAATACAAGAAGTGAATGGGAGGACAAGATTTTCGGAGGAACGAAATTGAATAACATACAAAAAAAACGGCGGAAACAACAACAACCACAGAAGCTAAACTTGATTCCCAGTTTTTGTCAGGACGAACAAAATAAAAACGATTTATGTAAATTACTGAAATTACTCTCAAAAACTAGGAAAAGTCTTGTATATTTCTGGAAAACCTGCAAAAGACTTGAAAAACAAAGATTTTTAACGCTCATCGTGTACGAACCTCTCTCCCACATGCTGCATCCTTGGAGGCAGAAACTTGCTGCTGCTGCTGTTGATGCTAACCAGCAAAAGGATGTGCAAAGTAAATTTCATTTAAAAAGTTTGCATTCCAATAAATTTCCTTCTCACAAACCTAACTTAGCAGTACTCTATATAGGATAGAATCTTTTACTCTGGCTCGTCGTCGTCGTCTTGGATGGCGGTGGTGGCATTCTGCCTTCTTCAACGACTTCCATCGTCTTCATCTCAGTTATATTTTACAAAGAAATAAGGAATAACCCCAAATCTTAAAACTAGAATAGCCATTTTTACTATTTAAATGAACTTTCTCGCCAAATTAATGAGGTGATATCTTCCTTTTTTCTAAGTTCAGTTTAAAAGCAAAGGATATCCTCTGTTTCCTTAAGACATACCATGCTAGCATCACCACTATACGACGCTTTGGAATCCTTATATAGGAGAAGAATGTGATTAACAGGATAATTGCAAGGAGAGTTAGTGAAGACGTACTTCCAAATTGCATTGTATGAATAAATTATGACGAAATTTTTGGTTTGAAGTGGTGAAAAGGATGAAATCTCGTCCACAAAGGGAGTTTTTGGTTATTAAACTAAAAATTAACTTCACTTTCTGAGAAGTGAATCGATGATAAGGCTTATTTTCACGATAGAATATCAAAGGAGAATGATCGAGTAAATACGTGACTAGATTGAGCTTTATTTTACAATAAACTTATCACCAAAGTTAAAAAGATTTATTTTTGAGAAATAATACCGAGAAGCGAGGGAGAGGTCTTCGTAAAATAAATAACTATTCTAAGGGCTTAACAAGGTACATTTAAAAGGTATGTGCAAAAAGCTTAAAGAAAACATTTATGCGGCAGCGACGTCTATCTTTGAAAAATCATATGAAGATTGTGTTTAGTACTTTAAAATTATAAGTCTTTAACTGTCAAAAAAATCGTGTTCACCAAAAATATTAGATCTGAGATACTCAATTACCACTCAATTCCTTCAATTTTATTTACTTGTGTTGGTGTTTTGAAAAAGTGAAGAAATGACAGCTAAGGCCGTTTTTAATGTTCACTATTGTTTTATGGAGATGGTCGGTAAAAGCCAAACAAATTTGTTATCAGTTTTGCATTTTTTAAACTTGAATGCAGTTGAAACCTTCATTTTGATTTTCGATATCACTTAACTTTTGTTTCTGTCAACTATAACTTTTGGAAAGTGACACAATCACAAGTAAATGACATAAGCCAAGGAAAGATAGTTTTAAAAATCGAATGTCAAATAAATAATTTTTAATATACCTAAGCCTTGTTTTTTGGTTATACATGGTTAGTGTAATAATAGAAGTGCCAAAAGCACTCTAGACTCACAAATCTAACTTCGCTTTCAATTTAGTTTTAAATTTGGCAACACTATACTTGTCAAAAAGGGCACATGCTACGTTAAATATCAATTTCGCTGGGATGTGTTCAGAAGTTTAATTTTTCTGTCGAATTGAAATATTGATGGAAACGCATGTCGTAAAGTTCAGAGCTTTTCTCATTTACTTATTTGTACGGGAGAAAAGCTTGGACTATAAAAATATTGTTTAAACAAACGATTTTGCTTGATAAGAACCCTCTGCAAATGTGTATAAATGTCATTTTTAAAAATTATTCATTTTCACTTGAATATGGTGCAATCGAGGCAAAAAAATAAATTTCAACAAACACACCCCCAACATTTATTTATTTATTGGTAAAACTTAACTGCCTTCTACATTTTTCATAGTTTAATATTATATTCACTAAGGCGCCAGTTAAAGCTATCATTGGTTTTCACCATTGAAAACCATTGAAATTATAAAATATAAATTGACTTATTTTTGTTCACTTATCCGTTGATGTTTTCCGGCTTAAATTTTGCGGTGTAGCGTAACTGAACAAAAGAAAAACAAAGCTTTGATTGTTCAACAAACTCACTGAAATGTTAAAATGCAGCTTCGGTTTGTGGCTTTACATTTAAAAGTGATTCAACTTTCGCAATTAAGAAAAACTCTCTATTGTAATGCGACTGGTACAATATTTTTGTGAATTCTTATTTTGACAGTGGTTAAAGTTAACCGAAAATCAGCCAGTTGTCAAAAAAAGTGTGTTTCAAAATTGTCTGCACTTTAAAACAATTTAAAACGTGAAATTGAGCTATGTGTTGAAATTGGTTTGTTTGATTTTGGTCTGAGTGGACTCAACTTAAAAGTGTCATTCTTACCATAAACTTATAATTGTATATGATTAAATTTCATATCGGATTATGCCACCAAACCACTTAAATACTGGCACTTGTTCGCCAAACTTTGCTGCCAAATATTCGGAGCAACTTTTAGTCGCTAACTTTGGAAAGCAACTTAATCTTTCAAAAGGTATGAAAATATGCAGTTTATCTTTCCATAGTGAACGAAGATGTCAAAGTTCCTTTTCCAACTGATATTATGTTTCATTCTTGAGATGTACCCGTGACATGATGGTTAAAGCTTTGCACCGTCATGCCAGACGTCTTGGGTTCAGTCTCTGCCTGTGCCATATAAAAAGTTTTTGTATCTTGCGAGGAATTGACAAATCCTCCAAGAGTTATTCTTGTCATGAAAAGTGCTTTGTCAAATTAGCCGTTCGGATCCGGCTTAAGACAGTAGGTCTCCTCCATCCCTGACAACAATACATAGGAACACAATAGAAATGGCTACAGGAGAATATTAAAACAAGAGTGAGTGTCGAAAAACCGATGCAGCCACAAAAAGTGACTGTTTGGTGCGTTATATGGGCTTGCTAGAGGCGGACCGTATTTTTTTCCGAAATCATTCATCTGTTACTGACTGAAATGTGGTTTAAACAGGACGGTTCCACTTGCCACACAGCTAACGAAACAATGAATCTTTTTCACGACAAATTTATTGGCCTTGTGCTTTCTCACGCGGTTTCACTGTCAAACATCTTTAGTTTGGTTTTTAATTTAAGCATTAATCGTCTTACAAATGAACAACGCTTGAAAATTATTGAATTTTGTTTACAAATGCATCATCGCGCACTTCTTCCATTTTATGGTAAAATAATTTTTGTCTCAATGGCTACGTAAATGAGTAGAACTGTCGATTTTGGAGCGAATATCAGCCAGAAGCATTGCAAGAGCATTGTGGGAAAACGGCTGATAAGTTGAAATATAAAGAGACACCTATTTATTGCAAAAAAGACGACTACAGGATTCAAAACGGAATTTTCTTGGAGACTTTAAAAGGCATAAAAGGCGCGCGTTAAATGAAGCGCGTTCTCATTTTTTCTGGCAGATCCCTAAGCAGCTAGCACACTTCCGTAACATCAATCCTACAAACTAATATCACAATTTATCCATACAAAAATATACCACTCGGGAACTAGAAGCTTTGAAATGAAATGTATTTTAAAGCTACAAATTTCTTTATTTATTTTCAAGGCTATTTTTTTTTTCAATGTTGATATTGGTAGATTGACAGATCAACAATTTCGTACAATTGTCGTTCCTATAACATTTTAAAAAATTGCAACAGTTCACAACAATGACACTTGACGTAACAACAATAGTTTACAAAAAAAAAAAACAGACAACTGCAGATTTGTTGACGTTTCGCAATAATTTTCTTTCATATGGAAACAAAGCTGCCACAGATGACACGCCAAATACAGAACTTCAGAGTTGCTGAAAACCTTAGTTTTCTCATACATTTAAAAATTCAATAGAAAATAACAACACCTTCATTAAATTGACAGAGGTAATGAAGTAGTGTAATGTGTAATTTGTCCTAGCCACCAAATAAACAGTCTAAAAATTAAGTACAAATTATACAAAATAAACCCGTCACTTGACACATTGTGACTCTGTGTATGTGTGTGTTATAGTTGAGTAAACTTGCAATTATCCAACTAAATCTACTGTTAATTCCATTTGATTTATCGAAGTTAAAATATGGTTTATGCTGTGTTGTTTTTGTTGTTGAATGCATTGCATAATGCATATGCCTATTGCCAAATCACCATCCAACACGTTCCATTCATCCAAAATACATATGTCCTGTCCTGTCTATCCTGGAAAATCGGTGCCGACCATCAACGAGTGAAAACTGAATTATTCCATCAGCCATGAATGCTAATGAACTCATCACTTGTACATTATATCCCCGATGTGTGTGCTTGCTGAATTGAGGTCCTGCCTTTTTGTCTATCTGTGTGTCTGACTATAGTGCCTGGGCTTTCTTCAGTCTTCTCGATACCCAGTCCCAAACATAAACCACCATAAACTCAAATTTACAAATGTCTGTTGTTGCGTTCACATTTGCACAGAGCAGATTTTAACTAAGAGTATACCAACTTTGCCATTCTCATTCCCAATGTCCTCCTAAATCTAAATTTGTCGTCCTTTGGAATGCACTTCATCAATGATGATAAATATGTGCGTAGCGTATCCAGAATTATATGGAACAGGTACCGCTGTACCCACCGAGACGAGAGCTTCTAATTATAACTGTTTCGTTAAGAGCAACTAGAATTTAACTTTAGCGCCCTCAACTAGTATATTTATCTCCACCCATCTCCAAATGTATAACAACTCTCAAAGTGCGTTTGCGTAAGTACGGCAAACCTAACAAAAGGATTCACTTTAATAATGTGCATCCTCTTAAACTATACTCACGACACCTAGTGGGAAGTATACTCAAACCATTATGTTCGATAAACTCTCCAGCACGTCTGTTCCCTAAAAATCCAAGTCCATCATCCAAGTCCCCAAACGACAATCCACCCCATCTCTTCCACTTGATGATGCAAACTACAAAAGAAAGATGGAAAGGACACGAGCGACGTAAATTCAAATAAAAAAAAGAAAACTGGTCCTTAATTAAACTACGATGCAAAAGGGCGCCTAGGGAAATGATTGTGATTTCGAAAGGACATCTCAAATTTTTGAAGTGCGGTATGCGCACTATACCTACACTACCTACACTACGCTACGACCAGACCATACTGCTTGCTGATGATGTGCCATAGGGTACAAGTGTAAGGCCCATACTCTTTTGTTCATTTCATTCTGCTTTTGACAGTTCAATTGCTTTCGATTGCGTTTCACAAAATTTTCCTGATGCAATATGGTTTGGGGCTCGTCAAAATTGAACTCTCCTTTTTAATTAGTTCAATTTTACCTACTATTGTGTCCTTTTCACAAGAGGACTTAAAAGGAATTGGAATGAGACTCAGAGTATAGAGGAGAACTCCAATCTCGTTCTCTACCAAAAGAAAGGTCCTTTATCCCACCATCAGTATCAGTATAGGTATGTATGCAGGTACCTGATGAATATAATATACGTATGTATCTATACATGTAAACATGATATTCAACAATTTGTACTTATGTGGCTGAAGTGGTGAATTCGATTTCAGGACCAACAACAGGGTGAGCCAACAGAAACGAAAAAAAAAACAAACACATTTAAAAAATCACGAATAATTTTGTTTGCCTTATTTTTTCGATCAAGACTTTTCTATTGTATTTGAATTCAAAAAAATGGAAACCAAAATAAAAAAAAAAAAAACAATCCCGAAACCAAAACAGGAATGGAATGAATATGCTCCATTATCTCTTGAAGCCTTCCAGGGTGATGTGTGATTTTAAGAGGATATGTTTGTTTTATTTTGTGTGTCTGGCTGTGTTGCCATTGCTATGAGTTGAAAATTTATAGCCTGATGGATGTTGGGACGTCCTTAATACGGCTAAGAGGGTCAGGCCAGGGAATGGAGTTGATATGTTAACAAAAATGCGGGTGGAAAAATATACGAACTTTGACAAAATAATGGGTATGTCGACTTTTTTGTCTCCTTTTTTATTATTTTTGAGTCTTTATTGTTGCCATCATCCCTTACCAACAAAAACGTTTACTCTTTTTTCATAGGACAACTAAAAAAGAATAGAAAAATGTTGATGGGCAGTCAGTTTTGGTTATATCAGTGTTTTTGAACTCGAATAAAAAAAACAACAGGATCCAAAAAATAAAGAGGGAAAAACCTTAAAAAATGTTGTTTATTGTATTTGAAAGTTAAACTAGACAAAGTGAGGCGTTGTGTAGTGTGTGCTTGTGATTAGGCATCCGCCGTCAGTGGCATGCTGGCATGGCAGGTTGACGTGGAGTGGCGCTGATGACTTCAGACACACATACGTGATGGAGTATTTAATAATTGTATTATTTTTAAGTTAATTTGAAATTGAGAAGATACAAAAAAGTTTTTTTTTTGTTTTTTATGATAGTTTCCAAAAAATAATTTAATAATAGAAGCTTTTAGAAGTATTTGTTATTTCGTCAAGCACATCTGAAAATTCTTTGTTTTGGGTGGTTTGAAATTTTCAATTATTTGTGAAGTTTTGGGCGAAAGGTTTTTCATTCAAGTATTCATGACAACCCAGAGAGTCTTATGGCCTTTGTATTAGTTAGAATCAAGCGTGAATAAACAAAATTGATGAAAAAGTCAATAAAATAAAAAAGCATGTACTGACGCCAGATCATTCCAAAAATCATGTGTAAGCAGCTTTAAGTCTTAACCGAATTTTTTTTAGAAATACAACTTACTTACTTAAGGTGGCGCTACAGTCCTGTGTGAACTAGGGCCTCACTTAACAAACTTCTCCATCTAGCTCGGTTCCTAGCTAGATGTCTTCAGTTTCGCGGTCCAAGTTGGGTGAGGTCACTTTCTACCTGTGCGCGCCACCTGATCCCCGGTTTTCCTCTACTGCGCTGTCCTGTTGGTGTGGGTTCGAAGACTTTCCGGGCCGGAGCATTGGTTTCTATGCGTTCTAGGTGAACCAGCCATCTTAGTCGATCGGCTTTTACCCTTCTGGCTAAGTCTAGGTCGCTGTACAGCCCGAACGGCTCGTCGTTCCATCTTCTACTCCACTCCCGTTAAATGCATACGGGACCGTCGATCACACGAAGAACTTTTCTCTCGAACCAACCCAAGGTGATTTCATTCACATTTGTCATAGTCCATGCTTCTGCATAGTATAACAGGACTGGGATGATACGGGTCTTATATAGCGACACTTTGGTCTTTCGAGAGAGTACTTTACCACTTATTTGCTTTCTTAGTCCAAAGAAACAGCAGTTAGAAAGAGTTATTCTGCGTTTGTTGGTGTTGTTTTCTGCGTTTACAGAGGAGCCTAGGTAGACGAAGTCCTTGACTACGTCAAAGTTACGTCTGTCGATGGTGACGTTTTGACCATGACGTCGGTGTTGTAGGTCCTTTTTTGACGACAGAATGTACACTGTTTTGTCCTCATTTACCGTTAAACCCATTTTTACCGCCTCTGCCTTAATACTCTCAAAAGCCTCATTGACATCACGCTGAAGTTCTTCCGATTATGTCAATGTCATCAGCATATGCTAGTAATTGGACAGACTTTTGAAGGATAGTGCTGAAGTGTGAGCTCTGCACTATTTTTTCAAGTACGATGATGAAAGAATCGCATGACAGCGCATCACCTTGCCTAAACCCTTTTTTGACATCGAAAGGTTCCGTTAAGTTGTTTTCAACATTTATGGAGCAGCGTGAATTCTCCATTGTCACCCTGCACAAACGGAGGAGTTTGGCAGGGATGCCAAAACTGGACATGGATCTATACAGCTCGTCCCTGTAGATGTTGTTATATGCGGCCTTGAAATTGATGAAAAAATGGTGGGTGTCGATTTGGTGTTCTTATGTGTGAATATTTGATCGACTGTGGACTTTCTTGGTCTAAGACCACACTGATAAAGACCTTTCAGGTGGGCATTAGACTTTCACATATTACGGTAGAGAAGATTTTATAGGCGACGCTCCTAACCAATTTATCTCCTGCTTTAGCGGCTTTATCAAACTTCAGCTTAGATTTGGCAATCTTTACTTCGTCTAAGTCGGGAGGACGGGACTGTTGGCTTTCGTCGTCTATGTTGAATGGATCATCCTGGATGACAGCGGAAATGGGTTCGTCGTCACCGTTTTACAGTCTGCAGAAGTGGTCCTTCCATATCCTCAGCATTGACTGCGATTCTACTATGATGTTTCCAATTTCGTCTTTGCAGCCTTCAGTTCTAGGTTTATGTACCCGTGAATTTCGTTTCACCTGTTCATAAAACTTTCAAACTTCATTAATGCTTTTAAACCTCTCAACATCTTAGACCGCACACTTCTCATACCCTCTCTTTTTTCTTCTGAGAAGTTGGTTGTCCTCTCGGCTCTTGTGCTCATAGAGCTCATGAGCCGCTCACGTCCTTTTATGCAGCGCCGCTTTGCGTGCCTGCTGTTTGGCTGCATTTGCCTGCCGGTGGCTCTTTAAAACCCAGCACATCAGAGGCGGATTCATTGATTGCATCTTGGCAATGTTGACTAAATAAAAGTATCAAATTGACTATTTTTGACTCAAATTCTTACTTTTCTTGCTTTTTTCGAATATCGTTAGCTTTGTCCGTCACAGAAATGTGTTTTTTGATAACGAAACAAAGCGAATGAAGAAAATTTTCAGCCGTTTGTGTAAGCGTCTGGTAGCTCTATTCGGAATAAACATATGCATTTGTTTTAAAACGACAAATCACGTTAGGTTTGTTGCCAACATTTTTGGATAAAAATTATTGGTCTATCAATTTTTGAAGAGTGGGAATAAAATTCTTTGAGGGAGAAGAATTCTGCCAAAAAAGCACAGTTTTTTTTGCAAAAATTGTTTGCCAATGCTAAAACCATTCAATTTACTTAAATCAATATGACATTTCACAGATAACTATTTCTGCCAAAGAATGTTGGAAACAAACCCAGTGAAATTATGTTTGTACAGTTATCTAAACCCGAAGGTATCAGAACCTTAAAATTTATTAAATTAGAATATTTACTGTCAAATTATTTTGACGAATTAATTACGATGTTGATATTTTTACCTACCTGTGAAGTTGAGAATTGAAACATTTGTGTAAGACTTCAGAAAGTTTGATATAAAGTGGATGCAGAAGATGAATAGTGCCATCTTTATAACAAATCACATTCATAGTTAGCTTACCATAATCGCGTTTAAGGGTGGCCTAGTCTAGATCTCACTTGGCCAGTTTGTAGTTTTAAATGTTTGAGAGATTTTCGTATTCTCAGATACATAAACAACAATTCTCACTTTTGCTGTCAGAAATTTGAGAACAGAAAGTTTATGATTCATTTTTTCAAGAATTCTTAACCGCACAACTCGAAAATTTAAAGCTTATTTGACTTTAGGGTGATAATGAGTAGTGAATTGGGTTTATATTTCATCTCCTGCTCTGTCACACCACCTGAGAAAAACCTCAGAAATCTGACCAATAGATAAAGCTCGAACCGAAATTAATTAAACTTTACCTTTAAATATTTAAAAAAAATTGGTTTCCAAATTTGGATGAATTTGATTTGTTCAATATACCTACATTTGTACTAACCTTAACTTCATGACAGAAAATGAGTTAAATCAATCTGAAATCTCAATTAGACATTTCTTGAAACAAGTTTGTTACTTCTGTTTTTTTACTTTACAGTAACAAGACAAAAAGCTGACAATAGGTTCCCGAAACAAAATAATTTTGCTTTTAAAGGGTTACAAAAAACTCGATAAAATATTATGGAGAAATTTTTATTTATACTCATGCAAAATTTCCAATTATGAAAATATTGGATTTTAACAAGCTTTTTATAGTGAAGGGATTTCCTTTTGACAGATTTTACATTAAAAAATAATCCTTCGAATAACAACAACAACAAACACAATATACGGGTCCTCTACTTGAATGCGCTTAAACCCTTTTTTCCTTTATACGAACTCTGAACACAACACACTTTTGATTCTAGGAGCAATAAATCAGAAAAGTCAAGATGATAACATTAAGTTTTAACGAGTCTCATAAATCAGAGATTTCACTCAACGATAAGAAGGTTATGAGGAAAAAACGGAACAAAAATAAAAATAAAAGAACATAGGATGATGCGTCAACAGGGCACTATGATTTCTCAATAAAATTCTGAAGAAGCTTTGTTTTGTTTTGCTGTGTGTATATAGCACTTGAGAGTTTTCAATTTTAAGGAAGAGATATTAAATGAAAGGACTTCAAATATCGAACCAAAGTAGGCTAAGATAAGAGGTAAGGATGTTTTCCTGTAAGATATAACTCATTTATAGTTATTTTGATGTATCTAATGGCATCATGAATTTGGCGACCTAGAGCTTTTGCTTCAGGAAGCCACCTTAAATTAAAGAAGACCATATAGCAAAATAAAATTCGAAAGAAAAGTAATGATTATGTTTCCCATCACTATGCAAAAGAAGCGATACACATAGGTATGTTTAGTTTTTTGAGCAGTTAGAAGGCGGACCTAAGATCATAATAATATACCAACTTTCCATTATGTTCTTGTTCCTTTTTTTGTAAAGTCTATGCTTTCTACCTTCACTCTTCTTTCATGTGGCTGATAAGCTCCGCCCTTCTGCAACGGTTAATTTTTTTTAAGGTCTGCTCTTGAAGGTTTATTTTTTTCAATGTTACATTCGATACGAAAGAAGGAATACAACTCATCACACTAATATGACTTATCAAAAACACGTGTAAAGTGTTTTTGTGTGTCATCATTTCGTTTATATCTTCTTTTTAACTGTTAGAGGGCGGAACTAGCATTAAGTAACAAAAAAGAAGACAAAAAATAGTACGAACTTAGGTAAGCCCACGTAGGAGCAAAATTATCTGCCTACTTTCTTTTATGATCGCCTGATCAAAATTCAGAAACTTTGATGAAATTCGCTCCAGCAGGCAGCAGATGAAACACTCATTGTGTAGGAGGTAGAGGGAAAGAAAGATTTCGACGGTGCGTACGTAGTACCTACTTTTCATGATCGCCTGGTGAAATGTCTCAAATTCGCTGGTACTTTAAAAACTGTGTGAATAATTTACTTTGTGATGGGGAAGGGATAAGGGGATAATGGGTTCAACTGACAAGAGTAGATCATGTTGTGGTCTTGTTTTTTTTGTCTACCCCCAGTCCCCCAGATTCTTCTATTTCATAGTATAGTATTTCTTTTTTTTTGGGACTGAAGAGCTCCGCCTTTCGGCAACTGTAAGTTTCTTGTAAGGACTTAACTGGTCACTTTATTTTGTCAATACTACTCCAATTACACAATCGTGTCAGGTGTTTGTGTGCAATGAAAACAAAAAGAATTCATGAAGATCAAAAGCCTCTTATTCCAGTCTGCTCGCCTGGTGCATGAGACAATTTTATAGTTGATACTCGAACTTTTAAAAGCTGATCAGGGGTATCAAAAAAGCACTTTTTATACAATTTTGGTGGAAAATAAATACTTTCAATTAGGACACTTAAGTGTTTATTGTTTCATAGAGTTAATGTCCGAATTGACTTTGTTGAAAGTCCGTACGCCTTTATTGAAAATTTCTATAAAAGTTCCTCATAAATGTGGGTGAATTTTATTTAAATTGCACGTTCTGGATCGACAATTTGTTTACATTTTTAGGAACCTAGTTACAGAGTTATTAAAGGGTTTTTTTTCTCCATAGTTTTAAAGGATATTGGTGGCCAAAACCGAAGAGGTGTTTTTTATACAAAATATTAACTGCAAATAAAATAAAATGTACGATTGAGTCGGACAAACTTGCATCTATATATAAAGCACCTGTTTTAAAATTATTCCTGTTTTTAAGATCTAAAAAAGTAACTGCGAAAAAGTTTGTTTTCAAAAATTTAAACAACATTTGATTGATGAATAAAACCTTTATTTTTAAAAATGTTTATTTGAAAGTCGTATGATGTTTTATTTTAATTAATTTTGTATATGTACAATTTTTCAATTTCAAAAACAGTTTTGGTATGCAGTTCATTAGAACTTATTAATTACGCTATATAGTTCAATTTAGTAAAAAAAATTATGACCCATTTCCAATATATCGAATTTCAAACCAAAAATGTGTATATTTCTTTAAATATCAAAAATACAAAAGTATAACATTTTTAATCATAAAATATGTTTGAGACAGAGACGGTTTAAAAATATTGAAATCGGTTCATAGTTAATCTAATCGAAAACTAAAAAAATTACTGTTTTATGGAGGGAAGCCTTTTGGCTTATTATAAATAAGAAAAAGGAGCGATAGTTAAAAAACGAATTTTCGACCAAAAAATTGATATGAAAATTACTTTTGTTTGTCCTAAGTTAATCTTCGAAATCGGGGGCTCCACTTTTTCGACTTTCCTTCCATCGTAATGTCACGTTTGATTAAAATCTTGATTTTGAAATTTTTGCGAATGCAAAGTCGCAAGTAAAATAATTAACAATGCTTCTCAAAAAACACTACCACTTTAATAAGTACTGAATAATGTGACTTAACATCAATACTTACGAGTATGTTCAGTATCTTCACTTTATATCGAACTTGTACCTTCAGGTTTTTCCAAGTATAAGAGTTCCAAATCTCGAAATAAGATTTATGAATTTTGCTGACAAACTTGATAAATTTGAAATGTCGAAAATCATAAAATAATTATCGTTCACAATTAAATGGCTCTTTAAGGAAACATAAATTGAATCTTTATGTTTTTTCCAATAAGTTAAAAATATCAAAGACAAGAAAATAATTTGATCAAAGCTTTAGATTAGACAATTAAACTTTTTCTCTTTAACATTTTTGATAAACACAGGCCAAAAACCTTTTTAAAGGATCTATGTGACTAATAATTATTTGTGTCAATTTATATTTGCAAATTTAATAATTTAAGAAAAATAAAAAAACAGCGGTTACTTCAAAATAAAAATAATCAATGTAACACCTCTAAGCATCCCTGGGTTTAAGAAGGAATATACACACATGTACACTAATATGTCTTATCAAAAATACAAATAAAGGGTTTTTTGGTGTCTCATCATTTGGATTCTATCCTCTTTTTAACTGTTAGAGGGCGGAACTAGCTTTAAGAAATAAAAATAGGAGCATGAGCAAATTATAATGCTTACTTTATTTTATGATCGCCTGCTCAAGACTCAGAAACTCCAGCATCAAGCAGGCTGTAGGAGGTAAGGGAAATGAAAGATTTCGGTAGTGAGTACCTACTCTTTATCATGATCACCTGGTGAAATTTGAGAAATTCGCTGGCGCTTCAAGAATTGTTTGAATGATTAATGGGTTAGGGGATGAGTGGAAAGACAGAGGGTTCAATCGACATGGACTGGACACAAATGGCACTTTTTTTCCATTTTTCTACCTCCAGAACTCTTTCAAAGAACAGATAAGCTCCGCCCTTCTGCAGCGGTAAATTTCTTGTTAAGACTTATCCTACTCGTTTTTCATATCAATACCACAGTGTGTGTTAAGTGCATGTGTGTAATAGGAACAAAAAGAATTCATTATGATCACTACCTTTTTTTTACAGTCTCTTCGCCTGGTGCATCATAGAATTGTGCAGTAGTTGACAAGTCGTCGACTTTGAAGAGCTCTGATTAAGGATTACATTTAAAGCACATTTCATATTTAAAAATAAATTAATTCTTTCAGATTGTAGTTTTGGTAGTACTTATTAAGCTTTTCATCGGTGAATAGAGTTAATTTCCGCCAAGTTTTTGCTGACAAGTACGTACTCTCTTATTGAATATTTCTATGACCGTTTCGTATAAATTTGGTTTTATGGTCATTTTTACAAAAAAAAAAGAACGGGGCGACTTTCCATTACCGCAGCGCGAATTTCCTTCTGATTTTTTTTTTACAGTTAGGTAGGGGTCTCAATAGAACATGTTTTAAATATTAGGGCGAGGAAACAACTTTAAGTCATAAAAAAAAATATTTTCTTTTTCGGACTTAACCCTACTTTTTTTGTATTGCATTTTTTGAGCCTAAAACAAGTTTTTTTTAATTGAAAGCACGGCGTACTAACAGCTAGGTATGCAACCCCCCTGCTTGGGGACACTATAGGATTTGGGGTGGGTGCGAGTTTGGGTATATGCAAAGTACTTTTCCATTTGAGCACTAAAATAAAAGAAATTAATAAAAAAAAACAAGTATGGCAACACTGAACAAAAAACAGGGAAGAAATGTCAAAATCAACCATTTTTGAGTGTTTTGTATGGAAAAAAGTGAACTTTAAAAATTAATTAAAAATAGAAATAAATGTTTCCTCGCTCTAAAATTTCTATAGTTATTATATATTTGCACATATCTATCGAATAAGAAAAACCCCGAGTCGAAATTCGAGCTTCGGTAATGGAAAGTTGAGCCAAAAGAACTTTTAATTATGTGTTGAAACGGTTTATAGCTCGCGAAACCAATAGCAATAATCATGATGTCAGCCATTATTTAAGGAATCCACGAGCCTATTGAAAAAATATAAACGGAGTTTCTAACACCTTGGAAACGTATTAGATTATTGTAAAAACTCTTCCTTTCACTGAGGATAAGAAGGAATACACCTAAGCACACTAAGCTGTGATGAAAATGGAGATATTTTAACGAACCAGGCCGAAAATACTCAAGGCCAAGGGTAATCCCTTTGAGAGATGAGATTTTAGAAATACGTACACTATAATTGATTTTTGAAAGCACTGATTTGGACTAAGTGACATTATTGAAGCACTTTTCAGATTCTTAATTAACTTTTTATATTGACGGGTAGTACAACCATGACATAATATCTATGTTTCAGTTTTTGCTCAATTCAACCGTCGTAATGTACACAATTTATCAGCACATTAAGATTGTTGAAGTTAAAATTAAAGTAAAAAAATATATACATTTCGGGCATTAGGTGATGAGGCACATTTTAACTCAATGAATGAATGAATGCATTAACCTGTTTCCAATGAAAGTACATTCTTACTGAGCTACATAACAATTTCAATATCAAATTTAGATTTGGTAATGGATCCATTTTCCATAAAATATTCTCAAAACATTTTCCCATGTATAAAGAGATTCTGAAAACTTCTTCAAAATTGTAAGAGCTGTTTTCCTAAAAACAAGTGCAATTTTATATAGTTACTCGTACTCAAATACAAGGTAAACATATGTGAAAGCTTTAAGTATTTAAGTAAAATTACCTATGAGAGATTAAAAATATTGTTTGGTAATTTTGATAGGAACTTTAAACTTTTTTGTCACTAGCCAGCAACGGTTAACATCCATCTTAACATGTCTCTTTCTAATTTGCTTTTCTTATGACAATAAGAGGGTATAGCCTGAATTTGAGTGACAAAAGGTAAGGTAATTCGATAAAGATAGTACACATAATTCCTATCATGATCACCTGGTGAAAATAAAGAAATTTACTGACCTTTCAAAAATTGTTTAAGCGCAATAAAACGGAGGGTTTTTATTGAGTTTTTTTTGTCTATTTCTACTACTTTGCAAACTCTTCTGTTTTCCTCTGGACTATTTACAAAATTTATTAAGAGCCATATAACCATTAATACGTTACAAGAATTTTTATTGATTTATTTCAAAACTCTTTAGCTTTTTAGAGCGTTTTCCAGTTGACAACCATCGTACATTTATGAAAACTGTAGGTACTCTGTTTTTTCTTGACCGTTTATATTTTTCAAGAACATTCTGTGAACGTTTCAACGCCCCCTATCTCTGATAGCATTCTAGAGAGCGCCCACTTTTAGGCATGATATGTCCATCTTTTTTTAAATGGGTTTTTCTCGGAATTTTTCAATTTTGCTGACAAACTTGATAGACTTGAAATGTCGAAAATTAGCGTTCACACTAAAATCCATAAGAAGACAAATATTAAATGTTTATATTTTTCTGAATAAGTTGAAATATATCAATTCAAGGAACTCAAGGAATTCAAAAGGTCTTATGGCTGATCGACATTTTGAGCCAATTCTTCGTCCATAAATTTAAAATTTGCAGAAAAATAAGAACCAAAAATTACAAATATAAGAACTTTTCCTATCACTAAGGAAAAAAATAACTTAAGTAAGAGAAACTTTGATGAAATTTAGTTCAACTGGTTGAAAATACACAAGGGGTAGAGGGAAAGGGAAAATAGAGATTTCGACCTGATGAATGAGGTGAATTCACTGGCACTTTAAGATGATTGATTAAGAATTGCGTGGCTGGGGGGAAGTTTAAGGAAAATACAAAAGGTTTCAACTGACATGCTCACATAATGGTGTGTTTTTTTTTTTGTCTATTCTTTCTACCATCTTTTCTACCTCTTTCGCAGAACTGATAAGCTCCGTTCTTTTGCAACGGCAAATTTCTAGTTTAGGACATATCTTGCAGGTTTTTACCAATACCACATCATATGTTAAGTGTATGTGTGTAAAGGAAACAACAAGAATTCATGAAAATCAGAAGCCTTCTTTTCCAGTCTGTTCGCCTGGTGGATGAATCAATTTTATAGTTAACTTTTACTTTAAAAAAGCGCCAACTGAAGTTATTTTGTTAGGAAAGTATTATTTTTATCAAAAGGTTTACTTTGCATTGTAAAGTAAAATTTAGTTCCGACTTTGGTGACAAATAAGTGCTCTTCTATTGAAAACGTCTAATGGCGTTGAATTGCAAGGTTTGGATGGACAACTTTGATTTTTGCTATAGTAACTTAATTATAACTTTGTATATTAATATAACGAACACTACCTGACATTTTTAAAGTAAAATTTTCTGATATTATCTCCAGTCCAAAATCTGAATAAAATAATCAAGCGTTGTGAATTAATGTGTGTTTCAAAAATTACTCGAAGGTTTGCTATTACCGTCTGTATTATGTATTTATTAAATTTGTATTGTACCTTAAACCAAACTCTTATTTTAATACTTGAATATTTCTTTTTGACTTACGTTTTCGTGACGTTCTAATTTTCCAGGATATTAAAATAAAAAATATTAACTGCAAATACAAACATTTTCAAGGCTCTTCAAAAAACAATAAAAACTAGAAAACATTGTATTCGTTTAGTTTTTGTTACATGAATTGAATTATCTTAAACCAGTACTAGTAAACTTCTCTGTTACGCCAGATATTCATTTCTTTTTCATCTCAATTATCATGTCTTCCATCTTGAATACAGTTTCTATATATATGTTATGTAGTATCTTTATACCCACTGCTTTTTTAAAGAATACTAATTTCAAATCTCAAAATGAGATTTTTGAATTTCGTAACAAACTTGAAAGACTTGAAATGTTGAAAATCGTCAAATGATTATCGTTCACAAAACGGCTCTTTAAGGAAATAAAATTCTTGTGTTCACATTTTTCCCAGTAAGTTGAAAAATACACAAGTAAATTTGGAACATTTTTTTTTCATTAATATTTTTGATAAACACAAGCCGAACACTTTCTTAAGGTTCTATATGACTGATAAATGCTTCGTATTAATTTTTAATCTATAAATTTAAAAATTTTAGAACAACAAAAATATCGATTACATCAAAATAAAAATAACCATTTTTACAACTCATTCACATCCCTGGGTCTTATTAAAAACACATATAAAGTGTTTTTGTGTGTCATTTTGATTCTATCTTCTTTCTAACTGTTAGAGGGCGGAACTAGCTTTTCGTTAGAAACAAGAAGGAATGTATAGGTAAACCCAAGTAGGAGCAAAATTCTACTACTACATGCTGACAAAACTCATTGGGTATAGGGTAAGAGAAAAGATTTCGACAGTGCGTACGTAGTACCTACTTTTCATGATCGCCTGGTGAAATGTCTCGAAATTCGCTTTTAAAACTGTGAATGATTTACGTTGTTATCTTGGTTGAGGAGGGGATAAGCGGACAGATAATGTGTTAAACCGACAAGAATACATTATGTTGTGGTCTTATTCCTTTGTTTGTTTGTCTATTTTGTCTACCAGACTCTTCTGTATTCTAGTATAGTATTTTTTCTTTCTTTCTCGGGACTGAAAAGCTCCGCCTTTCTGCAACGGTATGTTTCTTTCTAGGACTTAACTGTTCAGTTTTTTGTTTGTCAATACTACTCCAATTACTCAATCGTGTCAAGTGTTTGTGTGCAATGAAAACAATAAGAATTAATGAAGATCAGGAACCTTCTTTTCCAGTCTGTTCGCCTGGTGCATGAGACAGTTTTATAGGTAATTAAACTAGAACTTTTAAAAGCGGAGTTAAAAAAGCACTTTCAAATTTAAAAAAAAATAAATTCACTAAAATTGTAATTTTGTTGAAAAATAAATACTTGGGACACTTAATTGTCTATTGTTTCATAAAGTAAATTTCCGACATGACTTTTTGGTAATTTGGTACGCTTTTTTTTTGAAAATTTCTGTACCAGTTCCGCATAAATGTGGGTGAATTTTATTAATGGACGTTCCAATTTCGTAAATGATTAGGAACTGAGTTATAGAGTTATTTAAGGGTTTTTAGTTCGCCACAGTTTTAAAGGATATTGGTGGCCAAAACCGAAAAAGTTTTTGCTTTATACAAAATATTGACTGCAAATAAATAAAATGTACGATTAGGTCGGACAAACTTGCATATGTATTCAAAGCGTCTGTTTAAAAATGATTCCTGTATTTTAAGATCTAAAAATGTAACTGGAAAAACAATTGTTTTCAAAAATTTAAACAGCTTGTGATTTGTGAAAGAAACCATTTGAAATATTTTGTGTATTGAAAGAAGCCCAATGAAAAAAAAGTATCGATAATTAAAAAACGAATTTTTGACTATTTCTATGAGGACTACTTTTGTTTTTAGTCCTAAGTCAATCCTCGGAACCAGGGGACCCACTTCTTCAAATTCTCCACCATCGTGATATCATGTTTGAAGAAAATCTCGATTTCGAAATTTTTGCGAAAATTTTGCTCCTAAGAAAACACTAAAAACTAAAAAACAAATTGTATTCGTTATTCTTACAAGTGTATTATTTATAACTTCCAATAGGAAATTATTGTAATGGATCCTATTTGTCAAATTGAAAATTTGGCATTTCTCGACGTTTCAAGGTCCCTAGAGTCGAAATAAAAGATTTTTAGAAAGATGTCTGTGCGTTCGTGTATACGTACGTTCACGACGTTTCTTTCGTTATCCATAGCTCAGGAACTAGAAGAGATATCGACTTCAAATAATTTTGTTGTACAGATAAAAAGGCAGAAAGATGCAGAAAGGGCTCTTAAGAAACTTGCGTAGGCAGTTTTTTTTACCATAGTTTAAAAAAAAGGTGAAAATGTTTGTTAACCCTTAATATATGAAGAACCAAAAATGCTAGAGACTTGAATTAAATTTTTTGTTATATATTGTAACGTGATACCAAACAAACATATTTTTTTTTTTAAATAAAATTAACGGCTTTTTTATAAATAAAACAAATTTGAAAAAACTTGTCACCTTGAAAATTTTACGCATACAAAATGATTTTATTTCTAAAACAATTTTCTGTCACGGAAAATAAAGTTTTTAACATCTGGTAAAATTTTGAGAAAAATCGAATTGACAGTTTTTTTTATAAAAATAAAGACATTGATTTTCGACTCAAATATCTTTTTAAAAACTTTGAGACATTGGCTTTAGTTTACTTTTATCTTTTAAACAATATTGTTGTCAATACTCAGTAAAATTTATAGGAAAATCTATTTTTTTACAAAAAATAAAAACCTAGCAAGAAAACTAAAACTTATCAAAAATTTACTAACGATTCAGAAAACTTTTAAAAATTAAAAATATTGTCTTCAAACTCTTTCTATTTCGCAGAAAATTTTGTTTTTGATATTCAGTAGTTTTTTATAAAAATCCAACAGTCCGTTTTTTCATAAAAAAAATTAAATCTAGAAGAAATATTACGCAAATTTGGTAAAAATTGAAGTTTTTTAGATTTTCAACTAAACTATTTCCTTATAAGAAAAATATTGGTGGTAATTTAAAAATGTTTAAGAATAGTTCAAATGACAAAACCAACAAACTTTTAAACAATACAAATCGACAGACGTTATGGGAAGTTTCAGTGTGGGTCGCATCCCAGCTTCTTTTTAAATAAGTACTGAATAATGTGACTTAACATCAATACTTATGAGTATGTTCAGTATCTTCATTTCATGAATTTTGCTGACAAACTTATAAGTTTGAAATGTCGAATACCGTAAAATAAAAAGCGTTCACAATTAAATGGTTTCTTAAGGAAATACCAATAAAATCTTTATATTTGCCAATAATTTGAAAAATATCAATTCAAGAAAAAAAAATAATTTGATCAATGCTTTAGATTAGACAATTAAACTTTTATTCTTTAGCATTTTTGATTAGCACAGGCTTAAAACTTTTTTAAAGGCTCTATGTGACTGATAAATAAGTTGTGTGAATTTGTAATCTCTAAATTTAATTATTTCAGAATAATAAAAATAATCGATTACTTTAAAATAAAAACAACCAATGTAACACCTCTTCACATCCCTGGATATAAGAAGCAATATACACACATGCACATTTAAACTAATATGGCTTATCAAAAACGCATACAGAATGTTTTTGTGTGTCTTCTTTTTAACTGTTAGAGGGCCGAACTAGCCTTACGTTACAAACAAGTAGACAAAATTAAGGAGGTGCCGGTAGGCCCAAGTAAGAGCTACACTACTACAACAACATGAAAAAAACTCATTGGGTATGGGGAAAGGGGACAGAAAGATTTCGACGGTGCGTTCGTAGTACCTACTTTTCATGATCGCCTGGTGAAAGTCAAGAAATTCGATGGTACTTACACTCAAGACTGTTTGAATGATTTACGTTGGATGTAGAGAGGGGGGGTTGGCATAAAGGGAAAGATAAAGGTGGTTTCAACCGAAAAGAAGCCTTATGTTCAGTTCTCGTTCTATTTTTTGTCTATTTTGTCTAACACCAGTCCCTTAGATTCTCCTGTTTTCGACAATATTTCTTCTATCATCTTTCTCGTAATTGAAAAGCTCCGCCCTTTTGCAACGGTGAATCTCTAGTTAGGACTTCCCTAGGCAGTTTTTTTGTCAATCGCAAAACATTTAACACGATCTTGTCAAGCGTAAGTGTACAATAAAAACAAAAAGAATTAATGAAGATGAGAAACCTTCTTTACCATTCTGTTCGCCTGGTATTTGAGAATTTTTCGACTGAGAAAAATATGAGCAAATTTTTTTGGTAGAAAATAAAATTATTAGAAAGCTTGATTCATGGTTCATAGAGTTAACGGCCTTCACGGCTTTACTGGTACAAACTCTTTTTATTTCAACAGTTCCGCATAAGTTCTGCTGAATTTTAATAGTACAAGTCCCAATTCCGTGTTATAAGGCCATGGCTATGGGTTTGTTTGAATAGTATTGAACTTTAAATAAACTCAAAAAAAAGTCCAATGGCGGTAAATTGCAAGAATTGGATGAACAATTCTGATGTTTAGAACGGTGTATTTTATGATTACGAAATTAATTAATGTTAAAATTTCTTTTTGAAACGACAAGTTTTTATTTTGTTAATAAAGTTTTGAAAAATAGGTAATCGATAAAGAACGCTTTAAAGTGGTTTGGCAATGCCTCCAGTCTAAAATCTACACCAAGCAGTCAAGCGTTGTTGATGAATTCGTGTCTCATCAATTAACCTACTCGAAAGCTTGCTATATTGATGCCACCCTGCATCTTCACTTAAGTGGTTTGTTTCGCCAGAAATTTACTCCCTTTTCATCTCAATTATTATCTCTTATCATCTTCAAAACAGCCTCTTTATACGTTTTCCCCCTTAATACTTAATACCTATACAGCTTTTTCAAAGAATACAAATTCCAAATATTTCCTAAAATCTAGGAAGTGCATGTCATAAAATCGCTCCCAATTTCCGCATAATGCATGTAGGTATGTATTTCCCATATCAGATCAGCCCAAAAGTAATTATCTACTTAACACGGCATAATCATGTCATGGCTTACATTCCAAATTATATTCTAACGCCCTTATCCTGAACTTGCACACACTTCACATGTTTTTTTTTTGTTTAGTTGTGTGTTAAAAGTTCACATACCTACAACTTTTATACAGGAGTCGTCATCAGCAAAGCCCTTCAACCCACACCCGTTCTAGCCCGGACAAACATTTAACTGACATTGGAACTCAACTATACTGTGCTTAAGCACGTGCAACCTATTACACCCCCATTTAATGATCATCCCGCGTGTAATGCCACCATTTTGGGTGAGTTTGGGGCGGGCTTGTAAACACACTACTCGTACCAATAGCTTCAAAAGGCATTAAACCTGATTTATTGCACTTTTAAATGAAATTCGTGCGCTTGCAGCAAAATGTGTGATGCACAATTTTTTTTTTCGTTAAAAGGTGGATATGGGAATATAGTGAAGTGATAGTGAGTGAGTGAGTAAGTGAGTGAGAGGTGTGACAACACGTTTTTCACAGGAATGGTGATGAGTTCATTCTTCCCATAGATACCTATATACGAGAATAAATATATGTGCAGGAGGTAGATTGCATCCTTTAAAACACATGATCTCAATTTTCGAAAATACCTGAAATGGCTTTTTTCAAGACCCCTCTTCGCGTCGTTCGCCCTTTCGGGCTTAGCTGGAAAACCATCATGCACCCCATAAACCTGTCTTTTTTTCTATGAAAATTGTCAAAGTTCTTTTTGGGATATTAGAAAGTCAAATGTGTACCCCCCCCTTGCTCCCAAAACGTTCCTTTCTCCTACATTTCTGACAGTTGTTCGTGGAACACTTAAAAAATCAAAGTTAAACCAAGAATCAAAAAGTTTCCATTTTTTTATACAAAACTTCAAATTAAATACAAATATTCATGTGTGGCAGGGAGTGAGTGCGTAGCGAGAGATCTAAAAAGGTAAGAGTAGAAGTCTTCAAGACAAGATGCACACCGGGTTCATATAAGTTGGGAAAGAAAGTTTCTATATTCAAAACGATAAAAAGGACATCTTCTTTTTCTAACCTTGCATCCTTGAAAACTTTTTCTTACGTTGTTCCTCGTCGTCGTTGTCGTCGTCAATTCGATACGATATCTGTGAAGTCAAAAAACGAAAAACTCATGGAAAATAGAAGAAGAAATCGTCTTTTTCACGGTATTGAAGTTATAGGTGTATAGGTGTACTGTATGGGCATAGATATAGGTGGAAACTATAGAATCTAGAAAGTACTTACCCTTTGGTAGAGATGGTCTTTTTTTCTCTTTGGCAAATTTTCTATGTGAAGTTGACAAAAAATAAAATAAAGGTTAGCTACGATTTCATGAATTGCATTATTTTTGCATTATATTTGAATTTGAATCCAAGCTTCAAATTATAATTTTGACAGATGACAGTTAACTTAAAATGACGTTTAAGCTTTGCACTTGAAAATGTTATATAAGCCTTATTTCTAAAGTTTCACTAACTCTCGGTTTAACTTCAAAAAAAGTTTAAGAAGAGTTGATACACTTCTATATGGTCTTTACGCTATGTCAAACAAATCCATGTTACGAGTTGCTTATGTCAAATATTTTACTAAAAAAACTACTAATTTAAGACTATGGTTATTCTACCAGTCTTACTGCCAATAAAATTGCACTTTTCCAACCTAAAAATGAATGTACTACTTGGGGTTTTTGAGATATTACTTTTTGAAATTCTAAAAAACACGTACATAGGGCTGTTTTGAAGCTATTTAAATAAAATCAGTGATGATTTTCCAAACCTATGTATATTCGAAAAATCCTCATAAGTTTTTAGATTTTACTTGTATTACAAACATCTGAAAGAAAAGTCAAACCATTTATGCTAAAATAGTTATCTATGATCAGAAAAAGGCAAAATGATTTTAAATTAATTTTGGTTCAACATTTTTAACTAATTTGCTCTTTTAAAAATTCTATGTATTATATCAAGTTTTTGAATTATATTAAAAACAAAGTTGAAAACGGGTATTTTTAAAACTTGAAAAACAGTTGAAATACAAGTTTTATTAGTGTTTAATGATGATCAGCAGCGGATGGTGTGAGCAGTACCATGCGTCCTTGTCGGTTGTTGTTGGGTAGGATTAGGGATCGGATCCGGGGAGGGATTCCGGGATTCTCTGGTTGCCTTAGCCTCTGTTGTGCCGCGGGCTGGCGGTTACGTAAAAGGTTTCGAAGCTTTCGTTTGTCGATATTCCAAGTGGGGCATCCGTTATGGACACCACATCTAGGTACCGGTCGTCTGGTGTTGCCTGTAAATAAATTAAGAAGAGGGTTGGGATGGGTTAGTATTTTGGTTAGCATGTTAGCATAAAAGGGGGCGTAAGAGAGAGAAGGCACTGTTTGCCTTTCGAAGGGTGTATTTAGCGCGTTGGTTGAATTTGAATCTCTCAGAGAAATGGATTCCAAGATATTTCACGCTTTGTATGGATCTTACTTTAGTATTATCAGGGAGGGTCAAGGATAATAAGTTACATTTTGTTGCTAAACCATTTTTTGAGGCTGTTCTGAGACACGTTAGTTCTGTTTTGGAACAGTTGATCTTAATTTCCCATAGGAGGGAATACTCCCAGAGTCTAAAAATGTGCTCTTTGATTCTACGGAGAGCTAATTGAGGACTCCTAGAGGTACTGTACGTTACTGAGTCTTCAGCGAATAGAAGTGTCTTTGTTTGTGGGATATTGATCGGCTGATCGAAGGTGTAGAGATTGAACAAGTCAGGTCCAAGGAACGATCCTTGAGCACCCGCTAGGATATTCCTAATAGTCGAATCAGTGTTTCCTATTGAAACGTAAAACTTACGGTTTAAAAGGAAACTGTGTGCAATACGGACAAGGTGGGCATCCAGACTAGTTAGGATTTCATTCACCATTAGGTTCCAGAGGAGAGGGGATAGAACACCACCTTGCGGTGTCCCTCTACTAACGAATCGTCTACTAGAAGAGTTGCCCAGTTTTGAGTTAATTATTCTGCTAGTAAGCATTAAATGAATTAACTCCCGAAGCGAACTCTCTACTTTTGGAGATGTTAGTCAACGTTGTTAAAGGCACCTACGATGTCAAGGTAAGCCACTATAGTGAACTCTTTATGATGGAGGGAATATTCGACGGTGCGTACTAAAGTGTTTGCACCGATTTACCTTTACAGTAGGCATGTTGAGACGAAGACAGAAGTCTTGTGTCGATACTTGCCCTTAAATGGATATCAATCAATCTTTCCAAGGTCTTAAGAAGGAATGATGATAGACTTATAGGTCGTAGATCTTTAGGATTGACTTGGGAGCATTTACCTGCTTTAGGTATAAAAACAACTTTAACTTCTCTCCATGCCGAGGGAACATGGACCAGGTAAAGACAGCTGGTAAAAATTGCCTCAAGGATTGGTGCAATTATATCAGAAGCCTTTTGTAATTCGACTGGTATTATACCATCTGGTCCTGCAGCTTTAAATGGTTTGAAGCTGTTGAGAGCCCATTGTAGCTTATCTCTTGTGATTAGACCTTGTGGATATGTTGTATTTGAACTTGAACGTATATAATTGTTGCAAGTTTCGGTGAGAGAAGTTCCAGGAAAGTGAGTGTCCAATAGTAAGTTCAGCGATTAATTACTTGAATTTATCCAGGAGCCGTCTGCATTTTTCAAGCAGCTTGGCATAGCTGGACTAGTTGAAAGAATTTTCCTTAGTGCCTTCCTGTAGATTCTTAGGGATTCTTTGTAAGAGTCCCAGTGAGAGGCTAGTCTTGCGGCTTTGGCCCGGTTGAAAAGTTTCCTGCATTCTTTCCTGAGCGAGTCAAGCTCTGAGGCCCACCATTGTGGTTTCCTGTTTCCTCTTATGTGTATAAGTGGACAAGCAATTTCTAGCGATCTGTTCATAGCTGAGGTAAGGTCATTGGCTTTGTTGTCAAGTTCGTTAGCGTTAGAGGAAGGACTAGATAGTCCAGGTTCTAGTAAACTCTGTATGAAGCCCAGTCAGTTGTCCGATAGTTTCGAAAAGTCAATGGACTCCGGTTATCATCCACATTTGTATTGAACTGGATAGATCTATGATCAGAGAACGAGTGTTCTTTGGATACTTTCCAGTTTAAGATCATATGGTGTACAGTATCTGAGACAAGAGTTATGTCTAAGACTTCTTGTCGAATTTTAGTTAGGGTTGGTTCATTTCCAACATTACTTACTAAGAGGTTAGTACCAAGAATATAATCAAAAAGAGACTCACCTCTGTCGTTGATATTCGTGCTACCCCATACACTATGATGAGCGTTAACATCGCTCTCAATAATAAGGCGGATCCTTTGCCTTTCCGCTTCAGCGACGACTTTCTCCAGGATACCTGAATTAGGTATCGCTACCTTTATATTCTCGTTGCTACCAACAGCAGAGGAGGGTCCATGGTTAGTCATTACTTCCTTCTCTGAGTTGGCCGCAAGGGGCTTTGACGCCACGCTGCCGCCCGGTCCTGAAGAGATACCGGTCGCCAGGTATCCGGATACTCCGTTAGTGACTGGGCTATTTTTGGATTGGGTCCCCAACCAGGCTGATCATCGGCACGGGTCGTTTAACACCCTAGATCCAGCCCAATAAAGATGAGAGGTGGTTGGGAAGGAAGAGAAAGGGTGAGGAGTAAGTTGATGTTAATTCATCATTCTGATGTGTAAGGAAAAGATTGGGATTCGGTAACAGCAATTCAGCTAGGTTACCTAGAGTGAGAAGGAGCATAGGAGATAGGACCGCTGCTAGCTTTTTCGTCATTACAACGTGGGAGGTGGGATGGGAGTTGGTGATATAAATGTAGGCTGGTATGCCTTGTTTATGTGGGAATGGATGATGATTCTGGGAAGGTAGAGGGATAAGAACGTCCTTTAGTTTCAGGGCTCATCTGGAGAAAATTCTAGAGAATCATTGACCTTACTCAGCTTCTACAACTCGACAAGTTCGACGTTCAGAGTAGAAGATTGGGGGATTGGGAATATTTTTGATAATTTCCATTTGTTGTTGATACTGTTGTTGATACAGTTATTAAGAATTATTGCGAGGAAAATAAGAGCAATGGACGGAAGTCTTTTTATGACAAAATTGGAAATTTGATAAGGTCCAGACGATTTCTTGGCGATTCCACATTGGATTGTCTCAAAGAGAACAAGTGGATTGGTATAGGAGTCGTGAGACTGACGAGTTATCCTCAGAGAATGTTGTGAGAGGTTCAGGTGACTGAGAAGTTAGTCTTAAAACCTCACTATTGACAATAGGCAGGAAGTCGAGCAGGTTAAATTAATTTCAAATTTGTTAGAAAAGGCAGTAATCTTTTCTCTGTCACACGAAGGGAAGTGCCATCGAGTTGTAGTCCACCATTTTGAGGATATTTTTTTCCTACTATTTTATTTATTTGCTTAAACCTATCGGGACCTGGTTTAATGACGGACGTTGAGTCTTTCCATAAATTGTGAATCAATAAATGAATTGGTACTTTGATTTATAAGTGTGGTTAAGCATTTTAATTCGGAAAGAACGCCTTGGTATTCATTTCCGTGTGTGCTCAAAGTACGATGAAATATTCTTTGAATATTTTCCTAAGTTTTTGCTGATATTTATATACGTATTAGATATGTGCTCGGGAAGGTCTTTGTATTTTGGGTAGGAAACTAGGGGTTGTGCTTGTTCAGCAAGAGTGGCTGTTATGGAATTTTCTAAGAAATTGATACCAGAATCGATTTCTAGGTTGTCTTAATTGGAGAATGAACTGAGAGATAGTTTTTTAAATTTGTCCGTTAAGGAACCTTGGAAAACATTCCAGTTAATTCTGCTGAGATTAATAAAATCTGGAGCTGTGGTAGCTAGTATATTAATTTAGGGCAGAGGACGGATAATAAGCTTGATAGCTAGATGATTAGAGTCTGAAACAATAGCTCTACAAGCGAAATTCTCAAAAAAGGAAATCCTTTAAATGATATTGGGTGAAGAAATCGAGGGTCGAGGGCGTACTAGGGAATGTTGGAGTTGGTTGAGATATCTCAAAGGGAAAGGAGTGAGTGTGGTAGTTAGAGATGAGCCTCTCTGAAATAGCTGCTCCTTGACTCTTGTTTTGGAAATCGAGCCATAATTGGTGGCGGGCATTGACATTGCCGCCGATTATAAATTTAGAATGGTTTTTGCAGAATGCGTTGAGTAGATTAAGGTCATGCTTAATGTCCGTTTGGGACGCGTTACATCTATTGTAAAAGGACACAAGGAGAATGTTCTCACTGTTATCCAAAATGAGGACTACGCAAGTAACTTCAAAGAAGCTTAGACCGGGAAGAATGACTTTACGACAATGGAAGAATTTGTTAACTAAAATGGTCGAAGTATATCTATCCATTCGAAATAGAGAGTATATTTTGAAGAATGACCGATGCCTTAAGGCTTATCTAGTCTCGGAAAGCAAAACGGCGTCGGGTTTGTTTTTCTCAAGGAATTTCTCAAAAAGCAAAACGGCGTCGTGTTTGTTTTTCTCAAGGAATTCCTCAAAGGCTATCCGTTTAGGATGTGAGATAAAAGATCTAATGTTATATGAAGTAACATTGAGCTAGCTTAGGCTTTTGTACCTTTTTAATGCAGAAGTCAAGAAACATGAGTTTCTTGCTGGTCTCGTTGGGGCTTACTTTGTACAGAGGTACAAAATCATTGATTTTCGAAAGGTGTGTAATAAAGTCACACCCAAAGAATGTCTGAGCGTCTTCGATGAATGAGCTCGGGGTTGTTTTAAAACCTTTCGGTTGAATGGGGTTGGTTGGTTTACGGGGCTCAGAGCAACGGGAGTAGGGATGACTATGGGGGGGATTTCTTGATGTTGGTATTAGAAATAGAACTATTGTTATTAATAATATCGGAAAATGACTTACCAGGTCTTATTAACGATGATGCAGTGAAGTTGGCGTTGGCTGAAGCTTTAGTGGCTGCCTGTTGATGGCGATCCTGTTCCGTTCTTTGTCCCCCTTCATAATTTGCTGGGTGTCCTTCTTCCTTGCAAAGGACACAGGATTTTCAACGGTTGGGTCCCTTCTTTTGCACTGCCCTTCTTCGTGGGTTTCACAGCATTTGACGCAGCGAGGTACCATCTCGCAGTTGGTTTTCACATGTCCAAACGACTGGCATTTTCAATATTGGGTAAGGGCGTTGGGACGTAGTTTCTCTTATTTAACAGATTCGTTAAATGCGTCTTGCTGCGGATGACGAAAATAAGGTCAGTCTCCTTGTCAAATTCAATGACAAATGCATTGAAGTTTGCTGTTTTGAATATATTTTGCTTTGCTGAGGTATTTTTGACATCTTTTGATTATTCAAAATAGTTTTTTAGGCTTTTAATAATTGAATTTGATTATTTGTATACTGCACAAAAATAAATTTAGCTTGTTTCCAAAAGTAATATTTTATATGTCAAATTTAGTTTTTTTCAGAATTTCCAACCCTTTAGTAAAAAATGGTGTTATTTCATATATCAGTCAAATGTGGGGCTTCCGTTTTAAATTATTCTTAACCCAATTGAAATAAAAGACAAAAGCAAAAGAGGCACGAAGTCATATGTGTCTTTCTGACATATTATGACTTAAGGCTTATTTATATGGTTCGACGAAATAGAAGCAAAATAAGAAGACCAATATTTGACAGATTCTTATTACAAAAATGTTAATAGTTAATATTGACTCTTTTAATACATTCACCTTTTACTTCTTCAATGTGCCTAAAAAGTAAATATTGAAAAATGTACCCTAACACTCAATATGGCCACGAACAGAAACGAAATATAAAGAAATAGAACTTTATCGAAACAAGAAAAGCAAGTGAATGGCGAAATATCAATGTGTTAACAAAAAAGTTAAAATAAAACAACCAACAATCCAACAACAACGCAAAAAAAAAATTAAGAACAAAAAAAGCAAACAAACGCTTAAAGAAACTTTTTATTTAAACTTTTGCAACATCTTTTATTGAACTTTTAAAATTGTATTAAGAATGTTTCTTTTGTTTTTTTTTTTCTTCTGTTAGACTTTATAACTGTGTGTAGACTTCAGACCCTTAAGTTTGAGTTTCTGATTTATTTCATTCGATACTCATTTGTTTGATGTGTATAGAAGAAAAAAGTATCAGAAGTCGGATTGTTAGGTTTATACATAAATAGAGATAAATATAAATACCAATAGTTTTCGTCTAAGGACATAAATCCTTAAATAGCATCACTGAGCACTATTAATGTTATAGAGCAATTAGTAATGAGGAATGTTTTTTAATTTTATTGTCAGTAAACTTTGAAAAGGAAAAATATATTCGTTTTTTTGTTTTTATTTAACTTTAAGGTAACAACATTATTTGGCCAGTTTATATTTCTAAGACTTCTGTGAATTTCCTAAGACAGATTGACAGAGAAGCCTAGCAATCAAATAAGCTTTGCATTTTGTTTCATCCTCTTTGAATTAAGCAATAGGAAATTTTTGAAAAATCGACTCACAAAATTTCAGTTTTCATATTTTTTTGTCACAGCAAATGTAAGAAATTTGTATGATAACTTTTGTTTATATTTCTGCGAATACCCAAACCTCTGAGATCTTAGAAATATGAAATGGTCAATTTAAATTGGCGGCCAATGCAAATGCTGTTAAGTGATTTGTTTTGGTTTGGTATTTCAAGACTTAAAGTGCGTGATCACTACGGCGCGTAGATTCGATAAATGGGCCAAAAAAAACGATTGCCCTTGATCCAAATTGGTTTTAGCGATAAACTTTTGGTTGAACACTGATACTTCAATAAATAAAACTGCCTCCAGTGTATATTGAGGTACCACAAAAATAAACTGTTGCGTGAAACAATTGGCCAGAATTCTTTAAAAACGATGTTGCCCAAAATCTGAGAACCCTACAGAGCCATTAATACTGACTTTTTCGAAGTCTTTAATCTGTGCCGATAAGCCCGAAACGATTACTTATTTGAAGGAAAATATTAACCGCGTTATTTCAGATAGACAAATGACACCGCCTTAGCAGTCAAGTGCCAGAGGATTATCTGTCAATTCCTTCGAAAAATTTAGAAATAAGTAACTGAGGGGGGGGGGGTGAAAGAAGAAAAATAGAACACACGATCACAATTGTATTTAGACATTGGTAGTACCTCCGCCCATTTTCAGATATAAAATTTTATTCGGTATTAGTCTTCTTTTTTATCTGTTCGCCTGGTATGTACATGCGAGAATTTTAACACTTGTTCATGGGAGACTTTTGATATTTGCTTAGCAGAAATCAGAAAAATCTTCGACTAGGAAGCTAAAACGTGAAAACTATAACTCAAATGTTGTAGACATTAAGAACATTATGTGACATTTTCAAACAACACTTTTTAATGCCTGGTCTCACAGAGCCAAGTTAACACTATATTCCTATGGCAAAAATAGCACAGATGAATAATGCATATTATCCAGTGCATTGGAAGACCGCTGTGGTTCATTCTCTCCCGAAAAAGGGAAAGGACAACTCCAACCCGCCAAATATTCGGTCAATAAGCCTTCTCCCGAGTATCAGCAAAGTTATCGAAAAGATCATCAATAGAGCTCTGACTAAGTGGGCTGCGGACAACAAAATAATTCCGGGTAAACAATTCGGGTTCAAGGCGGGTCATGACACAATTCATACTACGTCTAAACTCGTTTCTGATATCCAATGGAATAAATCAAAATAACAATGCACAGGTGCTGTTCTGGTTGATTTGGAAAAGGCCTTTGACACCGTACGGTTAGAGGGTCTTAACCTAAAACTGAGCAGGCTTGGCATAAGCAAGCCATTGTTGTATATACTTTATGATATGCTTAACGGTAGAAAGTTTGTTGTCAAAAGTGGCAATGGAACTTCTACCACAACATTCTCAATTAAAAATGGTCTTCAATAGGGAGCGGTGAATTCGCCGATTCTCTTCAGCATTTACACCAGCGAACTTATAGGTAGTCTTACAAAAGCAATTGCGTACGCTGACAATCTAATTGCGTACAGAACGGCCCGAAAGGTTGAGTTTATTAGAATTCTCTTGCAGCGTGATTTCGACAAGATTCCGCGATATTGCGACGACTGAAAACTGAAAATAAATGTACAGATGTCGGAGACAATTCTGTTCCGGACTCCGTTGGCTAGGGCCACGAGGGATACGTGCAAGAATTGGCGCAAGATGGCCATCGTTGATCTTCACGGGCAGCCAGCCATTAGCGAGAAAAAGTGTAGTCAAATACCTCGGTATCTGGTTAGATCAGCATTTATACATAATAAAAATAAATTAAAAAAAAAATTATAATAAAAAAAAAAACAAAACATAAAAAACAAAAATGTTAGATAGTTAGATTCGCTGCTGTGGTTCTTCTAGTTTTAAGTAGTTTATAGGTAGAATAGGTAGTTTAAGTTAGCGTTAAGTTTTATATTAAGGACCTTATTTTAAGTAGTTTTTAAGTAAAAATAAAAAAGGATCTTGATATTAGTTTTTTTTTTCAATATTTTCTAATAAATACAAAAATAAATGAAATTTAAATTGAAGTAAAATTGATCTTAGGGCCGAAAGGCATTAGTAGTCAGTATTATAGTGTTACTTAGAGTGTCCGTATGGGATCATTAAGTTAGTTGTAAGCTATGGATAATTAGGCTTGTTTTATGAATTTTTGTCTAGCTTTAAGAAATGTTTAATAATGAACTAAAAAAATTAATTAAAAAAAAAAGTGCGAAAGACTTTCATGCTATAGAGGTCTTGGGTTCGTTCCCTGCCTGCGACACCTAAAGTTTTTTTGGAGGAATTGAAAAATCCTCCAAGAGTAATTCTTTTTAGGAAAAGTGCTTTGCTATTGCAAAGATACCGCTCGGATTTATTTTAAAACTGTAGATCTCCTTCATCCCTGATAAAATTAAACATACACATAAATAAGTCTTATTTACTTAATCTTTAATCAAAATGCTATTTCATTTGTTTTCATTTTCTGAAATGAAATTTCAAAACGGTTTTCTGTTTCAATTTTAACCGACAATGATTTCAATCGAAAAGAGACAGAGAGAAAAAAATCAAAAAGGAAAAAACATAAGCTTACATAAAAATGGATTTCCATTTAAAAGGATTTAATCACTCAAACTCCAAATTAAACCAAGAGACTAAATTCCACAAAATCCCTCCACAAAACCATTTATAAACAAGAATAATTCCATCGTTTGCACATCCACATTCAAATTCGACATTGGATATAAACCCTATACCCATAACATTTATGTAGATACGAATACGAGAGTATGACCAAATTCTTATCCTCCTTTAATTCTGAAACAATTCAATTATCACATTTGAATATGGCATAGCTACAGAGGTTGGGTATACAACGGTACATCACCTCTCTGGCTGTGTCTCTGTTGCCGACAGTAGCTTACGTCCGAGACTGACTAGGACTACAAATCCAATCCAAACCAAACCATTGAATTGAAGTTCTCTATCTTTCTGTCTGTCTGTCTATTTGTCTATGTCTGACCTGCCAATCACTCTGTCAACACAAAAACCCCAAACAAAATACACACAACGTGCATAATCAGATCAAAATCAGGCCAAAATAAAAGGGAACGAGAGACTTTGTTGTACTTGTTTATAACATGGACGCGAAGGCGGCTACAGCGGATAGACGGACTAAGGATATATAAGGACACTCGTGGCTGTAAATTGCTTGCAAAATATGAATTTGCGAAATTCGATGGAGCTTAAAATTTCCATTGAAAATGGAGGTCCTTTTCATCGTGGCTGAACTGTACCGTACTTATACCCTTAAGCGTATATAGTCGTCCTCAACGTATACTCGCTCTATTTCCCAATTATATTTATTATCAAGAAAGAAAATAAAACCAGCATTTTACTTCCACATCAAAAGCTTCATGGCCAACAATTCTGTTGCCGCCCGCCACCATCGCTTCCGCAGAATTCCTGGAAAATAATCATGAATTTACGTATTGATTTGAAGAACTGAAGAGATGTTGTACCTGAATAGAGGTGCAATTGAAGGGTTTCATAAATGTATTATATTATATTTACACCCACAACGCGACGCGCGACTACAGGTTCTTAAGGTTTTTTTATATGTAGTTTATTATTTCTACTCTGACTCGCAGTAATGTTCCCTTTTCACTTTTTTCTTCTCTACCTCACTGAACGTGCATCTATTTAATCCTATTTACTATAAGTAATTGATGTATTGATTTTTTTCTTTTAAAGAGCTCCTTTTTATTCTTGCAAGGAGGTCCTATACCTTACCTACATACCTGTATTTCTTCTATTTTGTTTTATAATTTCCTGCATTGACGTCTTTTTAAAGTTTTTAATTAAACTTCATCTAATGCCTGGTTACACCAAGTGAGTTTAAACACAAATTGAATCTACGACGAAATATGTCAAGCAAAGTCAAGGCTCCTAGAATTTTTTATTTAATATGTATTCGAAGAGTTTGTTTAAGAATGTTTCCTGTATTTTAAGATTTAAAAAATGTACCTGCAAAAAAAATTGTTTTAAAAAATTTAAACGCCATTTGATTTCTCAAAAAAACTTAATTTTTCAAAAATTGTATTTAAAAATCGTTGTAATATTTTTTTGTTTACTAATTACTTATACATATATTAATTTTTCAATATTGGTATACATTTATTTAGAGCTTATTAATACACGTTTTACATTTCAATTTCGTAAAAAATGATGACTCATTTTTGAGAGATCGAATTTCGAAAAAATGTTTAATATATTTTTAAAAATCAAAAATAAAAACATTGACATTTTTGATCATCTTAAATTATTGAGACACTATAAAAGCTTTGCAGCTCTTGAGAAAGCTTGAAAAAAACTTAAAAACAAAATAACGACCATTAAAAAAACAAATGTCGGTTTGTTTTTGAAAAAAAATCGAATTTTAAAATTGTCTTCATATTGGCACATGATAAGCAAAAATACTCAATGTGGGCATTTTTCGTACGTTTCACTCTCCAAAAAAATTTGATTATATTACTCGTGTTTTTTTTTAAATCTATCCATAGTATAGTAGGATTTTAAACGAATAACAAAAACAATATCCATAGTATGAATAACACCGATAAAAGTTAAAGTAGAATCTTTTTATGGATGGGTTTTTGACATTTATACGAGTCTCGAATGGATTTTATGTGATTTCGTTCTCAAATGTTGGTACGATTGATATTGTATTTGTATCTCGATGGCTGTGTTCGTTGAGTAGTTGTGCATTTGCAATTAGGTATGTGTTTTCCATTGGGGAAAAAATTAATCTGTTGCTGTTGGTATTATTTAGTTTTGTTAATGAAAATGGACTAACTGGGCTTATTTTGCAAGAGAAAACAATAGAAAAGATTATTAAGTTTTGCTATGTTTCCACCAAAGGCTTATCTCAGTTTAGATTAAATAAATATTTTTAGTGTTTCCACCGCACAAGAAGATTTAAAAATGATTAAGTGTGACAGCACTTTCTAAAATGTAAATGGTGTTTCGATGTTTTCGATGTACGATGTGCAAGTGAGATGGTTTGATTCGTGTTAAACAATGAAAAAGTGAATAGTTCAGCACCATATAAGAATATGCTACCTACTATGTGTCCATTTTGTTTGCAATTTGATTACACAAACTTGCAAAATAAACAGACCATAATGCTTTATCTGTTAAACCAACTCCTCCACACAGGTTTTTCTTCTCAAATTTTGATCAAACTCATTTCAACTCGATTCAGGTATATAAAGAATTGAGGCGATCTTCAAGCTCGCTTCAACACCACACGTTAATGTAGTACTCCACGAACAAACCCCTTCCTGGAAGCAATTGTTAAATGAATTTGTTTTTACAGAATCTCAATTTCAAGATGTTTTCTCACCATTTCTTCTTGAAAATTGTCCAATTTCTTAGTTTTACGTAGTTATTTTTGCTAAGTTAATTTTGACATTAAATGTTCACAAAACTTTCTTCTATTTGTGTGTTTTTTGTATTATTATTCTGACAGATCTTGTTTCAGTTGTACCAATTTTTAAATACAAAAATCTGACTACTGCCGATCGTTTTGTTGGTAATTTCTTACTGTACTATATATGGAATTCCAAAAAAGCACTTATTGTTTTAATTCGTAATTTTGACATTTTGTCAATAAATTGATGTGTGACTTTTCAAAGCAACAACAAAACTGTGAGGTGTATTAGTTTTTTTTTACAGCCAAATCTTTGTTCAATCATTGAATTTCGCTGTTTTGAAGTTTTTAAAATCGGTTGTGATGAAATCGGCCTTTTTAAGTTTAGTTTTGTTGTCATTATGTTGTTATCAAAGCAATGCATAGTTTTGTTTTAAAAAAATGCACAATAATCACCACGAAATGCTTTGGATTTCAAAATTCACCACGGATTATTTTATCAAAGATGCGTTCGAAGTATTATAAAATTAAGGGTGCGAGCACAATTTTTTAAATTTATTTAAATTTTTGTTAATAAATAAGTTAAGAGTTTCAACTACTAATTTGCCAATAAAAAATTGGAAAAAACGATCCATATACACATTTGTTACAAAACAAACTAATATTATATATGTATCTAAGGAATACCAACATTTAAGTCAAAGCAACTAAAACAATAGCAGCAAACCCACGATGAGACATATGGGAAGCAAATCAAATATATCAAAATTTTTACATTTCTTACAAAATAAAATGTCAAAAAACTGACAATTGGAGAGCTTAATTACATGTATTAACTCAGATTTGATGGCCCAAAATTTGAATCGTCAAATTCTTCATTTTAAAAAATGGCAGATGAAATCAAAAAAATTTCACTGTTTAAACAGCATTTATATTGACAATTTTAATTATAGCATTAATTATTCAAAATGTCATCGAAGAGTACTAAAAATAATCTTTCCTTTGATGACAGATGAAATTCAAGAAAATTCACTCTTTTGAAAGCAAACTTGAGCCATTTGTTTGGACGAATTTTATTACTTACTCACTTAAGGTGGCGCTACAGTCTGGGGCGGACCTGGAACTCAACCCACATGCGTCTCCAGCCAGCCCGGTCTCTAGCTAGCTGTCTCCAATTTCGCACACCAAGTTGGTTGAGGTCTTCACCCACCTAAGTGCGCCACATGAGTCGCCGTCGTCCCTCGGGATTGGATTCGAAGACCTTCCGCTGGAGCGTTGATGTCCATTCGGTCTACATGACCCAGCCATCTAAGCCGTTGGACTTTAATTCTGTTAACTAGGTCAGTGTCACCGTATAGCCCGTACAGTTCGTTGTTATATTTTCTCCTCCATTCTCCATCTATGTGTACGGGACCAAAAATCACCCGAAAGAATTTTTCTCTAGCATCCTAAGACGCTCTCATCTTTCTTTAACAGGGTTCTCAGCGCCATAAATGAGAACCGGTATGATGAGTGTCTTATGGATGGTGATTTTAGATGCTCGAGAGAGGATTTTACTTAGCAATTGCCTCCTAAGTCCAAAGAAGCAGCGACTTGCAAGAGTTATTCTTCGTTTGATTTCAGCGCTGGTGTCGTTGTCTGTGTTTATAGCGGGCTAAGGTAGACAAAGTCCTCAACTACCTCAAATTATAGCTTTCCATGGTGATGTTTTGTCCAAACCATGATTGTTCAATGTCCTTTTTGATGACAGCATAAACTTGGTCTTGTCCTCATTGACCACTAAACTCACCTTTTTCGATTCCGTCTCAATGCTAAAGAACGCTCCACTGACATCACGCTTTGATCTTCCAATTATGTCAATATCATCTGCGTATCCGAGTAATTGGATGGAGCTTTGAAAGATAGTGCCTCTAGTGTTGACGTGTGAGCTCGTCACTATTCTTTCAAGCACGATGTTAAAAAAATCACATGACAGCGCATCACCTTGTCTAAAACCTTTTTTGACATCGAAAGGTTCTGTTAAGTTGTTTCCAACCTTTATGGAGCAGCGTGTATTCTCCATCGTCATTCTGCACAAAAGGATAAGTTTGACAGGGATGTCAAAACTAGACGTTGCTCTGTAGAGTTCTTCCTTATGGATGCTGTCATACGCGGCTATAAAATCGATACAGAGATAATGGGTACTGATTCGAAGTTCCTGGATTTTTTCCAAGATCTGCTATATTATTTTTTTATTTTTATTATTTATTTTTATCTGGTTCATAAATTTGAAGTTTACTTACTAAATTATCTATGGCTAAACCTGGCATTATAATAGTTCAAAGTTAATGGCACTTTCTCAAGGTAAAATATGTATGAGAGACAAAGAAAAAATAAATAGGGTAGTGGAAGAATATTTAAAGGAACAAGATTCTAGGAAGGTTTAATATACTTTCAAGTAGAACATATAGCTTACGAGATTACTTACTCTAGTCTATAAATATTGATTCTATGAAATAGCAATTGATATCAATATTATTAAAAGAATTTATGTTAAGGTATCGGCGCAATTTTGATTTGGCATTTTTTTTTTGATATAGACAAAAATCCGAACATTTGAAATAGCTTTTTCGTTCTCCATATTTTAAGAACCAGCAGTATTTTACACACAGTAACATCGAATTTTGTAAAAAAGAGATGAACTTCAGTGAGGTCTTGAAATATTGTGGGCTGTTTTATAATATCAAGGAAGGACTAGAAGTATGAAGGGAGGACCTACATTTCAGGACAGGCCTCAAAAATTCAACAGATGTCTTGAAATTTCAGGGAATGTATTCAAACTTCATGAGAGCTCTTAATTGTTTAGGTAGGTCTCCTCGAAGCATAAAGGGAGATTTTAAATTGACAAGGAAGGACGGAAATGCAGGGCTGGTCTCAAAATTTCAAGGGAAGTTTTCAAATACCAAGAGGGTTTTTAGATATCAAGGCAGAACTGGGAATCAAGGAAAACGACTCATGTTAATAATATGAAAGTTAACCATACAAATACGATTTACTAGAATAGCAGTATGTAGATTATAATAAAATGTTCGAATGCCTCTATACGGTACAAGGTGTAATTTAACAATTAAAAACTCGAAGGCTATAGTAGTTCTCATTCGTGATATTTTTGCTTATCAAATTGATTGTTCCTTTCGATTTTCGTTGATAAAATTATATGTACCTTCAAGAGTGCGGCGAGTAGGTACCTACGTAATTTTTTTTTTAACTCAACGGGCTAAATGATCCGATAACACGGTATCTGAAACAGGTGAATGTAGATTGTGGTTATATTGACTTCCAAAATAATATTAGTTGTGATTTAGTTAAAAGAAATGAGATCAATATCAATTAAATATTCTTTGTCCTGGTGGTTAGCTTGTAAGTATTTACCTAATTGTAAAGCAGTGCATGTTGTTACTATTTTGGCGTTTTCAATTAGTCTACTAGATTATGTGTTACTAGCGGCCCGTCCCGGCTTCGCACGGGTAGGCATAAATAGGTCCAGATATTTAGGTAATAAGCATGCTAATAAAAATGACCATGAATCACTAAATTAGAAAAAAATGTATGCTTATCTTAAAGCCTCCCTGTACACTACGGTGGCTGTGGTATTTGTAGGTGGCAATAAAACGTATTGATTTTCAAGAGATCATACTCGAGAAAGTGCCACACACAATTGCCAGTTGGAAAAGCAGTCTTTCCGTCGATACCAACAACGGAAAAAGTTTGTCCTGGAATGTATTTATTGTTAGGGCAAAGGATATTTTTAAAGGGAACTGTAACCTTTTGAAAGATATGAGCAAATCAGTTGGTATCATTGGGATCCGCGGAACATGTGCGGGCTGACCGGCCACGGGACACGTAATTATAGTTGCTACAATCACATTATCTTTAATTTGTTTGATCAATAGTGTTGTACCATTTACACATATTGGGAAGGCTTACATTTCTTAAAAGCATAACAGGATATATTTTAAATTTTAGTTCATGAGGTGTTTTTATTTTTATTTCACGATATCTTTTGAATGGAATGTCCGATTTCAATAATTCAAAAAGTAATTATCAGGTTTTGAGACAGTCTTAAATATTAAATTATTTATTTGGATAAAAATGTACAAATGGTATCGATAACAGGTCTGATTTTGATCGGCATTTTTATCAATTTGTTAAATGTAAAAAAGTAGTTATAGTGACGTAACTACAATAGTTAGATATATGGTCTCGCGAAGTTTTTTGTAGATATTGATATATTCTATAATATTGTCGAACAATTTTTTGTCCTATTATTAATACTCTTCGCTGCGTATGCGATGAAAAACATTTTATGGCTTATAATTTTGTTACACCTTCGGTTGGTTTTAATAGTAATTTCTAAAGATTTTTATAGTAAACTAGTACTAAAAATAACATATGCTACTAAGTGATAAAGTAGCTTTCTAATGAAAAAAGAATCATTAAAATACGTCCAGTACTTATTGAGTTTATACGTTACATACAAAAATACAAGTCTTCCCTATTTGAAACGTTGGTGTAGATTAATATTATGTAAATACCCTTGCGACCTAAAGTGTGGGAAACAGGGGAGCTACATACACCTGTATATACGCGGGTCGGCTGTACATTTCTTTCTTAAAATAAAAGTTGATCTTAAATAAGGTCGTAATTAGAAAATTGTTTAAAATATTGAAAAACTGTCATGGACATCTTGAAAAACGTAGTGATAAATGCAAATTCTTATCACAAGGGTATTCGGTGATATTTTTTTTTTGAGACTCAGAAAATGTTGTAAAAATTGTCTGAGCAAAAAATGGTCACAACTTAATGTAAACATAATCGTTATCTTTTAAAACATTAAACAAATTCTTATGTTGTATCCAATGGGTTTTACTATTTTCTTTTTGGCAGCATTGGAAGTTCCCTCACGTTTCGAGTTTTTTGTCACTGTCAAAACATATTCAGTATGGTCTATAATTTAATTTTCAGAAACGAACAATGTTTACAAATTATAAAATTTAATAATCAAAATGACTGCTCTGTTAAGAAAGTTCATTGAGTAATTTTTCGATTTTATGGACATTTAAATTAATTTACAGCAGAATCTACCATTAACACGCATTATTAAAGAGTGCGAACTGAGGAAAATATCGCAGCTATTTCGGAATTGTCGATTTGGCACCGTGCTCAGCAATTATCTCTTAATCTTCTAGGTAGAATATTTTAAGGAAGGATTTAGGTGTGAAGCACGGCACCATCTACGGCACTGGGCACCTTACTCTACCTAACACCTCATAATATATTTATCAAATAAATATCTGCAAGCTCTGTTATTCGCTTTGAAGCTTGCTTAACAACAACATTGGCTACTCCGAATTTCTTAGGTATTTAGAAACAATTCCAAAACACACAGACTACACCATCCCCTAACTGCAATTCGATAGAAACTTTCAGATTCTATACCTTCCAGATCTTTCTGGGAGAATAAGTCAGGAAGCTATGAAGAAGAGAAACAACATCGTCACGTGTTAGGTCGCAAAAACCATGTGGCCAACACTAGATTTCAAGCGAAGAAGGTATGCTTGCTATCTCTAAGCAGATCGCATATAAGGTCTCTAATGGTGTCGAAACCGGGCAATGTCTAATAGGACATTATGCCAAACGCATAGGAGTATTCTCAAATGACTTTTGTTTATTTATATATGTTTATTAATTTCATCTATCAGAGAACATCTTCCCTAACAGACTAATACATTAATTCTTAACAATTAAACTAGTAATAATAATAAATTATAATTTATAAAATTTCATTATTTAAATTAAGGCCGATTTAATAAGTTATAATAAGATACATATAGCTTAAAAGTATCTCTATTGCAACTACCAAAAAAAGTATAATCTGTTGTAAACTAAACAAGCTTTCCTGATGAAAGGATTGATTGGTTCATTACGACCAAAACGCTCATGAAACAAAATGAAATTACGAGAATTAATTTGATTTTTAATTGAAGAAAGTAATTTAGTACATTTATGACATGTTATGATATTATGTCCCTAAACATTATTCCAGAGTATGTACGACGACTTTCCAGACTTTGTATTCCAAATAACTGGCACTTGGTGGAGTATCAATTGTCCAATTTACTTTAAAAAATGCATATCTTGTAAATTTCCTTTGCACGTTTTCGATTCGCTCACACGAGTTTTTATAAGTTGGATTCCAAACCGTACTGCAGTACTCCAGCACTGATCTAACCAAAGAATTAAAAAGGGACTTCAGCGTGTATGGGTCATTAAATTCCTTAGTGTTTCTTTTAATGAACCCTAGCATTTGATTGGATTTATTGAATATGTAATCTATGGGCGGTAAGAAGGAAAGTTTTGTATCGAGTACAACTCCTAGATCTTTTTCCTGAACCACCCGTTCTAGTTCTGAATCGTTAATAGTGTGATTGAAGAATATAGGTGAGCTGATACGGAAAAAGGGCATAACTTGACACTTAGAGAAATTCAAGTGTAGAAAATTTAAATCATCATTTAACAAAGTACAATCTTGAATGTATTTAGTGGTGTGATACAGTTTCAGATCATCCGCAAATAGGAGACATGATGAATTTTTGAATATGTCAAGAATATCATTGATAAATAAAAGGAATAGTAGTGATCTCAAATGGATGCCCCGAGGGACACCAGATGGCACTAAGATAGGTTCCGAAATCATCATCAATTTTAACAATTTGAACCCTTCGAGTTAAATAAGATTTTAACCAATCGAAAGGTTAGAGTGAAAACTAAACTGCAAAAGTTTATTCAAAAGAACCTGATGGTTTTAAGCGATTGAAAGTTTTGGCGAAATTTGTAAATATGAGCTTGAAAATTTGATTCAAAATTGTTTATTATATAATAACTCATTAACGATAGATTAGTTACTGTAGATCTTCCAGATATAAAACCATGTTGGTATACTGAAACAATGTCTTTTATTTGAAAAGATAAGTTATCGAAGACTATCTTGTCAAATAACTTGGGCAAAGCTGAAATTTTACAGATTGGTCTATAAATAGTAACATCTTGTTTCGAACTTAACTTAAGAAATGGTTTTCTGTAAGACAATTTATAACACTCTAGGAAGCGACCCTGATAAAGAGACAAATTAAAGATGGTCGCCAAAAGCCTAGCTAAGGAATTCCATCAAGGCCTTCGTTTTTGGTTGTGTCTAAGTCAAGCAGGGCTGTCATAATTCTGAAACCTGTAATCATTGAGCCAATATTAAGAGATAATGAGATCTGTGGAAATTCAAGTTTGGAAGGTGAGTTTGGCGAATAAACAGACTGAAAGTAGACAGAAAAAAGATTACAAATCTCTTTTAAGTCACTTGTTGATGAATTTAAGTACTTCATACAGCTTGGATAACCGTTTGATTTACGTTTAGAGTTAATAAGATTCCAAGAGCTTTTACTATTATTTTTTATATTAGTTTCTATAAATAGGATCGATACAAAAATGTATTGAGGGTATTAAATTCCTTTTGGCATTTTAATGTCTCGACGAAGTTAAATACTTTCGTGATTATTTTTAAAAAGTTCCTATTTTTTGAATTAATAAGTCTTTTATTAAACTAAGCTGGATTTGAACTGGATTAAGAGTTTTTAAGTGGAACAAATCTACGTATACAGCTTCATTAATAATGGATAAAAAAGATTGATTTGCGTTGCTTAAATTGACTTTTAAAACATATGAATCCCAAGGAAAACAAGAGGATATGGAAGAACCAATTCTTCAGACTGTATAACAGCGACGACGAACTGAATTCCGCTGCCAGGCAGGATGATCCATTCAACATAGACGACGAAGGCCAACAATCCCGTCTTCCCGACTTAGACGAAGAAAAGATTGCCAAATCTAAGCTGAAGTCTAATAAAGCAGCTGGAGCGGATGGCTTGAATGCCGAGGTCTTTAAAGCAGCTGGAGATAAGTAAGTTGGCAAGGAGCATGCACCAACTTATCTGTAAGATATGGTCGGAAGAAAGCAAGCATGCCCGATGAATGGAACCTCAGCATTGTTTGCCCGATCCTGAAAAAAGGAGACCCTTTAAACTGCACCAACTATAGAGGAATCATATGTGAACGTCTAAAGCCCATCGTCAACAACCTGATAGGTCCTTATCAGTGTGGTTTTAGACCAGAAAAGTCTACAGTTGATCAAATATTCACATTACGGCAGATCCTTTAAAAAACAAAGAACACCAAATCGACACCCATCATCTTTTCATCGATTTCAAGGCCGCATATTACAGCATATACAGGGACGAGCTGTATAGAGCCATGTCTAGTTTTGGCATCCCTGCCAAACTAGTCCGTTTGTGCAGGATGACCATGGAGAATACACGCTGCTCCATAAAGGTTGGAAACAACTTAACAGAACCTTTAGATGTCAAAAAAGGTTTTAGACAAGGTGGTTTTAGACCAATGCTTCGGCCCGGAAAGTCTTCGAATCCACACCCACAGGACAGCGCAGTAGAGGAACGCCGCGGATCAGGTGGCTCACCCAGCTGGGAGAGGGCCTCAACCAACTTGTCGTCCGAAACTGGAGACAGCTAGCTAGGGACCGAGCTGGCTGGAGACGCTTGTTGGTTGAAGCCCAGGTCCGCAACGGACTGTAGCGCCACCTTAAGTAAGTAAGTAAGTAAGTCTTGGTCCAAACGTCACCATCGACAGACGTAACTTTGAGGTAATCAAGGACTTCGTCTACCTAGGCTCCGCTGTAAACGCAGAAAACAACACAAGTGCTGAGATCAAACGCAGAATAACTCTTGCTTACCGCTGTTTCTTTGAACTAAGAAAGCAATTGAGTGGTCCTCTCTCTCGAGGGACCAAAGTGTCGCTATATAAGACCTTATCATCCCCGTCCTGCTATACGGTGCAGAAGCATGTACTATGACAAAAGCGGATGAGAGCACCTTGGGTCGATTCGAGAGAAAAATTCTTCGTATGATCTACGGTCCCGTATGCATCGAAGGGAAGTGGAGGAGAAGATGGAACGACGAGCTGTACGGGCTGTACAGCGACGTAGACTTAGCCAGAAGGGTAAAAGTCCAACGACTAAGATGGCTGGGTCACGTAGAGCGCATGGAAACCAATGCTCCGGCAGGGAAAGTCTTCGAATCCACACCCACAGGACAGCGCAGTAGAGGAAGACCGCGGATTAAGTGGCGCGCACAAGTGGAAGGTGACCTCACCCAACTTGTAGCGCGAAACTGGAGACATCTAGCTAGGGACCGAGCTATATGGAGAAGTTTGTTGGGTGAGGCCGTAGTTCACACAGGAATGTAGCGCCACCTTAAATAAGTAAGTAAGGAAAGCAAGAAAGATATTTACAAATCTCTTTTAAAGTTTGGTACAAAAATATTTTTGCTATTATGATTTTTCATATAGCTTTCAACAAGACTGTTCCAATTTTTCCTTAATTTTTAAAATGAGGGCAATCATTTTCATATTTTTGTCACTTTCTCTTTTGAAATCAGTGACAAATCATGAGAAACCTCAAAACACGAATCGATGGACAAAAAATATTTGTTTCTCAATCTACGATCTTATATTTCTTAAACGAAGAAAACCAATTCAGGTTACCATAACAATTTACAATCTATCCAACCATAGTACATTTCTATACACATGGTTATTATCTATGCACAATGCATATACATAGATATACCTTCAAAGAAAATAAATAAATCCAACATAAGCCATCATGGTGATGGCGAATAAGCTTCTAATAAAGTTCCTATACTAAAAACATTCCACCTCAAAAAAGCCCCTTTGCCTTCTACATATTTTAATCCTTGCTCTTTACTCTTTGAATCAATTTGAAAAAAAAGTAAAACAAAACCCTTCCAGTTTGTTGATAATAAATATTTGCCCAAAACACCTACATAGACAGCTACTCCCTTTATATCTAAAAAGAGAATAAGGACCATGTTTTCTGTTTTCTACCAACACATCCACCCAATGAACGCCAACAACCCCACCACCACCATCGCCGGTCGTTTACTTATATACATACAATGTAAATGCAAGCAAAATTGACTGTCCATCCGCTATCAAATTGTATGTTGTAGAAAACGAACATATTTAACCCATCGTCCTTTCAATCTCCTATAACTACCCCTATAATCTCATTCCTATTTTGTACCTACATATATAGCTTAAGGCAAAATTCGAAGCTTCTTCCTGATGCACATCCTGTGTGAATTAAGTGCATCTCCTGATGGCTCGATACGAATATTCACGGTAGCACAGGGGGTAGCGGGCCCGTGATGATGATGGCTTGTGCTGTTACCCATGGATAGGCCAAAAATAATCCCTGGCATAGCACAGTGGTTAAGCACCACACTATACCTTGATCCTAGAGACTACCGAGAGAGAATGGTAATCAATCCAGTGACGCCACCTTTTATCCACAGCACACGTTCGTCCTACAGTACATATATACCTACATGTATACACAATAAATACTTTAGCTCTGATTAAAGGTAGTTCAGCATGAAGCTCTAGACTATGCAGACCTATAGCTGACTAGGAATGTTGTGTGTTGATATGCAATACAAAAAAAGCTAAAAAACAGGATGACAACACTCGAGGTCCATCCTTAACGTTGAAAAGCACGCGAAGGACAACACAATCTCCCAGTAATCTATCAATGACAACCAACGTATTTTGCACTATACCACCGTTACTCTATACAGGACCCCCTGCTTTGTCCTGCAACCCCCCACTGCTCCCGGTGTCACCCACTACACTAAAAAAGTCATTCGATGTCCTCGTAAATTGTGATTTTAACTTTAGATCGAATCGCGTCCTTTTTTGTAGAAAGCAAGCGCATGTTATTTGTAATTTAAAGGACATAAAGTGAGAATTGGTTGCTATACGGTTTACGGTAACTCTATGGGTAACTATGCAATTAGTGCAAATTGTCCGGTGTAGATGGCAGCAATGTCCCTATACCCGTATGTATAGTTGAAGTTGAAGATTGACAATTATTATTAGAAATAGAATTATTACTTTCAACATTTTTCTGCACCAACAAATTCCCATTTTCGATGACGTTTTAAAGACTTAAAGCTCTGTTCACATCTGTTGCATTATATAATTTATATTGGACATTGGTGAGTGCACAATTAAATTAATCAACTCCCACACTTGCATGTCCTCACTTTTTTGTTTCCTGTAGAAAGGTTCGTGTTCTGCGCTGATCATGAAATTGATTGATATCCTTGCTCTCTGCGTTGTTTAATTATACCTACAACCATAGGTATACCACTCTTTACCAGAAGTTACGTGGTGGTGAATCCTTTTTTTTTGTATTTTAATCGATAGAAGATTAAATATGTCGAATTGGTTCGACAACGTATTTTACAGACACTTTTATTATAGTCATTGATTTATTTGGAGATTATAATTCAAAATTACTCTTTGGTAAAATCTACCTCCCATAGTAATGGATTGGATTTATTTTTTGTTTGATTAATGATGATTACCTGATGTTTATAGAATGAGGTACATTTGTAAATTACTTTAAATAAAAGAATTTTTCAAATTTAATAGGCAGATGGTTTAAGAGACGTAATCAAGGTTAAAAAATTGATTTTGTATTTCATTACGGAAATAAGTAGCTTTGTGACGCTGCTGTTTATTACACAATTTTAGGTTAGCACAGAAAATATATATTCGAAAACGTATGTAGGTGAAATAGTGCTCTAAGAAATATGAAGAATATTCTTTTTTTGAATTGTATTAAGCTGAGATAATTGCTAAAAACTGCGATTTATTCCCGAGTCCCGAACGCTTTTACAAACATTTTTCTCAATATACCCAATATACCAATTTTAATGGACTTTACGCCGCCAAGCTATTTCTAAATTTTTCTATTCACAATAATATCAAATAAATTGAAACTTATGTGACGGTTTTTTTCCAAAACAACAGAAAACGAAGACACGGACAATAGCGGCTTCGAATAACAAACTGATAACAAGGAATTTAGACGTATTTATTGAAGTGTGTAAGTTCACACGACTCCACGACACAGTCTTGGACTTATACAAGACCATCAACTCGGATTGAGAAACTTGATAAGAATATAACTGAAAAGAAGGTGAGTTGTGTTCTACAAAGTATTAAAGATGGCAAGGCAAACAAACCTTGTATAGATACGTCTGTCATTGAATTTAATAGAACTTCAATACGCTTATCTGCAGAGGAATTCATTTCTGTTGAAGACATCGAATATTTGATATTTAATCTTAAGAATAAAAAATCTCCTGGAATGGATAGTATTCTAAATCAATTCCTTAAAGAACTTCCAATAAGTGGATTTATTTATTTAGCCTCTCTAATAAACGCCTGTTTCAACATTTTATATTTTCCACTTAAATGGAAGATGGCAAAAGTTGTTCCAATATTGAAATCTGGTAAACCCCGAAGTGATTCACTAAGTTAAAGGCCAATAAGCCTACTCAGTAGTATTAGTAAGATTTTTTTTAAAATTAATTCGCTGCGAATTAGAATCTTTTTTGAATGAAAAGAATATCATACCAATACAGCAATTTGGTTTACGTCACACCAGGTTCTAAGAATCTGTAGACACCTACAAGAAAAATTTAGAGAAAGAAAATCGACAGGATTAGTTTTGCTAGATGTTGAAAAAGCCTTTGACGCACAAACTCGTTATAAATGAATGTCCAAAATTTTTGATTAAACTTATACAAAGATTCTTAAGTGATAGCAAATTTATAGTTTCACTTAATGGACAAAATCAGTCCAGAAAACTATTCCTGCTGGGGTTCCGCAAGGATCAGTGTTATCCCCTACTTTGTTTAATATTTGTATCTCCGATTTTCCAGTCTTGAAAAATTGTGAATTTGGTATGATGAAGATCCTGACAATAAACAAACATAAACAATATTCAAAATGATTTAGAAATTATTTTCGAGTATTACAAACATTGGAAAATTAAAATTAATGCTGGGAAAAGTCAAGCTATCTTTTGCACCAGAAAAAGAAAGGATTGTTTTTTACCCAGACATAATAGCAACTTTAATAATTGTGATACACCTTGTGTGAACTCTGTCAAGTATTAAGGTATATATATATATATATATATATGATCTTCAAGGAACACACACAAATGACAGCATAAATAAATATCGGCACAAAAGTGTTATATCCGCTTATTAACCAAAAGTCATTACTTAGCAAGCACAATAAGCTTATTATTTTTAAAGTCGTTTTTTAAGCAATACTTTTATATGGATCGGCTGTATGGGGTTATTGTGCCGTAATACTACTTACTTACTTAAGGTGGCGCTACAGTCCGGGGTGGACCTGGGCCTCAACCAACAAGCGTCTCCAGCCAGCTCGGTCCCTAGCTAGCTGTCTATAGTTTCGCACGCCAAGTTGGTTGAGGTCCTCTCCCACCTGGGTGCGCCGTCGTTATATCTTCTCCTCCATTCTCCATCTATGCGTACGGGACCAAAAATAACCCGAAGAATTTTTCTCTCGAAGCATCCTAAGACGCTCTCATCTTTCTTTGACAGGGTCCAGGCCTCAGCGCCATAAATGAGAACCGGGATGATGAGTGTCTTATACATAGATGGTGATTTTAGATTCTCGAGCGAGGACTTTACTTCTCAATTGCCTTCTAAGTCCAAAGAAGCAGCGATTTGCAAGAGTTATTCTTCTTTTGATTTCAGCGCTGGTGTCGTTGTCTGCATTAATAGCGGTGCCTAGGTAGACAAAGTCCTTAACTACCTCAAAGTTATAGCTGTCCATGGTGACGTTTTGTCCAATACGTCGTCGTTCAGTGTCCTTTTTTGATGACAGCATATACTTGGTCTTGCCCTCATAGACCACTAAACCCATTTTCTTCGCTTCCGTCACAATGCTCAAAAACGCTCCACTGACATCACGCTTTGATCTTCCAATTATGTCAATATCATCTGCGTATCCGAGTAATTGGATGGATCTTTGGAAGATTGTGCCTCTAGTGTTGACGGTTGAGTTTTGCACAATTCTTTCCAGAACGATGTTGAAGAAGTCGCATGACAGTGCATCGCCTTGTCTAAAACCTTTTTTGACATCAAATGCATGGGTAAGATCTTTTCCGACCTTGATAGAGCAGCGTGCATTCTCCATCGTCATTCTGCACAAACGGATAAGTTTGACAGGGATGCCAAAACTAGACATTGCTCGGTAGAGCTCTTCCCTATAAATGCTGTCATACGTGGCTTTAAAATCGATAAAGAGATGGTGGGTATCGATTTGAAGCTCCTGGGTTTTTTCCAAGATCTGCCGTAGTGTGAATATTTGGTCGATAGTGGACTTTCCTGGTCTGAAGCCACACTGATAAGGACCAATCAGGTTGTTGACGAATGGCTTCAGACGTTCACATAATACGGCAGAGAGGATCTTATACGCAATGTTAAGGAGACTGATGCCTCTGTAGTTGGCGCAGTTTAGAGGGTCTCCTTTCTTATGTATCGGGCACACTATGCTGAGATTCCACTCATCGGGCATGCTTTCTTCCGACCATATTTTGCAGATGAGTTGGTGCATGCTCCCTACCAAGTCATCGCCTGCTGCTTTGAATAGTTCGGCGGTGATGCCGTCAGCTCCAGCAGCTTTGTTTGACTAAAGTTTAGATATAGCTATCTTCACTTCGTCAAGGTCGGGTAGGCGGAATTGTTGATCTGCGTCGCCGAGGTTGAATGGTTCTATCTCCCTTACAGCGGAATTCGGTTCGTCGTCGCCGTTATATAATTTGGAGAAGTGATCTTTCCATATTCTCGGCATCGACTGTGGTTCTATTACGATGTTCCCTTGATCGTCTTTACAGGCTTCGGTTCGTGGCTGGTACCCTTGGGAGGTTTTTTTTACCTTTTGGTAAAATTTACGAACCTCATTCCTGTTGTGCCGTAATGCATGTTACAAAATTGCAAATTCTTCAAAACAAAATTTTAAAAATGATGCTCATGCTCCCCTGGCATTTCTCAACTCAAGCTTTGCACATAGAGGTAACAAACGTATTAAAAATAAACAAGAAAATTGCAATTCTCAATAAAAATTTGTCTAGAAAATGTGTATTAAGTGAAAACTCTCTAATTAGAAATCTAATTTAAAAAATTATCAAATATATGTTTTTTGTTTGAAGATGAAAACAAGCTTCGCGAATTCCAAAGTGGTTTTCGTAAAGGATATTACACAGTGGATAATATCTTTGTGCTTCGTTCACTTGCACGGTGGAAGCTCGACCAAAATAAAAAACTGTACGTCTTTTTTGCCGATTTCAAAGCAGCTTTTGATTCTATCAATAGAAACGCTTTACTATACAAGCTATTTAACCTAGGAGTGTCAACTAATTTTATCAACATTATTGAAAAACTGTACCAAAACAGCATTGAAGTGAATCAAGGAGTGAGATAAGGCTGTAATCTAAGATCCTTGTTATTTGCACTTTTTTTAGATGATTTGGTTGAGTATCTCAAATGTGGAGTGGAGTTTGCTAACAAACGGATCAAAAAGATCATGTATGCCGATGACAATTTCATTCTTGCGGACTCACCGACTGCTCTACAGTTGATGATAATTAAACTGGAAGAATATTGCCAAGTGTGGAAACTAGAAGTTAATGCGAGACGAGCAATGGAAATATGGCGAAAAAACTCTAGACGTAGTTAAGTCTCATATTTATTTAGGAACGAAGTAAACTTTCAATTTAAAATTAGAAAAACATATCAAAAGGAAACTAAATAAGGCTAAATCCACAATAAAGTAAATTGAAAAAGAATAAAGCTAATAGCGACTGACTTAAAATATGGAGTTTTTAATGATAGAGGCTATCCTGTTTTATGGTGCGCAGGTATGGGGAGTAAAGAAGTATGAGCTAGTTGAAAGCCTAGTTGAAAGGAGGGGAATACCGTAGTCGAAACGTAGTCAATGCTAAGAATCTGGAGAGATCATTTCAACCAGTTGTTTAATGGCGATGAAGTCAATGATTTTGCCAGAGAGCAGCTACGTCAAATCCATTTGGTTGACGATCTAGAGTTCCACCCACCCGACCAGAGTAAGATCAAAATAGCCATCACCAGGCAGCCATCACCAGGCTGAAGTCGAACAAAGCGGCCAGTGATGACGGTCTGCAGGCGAAGCTTTTTAAGTACGCTAGAGCAGATAGGGTAAGGAGCACGCACCAGCTAGTAAGTAAAATTTGGTCGGAAGAATGCATGCCCGAAGATACCACCATCTGACCGATTCATAAAAAAGATGACCGCCTTCTCTGCCCTACAGAGGTAGGTATTAGCCTTTTAAAGTGTATAATGTAAACGTCTGAAGCCTTTTCCTGACGATTTAATTGGCCCCTACCAGTGTGGGTTCTACCACCGACTAAATTTTCACTCTACGCCAAATCCTGGAAAAGACCCAAGAACATAACATCGAAACACACCATCTTTTCATCGATTTTAAAGCAGCTGTGTAACGAGCAATACCATGCCATGTTGAGTTTTAGTATCCCTACCAAACTGATACCACTTATCAGGATGACGTTATAAACGGTGATTTTTTAAGAGCTTGAGAACTTTTTTTAAAAAAAAACCCATAAAATTTGCAAAATCTCATCGATTCTTTATTTGAAACGTTAGATTGGTCCATGACATTTACTTTTTGAAGATAATTTCGTTTAAATGTTGACCGCGGCTGCGTCTTAGGTGGTCCATTCGGAAAGTCCAATTTCTAAAGGCGTCAAATCGCATGATCTTGGTGGCCAACTTACCGGTCCATTCCTTGAGATGAATTGTTCTCCGAAGTTTTCCCTCAAAATGGCCATAGAATCGCGAGCTGTGTGGCATGTAGCGCCATCTTGTTGAAACCACATGTCAACCAAGTTCAGTTCTTCCATTTTTGGCAACAAAAAGTTTGTTAGCATTGAACGATAGCGATCGCCATTCACCGTAACGTTGCGTCCAACAGCATCTTTGAAAAAATACGGTCCAATGATTCCACCAGCGTACAAACCACACCAAACCACACCATTTTTCGGGATGCATGGGCAGTTCTTGAACGGCTTCTGGTTGCTCTTCACTCCAAATGCGGCAATTTAGCTTATTTACGTAGCCATTCAACCAGAAATGAGCCTCATCGCTGAACAAAATTTGTCGATAAAAAAGCGGATTTTCTGCCAACTTTTCTAGATCCCATTCACTGAAAATTCGACGTTGTGGCAGATCGTTCGGCTTCAGTTCTTGCACGAGCTGTATTTTATACGGTTTTACACCAAGATCTTTGCGTAAAATCTTCCATGTGGTCGAATAACACAAACCCAATTGCTGCGAACGGCGACGAATCGACATTTCACGGTCTTCAGCAACACTCTCAGAAACAGACGCAATATTCTCTTCTGTACGCACTGTACGCATTCGTGTGGTTGGTTTAATGTCCAATAAAGTAAACTGAGTGCGAAACTTGGTCACAATCGCATTAATTGTTTGCTCACTTGGTCGATTATGTAGACCATAAATCGGACGTAAAGCGCGAAACACATTTCGAACCGAACACTGATTTTGGTAATAAAATTCAATGATTTGCAAGCGTTGCTCGTTAGTAAGTCTATTCATGATGAAATGTCAAAGCATACTGAGCATCTTTCTCTTTGACACCATGTCTGAAATCACGCATGATCTGTCAAATACTAATGCATGAAAATCCTAACCTCAAAAAAATCACCCTTTAAAATGCTCGTTGCTGCATTAAAATTGGAAATTTTAAATAAGGCTCTATCGCAAAGTACCAAAGAGACACTGTACAGAACCTTAATCATCCCAGTCTTGCTGTATGGTCAAAAAGCATGGACCCTCTCCCAGGCGTATAAAGGATCTCTTGGTATCTTCGAAAGGAAGGTTCTGGGGTATGATCTATGGTCCGGTTTGTGTCGACAGGCAAAGTAACATCTGGCGAAAAAAATATAATCATGAGGTATACGAGCTGCGACTGGTCAAAAATCTGCGTGTTCAACGCTTTAAATGGCTAGGGCATGTCGAGCGAATGAATATCGAAGCTCCAGCCCGTAAAGTATTCAACGACAAGATCAACTAGAAGCAGAGGCAGGAGTCATCTCCGGTGGAGTGATCAAGTGGAGGCCGCAAGCTAGAGATCCAGTAAGCTGGCGAAAGTTATTACTTCAGGCCCAGAAGCACAATAAAACAAAGAATAAATAATGATTTTGAATCGTTAATTGGCTTAAAATTTAAAGAAACCTTTTTTAAACATATGTTTTAAAGATCTTTTAAGGTTAAAACTCGATTTGGAAAACTGTGACTTTTTAAAATCGTTCTGTTACTCCTAAAATTGAAAAATTTGGTCAAGGAACGATCATCGTTTTTCAATCATAACACACTTAAAAGGTCCCTGTTTAAAAGAATAAAAGTCCAAGGGCCGCGGCCGGCCGTCTCGAGGGACAGAGCAGTAGAGAAAAACCCCGACTCCAGTGACGCACGCAGGTGGTAGAGGACCTCAACCAACATGGCCAAATGTGTTGGAATAGTACTTAGAACACTTTTTAGAATATTATAAAATATTTTAAGTTAGAGTTTCGCCAAATGGGGGCTATATTTTTTTTGAATTTCGGTCATATCTTTTGAAATTTAAAAAAAAATCGAAAGAAATGTTCAGAGAACCTAGGAAGATCTTGAACAAATTTCGAAAATTCGATTTTTGGAAAAAGGGAGTCTAGGTCAAAATCAGTTTTTTGAATTCTAAAACCAACATTTTTGAGTAGTTTTCAACAAACTTTGGAACTATGTATGCAAAATATAAACTGGATACTACCTGGAATATCTTGTAAAATTAGGAAAATCTAATGAGGGGGCTAACTTCACACACTTTATTAATTCTGATTTATTAGAGGAAGACCTTCAAATCCTTAACTGGTTTTCAAAAAAATGCATTTAAATGCATGTACTTTAAAACATTAAGTCTATCGCTGAGCGAACAAAGTCCATGGAATAATTTTTGCTACCGAAAGTAAAAAATAATAGTTAAATATCTAAATGAAACGAAAGCAAATTAACTCAACAAAAAATGATTTCTGTATCATCACCTCATTTAGCTTTAATATCCTAATCTCTCTAATCTTCTTCCAACTTTAAGTAGTGTACCGCAGGATTCAATCCTTGGTCCGCTTTTATTTTGTCTGTATGTTAAATATTTGCCGTCTCTATTCAAGTACTTTCAGTTATGTATAAATTATCTCCTTGGACTTAAAGAACATGAACTTGCTCTTGGGCAATGCAGTTCTTCAACCCCTTCAAAAGACGTTTGCTTTTAACGAACACATTAGCCAAAACCAACACCTATTTATGGTTGTGAAATACTCACGCACTCTGATTCTATTAGAAAGGGAAAAGCTAAATGTCGTATTCAATAGTCTTGTCCGCTACGTTTTTGACTTAAGCAGATATTTCATTTCTAACTTTACTAAGTATGTTCTTAATATGTATGCTTACTAGTATTCTCTTGACCATCAATCCCAGTACCTTAGAGGTGTGTTAATTAAGGCTTCATTACTTTGAACCCGAATTTGTATTCAACGACGCTATGCATCTCCTACGTCTGAGCGTCAGTTCTTTGTATATTCTGTCCTTTTATGGAACTCTTTATCTCAAGAATTAAAATAAATAAATGATGCTACAAGACTAAAAGATATTTTGACGAAGATCCAGAGAAAAAGAGTTTTCTGGGTAGATCTGAAGATTTCGAACGTGGAGTCTAAATATTTTGAAGAAGGTTTAAGATCGTTCGACAGATTAAGTCTGTCAAAATTCAGGAAAAAGGCAGTTCCAAGACCATCAAAACTGCTCAAGGCCATTTGGATAGTTCTTTAACACTTCTATTCAAGAAAACTCTACATTGTTCAAATCATTACAAACTTGATGCAGCCAAATACGTTCCTCAAAAAATACGAATTTAAACCAATTTAAGTCGAATAATAAATATTTTTACAGAAATTTTTACTCTAACTAAAAAAGAAACCGTCAGATTTGGGAAGAAATGGAATCAAGAAATGGCTTTCTTAATTAAGATCCAAGTATGTATATTTCAACGATTAGCTTGCCAATACAAATACAACCTTTTTAAAAAACCAATAATTTCAAAACGGATATTAAAACTAATTCGTCAAACAGAATGAATGTGTTCCACTTTTTCCATCATGTTGTAAAACCCTTCGTCATCTTTTTTCAAATAATAAAAATAAAAAAAAATAATAAAAAATAACTCACGTTGCATTTGAAATGTCAAATAATGTGACCCAAAACCCACGACAATGTGCAACAATTTAAGGGGAAAGTCTGCACAATAAACTCTCCTCATTGAGAATCTAGTCTCCATCATTCCAACCCCTATCTAAACTACGTAACAACCCAGCGGGGAAATCACTTTTCCAACATCCCCCTAAACTTCTGCCAACTCGTTTACAGATATTCCAAGAGCACAATTTTTTCTTCCCTTTTCAACAAAACACTAGTTGCACCAGCAACAGTAAGAAACTCGCAACCACTCCACCCTCACAACCACGGGTCGTGTTACATACAGAACGGAAGGTCAAGTCTTTTGAGGCAATGACTTCCCACAACAAATTATGTCTCCAATTATTATTATCCACCCTTTTTCTAGACTTTTCGTATTTATCATAAATATTTATGGTTGTTTAGCATGATAGAGAAAGAGAGTTGGAGGTATCAGGATTAGAGGGTGAAATGTTCATGTAGTATAGACTTAGAGAACCGTCCTAGTTCATCCAGCTGCACCTCTCTTAGCTCCAAATTACATAATTAACACATGAACACGACTTAATCACTCTTCTTCTTCGGGGCATGCTTTTCCTTTCCCATTTCCATTTCCATCCACCATGCATGATGGTTTTGGTTAAGGGCTTCTGGGTAAAGCACAACCATCATCATAACAGAAAACAAGCTGGCACTTTACATGCAAAAGCAGAGGAAATCATTTGCGGCATCAGAAATTATTTGTACGCCTCCAGAACTCCAGAAATTGAAACTACGAGAAATGTTGTTCACATGACAATATCGTCATAGTCCACAGTCGTACAATTTACACTGTATAGTGAGTCCATAGGCATAGAATCGAATGACTTGTTGTGAAAGAGGTTCACTTCCGCCGCCACCCGTTCGCTTGTACACGAATCAGCTTTTTTAACATGAACGCAACAACATCTCCCCTAAGGGTTGTTTTACTGATTTATGGCAGCTACAAATGCAATCGCTAATCATAGTAATGGTTGTTGCGCTCCGCTCGTGATGATGATGAAATGAAATGCATACACGACGGTTTCGTGGAAGCGCGAGTTTTAGAATGGTGGAATGCGATATGGTTGGGGAGGGGATAGAAAAGGAGTAGAAATAGCAGTTCCAAAAATTGAATTCCGATGGGAGTTAGGTCAATAATTGTACACTTTTCTGCTTTCCCTAAGGGGATCCGTTCGAATGTACACACAAAAAAGTTACAGGGTTGGCACCATCACTGCAGCTGAGTGCAGTTTCCATTTTCTTGAAAATTGGGTTTGTTATTTATGTATTTTGATTCATGTTAATTAATCGTGACATTTAATGTTTTAAGGGCCTATTTAATAGAGGGCATATTTAAAGCTCAGTTTTGTGCTATAAGGAAAAGTCATTTGAGTAACTATAACAGGGGAAAAATAAGTGACTCATTTCGGGTGACGAATCGAGAATGACACGGTTTATAAAATTAAGACAATCTGACACCAGGCCAAAAGGATATATTTTTGGAACTTTTTTTTTATTTTGATAACTGTATCGGACTCTGCAAACTACAAAATACAAACTACAGACTACAAACTACAAACTACAAACTACAAACTACAAACTACAAACTACAAACTACAAACTACAAACTACAAACTACAAACTACAAACTACAAACTACAAACTACAAACTACAAACTACAAACTACAAACTACAAACTACAAACTACAAACTACAAACTACAAACTACAAACTACAAACTACAAACTACAAACTACAAACTACAAACTACAAACTACAAACTACAAACTACAAACTACAAACTACAAACTACAAACTACAAACTACAAACTACAAACTACAAACTACAAACTACAAACTACAAACTACAAACTACAAACTACAAACTACAAACTACAAACTACAAACTACAAACTACAAACTACAAACTACAAACTACAAACTACAAACTACAAACTACAAACTACAAACTACAAACTACAAACTACAAACTACAAACTACAAACTACAAACTACAAACTACAAACTACAAACTACAAACTACAAACTACAAACTACAAACTACAAACTACAAACTGCAAACTAGAAAGCTGGCATGTTTGAAAAAGTTGACTCAGACTGAAAATAAAACATTTTCGACCATTCACGTTTTGAAACTTTCAATTTTTTAACGATTTAACTTTTAAAATTCGATATTTTAACCATTCGACTCTTAATTTTTCAAACTTTTAACCACTCTTTTATTCCAACTTTAAACCATTCAACTGTTTAATAATTCAAACATTCAACTTTTCAACCATTCGATTATTCAAACTTTCAACTTTTCAAATTTTCAACTTTTCAAACTTTCAACATTTAACTATTCAAACTTTCAACCATTCGACTATACCACTTTTCAACCATTCGACTATTTAACTTTTCAAACTTTCAACCATTCAACCATTCGACTATTTAACTTTTCAAACTTTCAACCATTCAACTTTTCAACCATTCGACTATCAATGTTTAAGATTTTCAACCATTCGACTATTCATTTTTTAACTTTTTAACCATACTGCATTTCAACTTTTTTACTTTTCAACCATCCGACAATTCAAACTTTCAACCATTCGACTTTTTAACCAATCTTTCCACACTTTCAACATTTAAACTATACGACTTTTCAACCATCCGACAATTCAAACTTTCAACCATTCGACTATTTAATTTTTCAAAATTTCAACCGTTCAACTTTACAAACATTTGACTATTAATTTTTTTCAAATTTTCCACCATTCAACTAAAAACTATAAAGTTCAAGATCAAATGGTTGAAAGTTCGAAAAGCTAAGGAGTGGAAGGTAGCAGACTCGAGTAGAACATTGTCAACCATTTAAGTTTCCAACTTTTTAACAATTCAAACAATCAACTTTTCAACCATTCGACTATTTAACTTTTCAAACTTTCAACCATTCAACTTTTCAACCATTCTACTATTTAACTTTTCCAACTTTCAACCATTCAAACTTTCAACCATTCGACTATTTATTTTTTCAAATTTTCAACCATTCAACTACAAACTATAAAGTTCAAGATCAAAAGGTTGAGAGTAAGGGAGTTGAAGGTAGCAGACTCGAAGTCAACTCGAGTAGAACATTTTCGACCATTTAAGTTTTCAACTTTTTAACAAAAAACTACAAAGTTGAAATTGGAATGTTTGAAAACTCGACTCAACTCGACCAATGAATCTCTCAACCATTCGATTATTCAAACTTTCAAAAATGCCACTATTCAAACCATTCAAGTTTTCAACATTTTTCACCATTCAACTTTTTCAAAATTTTCAACCATTTTCAACTAATCAACTTTCATATTTTCAACAATTGAACTACAAACTATAAAATGGAAGTTCCAATGGTTGCAAGTACGAAAAACTAAGAGTTGAAAGTAGCAGACTCGAAGTCGTCTCAAACTGAAAATAGAACATTGCTACCATTCAAGTTTCATTTCGACTTTCAATTTTTTAACTATCCACTCGAATATTAGGCTTTACAAGCTTTCAACCATTCAACTATTCGCCTCTTCAAACTTTTAACCATTCGACTTTTCAACCATTCGACTATTCAACTTTTCAAAGTGTCAACCACTCAACTAATAAACTTTCAACTTTTCAACCATTCGACTATTCAACTTTTCAATCTTTCAAACATTCGACTATTGAATCTTTCAACCATTCAAACTTTTAACCATTCGATTTGTCAATCTTTCCAGCTTTGCAACTATTCGACTATTTAACTTTACAAGCTTTCAACTATTCGACTATTCAAAATTTCAACTATTCAACTTTTTAACTAGGGGTAAGAAGTAATATGTTTTTTTTCTATCTAACTTCGCAGCTTTAAAAATGTCCAACCTGTTACCACAACCAAAGCAAATTCATTAACTTCGTAAACCAAAATAAAAATAATTAAATAACATTTCACCTTTAAAAAGCCACATTGGATATATAGGATAGAAAAAGAAACCTGCTCTGCATTGAAGTTCCATAAATCACTGGGGCGATATTAATTCATGAAATATAAATCAAAGTGGCGACAATTTTTCCCAAACCACACAAAAATATGAAAAGTTCAAAAACTGCTACAGAGATATACTACAACATTAATAGACATACATTTCTTTTTGTGTTGCTTTTTGAAACCAACAACCGTCATACACACGTTTTTCTCTCCATTAAAACAATCCGAGCGTAGAAAACCTCGACCTCGACGAGGATAGGAAGTCGAGGTATAGGGTGAAGGTACATTTAAATTCCATTCACCCCACAACTTGGAATGGAGTCAAATGGAGGCAACAGGGTCCTTATTTCCAAAATCACCCCCTCACCCCATTAAAACAGCCCCAAGAGCAAATAAATTATGAAACGTTTTCCATTTTATTTAATATCGTGTTGACACTCTCAGATTTCATAGAAGAAAATAAAATAATAAAACATAAAAAGGACCTTCAACCCGTAGAAAAAAGAAAATAGAAATAAATCCCTCTCATACGCCCTATGACAAGGTGGCAAACATTTTCCACAAAGATCAAGGTGAGGCGGTTAGTGTTTACCCTACCTTTGGATAGTACACACAAAAATATAAGGATTTTTTCCTTCAAACTCTATGATATCAGAAGGACATGAAAGAATTCAGAAATCCTATTAAATTCCACGACACGACTACGGCGACGTCCTGTGTGTCCTTGTGGGGCTTTGAATTTGTCCTCTTTTCACTTTTTTTGTTTTACGTATTTTGCATGTTTTCGACTCCATTTCGAATCCAACAAACTTCGACCAAATCGAAATCATCAATGTGACGTTATTTCCGAGCTTATCAGTTGACTGTTTATCTTGCACAGGAGAAATCAATGGCGACCGACCGGAGGAGGAAGTGGTAGTGCCATCAGTGACAAGAGCATGGCCGCCGGTGGCAAATGGTTACCGTGTATGTATATTATGTGTGCCACACACACAGGAATTGAGTTGACAAATAACATAGAGGCAAACAAACAAAACTTAAAAGCCCGTCATCTGCGTCGTTGTCGTCTATCTTCTTTATTTTTTGGTAAGGGATTTTTATTCCGATTTTATTTGCCTTCCGGATGGAAAGGATTTTCGGAATGTAATTGGATAAAATTTAATAAACCTAACCTAGGCAGGCGATCCTGATCTTTGTTTCTCTATATCAGTTTTATAGAAGGCAGGGGATTGATAGAGATGGAGATTTTTTTGGCTTCATTCCTCGCATATTCAACAACGACGACGACATTGTTTAAGCAAAAGACATTTGCTTTGGCTTTAGGGGAATGTTTCAATTTGACATTCTTTATCCGTTTGATTAGATTCTTTTCATTGGAGTTTTTTTTTTTGATTTTTGATGTTTGTGTGTTGCTCCTGTTTTCGAGAAGGATTTATTATAATATAAATTTTTACCGTCTTGGCATCATCGTCGGTCGTTGTCCTTGTGTGTTTGATAATTGAATTTTTCATCGAAAATTGGATTTAAAGATTATCCCCGAATGATCAGATGTTTGTTTATTTTAAACAAATCCTTAAATGGCGCCCAATATAGGATAATATGTAGATTATAAGTTCTTATATTGATTTTTTCAATGATATTTTGTAGGAGGTTATTTCTTATAGTTTAAGTTTTTACCTATTAACAGTATTTTGTGGAATAAACACTTAAAAGGAAAGGCATGTTATTAAGGTGGTTGGATGTAGTAGAAACTGTATCGTTTCCTACTCCAAAGATTGGATATTAGTGCGTCGGGCTTATGGCCGGTTACAGGAAAAAAAAACGCAAAGAGAGACTCGTGAAGCCTCAAAAAAGGAGCCCTTTTCAAATCTCAACCTGACCCGAAACGAAAACGGACATGCAAAATGGAAAGTAAGAACACTTACACTTACTTCTCTTACGGAGAAAGGCAGAAATTACAGCGATGCAGGTGATAAGATGGATAGAATCAGAGGATCAGGAATAATGAAATGAAACGATTGTGCCTTTTATTATAGCTGTCTTTAAAAAATGCACATGTTAGGATGCCTATCCACGGGCATTGATTTCAAGAAGATTAACAAGCGCCTGGCTGTGACGTGCATCAAAGCTACTTTCCTAAACATCAGGTACGCGCTCCTTCTGATGAAGTTGAGGAGGAGCCTTTCTGGAGTACGACGTCTTAGTTGTGGTAAAGTTTAAAAGGAAGGAATCTTAAGCGAATCAGTTGGAAACTAATGCCTCTACAAACCGACAACAGACAACGGCTTTCAAAAAGTCCATTTTGATACTACGATGATAAGTAGCACTAGGTTTCGCAGACAAAGGATACTCGCAGCAACCTGACGATCTTCAGATGGTCAAACCTCAAATCGAATCAAAAACGTGCTAATTGGGACATGGCACTTATTTAACATCTTGAGTGTGCGAACATTTTGTGTGCAAATATGGATTTTGACCACTTTCTTGCTGTGACGAAGTTCAGAGCTTGACTATCCATTAAAAAAAAGACAAATTCAATATCGCATGTCTCAGCATACCAGAGAATTCCAGAGGCTTCAATGAGCAATTGATTCCTATCCCCAAGCGTCAACAATCAGTGGAACCAGTACCGCGATATCATTAAGACAAAAACCGAGACTAAGAAAAATGAATTTGGTAATGATGCTGAATGCAAGATACTTAAGCAGGAGAAGGAAAATACACGAGTGAAATTTGGGGAATACCGTTAATAGAGAAGGAATAGATAAAACCCTACGCAGAAAGAAAGAGCATCCGCAGTTTGTCAGCTCAGGTATCTCGAGAAGTCCAGCAGAACAAGTTATTGGCAACTGCTGAATAGGCATTATGTAGAGGAAAAAACTGGAGAGAATAGAAAAATAAGATAAGATGGATTCAGATTTTCACAGTATGTCTCCAGTCTGTTCACCGTACGCTTCATTTCTTCCACCGATTCAGATAAAAAAACAATATCATCCACAAATATCAGTCCTGGTATCCGAGTACTTCCGAACTGCGAACTAAGATATCATTAATAAACAAAACAAATGGTAGTGAACTCGACACACAGCCTTGTTTAAACCAAATTTCTGTTGAAAACTCAATCCCATACTTAGCCCACATTATTTTTATACATCGCTCTGGCTAAGGTAACAACTTTACTTGATACTACAAGCTTATAAAAAAGAGCTTCACGTGCGATTGAATCAAACGCAGTTTTAAAATCCACAAAAAAGGCGTAAAGTTTTTGTGTTCTTCTTTTGAAGTCCTCAGCAATGTTTATCAAACTGAATCCTTGGTCAATATCCGAATAGCTCTTTCTAAATCCTGCTCGAAATGCATTAAGAATTTTCTTTTCTTCGGTCCAATGTGTAAGCCTATTAATAATTAAAGTGCTTAAAAGCTTTACGGAAGAATTCAAGAAGGAGAAGCCCCTATAATTTTCCGGTACATCATAAGACCCTTTTTTGTTTAAGGGGTATATTATTGACCTCGTGAAGCTTTGTTGAACTCCTTTGGCAAAACGGACCAGAATTCTATGGAACAGCTCTTAAGAAACTCTGCTGGAATTCGGTCTACACCCGGAAACCTTACCCATTTGGGCATTATCAATTACATTTTTTAGCTCAGTAGTCGAGAATGGTGCACCATGCAATTTATCTTTGAAATACGGACCTACGGAGTTCAGACCATTTCAGTGATGCAGCAATTAAATTGGTTTTTCCGTTGATAGATTTGGCGGCTTTCCAAAATTCTGCGGATGACATTGTCGTATTTAAAACGTTAATGTTTTGACACTCCAGACTTTTTATTTTTTCAAAACAGAGTTGTTTAAATTTTTTATTGGCATCTGCATTCACTATTTTGAAAAAAGATGTGTTAAATTTCACACATAATAAGTCGCCAAGAGCTTTCAAAGTAGATATCTCAATTTGAGATCTTGAAAAACTGACGCATGACGTTAAAAATGACACGGTGCACCATGCAAATAGGTAACAGCACATCCGAGCTATTCCAGACATGTGCAGGGTTCAGGTTCAGGAGTTCCCCTGTCAAGTATTTATTCAATAAAGTTCCCCTGTCAAGTATTTATTCAATAAAGTCCTTTAGCAGATATTGTGAAAGATTGGTGTTAACCTGAGAGGCACTGCCTTGAACTTCTTGGCTACGCGAACGACATCGGTCTTTTCTACAAGAATATGCACCTATAGATGTACAGGCCAAACGCGTTGATCTTGAAGTGAATGAAAGCATAACAAAGTACTATATGCCATTAACAAAATTAAGCTTGATCTAGGTATCCATTAATGGCGTCGTAATTTCAAGGAAGTGAAGTTCATCTTGTTCACCTTGTTTAAATCCGACATAGAAATATCCTAGCAAACCGTTGCTACTTCGGTTTGGATAAAACTTCTTTCTCAAAAGACAAAGAGCACGTTTTACAAAACTATAATTTTATCAGTTCTACTCTACCAAGAATGCTAAGTAAACAAGGGGAAGAACAACTTTAAAAACGAGCCACAGGAACATAGACAAAAATACTTAAATGACGCCCAACGATCATTAATATTTTCCATTTATTTTATGCGTTCAGTAATGTTTTGGTATTTTCTCGTAGAAAACTCAAAGCTACTTTAAATGGCGCCCAATAAACGAACCAAATCTGTACTATATATATGTTATTGTTATTCATTGATGCTGTCAAGATAATGTTGACCAAACAGCTCCAAAATAACCACACCTTATTATTCACAAGAAATCAGATACCAAATATTGTTCTATGCTAAATAGTATTACAACATCATGATGCAAGAATGTCCTCTTCTTGTACAGTACACATTGCTGCTATTACCAATTCCCTTAGCAATCACAATAAACGGTATACCTAAGCTACATAGAACACAGGGTCTGTAAGTACATTTTCAAGACAAGATTATATTCTGATGTTGAAATTTGAGAATCTTACACTATGTTGAAATGTATTTACATCTTTAACTTTAACTCTCAAACTGAACTTAAATCAAGAACGAACTAACGACATTTGGCATCTTTTCTTTATTCGATAGTTCTTCGTCGTCATCTTCATTTTCATCGTCGTCGTCATCGTCGTCAATGAAATAGGGAGTCCTGTTATCCTTGTGAAAACATTGTTCTTGGCAAGGTATTCACTTCATTCAATTTGGTTTGCTAAACAACTCGACTCCTTCTACTTCTAAATTTTATCCGATTTAGAAGACGAAGACTTCAAGAAGAAGAAGAAGAAGTAATACCATTTATGTACGACGATGACGTACATATATAAACATACGTAGAAGTATGTAATCTTTACATATTTCTGGGACAGATTGTAATTAAAGCAATCCATGGAATAAATTTGTACATCGAATGCCTCAACTCAACTCAATTCGAATGTGGTAATTAAGGACCTGAAACACTTTTGTGTTTCTTGTTTGTATTACACACACACACATCTGAACAAACATCGTATTTATGTTATGCTTCAATATTCAGAATAAGCAAAATATGGAAGAAACAATGGAACACAAATTTTCCGAAAAGGAGTAACATGGAAAAGAACATTGGAATACCACCTTAGGGTTAAAGACAGGCTGTACAAGGAAAAGTTTTTGTTTGGGAAATTTGTTCTAATCCAGATTCCAGACGTTATGAACATGCATGAATACATTAGTATGCTCCCTTCCCTTCTACCTCTTGGTCTCTCTTGTGTGTGTCTCAGATAATTGAAGGGCATGTAAAGTAAGTACCTAATAGGAAAATAATTGAAGGCACATGGATTTAAATTTCATACCTAAGTTATTATACGAATTGGTTTAAATTCTATCAGACCTGGATCAAAGTATGAAGATAAGAGAGAAAGTAGCTATGTAGTATTAAGGTGAGCATAGCTAACCTGGATACATAAAACCAATGTGAGGGAATAGAAATGTGTAAGGTTTATCAGAGAGAAATAAGATTGGAAATGTATGCAATTATTGTTTTTGAGGAATTTCGAACTGTGCTTTGCTTATGCTTACCAAGATCAGATTTAAGTCGTTGTAGAGTCTTGAAGTTTGGGAATTTAAAACACTAAATACGAAGAAGTGTAATTATCACCAGTCTCGCCTTAATTATTCTTGCAAGGTTAAGGTTACATTACAAATCAGTTATAAAATATCTTACTGAGTTGTTCTTTTCATTTTTTCAATAGGTTTTAACCTAAGAAGTGCTCATAGTCAATTATCAATAATGTACCAAGTTTGAAGATAGAAACCAGTACTTTAATAGTTTTGGAATGCACTATTAGAACTATCGACCTAAATGATCAACAGTTGAATAATCTATCTTCTTTAAGATCGTATACTTGTCGATTAGTTCATATTTTTTGGGTGCTTGCGTTAAGCCTTTCTCATATCATTTCCATTTCCAGTGCTGCCAGTAAATGGCTGAAAGTTCTAGGTTTTTTGGTTCTGAGCAGTTGAGTTCTAATGAGCTCTACAGTTTCACCAACAAAAGCGGTATTTTACTTATATACTTATGGAATAAGGGTTCAAGGGTAATTTGTTAATGGTACGACTTGTAACAAGGAAATTGAACATATTGAAATTCGAGGTGATACAAATCAACAACAACCACCTCTTGTGTAACGATCGCATACGAGATGTTACAAACAATGCTGGAAAAAAGAGGCTTGCAACCAAGGCTGATAACTTTGTGACGGACTTTTAACAGCAACATTCCTTGTGCAAAATCGTATCGTCACCTCCTAGTGGTGCCCGCTGGATAGCCGAAAGGTGAACTAACGACGAACGTTAATCGGATCCAGAGCTGTGACATCTGAGTTACCTTCTCAAAAAGTAGGAGGAAAAGACCAGATACCGCTGTAAAGAACTCCAACGATCTCAGTCCATGAAAGCAACATCTAAAGTGTGATGAGAACACAAGTAAAAGTCTCGGATGAATGGACTGATAATGTTGACAACCCACCCGCAGATGAAAAACGGACAAAGATTTACGAGGAATGTGCGTACACTCAACCGGCCACACAGTAGCTTGTCGATGCCCTCACCCTCACTCAAAGCTGATATGACACCCCTCCAGGAGATGCGATGGAATGAGCCAGGCAGTAGGAAGATTGAAGGTTGTAATTTCTACTATGGGAAGTGTCTACTCGATGGGAGGAAGCGCTTATTTAGATGTGGTTTTGACGTAAGAGGGAAACTAAGAAAGGAGTTTTAAGCTTTTAAACGATTAGTAAGCGGAAGAGTGACGACAATCCGCATTAAGGCCAAATTCCACTACCAAAACATATGAGCAATGTCCCAAAAACGACGTTAAAATTCTCTTTATAGATTTTAACACCAAAAATTGGTAAGGAAGTCATCTTTGATAGGTCAATTGGAAGATATATAGCCTACACGACATCACATCTTGAAACGGATTCAGGCTTATCGACAATCTAGCTGAGAAAAACATGGTGTTGAGTAGCACCAGATTCCCTCTCCCAGATATCCACAAAGGTACTTGGCAGTTTGAGTATATCTGGCCAATACCTTGATTTAATCAGCACCTAAAGTAGGTTTGAAATCTTTTACTCAAAGTAGAAAAAATCCTCAAATATCAAATGGATGTCCTAAAATTCCAAGAGAGCTCTTGTAATATTAAGGCAAGTCTTCAAATATCTAGAAATGTCCGAAAATGGCAAGTGAGATCAAGATAATGGTAAAGATTTTAAGGAAGGTCTTGAAATATCAAGGCAGGTCTGGAGATTTCAAGGAAGGTTTTGGAATGTCATATAGGAGGTCCTGAAATTTTTAGGTAGATCTGAAGATTTCGAGAAAGGTTCAAATTCAAAGGAGATTTTGAAGAAGTTCTTACCAAGGGGGTCTTGAAATTTCAAGCGAGTTCTAGAGATTTCAAATGTGATTTTGAAATTCAAATGGAGATCTTGAAATTCTAAGAATATCTTTCAAGTATTGAAATATCTGAGGAGGTTAGAAAATGCCAAGTGAGGTCTTCGAATAGTAACGTGGGTCTTAAAATATCAAGATAGTGCTAGATATTTTAGGGAATATCTTGAAATATAAAGGTAGGTCCGGAGATTTCAAGGGAGGTTTTGGAATGTCTTGAGGGAGGTCCTGAAATTCCAAGGGATATCTGATGATTTCGAGAGATGTTTATATTCATAAATGATTTTGAGGGATTTTCTGAAATTCAAAGAATGGCCCCAAGGGCCCAAGGAGGTCTCAAGCGAGGTCTAGAGATTTCAAATGAGATTTTGAAATTCAAATGGAGATCTTGAAATTCCAAGAAAGAGATTTTAAGGGAGGTCTTGAAATATCAAGGAAGGTTTTTAAATATCAAAGGCCGACTTAATATATTAAGGTAGGCCCTGAAATGCCAAGACAGGTCCCAATATGAATTATAAAAGTATTTTTTATTTACTACAGCGTCATTGACTGATGTAAAAAACAAATTTTAAAACATTTCAAGACGATTTACAATCAAGCTATGTAATTCTGATAAAAACTCAAAAAGATTTTATTTCAAACGTAATCAAAATTCGTACAAATTTTTACCCAAGAACCACACACAGACATCTCTCTATGAACCTTTGATTTAGGTACTAGAAACCTCGAGAATTGACAACATTTTTAAAATCGGCAATTTTTTATCGACAAATCGGACCGATTACAATAATTTATTATAAAAAGTTAAGGATTACGGTTTAAAAACATATCAAGTTGCTCGACTTTAGCACCTACGATACTCGCATCTAGAAGAAATGCTCATCGGTATGGTCTTTATTGCAGTTAACTGAGATTCGTATCATAGCCGTACTAGGTGAATGTGGATAGCTTTACCAAACCCTTTCTTTATTTGTTATTGTTATTGTAATTTTTAGAAGTTCAAAAGCAATATACACCGAAAACTCCTATAAAACCATCTTTTCTTTTTTTTTAATGCTAAGACTTTGTGCTTGCTGAAAGTCTTAGCGTGCTCATTGTAAGCGAAAAATCTCAATCTACTTTCTAACGTCATTTACAAAAAACACCGTCTAAAGGTCAAGCAATTGCCTTACATCAAAAACTTTATCTGTTTTTTTTTTAAGTTTTGTTTTCTTTTCAAAAGGTTAAATAAAGGTCAAACAGACAGGAAACATAAAGTTCAACGCCCATCACTCATCCCACTTCCTACTTTAAATACATTATTTAAGCTTTAAACTTCTAAGTTGACCATAATTTCAGCTATGAATATTTTATTTTAATAGTTGCTCCTACCTCCTACCGATACATAATTAAACCCCTTAGCTTAGATTCTTATGCCTAAACCATTATCCATTCCCCTATTTGCTCTTAGAAATAAACCTGACATATAATAAATATAATGCAACTGGCCAATTTCGCACAATTATCCTCCGCATACACCGACACAACATACATAACAAATATGAAACCCATAATCATAACCTAGACAAATATTAAAGTGCACTACGTACACGCTTAGAACGTTTTTGTCTCTGCAATCTAATTCTGAGTCTGTGCCAAGCACCCCCTAGGGGATGAATTCTACCCTATTTCTGCCCTATTCAATCCAGTAATGTTGCATAAATACAACTTGTAGTCTACGAAGTTTAGACTCTTTTGCTTCTTGTTGGTTGTCATTTCATATGCCAATGCCAAGCCAAGCCAAGGCAAGTCAAGGCAAGGCAACTTCTATACAGCAGAAACTAAGTGTTCACCTGCGTATCGTTGCCATCAATGTGGCGCTGTTAAGAAAAAATAAAATTAAAACCATCCATGGATGTTTTTACATCAGGATCAGGACGTAATACAGTAAAAAAGACTATTTGAAGGGTTGAAGATAGTGCAGTCAGTTGTGGCGCAGGATATTATGGGGAGGAGGTGATGGCAGAACTGCAAACGGGTATCTGGGGATAAACTTGACAGAATAAACTTTCCATGGCAATGACACTATAACGGTTGTAATTTTATACAGCAAGGAATTCTCAGTTTCTTTATAGTATATTGTACGTTGACAGCTTTAATGTCTTCTTGATATAAAGTGAAAGGAAGATATCATCTAATATCATTTGAAGGCGAACGATGTGACGACTACGGACCGGACGACGGACAGTCTCATAGTTTCTTTAATGAAAAATCAATAAACAACAACAACAACAACAACACATAATTGCGAGAATTCCTTTGGACCCGTAGTCCAATCCAATTAAGTTCTTCTTCTGCAGAAATCGTTTGATGTCATGATGATACTTTCTTTATTTACTTCATATGTGGTCATGGACGCTAATGGTTATTTCTAAGGTTAAGGGGGGGGGGGTAATGTTTGTTGTCATTCAACCAAAAGAATTCAAATTAAATGTTAAGAATGAGTTTTGAGTATCAGAATTCTTCTTGGAATAGAATTTCTATTCTATTTAGAGGGCACTAGACTCCCCTCTTTCGAACCCCCTCTCTTATGACAGCTTTTGTACTTATGTACTAAAAAAATGTCATTAAATTAAAGCATTGACGCTATTCAAATTCATTATAAAAGAATCAAAAAGTCAACAACATCAAATCGAAACGAATAGAAGAACTATGTACAAAGATGACAAATACCGAAATTCTTCGCATTGGATTCCTTTCAACTTATACGACGAGTATTTGTGTACTTTTTCGATTCTGTGTTATTTTGTCAAAAGAAAAGGAAGCCAAATAAAAAGAAGAAGAAAAGCCCCCTAAAGAAAAGACGTTGAAATTAAATTTGACTAAAGGACCAAAAGAACGAACTTTTTCCGTTCACACAACTGAAAATGCGATTGAAGAGACCTCATGTTGGGCGCCAATTTTATTATATTTTTTTTGTTATTTCTTATTTCGACTAAGGAATTTCTCTTCTTCTATTTATTTATATTTGTTGTAGAATACTGTGTGTATTCTATTATATTGAGGTATTGTATGCCTAGAGTCTGGGTGTTTGTTTCGATTTCTAAAGAAGTGATATCCTGAAGAATGTTTTCCTGCTTTTCAACGCGAGGCCCCATTTCAAAAGAATGTCGTTGAGAGATATTCATTGATTCTTCGTTTTCTAGCAATTGCAAAGATAGATTAGGTTAGGGAATGAGAAGGAGAGAGGATTCTCTTCATTTTTATTTGTCCAAAAGTTTATTTTTTTTTTTGGATTTTATTGATATGAGTTGTTGATATTTTGACACAAATAAGGACACCGGATATGAAATGATATGAGGGTAGACAGGCATATAAAAATAGCAATTTGTAAGGATATACTCGTATATGTATTCGAAAATTTGATATTATTTTGGTGTAGCTTTTCTTCTTCTTGGTTTGAAGACTAATAAATGATTGATTTGAGTTTAATGTTGTATAAAAGTTTTGGCTGTCAGAAAATATAGGGTGATATAGACGTATAAAATAGACGTTCTTTATCTTTATGGGAATGGGAGAAAGTATTTATACTTTGTGTAGTTGGAAATGAATGATTTTGTTTTTCTTGTAACTGAAACTGGAATAATAACTTATTTCTTGAGTATATTATGTAACAATATCTCAAGTGCGTATTTTACAGATGAATAAATATAATCTTTGATTTAATGGAGAAATATTAATCAATAATTTCAGGAATCGAGTTTGTTATGATGCCAAAAATAAGATTTGTGTTGGAAAAGAGTTGAGTTGTTATTCATACGGGAGAAATTTGTAAGCTAAAAACTACTCTTTTTGCAAGAAACTTTAAGGTATTTTAAATACGAAAGAAATCTGTTATAGATTTTGAATCACCAAATAACAGCTGCTTTCTATTAAAAATAGGAAGCAAAATAGAAGAATCAAAAAATGTTTTGTTTGGAAAGTATTTCTTGTCTTGTTTTCAAACCGTCGCTAATTCAACCATTCATGCTCATGAAAAGGAAGAGACTGCATCAAAAATTCAGTTCAAATATATTTTAGAAAGGTCTACAGTAGATAATTTAATATGAATACAGTTGGCTGTCGAAGACTGTGCACAGATTTTTACGAGTATTGACAATATTTCAAAAACTAGCTGCATTTACAAACTTAAAATCTGGGCACTCGTGTGGAGAGGGAAAAGAACCCAACATTTTTGTCGAAATACATTTTTTCACAGCATGACTATACCAGCAAAAAATGGGGGGGTTATCCATTTTGCGGTTTCGAAAGTTTAGGACTGGAATTTGACATCTGTCAAACTAAGATGTTAAACCAATGTTTTTTTTTGTTGAAAGTCTGATGCAATGCACAAGGCATACATATTGTTAAAACCGGCTACACAAATGGTGATTTTGCCACAGCAACATATCGTGCTTTAATATGAGATTAAAGTTTACATAATCGTCCAAGCTCGCAAGCAATTGGAAAAATTGTGAAGAAATTTGAAGATACTGGATTGGTTGCAGGTACTGTAAGGTTTGTGCTGTAAGAGAAATGTGACAGAAGACCCCAATGTGTCGATTCCTCCTCGTTCTTAGGAATTAGGGCGGTCTTGCTGCACACCATAAAGTATTTTGCATTTGGAACTTGACATACATCCATATAAAGTGCAGATCACACATCAACTGAAGCCAGCTGACCATTCACAACGTCGTAGATACGTCAAATGAACAACAAGCGGTGGAAGGCAATTTTCAAGCAAATATGTTCTTAACATCCTTAAATGATAAAGTTATTTGTTTTGAACAAATACGGCCCACTTTTGACTTTATTCATGACTTTTTAGTTTGTTCTTTTAAATTTGATGTTAAAAGCTCAAGAAGACCCCGAACGTTTAGTTATCGGTCATATAGATCAGTAAACTTGACTGATATACAAGTTTATGTTTATAATAATGAGAACTGGAATAATATACTTTATATAACTGATGTTTCAACTAAAGTTTCTCTTTTTAATAATTTCTTGACTGATTTATACAATGAATATATACCACTAGAAGATTTAAAAGTACAAATTTTGTTTGGTATAACTACGAAATTGAAATCCGACTATCGGCAGATGGTCTGAGTATGGAAGTTCTCGCACCTCGAAATCAGTCACAAAGGGTTCCCAATCTTCGCCTATCATTGAATAATCAATAGTTGATGAACCTTGACCACCAACAAAAGTAAAATCACCTGAAACGTCACTGGGCATTGTTCCATTTAGAATTCTCAATCCAAACGAGTCACACAGTTCAATTATTCGTTTTCCTCTTGTATTGCACACTACATCTTTAGTCTGCCTATTAATTCCTTTTGCTTTGTTAATAACTTGACCGATTCTCCCGTTCAGATCCCCAATCAGCATTATTTTCGATGAACTAATCGTATTAAATATCTCGCCGAGATTATCAAAGTCCTCATCCCAATTATTGCAATTCAAGTACAGGGGGAGTATCAAAAGGGTTTTGTTGTTGATTTGCAATTTAACGTACGTTAGGTGATTTTGATTGAGAAACTCACACTTCAAGTTTACTAACTCTTTTTTGTAACCAAAGTAACATCCTCCACTTGCTCTTCCTCTTGTTTGACTTCGTATTGCCGGGATCCACATAAACTTATAATCTATTAGTTTATTATCTATACTTGTGTTATTGTTCTCTGTTACAAAAGTTTCAAATAAAAATATCATGTCAAAAGTGTTAACAAATTTATAAAAATCACTAAATAATGCTTTATTGGTCAAACCTGATACATTATAAGATAAAATGTTTAAATATTTTTGGATACTGTCTAAATTACTTGAGTTTGAATTATTTAAACTACGGCAGACGGCATTAATACTAAATACTACAATTTACACTCCCAACTGCAGCACTGGTTGTAGGCACATGAACTGTATTACCGACGTTGTTGGTTGATTGTGCAGTTTCTGTCAAGTTGTTGCTGTCACTGCATGCTGTCAGAATTTTGTTCATTAATGTCATACCAATTTCATCATCTGTTTCACATTTAAGCATGTTGTTATGGTCCAGATAAAAAGATTTGTTTTCACAAATAAGTGTTTGTCCTCGAATCGTCACTTTCATGTTTTTGTTATATGTCTGAATGTTTGTTTTAATTTGCAAAATACGTCTTCTTTTATCACGAGCAGCTCGAGTATAATCTCGGTGGATAGAGATTCCAGTATCCCGCAACTTGATGGCTGACCTCAATATACGTGATACATCTTCGGTGTTGCATTTCGACGATGACGTTCGCTACTCTTTTGTTTCTGGAGCGTATAACTTTGGTTTTGACGATTTTCGAAGGATTATTTTCCTGAAGCAGATCTAAGCACACACTTTTCGTTTTTTCAATAACATGCTGATCGTCGTCCTGAGTTGGAATATGCAGTACCAGATTCTTTTCGTTGGATTTTTTTTCTAGGAAATCGATTTGCCGTTCAAGCACTTGACATCTATTCTCTACCTGTTGAAGTTTCGATTGAAGAAAAACATTACTCCTTTCTAGACTATCCATCTTTGTCTTGACTTCAACCAAGTCCGATTTGGTAGCCAAGTTTTTCATACGTTCTTCAAGTAACGTTGCTAGTGATCGTTCTAAAGTCTTAACATCCACCACTTGCATATTGCCCGATTCACGATCTTGCATAATGGAGTTTATGGGAGAACGACACTGTCGTTTTTGCGATTGAGCGCCATACACTTTTGTATTGTTGCACTTGGGGATGTTGTTGTTATTATTTGGCGGGGTTCTTTGTAGCCCATTCATTTTACAAGCTTAATATACTTTCAAAATAATCAGATGATAGCTCACCTCTTGGCAAACGATTATTTGGGATTTTATTTGAATTTTTTTCAATTTTTTATGTTGTAAATACTACTTGTTCACAATATTTTCTCACAATTTCACAGAACTTCCTATAAATGTCAACCGTACTCTTTCTGGCCAGCGTTGCCAATTTAACTAAATGCCAATCAGGCTTTCATGCTAAACATTGCTGTTTTGAAGGTCACAACAGATTTTCGTGAATTTCTGGATCGTGGACAAATTGGTACAATGGTTCTATTTGACTATTCAAAGGCGTTTGATAGCATAGACCACTATATCCTTTTGTCCAAGTCAAGCAATAAATTCATTTTTTCAAGGACGGCCATTCAATTCTTTCAGATTCAGAGCTATTTATTAAGTAGAAGTCACTCAATAATAACCAACATCGGATTATCAAGTCCCTATAATATGAACAGCGGAGTTCCTCAGTGCTCAGTTCTTGGACCTACTGTTGTTCCCTATGTTCATCAATTTACACATGTATGCAGATGGTCTTATTATCTACATCTTTTGCGACCATAGCAACTTGGGTTGCTGTGTTAACCAAATAAATAATGACTTAGCTAATATTTAGAAATGGGCTGTTTTAAATAAATTGCTTCTTAATGCTTTAAAAAGTAGTGAACATGCCTTGTCCTCGAAGACAAATTAATATTGAAAATCTACTTATGACAATTTTAAATGGACAAAGTGTTGAGTATGTGACTATAGGAAAGTACTTGCGTTATCAAATAAATAATCGTTTACCATGTTGTGATGCAGTCTCAGATGCCATACGAAAAATATATGATACACTTAGATCCTTAAGACCATCATCTCACTTCCTTGATTCAGAAATAAAAACACCTAGTTAAGAGTTTAATACTACCATTTTTCACTTAAAACTTTTTTTTTTTTTATAATTAGCAAACACTAAAAGGGTTTTTTATACCTTTAATATGCCAAAAACACAGTGTTCGCATTAGGAAAAGAGGGAAGGGTTGTATAGGAGGTGTCGGTGTACATTGGTTTTAAAATTCTGAACATTGCAATGACAGGGAAAGATAGAGCGTGGCAAGGCGTTCCACATTCGCGTAGTACGGCTAAAAAAGAATCTCTGTACTTCATAGTACATCCGAAGTTGGGCTCAAGGGAAACTGATGGGCATTCCTAGAAGCGCGGGTATTAGGTTAAATTGTTTAAGGGGAGGAATGCAACTGGCTATTTCACTAGAGCATAGTATGTTAAAATAACGGTAAAAAAGGGTGAGGCAAGAAACCTTGCGTCGATGTTCGATTGATGTAAACGAGTTGATGATGTTTATGTCACCAATCATTTTAGAAGCTCTTTTTTGAATACTGTCTAAGAGGCTTAAATAAGTTACTAGAGCACCAGCCCAGAGATGAGAGTTATATTCAGGTTTCGGACGTATATAGGTTTTGTAGATTGTAGCCAGATCAGACGGAGAAAAAAATTTCTTGCAACGTCTCAAAAAACCTAGACATCTTGCGGCATTTTTGGCAACATCGCGTATGTGATCGCTCCACAAAAGGTGGTTGCTGATGCACATTCCGAGGATGTCAAGATTTTCTGTTTCGTTGATTGAAGTGCCACTCATAGATAGTGGCAAAGACGGTTTATCTAACTTTAACGAAGCAAGACAGCATTGCGTTTTCGAAGCATTAAATTCCACACGATTTTTTATTCCCCATTGTACAATGCTGTGTAGGTCGGAATTTAATGAGCTAATCATATTTTGCCGTTGCAGTTCCACATTCGAAGAGGAGGGTTGTGAGTCTGGAAACGAATATGAGAATCTAAGAGTGCTATCGTCAGCGAAACAATGTATTGGATTAGAAGTAGCAGACAGGAGATCATTTATAAAAATGAGGAAGAGGGTCGGAGACAAAACGGAGCTCTGGGGCACACCAGCGTTTATTTTATGAGTTTTAGACTTGAATCCGTCCAAAACAACTTGTATTGAACGGTTCGAAAGAAAATTTCTAATCCAACGAAGAAGAGATTCGTCGATACCGAAAGCACGCATTTTCGATAAGAGAGCAAGATGCCAAACTATATAAAATGCCTTTGAAATATCAAGTGCAATAATCTTACTTTCTCCAAAACGATGTAAAGATCTGTTCCACTGTTCGGTGAGATGAACCATGAGATCACCAGTGGATCTATTGCTACGAAAGCCGTATTGCCGGTCATTAAAAAGCTTCCGTTCCTCAAAATATTTCTGAAGCTGATAATTAATCAGCGTTTCCATGACCTTAGAAAGAAGGGACGTTAGTGCTATCGGTCGGTAATTTGTGGGAGAAGAAGATTCGCCTTTTTTTGGAATTGGCTGATTAAATGCAGTTTTCCAACTACTCGGAACGAGCCCAGAAGAATAGGATAGATGGAAAAGCTTACGCAGTGGTTTTGCTAGCGTGGAAGAACACCTCTTCAGAATAATAGCGGGGATACCATCTGGGCCATCGGATTTATGAATGTTGAGATCTTTAAGAACTCTCGCCACAGTTCGAGTACGAAAAAAGATTGGTCCCATAGAATCATTTACGCGTTCAAGAACTGGAGGAGTCATGACACTATCTGGTAAGATGAAATTTTCGGCGAACTCCCTTGCAAATAAGTTAGCTTTATCAATAGAGCTAACTAAAGGAGTGTCATTGACAACAAGCGTAGGAACCGAGGAAGAGGAAGAATTCCTCATGTTTTTTACAAATGACCAAAAATTCTTACTGCCTTTGGGACATTGCAGTATTTTTCGCCATAATTTTTGGTCATGTAAAAATTTGGTCCTTCGAATATAGGCGTTGCAGGCCTTCCTGGCTTGCTTAAACTTTTTCCGGTTTTCCTCAGTTGGGTTGGCTTTAAAACACCGGAAGCTCACCTCTCTCACTCCTCTGTTTATCCCGATTTAGATTCTGGATGTAAGCGAAAAATTCTTTGTATTGATATTCCATTTGAATATCTCGAGGTCTTGAGAAGTTATATCATTCTGTTTTGAAAAAAAAGCAAATATTGAAATCAAATTTATTTTACCATACGCAAAATATTTTTGGTAAATTTTAGATAACTTTTGATATTTATATTCAAAAATATTATAACCTACAAAACCAACATAACAACTGATAAGAAATGGCTTTAAGTATAAAGAGAACAAAGAAATGTATTGAATGAAGATTTGTTGCTTTAACTATTTTGGTAAACTGTTAAAAAACTCGACAGACGGGCACGGATAAAAAGTAACGATTTCCCCGAAAAAGTAGGGTATAAATTAAAAAATCTTGTGTTAGGAGGTGACGCCATACTCCAGAAGTTTTAAGAAATCCTTAGCATGTCATCACAATAGTTTTACTATTTGGAATAAAATTTTGAACTTTTCCAACTTCCTCTCTTTCTGAAATGGTTAAGTTGCTAGAGTGATAAGGGAGATGACAGCTGATTACACAAAAATATCCAATTTATGTATTTTTGTAGATTTGTAGATTTGTAGGACCGAACATGAATGAAAATGCTCAGGGAGGTTATACATTTCAATGGAAAGAAAGTAAGGTTCACAATATTGTAATTTTACTAAAATACTTTGTCACAAAGTCATCTTCAGACTTTAATGGTGATAGAGATGTCCACATTTTCCTTCTGATACACCATCAAACTTAAAGTAGCATAATTTCTACATTTTCAGTTTCGAGTTTTCTTCATTTGTTTGACAGGTTATGGCTGTCATTGTAAATTTCTTTCATTTGAAAAAATTCCTGATTACAATCAAGAACTTGAATAAGAGTTGAAAGGAAAAACTAAAAGCCAGGAATACCAAAACTGTGGGCACTTTTTGTGAATCAGCTGTTCATTGACAACAATTTAACAATGACAAATTAAAAATGAGCTGAAAGGAACATTTTGAGTTTAAAATAGTTTTTGTATTTAATAACAAACATTTACAACTCATCGGCTTCATTCAACATAAACATACAAATTTGACCTTGTTCATTGCTTTTAAATCTAGAAAATGTCAATGATTAGAACCAATAATAGCTATGTATAACTGGCTCCTAATATTATTGTTAAACTGCTATTCATTGTTATTAAACACCTACAAATAAATCCAAAAACTTTCTATTGTCATTAACTATGTGTTAAACCAAAACTTTTTCAAAACTACCACAACGAGTACTTTTAATTAGATGATCAAACTTTATTCGTACAGATTAATTAAAATGGCGATAATTGATAGCACTTACATCCTACTTTTACCCTACAATCAATATTATACAAATCTTGATGCGAATAACGATATTTCTTAAAATATTTTTTCTTTTCATTTAAAAGACTGAAATTCGTTACTGGGGCACAAGCCCAAATATGAGGATTATACTCGAGGTTTGGAAAAATAAAAAGTTTGCTTTTTTTGGGTTTCAAAGCATTAAATTGTACACAACTTTTGGGTTCTCCATTGGAAAGTGCTGTCAACATCAGAATTTACGATGAGAACCTTAAACAGAATAAGAGAAGCTGATAGTATTGTGATGAGCGAAACAATTTAGTGGGTTAGAGTTTTCATACAAAAGTTCAAGGAAGTGTGTCGGAGACAAAACCGAGCTCTGTAGCACATCAGCATTTATTTTGTGAATATCAGATTTGAACCCGTCCAACACTACTTGAATAGAACGAATCGAAAGGTAATCTCTAACCCAACAAAGAAGAGATTCATCAATACCTAACTCTATCAATTGCTTTTAACGTATCAAGTGTCAAACTTATATTTTCTCCAAAACGATGCAAAATTTGTATCACTTTTTGGTGAAAAACCATGAGACCTTTTGCCAAGAAAGTCTTACCGCCGTTCTTTGGGAAACTTTCGTTCTTTAAGATATTTTTTAGGGTGAAAATTGATCAGCGTTCCCTCATAAAAAATTGACTTAAGTGCATTTGAAGGATAATTAAAGGGGGAGGAGACTTTGCTAAATGCTGTTTTTCATCCACTCGAAAAAAGGTCTGTAAAATAGGACAGCTGGAAATACTTTCGCAGTGCTTTTGTCAGCATTTAATGATCACCAGCGGATTAGCAACTGAACGGGTGCGAAAGAAGATTCGTCTGGTTAACGCTTTAGAAAAAGAGAAAACAAACGGGCTAATATCGACTTCATTAATTTAATAAACTGAGTTAAAAGCTTGATTTAATTAAAAGTTATGCCCTTTTCTATTGAAAAAGAAAAATAATTGAATCATATTTCAATCTGAAGATGAACTTTGAGCTTTTCGTAAACCGTCTAATGTCCCTTTCTCCATATTTAGAAAACAGTCAGTGTAAAATTTTTAAATCCCTTAAGCTATGTTCACATATTGATCCATTATATCATTTTTATGGTCACATGTTGAGTAATATGACGTCAAAGAATTTTGTAAAAATTTCATTTATCGTAGTACAGTTCTGGATACGTATGAAGGTTTAAGATGTCACTGGAGTATGTGCTCGTATAGAAACAATATATGGGGTTAGTCTAGAAAAAAGAAATATGACCTAAGCAAATAGATTTTTTTTTTCATAATACTCGTATAATATGAAAATATGAAGAATGTCAGAATCCTTAACTTCAATTTCATGCATCATAGAAGCCAAAAATAAAAAAAATGGAAAGCCACTCATGCATGATGCGCGTTACCCTAGAAGATGGATTGCTTTATATTCTTGGGGTTTTGTTGTTGTTGTTGTTTTGTATTGACATCAGAGTAGAATATTTGTCGTGTTGGAATAAACTTTTACCCATTTTTGTGTTTATAGGTTGGTATTTTTGTATCCTTTATAAGAGTTTTATATTTGGGGTTTGAACTTTGAAAAACGTAGAATCTCAAATATAAATTTTATGGTAGAATATGGAAGAAAAATCACGGTCCACGGCAATATGTAGAAAATTCAGATGGTCACGTTTTGTATTGTTTTTATTTTTATTTATCATTCGAAAACAAAATCAATAACAAAAACTGTAATTGGAAAATTGAGTTTGTATCATAAAATATTATAAAAACGCTTGAGTGGTATGTTGGCGTTGGATAAAAGCATGCCCGATGAGAAAAATCTCAGGGTAGTTTGCCCAATACTCAAGAAAGGAGAACGTCTGACTTCAGGCATCAGCCTTCTGAACATCAGGAATAAGATCCTTTCTGCCGTATTATGTGAACGCCTGAAGCCGACAACAACCTGGTAAATCCATATCAGTGTGGCTTCAGACCAGGAAAATCCACCATTGATCAAATATTCACATAACTGTAGATCTGGGAAAAAAACAGAAAATTCAAATTGACACAACATCTCTTTATCGATTTCAAAACCCCGTAGCCGCGTCTATTGAGAAGAGTACAAGAGTATCATTTACAAACTTGTCCGTTTGTGCAGAGTGATGATGGAAAATTACGCTTTTTTATCAAGGATAGAAAAGATTCCACCGATTCTTTTGATGTCAAAAATGGTTTAAGACAAGGCGTAGCACGGTCATGCGACTTTTTCAATATCGTTCTGATGGAGAGAACTGTGCAAAACTCAACCGTCAACATCCAATTATTTGGATACAACGACGATATTGACACAATTGGGATATCGAAACTTGATGTTAGTGATAAGCTTTTGAGTATTGCGATAGGAGCAAAGAAGATGGGTTTAGTATTCAAAGAGGGTAAGACCAAATATATTCTGTCCACAAAAAAGCCCTTTAACGACAGCTAAAACTTTAAGGTAGTTGAATCTCAGTGGCAAATCGATGCTTCTTTGGACTAAGAAAGTGATTTAGTTTTAAAGTCTTTTTTCGAGCATCTAAAGCCACCAGAAGAAAGTTGAAAACATCATAGGATACTTCTAGAGCGAATGGACATAAGCGCTCCAGCCCGAGAGGTCTTTGATTCTAAGATTCCTTGATTTTGATGACCTGGAGAAATTTAAACCATGTACTTTAAACTTTTCTGACGTTCTAAATAATTTCAAATATCTGAATAATTAAATGCGACAACTGATAACTCCTACTATATTTCACTTATATTAATAAGTTCAAAATAATTGCTAAAAAAGTGGACTTGTTTTTCTCTTAAGTAAATACCATTGTGTTTTATTCTAAGGACATGACAACTTTGAATTTGAATACTTAATGCAGCCTTTCAGTAATCTTCAAACCGTCATTGTCTATTTTTTCAATAAGCACAACATTTTTTCACGTCTGAAAATTATAAACATTTTACTTTTGAAATTCGGAATCGATGACGCCAATTTCAACTGGAGATTGGATTCTAACCCCAGTGGAAAGCTGTTGGGGGCAGCAAACGAGAGAGGGGGGGAGAGGTGTTTTCACTAAGGCACCTCTCCTTATTCAGACGGCAGCGGACGAATTCTCGAGATAGAATAAACGGTGGCGTCTACAGTTCCAGTAAGGTTGAACTACTTAGTGAACACCTTATAGGGCTTCAACGACATATTCGAAGCCCAGGCCTTTAAGGAGTGGTATATCCGGCTCCCCTTGCTTGAAATTATAGTAAGCATCTGGACCTCCAGGTTGGGGTTTCTGCCGTCGGGGTGACTTCCTGGCCACGTAAATAAAACCTTTAGTTGCGAAGCACCAACAAGCATCGGATACGGACGGATTCACTGTTGACAACCCACGCAAACGAAATAAGGACAACGAACTTGGGATCTGTTGGAATGTTAGATCAATCAACAGACCACGTGCAGCCGAAAAATTAGTGGAAGCAACAAGTTCAGCGAGAAAACCAGTAAGAAGTGGCAAAAACGATCGCTGCCCTTTAGGCATACATGTCAAACAATCCAATTCAGACAATTCCACGCGTAAGGAACTTGGCGACCGACTCTTCGAATGAGCAAGTTACCAAGTCCTTATTGAAATAACCCGCACAAAGAAACAAGGGATTAAAGGCATCAAATTAGGCCTCAACCTTCATACTTCGAAAAAGTGTTCTTGATTGGAATATCGTTTGACATCTGAAAATTTAAATGACACAATTGAGAGGTCTTAGCAGTGACAAAAGCTGCTAGACAAATTTTAAATATGGCGCACCACAAGCTGATATAACCTTCCTTATTGACAGTCAAGCGGGAATAAAAGTGATTTATTCCACCGAAATCATATCAAAGCCGTCGAGAAAAGCTCAGGGTTATTTACTCACAGCACAACTTGAGGCTCTGTTGGGTTTCTAGGCACAATGGGGTTTCAGGAAAACCATGTAATCTAAAAGAGTAAAATTCTTGACCTAGCTAAAAAAAATCGAACTCACTTGATACTTGTGTTACAACTAGTCTACTGCCGAAACAAACTTAAAACCGAAAATTACATCCAACAGAGCGAAAAATGCGTCTCCCTTGTCGTGAGAGTTAACACCGGACAAAATCTATTGGGTTACCATAAGAAGAAAATGAGACTCTGTACGGATGACTAAGGCAGAAGTTGTGGTGATGACGATGTGCACGAATATACTACCTGTGCCACTGCAATGCGCTATACAATTTAAGAAACAGGTCCCTCGGAAGACACATCTTCAATAAACTTTTTCAGAAACTTTTTAAATACTTCATCAAAGATACAAAATGGCTTGAAAAATCCTGATGACTATCCATCCAGATAGCCAATGGGCTAAATTTGTATATCTTCTGGGTGTAAAATAGGGGAACATGCTCAAGTATCTGAAGCGTTAACCTCTATTCACCGAATAAAATATAACGAATATCATCTACAAACAATTTCGGGCTACAAGTCGCAAAAACTAAACCCACGCTTTTGGCGGACTCCATCATGGGACTCTTATCATATATCTTAATCGAGGGTCTCGATCTTTAATTGGTTGAATTCAAAACGAAGGAGGCGAAAGCGAAAGCAATAATCAAAAATGTCAAACTCTCCAGCGGAACGATTCCCTGCGAATCCCATAATCAGGCCCCAGCTGTTTTTAAGGCATTTTACGATGAATCAAAAACTACATAAACTTTAAAAACCAAACTTTTAAAATTTAAAAGCGAATTCCTTTTTCATGTTCGGCTTCGGTTTTAAATCGCTTGAGATCAATCAAACACCAACAACTAACATTATCTTAACTTAAATTTATTTAAGCAACAACATTTTCGAGCATTCACAAGGGAAGCTTTCAAATGAGGTTATAAATTCGAGTCTACTCGCATAAACGCATACATATGTCTTCGCCTTGAAGAAAAAAATATCTTGATAAATTTATTCACAACCTCACCAAGTTGTCAACTTGAAAATCAAAAGTTATTCAAAAATCATTTTCTCGTTGCCTCAACACATAATTTATATTAGGGAGCGGAACGTCTCGCCATTATCGTGCGTAGCGTCGTCGTCTTTGTCGTCGTGCTCATATGTTTTGTTTTTTTCTTTGTATAAGTGTTTGTATTTTTCAAACTTATTTTACCACACACTCACTTTTCTTGGTTGAAAAATTACCGTAATTTCGTTCATTTCCATTTCATTTTACGTCAAAGTGTCAGTTGTAGACGAAGCCGAGCGACGAGCGACGGTTTGCTGTTTTCTTAGATCATTCTCTCGCGTTCACTAAATGGCTCACCAATTTTGAAAATTTCAACAAACAACAATGTTGGATGAAAATGGAAGTACCTAAAAACGAAACCCTTCAAAAGTTTGAGCATGTGCTTCCTCGCATACCACATCCACTCAACCCATCCTATTACTCAAAGTTGGCACAACACAATAGACGAATTCAGTCTCAGAGCTCTGTCCTCCTTATATCCAGCCCCTTGCGTTTACTGTCAGAATAGGCTGCTAGGAACATTTATAATGGAATAAGGAAGTTGCCGAAAAATATCATCGGATATGAAGAGAGGAAGCTTGTGGTAGGATGTTTTTAGGTTAAATTTGTTTGGATGTCTCTATATGCATGGAAAAGACTTGTTTTCCTCGCCCAAGTTTGGATGAGTACCTATATACCTATAACGTATGATATAACTTTTTTAGGGGGATGTGTGCTCTCGTGAGCTTGATGGTAAATGGTATAGAAGTCAGAGCAACCAACATCACTTGCTACTGCTAATTTGTCAACCGGATGATGATAAAAGGATTCAACGTGGCTGAAATGAGGTTCCGCTCTGTTCCGGGAGCTGTAACTATAAACGTGATCATTAGAAGGTAATTTTTCATAACACCAAATGGTGGAAGTTTTATGACAACCGCACCAAAAAGTTCTATATAGAGAGGGAAATGAAGACAGAGAGAAAGAGTGAAATTGACGATTTAATGGCGGTTTTTGATGTGTTTTAGGTTAGAAGTTCTTTTGAAGTGTGCTTCCAGTTTTGATATGAGTTTAATAATTATAATTGATAGAATTCAGTAGAGTTCGAAATATGTAAGTTTTGAACTTTCAAGTTGCTAATTCGCATAAAATGGTTATAAGAAGATAAACATTATTGACAACGAAAGCTTTGATGAAGAGTTTTGTATTAAATTTACAGTGAAGGTTCAATGGACTTTACAGATCAAATGAGTAGTTTTAATTCTTCAAACGATGGAGATAAGAATTAGAAATGAAAGGTTCTACAAAAACTCCCACCCACTCAATAAATAAAAAAGAAGCAGGTGTGATGACCAAAGTTTGGGACATTTAAGGAAGATAAGTATCAAAGTTCGAAATTCCGACATTAAAAGTCTTAAAATACACATCTTAAAAGTGGTAGGCTTAAGTAAAAACAAATTTTCTGATAAATACTTCTCTTGTAAAAATAACGACATAAAGTTGAAGAAGTTCAATGGATGAGGCTATTATCAACTAACCTATACTATCAACTGATTGTTGATACACTCAATATAAGACAGGGATACAATGCTCATTTTGGTTTCCTAAGCTTTAATCATTAAACATATTATCGGTCGATAAATTTTTGTTTTTCGAAATCAAATTGCAGTTTTCGAAGGGTAATCGATAAATTTAATGCAAATCCGACTCCAAAATCACTCTATCACGTGAGGTTTTTGAGATATCACTTTCTAAAAGTTAAAAAAGAGTGTCATTTAAAGGGTGTTTAACTTAGTCATGAGGTCTTAAAGAAGAAATAAAATGTAATTTTAGGGCTGAGAGTTTAACTTTCTTATAAATTTTGGAATTTTGGTTTAAAAATGATTTCGATAGGGCTGGCTCGTTAAATTATACTTGAATTTTCGATTACTTTTTGCAGCAACTTGGCCATATGCCAGCAATGAGATGCTTATTATTCTTTTCCCACGCGCCTAAAGAAACTAATCCCCGAATCCACACCGTACTTTTCAGTAAAGTTGGGATCGTTGCCGCAATTAAAGCAACAACAACGCGGTAGGACTTGATGGAATTCCCGCAGAGCTTTAAAAAGCAGTGCCAACGTCATCAAGCGAACTGCTTCATCCGCTCATAAAAGAAGCCTGGAACACCGAAAGCTTCCTTCATGAGTGGAAGAAGGGAATTATCGTTAAGCTCCCAAAAAAAGGAGATCTTACAAAGTGCGAAAACTGGTGAGGAATTTGCGTTCTAGCTACCGTTGCCAAAATAGTAGCAAAAGTCATATCCAAGTGACACGTTCTTCACGATGGTAGGTTGTCAGATGATTTTGAAATCCGAGGCGGAGTCAGACAGAGCTATATTCTGTCGCCAATATTGTCTTTGTTGGTGATTAGCGATGTAATGCACTCAGCTCTGTCAGATAGCGGAGGGATCCAATGGACTTTGAAATACTATTTAAAGTACTTGGACTACGCGGACGATATTTGCTTACTCTCTCAAAGGATCGAGGATCTCCATTAAATGACAACAAGTGTGGAGAGAGAAGCAGAAGTTGTGAGGCTGCAAATTAATTCCTGCAAAACAAAAATGATCATCTTCGGAACCCGACCATCCTCTCAAATAAATATTTCCTCGTAACCGGTGGAAAAAGTGAATAGCTCTAAATATCTTGGAAGCATCTTCTCCATCGAAGGTGGAACCGAACAAGACGTCATCTGCCGCATCGGCAAAGCAAAAGCGGCGTTCGGTATGCTGTCAAAAATTTGGAGAAATAACTCTATGTTAAATCTTTGTTTTATTATTCAGGTTTTCATGAAAAGTCATCATGGCAAGTTGCATGATTGAACAGCACGTTCAAATGATGAAACGTTATTATCAAAATGAGTAACTACGGTTAGACCTTTACAATCGACTCTTCAACGTTTAGTGGCCAAATTTGAGACGACCCGTTCAGTAAAGCAGCCAACACCTTCAAGAAACGCAGGATCGGCCCAGAAAATCACTGCGGTCCGTGAAAAAGTACAGCAGAACCTGAGGAAGTCTATTCCTCGCCGTGTACAAGAACTCGGCCTTTGACATATTTCAACTTGGGAAATTTTGCGCCGGGACTTGGGCCTACACACTTAGAACATCCAACTGACTTAGGAGCTCAAATTTCATGACCATTGCCAACTCCGTTTATTCGCTGATTGGGAAAAGGACCCCACGCGAATTTCACCAGGTAATAATGCATCCTTAAAAAGTTACCGTTTTTTGTGGATTTTGGGATGGTGGCGTAATTGGTCCGTACTTTATTGAAAACGACGTTAGTGAGGCGGACATCGTCAACAGCGAGCGCTATATAACTATGATAACTATCTTTGAAAACTCTCTCCAATTACAAGCATATGTTGGTGACATTGACATAATCGGAAGAACTCAGTGTTATGCGATGGGGCTTTTTTGAGTATTCAGGCAGAGTGGTCAAAAATGGATTCAACGGTTGATGAGGGCAAAACAAAGTACATGCTGTCGTCAAGAAAGGACATACAACACCGACGTCTTGGTCAAAACGTCACCATCGAGCTATTAACTCAGAAAACAACACCAGCCAGCGCTGAGATCAAACTCTTGCTAACCGTTTTTTTTTGGGCTAAGAAAGCAATTGAGTACCAAAACCCTCTCTAGAGGGAAGAAAGTATCGCCATATAAGACCTTCATCATCCCCGTCCTACTATACGGTGCAGAAACATGGACTATGATAAAAACGGTTGAAAGCACCTTGAGACGTTTCGAGAGAAAAGTTCTTCATGTGATCTGCGGCCCCGTGTGCATAGAAGGGGAGTGGAGTAGAAGATAGAACGACGAGCTGTACGGGCTGTACACCGACGTAGACTTAGCCAGAAGGGTAAAATTCCAACGACTAAGATGGCTGGGTCACGTAGAGCGCATGGAAACCAATGCTCCGGCCCGCAAAGTCTTCGAATCCACATCCACAGGACAGCGCAGTGGAGGAAGACTGCGGATCAGGTGGCGCGCACAAGTGGAAAGTGGCCTCATCCAACTTAGAGCGCGGAACTGGATAAATTTTGCTAGGGACCGATCTAGATGGAGAAGTTTGTTGGGTGATGCCCTAGTTCACACAGGACTGAAGTGCCACTTAAAGTTAGTAAGCAACTAATTTGTTATGTCCTAAATTGAACCATATGAACCTATGAACGGCATGTGGTTCCAGCAGGACAGTCGGCGCTGCGTGCCACGATTGACATTTTCATCATCTACCAGCCCTTATTGAAAAACCCTATAAATCCATCTCAGTGAAAAAAGCATCAGAAAAATTACTAATTTGTTCGACACTATTTTACCTTAATTGAACATTTGACTGCCAGTTCTTAGCCTGTAAGGATTGATTAAGGACTTTTATAAAAGACAAATTAAGACAAATAGCTATGTCTTTGAGTTTAAAAACAGATTAAACCAAAATAATGTGGAGAAAAGGCAGCAGTCATTAATTCTAAGATCATAGGCTTGACTTTTTTTTGAGCATGGCAGTATCATTGCTCTTAGACAATTGTTCATCATTTTTGTTTATGCAAAATATTTTATAGATTCCTCATTTCAACAAAAAAGATACGGATAACTACATACTTTTATATTGTATATGTTAATACAAGTCCTTTGCTATTTAACATTATCTGTCTATAAAATCCTTCACAGTTCAATTTAAGGAGTTAAAAGTTTAGGTAAGTCTTTGGAAACAAATGAGTTTGCTTCCTTGCTATTACACGAACACGAGAGCTTCGTTTAGACTTCGATAAAACTTAGACATAATAAAACAATATGGGATAAGAAAAACAACAAACACTTACGAGTACATTGATTCCAAGGTAGCAGATAAATCCAAAAGGTGTTTTACTTTTCATTTCTCTTTGAATTTTGAAGTCAAATAATCTGAAAAAAAGAACAAGAATACTTTTAATTAGATAGAAAATTTTAAAGTTTTGAAAAAATGTTTGGAATGTACAAAACTACAACGGTTTGATTTCTTTTTAATTCAAATTAATTTTGCTATGAGGTAGGCTTGATAAAATTTAAGAAATAAGTAAGGCCATTTTAAGAAAGTGGGGCAAAATTAACCATTCAGTTTTTTTTGTGTGTAATTTTTTTAACTTACACTTAGTAAAAATAACATATTTTGAGTTGGGTTGAACAAATAATGTATACGTCAAGTGTATTCTGCAGCTATGAACCTTACAAATGTCAAATATGATTGACGTAGCACGCCATTTGCAATAAAATAATATAACATTATGTTATATATATATGTTATTTTGCTCCATCTTGTAAACTTAAAATAAGAAATTACTTAAAAAAGAATCCTTTTCATGATGAACGGTGTAGAATTTATTGCGTCAAAAACTCAATACTGTCTTGTGTTATTAAAATGTAACCTAATCCCTTACCCAAATTGGAGCGCGAAACTGGAGACATCTAGCTAGGGACCGAGCTAGATGGAGAAGTTTGTTGGGTAAGGCCGTAGTTCACACAGGACTGTAGCGCCACCTTAAGTAAGTAAGTAATCCCGGTGCAGCTATTCATAAATGACACTTGCATCCAGAAAACTAATCAACTTTAAGTGCTTGGTATGTTTGTCACGTTCATGGATTATCTCTTAGAGAATTATTACATATTTGAGGTTTCATAAATGGTACAATGAAAAATTTGCGAAAAACTATCTGGTTTTAAATTTGAAAGCTGTTACAATTGGAGATTTGTCAGAATAATTAAAGCCAACATTTTAAAAATCTCAGCAAACTTTGGACCCGAACTAAAAATTTAAATTTTTAAATTGATGAAATAAATGGAAAGTTTTAAGGAAATATCAGGAAGAATTTATATTCAATCTTTTTCATGTTTTAAATTTTATAAATTGAAGCTGAATTATAGAAGAACTGAATGAAAGGGGTTCGGTCGTAAATTAAGGTCTAACTGTGTGGAACTCACGTGCAATGGATGACGTTATATTTGGATACACTAACTTTTTGCAAAATAACAAATAAATTTTACAGACCATGTTTATTTCCGCTGAATTAACGACTAGTATCAGTCAGCTTACAAAAAAAAACTGTATTTTATTCAGTTTTAAATTAACTATGAACAAGATTACAATCGCTTACAGAGAACTCAAGGATCTATTTAATGAGAAGTAATATTTAAATTTTCTTGCATTTTTTTAAGACTAATTATTATGAAAGGTAGTGGTACTATAGTTGATCCGGAGTAGCCACAAAATTTGGTAGCAGTATAACAAAATTGAAAACATGCATTTACGAAAAATATTAAACAAAAATTGAGTCATCATGTCATTACAAAAACAAACAATCCATTTGCAAAAATAAATTGATACTAAATTTAAAGAAATTCTGTCAAATATCAGAGTTTATTAACTTCCCATAGAAAGTTATTGTAATGAGTCCGATTTGTCGAATTTAAAATGTTGACATTTCTCGACGTTTCAAGGTCCCTAGATCCAAATTAAAGATTTTTAGAAAGATGTCTGTGTGTGCGTGTGTACGTACGTTAGTACGTCTGTGCGTCCGTACGTTTGGGATGGTTTTTCGTCGTTTATAGCTCAAGAACCAATTGAGATATCGACTCCAAATAAATGTTGTTATAGAGATATATATAATAACGTTTTTAACAACATACAATTTTGAGACAAATCAAATTGACGGTTTTTTTTTTATAAAAGCCAAACCTAAAAAGAACATTACTTAAAGTTGGTAAAAATTGAATTTTGACTTAAATACTTTTTTAAAACTTGAGATTTTGGTATTAAACTTATTGTATCTTATAAGGTATATTGTTTTCAACATTCAGTCAAATTTTGAGTAAAATGGAATTGACAGTTTTTTTCACAAAAAATAAAAACTTAAAAGAAAATTTTATAAAAAATGGCAAAAATTGATTTTCGACTCGAATGTCTTTTCAAAACTTTGATGTAATGACTTCCAACTAATTTTATCTTATATAAAATATTGATTTTAACACTCGGACAAATTTCAAGAAAAATCAAAATAATAATTAAATAAAAATAAAAATTAAAAACTTAAACACAACAATTAATAGAAGTTGGTAAAAATTAATTTTCGACGTAAATATCTTTTCAAAACTTTGAGATATTGGCTTAAAACTACTTTTATCTCTTTAAAAATACTGTTGTCAACATTCAGTAAAATTTATGGCAAAATCGAATTGACAATTTTTTTTACAAAAAAAAAATAAAAACTTAAAAGAAAATTTTACAAAAAATGGCAAAAATTGATTTTATACACTAATATCTTTTCAAAAATTTTAGATATTGGCTTCCAATAAATGTTATCTAGTAAAAAATATTGTTTGCAATATTTGGAAAAATTTTAAAAAAATCGAAATGACAGTCTTTTTGAAATAAAACCCTAAAACAATTTAACAAAAGTTGGTTAAAATTGATTTTCGACTCAAAAATCTTTTCAAAACTTTGAGATATTGACTTTAAACGACTATAATCTTTTAAATAATATTGTTGTCAACATTCAGTTAAATTTTGGAAAAAATCAAACTTATTTTAAAATTTTTAAGAATAATTCAACTAACAACTTTTTTAACCCAACAAAAAAACTTACATACTTTTAAGCAAGACAAATAGACAGACGGTATGGGAAGTTATCAATGGATCGCATCCCAGCCTTTGTTTTTAGTTTTACAATGAACTTTATAATTAAGGTTACAACCACGTGGAGAAAACTCAAATATCTATTTATTACTAAGCAACTTTAAAAACCGGGACGAGGAGCAATATTTGACTTTCCTTATATTTATCATTTTTTTTGAAGACTTTCCAAGATACTTAACTTTAAAAACCGGGACGAGGAGCAATATTTGACTTTCCTTATATTTATCATTTTTTTTGAAGACTTTCCAAGATACTTATTATAAAAGGTAGTCGTACTATATTTGATCGGGAGTAGCCAAAAAATTTGGAAGAAATATAACAAATTTGAAAACATGCATTTAATAGTTTTGAAAATACGTTTTTTTTTTGACAAAACTAAAAAAATCGTATTTTTTCCGACATTTCAAGAAATTGTTCAATTTTTCTGATTTGGCTGTTTTATAAATCTTTCATTCGCCTGATGTCCCAAAAAAATGTTAAACAGATTTGGAAGTTTTTCGAAAATAATAGCCGAAAGAACTATAACCAAAAAATTTATTATGTGAATGCCTTTCGATATTTTTACAACAATGGTTTGTCGAATAAGGAAAGTTGCATTTCCTTCCTCAAGCAATTCAGTCATAATACTCCCACTTCTTTAAATGCACATTATTTTGTTTTTGAGCTTATATTCGGGGGTACTGTGAAGTAAAGAGATTCTTTTTCAACCTCACATTGAGAATGTGGAATGCCTAAAACAACTTTGTTTTTCGCTTCTATTTTGATATTGGTGGAAGATCCTTTTAAAACCTTCGCAATTTTGTATAAACTCGCACTGTGTTTCAACTTACACAATGTTAAGGATATAAGTAAATTGTTCAGTGTATGCTTATAAGAAAAAAAAATGTATTACATATTTTGTGGTATGTTTTACTTGCTGCAAATGTTTATTCCAAAATATATCGGATTTTCTTATAGAGAATTGACAGCTTTGAACGCACCCTTTTACTTATAATCGAACTGTCACTGTCAATTTATTCAGTAAAATCCACATTTTATCATGGTTAAGTACACGAACGAGCAAAGTCTTCAAATTATACAAATTTCGTACTGAAATTCGGAGTCTGTGAGTGCAACTTTAAGAGCGTTCACTACAAATTTTCCGTCGTAATTTTTACCCTAGTAGGCAGATCATAACTAGTTTAGTGTAAAAATGAGTTGTCGCTGTGCAATGTTGCCATACCAGTGAAATAAGTGGCTAGAATTGTCGAAAATATCGCTACCATTTAAGCGTCCGTAGGAAACTATCCAAATCAGTCAATTCCACGTTCTCAAGAATTAGGAATCGCTGAGACCAAATTATTGCGTAGGGATCTGGGTTTACAGATCAAACTGACTCTGGAATTGAAGTCGATGTAACATTTGAAACGGCATACGTCCCCTGATATGTTAAGTTATCAAGTCGTTATTGGATAACCTTATGTTTTACAAATTCAGCCCATCATAACTCTTTAATACATCGAAATATTTGTTCAACATTATGATAGTTTCCTTGTTAACAAGCCAAATAATCCCTCATTATATTTCCATCGATTTTTGATATCCTCAACCCAAATAAAAACCCTGTTAACATTGCTTTCCTACCTATACCTATAGATCTCTGCAAATCTTTTAGTTTCTAGTTAACCCAATTCACAACTTCTCCCTCATCCTCTTAACTCCATTTTCTTGTTTTTTCTCTCCTTCAAATTAGAAAACTACGTCAAAAATAATATTTGTCCACATTATCACAGATTTTCCTTCTCTGATTCCAACGAGCCTTCTATATACGCACAAATTTCCTAGACCTATAAAAAGCAGAAAATAGGAAGACTAAATCCCTTCCTTCGTGTTTTCCAACTTACAACTGTTTTGAGTCAATATTTAATTTGCCCTTTTTAGATTCCACCCACACTACACTGCCCTTCGCCTTAGTTTTACCCACCACCCATACCGCTACCATGATGTCGGTCGTGTCGTTGTGTGCCGCACTGATTTTTCGGTGATTCTGCTCTGATTTCCGGATTAGTGAACGGCATATCGATATAACCCAGTAACAAAACTAAAGCATTAAGTTTCTTATCCTTGGCTAGGATTCGTTTTGCTATAGCAGAGCAGCACACAACATCAAGGACGAATAAAGTACATTTCTGGCACAAAGGAGAGATTTCAAGTCATAAATTATTTTCCGATCACAGCATTTTCAGGACCTTAACAAAATTCGAGTATACACAGACACAGAGCGAGGATTACAACACTCCGTCGCGTCCAATGAGGAGGGTAACATGGTATGGGAAGCCTGTCTCCATCTTTATATCGATGCTGGCATTCCTTCGTATTACGATTGCAATCGGATCCAGGAGGCACAAGTCGAGCGAGATACCGAGGATAGATATTTAAGGCTAAAGGATATGAGTAGCGCTTAGTTTTGTACACGAAATCCTGGATAAAGGAAGAAAAAACACACATTCCCCAACAAACAACAACAACAACAAAAAAAGGATAAACTTGAATTAATAGATTTTAGGCAGTGTGCCAGGACAGGACTTTTATATGGAGCTAAAGTCGATGACGACAAATAACCTTAACGTCACTGTGTATATAGCTCGTGACTCGTCTCGTCGTTCGTTCTCGTTGTGTTGTTGGAAATGGAGATTTGTCTGGTTCTTATTCTCATTCCCAAAAAACCCCAACTCACTTTGGGGGCTAATAAGATTTAATGGTGTGGAAAATTAGAAACCGATTGCTCCATGGGAAATACGGACTTGGAGGAGAAAAGGTGGTTGTGTGATGCCAGACTATTTGGCGACAATCACTGGCAGATGTTCGATGTTTTTCATCGAACGATTGTTTGCCAAAAATTATCGAAATTTTAATAAATTCAGTTTAGTGTTTTCTTTTTCTTATGTGGAAAGAGGGGAGGGGGAGGAGTGTTTGTTATAAGTTACGATACGACTTTCATTGTAGGCATTTTATGAAAAATATGAACGAATTTAGTGATTTGAAATTTTATTTTATTTCAGGTTAAAAACCGTTAAATTACAATGGGTAAAAAGCTGCCATTTTGAACCAATTTAAACTTTGATCTAATGGCCGTAAGCTCTGTCCATAAGCTCTTTTACATTTGAAATGACCATACATACAATTTATTATTTCAATAAGTTCACAACCAATTCTGAAACCAAACTAGCTCCCATTCTTTATTTATAAGCGCAAGTGCTTCAAAATTAATAGTTCACGGTTATATTCTTAGTCGAAACTGGGTGTTCTCTTGAAATCAAGTTACTGAACTCAAGTCTGGATTAGGAACATTTGGCTTGTAATGCTCGGTAAAACTTCTGTAAAGAATTTCAAAAAACAAATTGTATTGATTTAAGCTAGAAAAGGGAAAACACTTCAGTAGAAATTAAATGGTTTTGTATTATTAATCATTGAATTTAGCAGTTAGAAAGTAAATGTTTTGATATTGATGTAATTTCGGACAATCATATCGCACTCAGTAATGGATCGATATATTCTCGAAAGAATTTGAAGAGAAGATTTTATCAATTTATAAGGAAAACTATTTTGAGACTTTTTGCTTCAAATTTCTACTGAGTTACTTCTTTAAAAAGTTCCTTTTTTTAAAATTGTGGTGTTACTTTGTAAAAAAAACTTTCTTCTGCAGGGTTTTAAAGGCTAATTGTTTTTCCAAAGGTACATTGAAACAAAACTTTTATTTCATTACGATATTAGTGTAATCAGTTCCTTATGTGATTTTTTTTAAATTGTAATAAATACGCCCCAAATAAATATAAGAGTACATATAGACACAAGGAAAATTCATGAAAACTGCCAATTAAAAACTATAAACTCCCCTAGCGAAAAACTCATCAGCAACTATAGCTCTTAAATTCTGTTAATGACTAGTTCATATTACTATTCTCCTGTTGTTTGAAATGATAATTATGAAAATAAAAATTAAAAAATATTTTAAACTACCAAATATTTATCTATATGAAGAAGGTATTTAAATTATCATATAGTTTAACAGGGTGTTATTGGAGTTATCGATAAATAGCTTTGCAAGTGTGGAAAATGTTTATATTTTATAATTTAAAACATAGAATTTTTAATTTTTACATATTTAATGTCATAAGAGGTTATATGCTTATGTTCAATTTTTACGACTCTGCGGCACTGGACACCTCTAGATATATTAAGCAAAAAAATAGCTGCAAGAACTGCTATTCGTCTCAAATCTTTATCTAATTGGACTAAGCTACGTAATTCTTAACAATAGGGCATTCCTGGAAAACGAGTTAATAGACTTCCATACGGATACGGATTTAACCACGATAATGTGTGTCAAACCCGGACACTACACGTATAGGAAAACCACGATGCATATTGCAAGAAAGCAGAGGGAAAGCCTGTAGATAAACTAAAGTATCGCCTATAAAAAAATGTCCTCTATCAAGGCCCACATGCTAAAATTATCATCAGACAATATCAATGGGGCTTCATCCCAGTCAAATCAACAACCGATCAGATTTTTACCTTATAGGCAAGTTATGGAAAAATGTCTAGAGCTTAATATTTCATCCTGTTTATTTATAGACTTTAAGGCTGCTTCCAATAGCATAGCTAGGAAAGAACTGTAGAAAGTCATGAGAGAATTTGGCATCCTAAATAATTGCCACTTTGCAATTGCCGGATTGACATCCAGACCAGCATCTACAATGGACACCGATAAGGGGATGGTTTAGCTTGCTTCCTCCTAAACCTGCAGTTTAGTTCCATGACTATGGAACGCTAAAAAAGGACAATCGTCACCAGCCAGATACTGGCTTAAGCAGATAACATCGATAAATGTATCATGGGAAGAGCAGATCAAGCTGTAGACGATTTCTTCTTCAAGATTGGGCAATCGCCACAAAATCTGGGGAAGTACAATTGTAAAGGAAAAATAAAGAACATAGTAGCGTTGCCATAAGAAGAACAGTTGGTCAAACAATCAAGTTTCAATGTACCAGAGTATGAATTGGAAGTAGTAAAGTTGTTGGCCCTTTTTGTGAGGAAGGACGATTCCGGAGACTCTACAATCAAGAACTGTATGCAACGTATTTTGTAGTACATTTTATGGTAGGCGATAAAATCGTGGCAAATGCTCGAAATGGGGAGCTCAGCTGGATAGTGTAGGCTCGCAATCGAGATAAAAGAACAGACTTCTTGAATAGAACCAGGATCGGTTTCCGGTTGTCGAGCCGATCGTGATAATGGGTAAAGTACGGCACATACTCTAGTTGTCTGCTTCCAACGTTTGCATATTACTTCATTTTTTGGTAATGGTTAATATACCCACTGAGGGGGCTATTATGACTTAATTTCGAACTAAATTAACACGCTTACTTAGTGTGCGAACTGAGGAAAATATCGCCGCTGTTTCACTACTTGGAAAATTTTGTGAAAGGCTTTAAGTGTAAAGCCTATCAAAATACAGCCGGTGTAAGAATTGGAACCGCACGACATATCACAACTTCAAGTTTGATAAATTGGCACTTGAAAAGTTGGCCACTTTTTTTATCGAAAAATTGTGGTCATCGACGAAGCTCGTTTCTGGTTGAAAGTACACTTGAAGAACTAAAAGTGCGGTATTTGGAGTGAAGATCAACCAGAAGAATTGCAAGAGCTACATGCAAATACATTCAGAAACAGTAACTGGTAAGTTGGCGGAATCATTGGCCCGAATTTCTTCAAAGATGATGCGAGCGAATCGTAAAGCTATTGTGAATGGTACATTATCGTGCGATTTCAACAAAAAAAAATGAGCAAAATGGAGACAATTGGTTTAAAGAAGACGGGTTGGACAGATTGAGAGGCGAGTTTGTTGAATAAATAATTTCACGTTTGGGGTCGGTCTATAAGTTGCCTAGATCGTGCGAGATCCAGACTATTTTCTTTTGGGGTTATGGGCTAAGGGTCTAGTCTATAGTGAGAGGTCCACATCGAAGAAGAATCATTTAATTGTGAGTTACCCACTGAAATATTAGAAAGACTATGTCAACCTTTTATTATGCGGATGGACCATTTGAGATACAGCCGGTGGTGCCACAAATGGGAAAATGGGAAGAAATAATCCTTAAAATTAAATTATGTAGACATTTGGTGTGGTTTAAATTCAGATCGATTTTAAAAATTAGGTTGGAAGGAAGGCTTTTAATATCTTTATTTTTCTTGAAAAAGTTGTCTTACACAATCGTTGTTTTTAAATAGATGTAAGGTCAGGAATGAGATTAGAGACAACGGGCCTCAATTCCACAAAATGTTGGGGGAAAAAAGCGTTTAGACATAACTTTGTGTTGAAATATTTCAGGGAATTCAAAATGGTGGAATTCATAATAACTTAGCTTTAAACATTATATGCGTAAAATATTGTCCTCTTTTTTTAATACATTTACGAAGCCTTTCCCGCAAGTTTTCCATTGCTCTTCGAGTCATTTGGGGTGCAGCGACTGCCACCTCCTGAGTGATTGCCTCTAAAGATGTTGGGCAATGAGTGTAGATTTGGGCCTTTTAATGTCCCGTCCCCAAATAAAAAAATCACAAGGTGATAGATCGGGACTAGGTAATATCTCCTCGTAAAGAAAGAAGATGCCCTGGAAACATCTCATCATATTGAACGCCGTGAAGTGTGTGCTGTGGCTCCATCTTGTTGAAACTAGACTTTTTTGTGGTTCCTAATAAACTGATTTAAATTTGGTTGGAGGAAGGTCTCAATCATGTGACAGTAGCAATCCGCATAACTGTAACTTTTTAAGATGAAATATTTGACTGTTAACAGTGGATGTAATGGTTGGGTTCATCAGAAGATGACCGTTACACCCTGTATTGACACATATTTTCTCGAATAAATCGAGATTCCATATAATCCGAGCTACATAGGCGAAATTAAAACAGCACCAACGGGAATGTTTTGAAGAATGTCTTCACAAACAGCTCTGCGAATTTCAAAATCTCTCTCACTTAATTCTTGTGCGATCATCATTTTTTAGGGATGCATATGAAGATGTGTGCAAAATTCGTCTTGCGATTCAGACAATGCATGTTTAAGTGTTGAACGACTCGGAGATTGCTGGATAGACGCACTTACACGTGCCATATTATCCGGCACTGTTGCGGTTAAAATTCGGCCAGACGATTTTCTCTTTAGCGCAGAACCCGTTGCTCTAAGGTTTGATAAACAAACTTGAATTGTTTTTCTATCTTTAAATATAAACGTCTAAAAATACGGGAGATTATTTTGCCGGACCCTGTATGATGCTGATGCATTTTGTTACATACATGTATGTGGTCAAATTATAAAAGTACGAGACTTGAAATATGAACTAAAGACATCTCACGTTCTCTGTGAAACCTATTTTGATTGTCCTGTTTGCAATCAAGACAAGCCATGGGCTGCACATGTTGCTTTTAGTTATTGTATAAGATGTTTGGAAGGTAAGCTATTTTTAAGGAGTTTTTGACTACACCAGAACAATCAAAAACCATCTTATTACTACAGATGTTTTTAACGAATTAATTAGAGATTTAAATTTGCGAACAAATAAAACAAAGCTTTCAGGCCCTCGCTTAACACAGTGGAACTTGCTTGATGATGTTAAGATCACGGATCAGCGGACTAGACATGAAATCTTCTCAAATGTGTTCAGTACCAGAAGTTGTACTATGTTTTTGTAATGACATAAATGGTATGTTCGAAGCAATTGGCATACCTTGTGTTCCTAGGGTTTACTCATTGACAGCTGTACAAAAAGCTTGAAAGCTGTGATGTTACACAACGGAAATAAATATCCGTCTCTTCTAATCGCTCACTCTGTGCATCTAAAAGAAAATTATGAAAGTGTTAAAATATTGCTCGAATCTGTAAAGTATTACGGCTATAACTGCTGATTGGACATTTTAAAATGGTGGGGTTTTTAATGGGATTAAAAAGTAGATATACAAAGTATCCGTGTTATCTGTGCTTATGGGCTAACGCAAAGATAACGTACAGCCTTTTGTTGAAGCGGAAAAAGTGTTATACCGCCTTTGCAAATTAAGTAAGCAATGAAGTCAAATATTGAAAAGAATGCCATGCGCTTTTCTAAACTTATAAAAAAAGGAGTAGATTTACTCCGGTTTGTGAATTTGAAGCTAGGGATTTCCGTAAGCCACTTCGATGCAGCTTTGGACACTTCCGAAAGTGTATGGCAACACCAAGATGAAATAGCTGATCCGAAGTTTAAAGCGAATTTATCTGAAATTCGCGTATATTTTTAAAATGCTGGTGGTCTACGAACCAAAACTAACGAGCTTTTTCTATCATCATCTCTTTATGAGTTAGATATCATTACCATTGTTGAAACATGGCTGAATCCAAATGTTACATCGTGTGAGCTCTTTGATTATGCGTCCAATGTTTATCGTAAAGATCATTTAACTAAGACAGGATGGGATTAAGTAGGTGGTGTTTTGATTGCCGTCCGAACATCTATCAACAGTACTTAACACAAATTAAAGAATGATGCAAATGATATTAAGCAGCTTTGTGTTGGTGTAAGTTCTGAGGATTCTGCTGAAATTGAAGATTTATTTTTTATTATAAGTTATATCCACCCAACGAGTGCAGTAGATTTATATACCGAACATATTTCTAATTTCAAAGCCATAGTAAGTGAATTAACACATTTGCTTGTATACTTGGCGATTTCAACATTGGTGATATCTATGATATATTTTGATACCTTTTAATGCAAATAAAGATGTGGATGTTAGCAGTTGATTCATTATCTTCAATGAGCCTGTTTCAAATCAATAATATTAAGGACAGTTTAAATAAAATATTGGATTTAGTTTTTATTAACAACGACTTAAAGTATTCCTTAAAAATGTCTAATTTTCCTCTTTTAAATAACTCTATTCATCGTAAGGCTATTTCTCTCTCTTTTGAAAATTATAATTATGCTTCTGCCCCTGTCGAAAAATAAAAAAATTAATTTTGCAAAGGCAAATATCACGGCACGGCATTAAATAATTTGTATAATACTGTTAACTGGAAGGATTTATTGGAAGGCAAGTCTCTAGATGATATGTTTAAAAGCATGTTTTAAAAGTAAAGTAATGAAGGCATTGAACGATTTGTTCCTACCATAGCTAAGAAAAAGTCGTTTAAGCTTCTATGGTTTAACAAAAGGATACAAAATTTAGAGAATGCTAAAAATAAGGCATTTAAGCGTTATAACGTAACAAATTCTTCGGAAGATCGTGCAGTATTTTTTCAGTTAAGAAAAGAATTTGATTTTCTCAACAAGTTTTTGTATAGATATTATATTATAAATACTGCTTTAAATATAAAATATAATACGAAATTTTTTTGGATATTTCTGAACTCTAAAAGAAATTGTTCATCTTTTCCTCAATGCATGGAATACAATGAACTTACATCCAATGATATTCAGTCCTCATGCGACATATTTGCTCGATTGTTTCAAACTTCTTATAATTGTGATATTTGAACAAATTTTAAACTACAGGGTTTTTCAGAGCAAGATGTTCTGGATAGCTTAAAAGAAATTGATGCGTCAAAAAAACCTGCCTTTGATATGATTCCTCCTATTCTTTTGTCAAAATGTTTGTATTCACTTTGTACTGTTTTAAATTTTTAATAAATCTCTACAAACATATGTTTTTCTTAATGAAAGGAAAATATTTCATATGGATCCCATTTCAGCAATTAGTGAAGAACTATAGACCAATATCAAAGCTTTCAGTAATTCCCAAACTTTTTGTCACCCAAGAATGGTAATGTCAAGAATTTCTTGTCTCAAAAACAACATGGTTTTGTAAAGGGTAGATCAACGTGTACTTACATAAGTCTATTTGCAAATTATTGTTATAATCATGTTGAAAAGGGTAGACAAGTTGATGTCCTGTGTACTGATTTTGTTAAAGCCTTTGACCGCGTGCATGGTCTTCTCCTACAAAAGCTTAAGATGTTAGGATTAAATGCTTCATTTTTACAGTGGTTAGATTCATACCTTTTTAATAGAAAACAAGCTATTATAATAGATGATTGGGTTTCAAACCTTATAGACGTGGTGTCGGGTGTTCCACAAGACAGTCATTTGTGTCCACTTCTTTTTATAATCTTTATAAATGATTTATCTTCTGTTTTTAAATTTTGTTACTGCTTTATGAACACCGATGATGTGAAAGTTTTCACAGCAACATCTTCACTTGAAGATTGTTTGTCTTCATGGGTCTAATTATGGTCTAAATGAACCAATAACGCATTCTCTGTATCCATTTAATATATTTTATAATGAAATTGACCTGTGTATGAATTGAGATTGTTTTAAGAAAAAAAATTCTAGAAATATGTAATTGATTATTTAACTAAATTTAATCTAAAATTCCTTGTAAATATGTATAATATACATTGTATACATCTTATTAGCTTTATTATTTTGTAGTTATTTTGTAACCAGCAGATCTTCGATCAATTTATGAAATAAAGAAATAGGGCTTATGAAACAACTGGATCAAACTTCAGAAGATTTTGGATACTTGAAAAACTTTTCTTAACTTATCGGAAGCAAAGTTTAAAGCTGGGGTTTTTGTTGTCCCGCAAGTAAGACAGATTTTCGGCGATGAAAAATTTCCAACGTTGTTCAATCGTCATTAAAAAGAAAGTTGGAATAGTTTTAAAGCAATAATGTCTGGATTTTTAGGAAATAACAAAGCTGAAGACTACGAAAGGTTAGTTGATGATATGCTGAAAAACTTTTAGGTCATGGGCTGTAGAATATCATAAAAGTACATATGCTGCATGCTCATTTAGATAAATGCAAAAACAACACGGGAGCGTATTCAGAAGAACGTTTTCATCAGAACATCATGAATTTTGAACAACGTTATCTAGGACAATACAATGAAAAGATGATGGGCGACAATATTTGGGGTTTATTGAGAGAATGTAGTTATGAGCATAAAAATGAATACACATAAGAAAGTTGTTAAGTGAAGAACACCCTGTATATTCTACCACGTATTAAATGAAACTAAAAACAAAATGAACACAAAACCAATGTGTTTCTCATTTCTAGAATTGTTTGTTGCAGAAATAAACTTCTCCTTCTTCATCCATGTGTGTTACGTATCTACCTTGCATTACATATATCGTATAATAAATTACATTTTAATATGAATTTATAAATTATACATCCGGGAGTTTTCCATTTTCAAAACCAAAGCAAGTTATAAAAAAAACTCCTCATATTCATTGTTGTGAGAGGCAATTTCCCTAACGAAAAACATCATAATAAGCTTGAGCATCCAAGGGTAAAGAGGGTTGGTAAAGAGGTACAGAAGAAGAATGAAAAAATGAAAACAAACTTAGAGGAGAACAAAAATTATAAAGGACCACAAAAATTGTTCAGCCAAAGTAAAGTTTTTAAGCATACTTTGTACCTATGTTAAAACTCTCATCATCCTTTACACAGAATTGAGTCTTATATTCCCAAGCCGCCTACGCCACTCTGCCCCACTGCCTGTAATGCAGTTGGAAGTTAGAAAATGCAATTTACATGGACAGAATAAATAATATCAGAATCAGAATCTCCTATTAGGAACTGCCTCTCTCCCTCCTCCATTAACTTGGACCATATAGAAATACCTAAGGACTGAGAGTAAAAGACTACTATACCACTTAAATCAGAAAAGTTTTAAACTTAAAAAACAAAAGTAATTGTTATTACCTCGAAGGACATCGTCTCCTTAGTCAAACCAACCCCTCCCCCCCTTTAAACCACTCTCAAGGGGCTCAATTGTTCCAATTTTCCTCAGCTTTAGTTTTAAATTAATTGACTTCCTGTGGGGAAGGGGACCTTTGCTTAAGCACAACATAAGCTGGTCTGACTTGGAGTAGGGGTTCTTTGATTGATTTCATTTTTCCGAGCTAAAGGAAAAACTTTTATTTTTACGATCCAAGTGGTGTCAAAAAAAACAACAACAACAACAAAACAAGCATCAAACCAGAAGCAGTACCGCAGCATGTGCATGTATGTATGTTTTTCGCAGGAGGATATAGAACTAAGAATGAGCGTGATTTGAAAGGACATGGCTTTCGTGTGTGGTATGTGTGATGTACCCAGTGTGCGTGTCGTCAGAACTTAAACATAAAAGAAAAACTTGTCCATTACGATTTTCTCGCATCACGAAAAATAAAAGAAAACAAACTTTTTCCGACACTTCCTTGCGTTCTTCCTGATGTGCGTCTCCTCTTTCTCTTCGTTCAACAATCCCGACTTCCGTCTATTTCACACGGACAGAGACAGAAACTATTCTATACACAGTTGAATAATTTTTCAGGAAGCTACACAACACTTGTCTGTGATGGAAAATGTGATGGCCTGAGATGGCTGGGTATGGCCATGGCCGTCATAGTAGTGGCAGAGGTAATGGTTAAAGACGTTGCGTTGGCGTTCGAGGTGGGTTGGTTAGTCGGTGGTGGTGGGGTGGCCGAAGGGATAGGTCCTTAATGATGATCTTATTAAAAAGTTCATAAAAGTTTTGCAATTTCTTAATTCGGTTAATTATTTTATATTTGCTTTCTCAGATGGGCGAATGAACTAAATACACAGACACACACATATATTTACAAAGAAGAAGTTGTATCTTCCAGCAGGACCAAGACCCGAACTGCAGGAGTAGGAACAGGACCAAGGATCAGGGAGAGAAAGAAAACAATTTTATTCCTTATGTTTTTATTTTTACTTTTTGTTGTTATTTTTCTGTGTTAAACTTATCCCGAGAGTGTAGTTTGACTGGACTTTCAAGATGAAGGTGAATGTACAATGGGCAGGGTAGGGACATTATACATATTTGTATATATTATAGCTTACCTACTGATGAACAAATAGTTACAGAGAGGTGCTTTGTAATTACATTAAGAACTTGATGTTATAGGGGGGGGGATGGGTAATATAAAGTTAAAGTGAGGGATTGGGTTCTTTTCATTTGATGCTGGGAATTATTGTGTTTTTTGTTGCTTGTATTTATTTTTGAAGTGGGGAGGGGGGTCGATTTGTATTGTGAAAAATAACTCTTTTTTTGTTTCCTTTTTTGACAAATCTGAAAAGTTGTTAATTAATTATAAAATTTTAAAACCATTAGCAATGGTTCATGAATATACAAAGGACTTTTTACTTAAAATAGAAGTTAGTTTAAGTAAATAGTTTTCTATAGTAGATTTTTGATTTGAGTGCTCTGAGAGTTTTTTTTTGACAGGACACGGTTTTGTAGTGCGTTTTCGTAAGTTCGGTAAATGGGAACTTCCAACTTCCGGCGGAATTTAACTCATGAAAAATATGTATCCAAAAGTATGTAGAAGGTTAAATTTTTCTTCCCTGGTTGAAAAATGATAGACGTGCTTGTTTCGTTATACAATTCAATTAATTCTATGTCCTGAGAAAAAAGAATTCAAAATACACAAATTCTCAAAATTGCGTTCAACAACGCAATTTCATTGCTTTTATCGCTGAAATTTCGGTTTGAAAAAATATAGTTTGAACTTCCAGAGAAACAAAGAGCTTACAAAAAATAGATTTTAAGCATAATAATTGAAAGTATAACAAATAGTATTGAAATTTGAAAAACGTGAAGTAAGCACCGCTATTTTTAAATATGGATATGGTGGCATTCAAATAAATATGCTGATTTGTAAATTTGGTTGGCTTTTTGATTCAAACATGCTTCTAAACTTGAATAAAATAAGAGTTTTCGAATAATAGAGTTGAAGTGGGATTTCCGACTTTATCAACAAAAAGATTCATGTCTGTCGATTTGCCTTGATTAAAACTTGTGGGAGATAAATAATTTGAAGTCAATATTTTTCTTCGTTTTCTGAATACTTGAGTAGAAACCCATTTCTTATCAGTTTTTTGTTGTTTTTGTAGGTTTTCGTGTTTTGTTAAAAAGTTTTCATTTGAATATTTTTTCAAGAAATTAACTAAAAATTACCAATAATATTTTGCATATGATCAAATAGTTTGATTTCAAAATCGTTTTTTGTTAACGAGATTTTTAACCAAAGTTCAGTAATGTTTTTTTAGGTTTTAATGGATTTTCTCAAAAGTAATCCAGATGTCAAAAATGTTATTCTTCGATTTTTGTTCGAAAAAAAATTCGACGTAACAAATATTTTTTCTTTCAATTGTTTTGATTTGTAAAATAACAGTAATTTTTTTTTCAAAATTATACAAGGAGTGGAATATAACATCAAAAAGCATAAGTTTAGTTTTGTTGCTTACCAAAAGTTTATGTGCATCAAACCAAACTCTCAATAAGTGCACATCATGATTTTAATCAGCCACTAGGTTCAAGAAACTAACGGATCTGTATGCAATTGCAAAATCGTCTGCAAACGCTTTTACTTCACCAACAAAAGGTTGTTCAAAATAGAATTAATATACATTAGAAAAATGATGAGACCAAGAACAGATCCCTGAGGAACTCCAAGATAAATAACCTTGGAGTTACAGAGACAGCTGCCGCATTTGACCTTTTGTTCCCTGTGTTCCAGATAAGCTGCAAACCAGTTATATATAAATCCACGGAAGCCCGCATAATATAATTTGTTCAAAAGAATATTGTGGGCTACCATATCAAAGGCTTTCGTAATATCCACAAAAAGTCCACTACAAAACCCTTGATCATCCAGTCCTTTATGAAAAAAAAGCGAAAATCGAATAAAGCATCCTCAGTAGAGAGCCCAGTCCTAAACCCAAACTGTTTGGAACTAAGAAAATTACATTTTTTTAGAAAGTTCAAAACCCTTCATTTAATTACTTTTTGAAATATTTTTTAAATTGAAGGCAACAACGAAATTGGCCTATAATTATTTTTATCTTTTTTCTCTTTTTCAACCACGGGTATCACAATGGCGTGTTAAAGTTCATCAGGAAAGATTCCAGAAAAAATACTCAAGTTAAAAATATATGTCAAAATATTAACAATATTCAAAGCAATTTTCTTTCACAATGTTAGAAATCCCATCATTACTTACTTACTTACTTAAGGTGGCGCTACAGTCCGGGGCGGACCTGGGCCTCAACCAACAAGCGTCTCCAGCCAGCTCGGTCCCTAGCTAGCTGTCTCCAGTTTCGCACGCCAAGTTGGTTGAGGTCCTCTCCCACCTGGGTGCGCCACCTGAGTCGCGGTCTTCCTCTACTGCGCCGTCCCTCGGGATTGGATTCGAAGACCTTCCGGGCTGGAGCGTTGATGTCCATCCGCTCTACATGACCTAGCCATCTAAGCCGTTGGACTTTGATTCTGCTAACTAGGTCAGTGTCGCTGTACAGCCCGTACAGTTCGTCGTTATATCTTCTCCTCCATTCTCCATCTATGCGTACGGGACCAAAAATCGCCCGAAGAATTTTTCTCTCGAAGCATCCTAAGACGCTCTCATCTTTCTTTGACAGGGTCCAGGCCTCAGCGCCATAAATGAGAACCGGGATAATGAGTGTCTTATAGATGGTGATTTTACATGCTCGAGAGAGGACTTTACTTCTCAATTGCCTTCTAAGTCCAAAGAAGCAGCGATTTGCAAGAGTTATTCTGTGTTTGATTTCAGCGCTGGTGTCGTTGTCTGCATTAATAGCGGTGCCTAGGTAGACAAAGTCCTTAACTACCTCAAAGTTATAGCTGTCCATGGTGACGTTTTGTCCAAGACGTCGTCGTTCAGTGTCCTTTTTTGATGACAGCATATACTTGGTCTTGCCCTCATTGACCACTAAACCCATCTTCTTCGCTTCCGTCGCAATGCTCAAAAACGCTCCACTGACATCACGCTTTGATCTTCCAATTATGTCAATATCATCTGCGTATCCGAGTAATTGGATGGATCTTTGGAAGATTGTGCCTCTAGTGTTGACGGTTGAGTTTTGCACAATTCTTTCCAGAACGATGTTGAAGAAGTCGCATGACAGTGCATCGCCTTGTCTAAAACCTTTTTTGACATCAAATGCATCGGTAAGATCTTTTCCGACCTTGATAGAGCAGCGTGCATTCTCCATCGTCATTCTGCACAAACGGATAAGTTTGACAGGGATGCCAAAACTAGACATTGCTCGGTAGAGCTCTTCCCTATAGATGCTGTCATACGCGGCTTTAAAATCGATAAAGAGATGGTGGGTATCGATTTGAAGCTCCTGGGTTTTTTCCAAGATCTGCCGTAGTGTGAATATTTGGTCGATAGTGGACTTTCCTGGTCTGAAGCCACACTGATAAGGACCAATCAGGTTGTTGACGAATGGCTTCAGACGTTCACATAATACGGCAGAGAGGATCTTATAAGCAATGTTAAGAAGACTGATGCCTCTGTAGTTGGCGCAGTTTAGAGGGTCTCCTTTCTTATGTATCGGACACACTATGCTGAGATTCCACTCATCGGGCATGCTTTCTTCCGACCAAATTTTGCAGATAAGTTGGTGCATGCTCCCTACCAAGTCATCGCCTGCTGCTTTGAATAGTTCGGCAGCGATGCCGTCAGCTCCAGCAGCTTTGTTTGACTTAAGTTTAGATATAGCTATCTTCACTTCGTCAAGGTCGGGTAGGCGGAATTGTTGATCTGCGTCGCCGAGGTTGAGTGGTTCTATCTCCCTTACAGCGGAATTCGGTTCGTCATCGCCGTTATATAATTTGGAGAAGTGATCTTTCCATATACTCAGCATCGACTGTGGTTCTACTACGATGTTCCCTTGATCGTCTTTACAGGCTTCGGTTCGTGGCTGGTACCCTTGGGAGGTTTTTTTTACCTTTTGGTAAAATTTACGAACCTCATTCCTGTTGTGACATCCCTCTATCTCCTCGATCGCGCGCTTCTCATGCTCTCTTTTTTTCCGTCTAAGAAGCCGGTGTTCCTCTCTCCTCTTCTGCTCGTAGAGCTCGCGAGCAGCTCTCGTCCTTTTGTGCAGCGCCGTTTTGTATGCCTCTTGTTTCGCTGCGTGAGCTTGCTGGCATTCGTCGTCAAACCAGGGGTTTCGCTGTGGTGGCCGTGTGAAACCTAGCACTTCAGAGGCGGCATCTCTGATGGCTGCAAGGCAATGTTGCCACTGGTTTTCAATGCTTAATGCAGGAAGCATAGGACTCCTTAGGAGGTTACTAGAGACTCGATCGGAAAAGGACATGGCAGTCTCTTGCGATTGTAGCCGTCTAACGTCGAATCTTCTCACAGTACTTCCTTGTTTTGGCTTGGATCGTGATATCCGTAGCCGTACCTTGGCTACAACGAGGTAGTGGTCCGAGTCAATGTTGGCCTCTCGGAATGTTCGGATATCCTGGATACTGGAGAAGTGTCGTGCGTCGATCGCAATGTGGTCAATCTGGTTGACGGTTGATTGATCAGGAGATTTCCATGTCCCCTTGTGGATATTAAGATGCGTGAACTGCGTACTAGCTACCAGAACGTCTCGCCCCGCAGCGAAATCGACCAGCCTGAATCCGTTGTCGGAGGTAGTATCGTGCAGGCTGTATCTCCCGATTATGCCACCAAAGATGTCTTCTCTTCCTAGCTTGGCATTAAAATCTCCTAAGACAATTTTAATGTCATAGCCAGGGCACTGCTCATATGTCTTGTCCAAGAGCTCGAAGAACATATCTTTGGTGTCTTCATCTTTCTCCTCTGTTGGGGCATGCGCGCATATTAGGCTTATGTTGGCGAATTTAGCCTTGATGCGGATTGTCGTGATGCGCTCGCTCACACTGTTGAAACTCAAGACTTTTTGCCTGAGCCTAGTTCCAACAACAAATCCACACCCAAATAGACGCTGTCTTTGTTCTCGGTAGCAGTCGCCGTAGTAGATATCGCAGTCTTTTAGTTTGCGTTTACCCGGTCCATCCCATCGCACTTCTTGGATGGCTGTAATATCTGCCTTGCAGCAGTTTAGGGCTTCCGCTAATTGTTCGGCTGCACGTGGTCTGTTAAGGGACCTAACATTCCACGTACATATCCGAAGTTCGTTGTCCTTATTTCGTTTGCGTGGGTTGTCAACAGTGAATCCGTCCGTATCCGAGGCTTGTTGTTGCTTCGAGACTATGATGTTTTTACGTGGCCAGGAAGTCACCCCGACGGCACAACCCCCAACCTGGAGGGCCAGATCCTTAGTATAACTCCAAGGAAGGGGAGCCGGATGAACCGCTCCTTATAGGCCTGGGCTCCGAATATGTCGAAGAAGCCCTATAAGGTGTTCACTAAGTAGTTCGACCTTACTGGAACTGTAGACGCCACCGTTGATTCTATCTCGAGAATTCGTCCGCTGCCGCCTGGATAAGGAGAGGTGCCTTAGTGGAAACACCTCTCCCCCCCTCTCTCGTTTGCTGCCCCCAACAACTTTCCACTGGGGTTGGAACCCAATCTCCAGTTGAGGTATACTAGGCACCCGATGTTCACCGCGGGGAGGTGAGAGTAGGAGTTGATAGACAGAGGTGGGTTTTGAGAAAAAACCTGTGGACGCTTGTGTCCTCTTGAATGCACATGTCTACCATTTGAACATCAAATCCCATCATTACCAAAAGATTTAGAGTTATTCAGAAAATGTATGGCTTTTAATATTGTTACGGTAAATTTTACCGCAACAAAAACCAGCCTTTGGCTGTTTTCTTTTTTTTTCAGTTGTGGCTGCAAAATATCGGCAAAGTTGAGGGCAACCATGGTCTCATCAACCACAGGTGTACCTAGCCTTTATTTTGCAAAAGCAACAAAAGCAGGTGATCGGATTCGAGAACGAGTTCTTTTGACAAGGTCGAAAATGCCGGCGGATGAGCCGAAGAAGTATGAGGTCAGGCGGACACTTACTTAGACAACAATAACAACAACACATCTATTTTAATTTCACATTTACAATTCTTAACGTAGATTTAATAATTAACATTTAATATTTTGTAAAAAGAAATGGGTTTTTAACGCCGCGTTTTTAAAGTCGCTTAATTTCATTTTTGGTACAAAACTCACACCTCGAATCTCGCGTGTATAAAATTAATTGTAATAGGAAAATGCCTAGTTTAGACTTCTTCTCGATTTTTGTTTTTCTTTGAACTTTCTCGAGAAATAAGAATAGTTGGGAAGGGGTCTGAACTCGCCATTCTACATACTCATCCAACAACTTGTCGAAACCGTGATTGTGTGTGTGGAAGTAAAGTTTGGCAGTAAGTCAACAACGGTGGCTTTCCTGATGAGCGTAAAGCTTCCAGGAAGCCGCGATACCGTGACCGACAATCACGAAAACGAATGTTTGTGTGGAATGAATGTGTGTGTGACTGGAATGGTCGAGGGAGGAAAAAAGTAGTTTGAAATTAGCTTGGAAGGCACTGGCACTCTAGATAGAGCCTTGCAAGCGACAAGTTGAGAGAGAAAAGGTATTCGAAAAAAAAAATCGAGAAGGAGGAAGAGGAATTAAAAGTTCGAGGGATTTAATAAAACAAAAAGGAAAGAAATTGAGGATCGAGGTGTGAGGATTTTGGAAAGGAGTTAAATATAATTGTTGTAAAATTAACAAACCCGAATTAAGACGATACTATTAAATTTCAATTTAGGTTGGCGGAACAATAATCCGCAAATTAAACAAAACAAAACACAAGAAAACAAAACGAAATTATTTAAAATGACAATGGGTAGGTAGCCGGCGCGCACGATTGGATACCTACTTATTGAAAACAATTGACAAATGTCAAATTCCAAAAAGGTTGGTTTGTTAATTTAACAACCGACAGCAAAAACAGTGCTGTCACCCAGTAGCTCAGTTTGGGGGTGGGTTTTGAAAAGGTGGATTTTATTAATCGAACTCGATTAATAAAATCGAAATTAATTATTAAATTAATAAAAGGCACTACACAGGGGCGTAGCAAAAAAAAATAATGAAAATGGGCGCCAGGAAGTATTATGGTACTTACCATCACCGATCAAGATAAATAATTAAAAAGAGCGAAAATTTACTTCCCAAAAAAAATAAAATAAACTTCAAGATTAATTCTTCACCTAGAAAGGTTAGGATATTTTATTTTGTATCTGGGAAACCTTTATAAATATAGGGATAAAACCCAGAATTTTTTCAAAAAAATATTTATACAATTTAAGATGATACAAAAAAAACAAAAAGAACAATTGGGTTGTGCACCAAGAACACAAAGAAAGGTCACCTTGGGAAAGTTCCCAAAGAACAAAAGAACAAAGGTCGCGGGTCCCGCAATCTCGGGAGACAAAGAAATCGGCCGAAAGTCTAACGGATTAAATTTTGGCTTTTTATAGCCAACCACAAATTAAAAGTAAAGATAAAAAAAGCACAAACTCACTCAACCAAAAAAATACTTATCTTCCTTGATTTACGAAAAATCGGTCCTGCCTCTCCCTTATTCACAACGCCTTCCTCAACACTTTTGTTTGGTTTCTTTATCAATTTTTTTTAAATTTTAATTTGGTTATATACCAATCCAAAAACTAACACGATTCTGTTTTTTTTTTTGTTTTTCCTCCAAAAATTGTTCACCACTTTTTATTTTCCAACCTCACTCTCTTAGCTTCTATCCAAAAAAAAAAAGAGCCATATTCATGGCGAACTTTCCTCATCCAATAGCCACGACAAGTTTGCCATCCTACTCTGACCTTTTGTTATGATCTGGTTTTCTCTTTCGGTCTAACTGCGACACCCGGCTTTTTCGCTGGGGTGCATGCCGATTCAAAAACCAGTCAAACCTTTGTGGTCTCTTTCACATTGGTGATTTGAACACCAACCTTGGCTTAATGAACGAGTTCAGTTCAATTGGTCTAAAAAGTAAACGAAAATTTTTTGAAAGTTCGCGAATAAAATTCCCCAGCCCAAACCGGCCCAGTTTAATAACTTGAGGAAAGCGTTTTCAATCAAGATTAAGAGGCAGAATCCGATAGTTTGAAATTTCGACTATAAACCCTTAGACTTTCGTGCAGACAATTTTAGGAAAAAGGAAAAACACATCGCAAGGTGACCTTACTTCGTATTCCGACACTTTACGTTGGGCATTAAGCCATACTAATTTTAGGTTGGTGTGCCAATTATACCAAGGATGCACACTTTCGTTTTTTTTCCTTGTGTGAACCACCTGTCACACACTCAATAGGCCGTAACCGTGACTCATCCGTCACACAATTGTGTATTTGTGACCGCCCGTCACAAATTTCTAAAGTGAATATGTGGACCCTCTGTCACACAACCGCATTACAATTGAAACCTATTTTGTTTGCTTTTCCAAAATACAATAAGAGCAGGTCACTGACTGATGGAAAGCAGGATTCTACTGAACTCTTAAAATATTTTGGAGCCGCAACGACGGAAGGAAGGTTAAAAAAAAGGAAAAAGGATATGAGATAGGCTAGTGAAACTTGTTGTGGTAAATTTTACCGCAACAAATCCCACCCTTACCTCCTAGAAAATGTGCTTACAGTTTTGTAACACATTTTCTAAAGGCTGCCAAGGTAATGGAAACAAGATAAAGGATTTTCCATCAAAAAAAATCAAATACAAAAAATGTTACATAAAAAATGATTCACAATAACAAAAAAAAAATAAGCTACTTTACTTATCAATCCTCGGATGCATCGGTATACGGTTTCAAATCTTTAACGTGCCATGTTCCGCGTTCTTTACCTTTACTATCTTTTAACACGTATGTCCAAGGTGACACACGCTTTTTAACTTCAAACGGACCGACAAACTTCGGTGCTAATTTGGCAGCATAATAATTCGCGGCATCCGACAACGAAAAGTTTCTACGCCATACAAGGTCGCCGGGGTGATATTGAACATCACGCCGTCGGAGATTGTAGGCCTGAGCAGCTCTCTTGGATGCTACTTCCAGTTTTTTTCCCAATATCTAACCTTAGTTCCTTGAAACGCTCAGCGATCTCACCCAGATCCTGAACATTTCCCGAACCATCTTCAACTAATGGTACTTCTCGACCTGAAGTTACCATATCCCTACCGAAGTTCGCATAATACGGCGAAACTCCCAAAACCTCGTGTTGCGAAGTGCGTATAGCACACGCCACCTTACTCAACTGTGAATCCCACATTCTGTGGTTTTCAGCGACGTAAGCCCTCAACGTCGTCTTAATTATTTGATTTATTCTTTCCGCAGGATTCGCCTGCGGATGATAGTGGGCTGTGAATTTTAATTGTGACCCGTACGCCTGGCAAAGCGTTTCCAGTTCCTTAGATCGAAACTGGGGACCGTTGTCACACACGATCACTTTTGGTACGCCAAATAAGAGGAAAACGTTATCTTCTAGTTCCCTAACTATGGCCTTTGCAGTGGCCGACCTTAAAGCGAACAGAAGTGGAAACTTAGTAAAATAATCTACCACCGTCAGGATATAAATAAAACCCCTACTCGATTTAGGAAGCGGACCTACCAAATCAACACAAATCATTTCCCACGGTGCCTTGATTCCTACCCTCTCAGTCATCAACCCAGCTGGTTTCTCATTCACTGGTTTTACCTGTTGGCAAACTTTACAGTTCCTAACGTATTTGGTTATATCGGCCCTCATCTTTGGCCAGTAAAGCTTTGCTCCGATTCGAGAAAAAGTTTTCCTAACTCCCATATGTCCCGCTAGAGGGCCATCATGGTATTCCTGTAAAATCCCTAACCTTTCGTTTTTCCCTAAGACTCTCTTCCATTCCTGACTGTTTTCATGCACTATCACATGATTTGCCTTCACCAGTTTGAACAACTGACCTTGTTCAACTCTCCAGGCCGGATACCTAAGCGGATTAGAATTGATTGCTAAGATCATTTTTCTAATCCAAGGGTCTAAATCCTCGTCTGAGATACCACCCAACTGCGGCACTCCCCGAGAGAGCATATCTGGAACTACATGCTCCTTGCCCTTGCGATGAATGATCTCGAAATCAAATTGTTGAAGCCTTATTGCCCAACGAGCTAACCTACCCTGTGGATCTTTAAGATTGTTTAGCCATACCAATGAATAGTGATCGGTCACAACCGTAAACCGAACACCTTCGATATACGGCCGCAACTTCTCAATAGCCCACAATACAGCTAAACATTCTTTCTCCGTCGTAGAGTAATTCCTTTCATTTCTATTTAAAGACCTACTAAGGTAACAGACAACCTTTTCTCCCTCCTCAAAGTTCTGTGAAAGAACTGCACCGATACCGAAATCTGACGCGTCTGTTTGAACGACAAAAGGTCGTTTAAAATCTGGGCAAGTGAGTATAGGTGCTGTCACCAAACACTCTTTTGCCTTTCTAAAACTATCCTCACATTCTTGAGTCCAAGTGAACTTCCTATTCTTTTTTAACAAATCCGATAACGGCCTAAGCAATTCAGCGAAATTTGGTACAAAACGACGGTACCAGGAAACTGTCCCTATAAAACTCCTAACCTCTTTAACATTCCTCGGTGCTGGAATCCTAACCATACTTTCCACTTTCTCTGGATCTACGTGTAAACCATTTCGATCCACTATGTACCCTAAAAATTTAAGTGACGGCATGCAAAAGTTGCATTTTTCCCTACTAACCTTTAATCCGGCTTCACTTAACCTTTTCATCACCTCATTCAGAATTTCAAGATGTTTTTCGAAATTTTCTGTAATGATGATGATGTCGTCTAAATAGACGAAAACGTATGGTTCGAGGTCGGCACCCAAAACTGTGTCGATAAACCTCTGCCAAGTCGCAGGCGAATTGTGAAGACCGAAAGGCATTCTCCTAAACTGAAAAAGACCCCTACCAGGTACCGTGAAGGCAGTATATGGCTTTGATTCCTCTTCCATAGGAATCTGCCAATATGCTGATTTAATGTCTAGCGAAGACAAGAACCTAGCCCCTCGAAGCCTATCTAAAATTGAATTAATGTATGGAAGTGGATAAGCATCCCTATCTGTATGTTTATTCAGCTTCCTATAGTCCACACAGAACCTATAGGAGCCGTCTTTCTTTTTGACTAAAAGTATTGGAGATGACCAAGCACTTGTCGATCTCTCAATAACTCCTGCTTCTAACATCTCATTTAGTTCCCTATCGATGTGTTCCTGCATTGCCGGAGAAACCGGATAATAACGTTGCTTAATCGGTTCCGCCGACGTCCTAATTTTATGCTCAACCATAGTTGTGCAACCTAAACCTTCAGGCATTTTACTAAAAGATTGAGTTATCAGATCTTCTAGACTCTTAATTTCCCTATCATCTAACTCCGAACGTTCTGTAATAGAACAAATCGAAACCGGCTGTTCCGAAAAATTCCAAACGCGTGATCTCAAATCCGGGACGATACCCGAAAGTGCCCAAAAATCTGCACCAAGAATCACTGTTTGTGGAAGAGTTGGTATGACGATACAATCAACTAAGATTGCCCTATCCTCAACAACTATTGGAAGAGAGACAGTCCCTAACACTCCTACACCTGTTCCATCTGCTAAACGAACGCAGTGAACACCGTCTGTTTTCAAAGTAAGACCTAAGTTTTGGAGAATGTTCCAAGCCTCCCTACCTATTATGGTTCTAGAAGCTCCTGAATCTAATAACCCTAAAAATCTAGTACCATAAATGCTAATACCTAAAAATGGTCTCCTATCACTACCGTTTGCCTCCAAAGTAAAACCTAGATGAATTTGATCTGCCAACTGGTTCTCAGCAGGCAACCTATTCAATTCCTGCGGACTTCCCGCCCTGCTGGCGCAAGAGCCCGTTGCCCGTTTCCCGAGCAGCGACGACAATTTTGTCTCTTCACCCCTAACTGACCACAACCAAAACAACGCCTAGGAGCGGAACACCTATTTGCAAAATGGCCTGATCCATTGCAATTATAGCACCTCAGCGAAGAGTTTTGATTAACAGAACTGGCCTGATTTTTGGTTTGGTCGTTCCCCACAACAACCGAAACCGTTGGAGTTTCTACGCCTACATATGCTAGATCCGGTTCTAGCAGATTCCTATTATCCCTAACACTAGGAGGTGGAAGATACGATTCCACATTTGCCCTAACTGCTTCTAAGTTCCTACCTAGTGCGACCAAATCGGACACACAACTTGGTTTAGCCAAACCAAGCTGAGTTTGGTAGAAAGGTGTCAAGTTCCTTTGAATCATTGACAACTTCCTACTTTCCGAAATTGGTTCAGTTAACCTACCAAACAAATTTTGCATTGTCGCCACATAGACTCCGATGGATTCATCTTTGCCTTGTGTGCGACGCCTAATCTCATCCAACAGTTGATCATCATAGTTCGGTGGCAAGAACTCCAACTTCATCTCTCGAATGAGTTCCGACCACGAACTAACTGATGGTCTAACTGCCCTGAACCAAATTAAAGCTTTCCCTACGAAAAGCTCAACAGCTGCCTTAAAAAGTTGGGATTCCGAAACCCCCCTAGCAGAACGAATCTCTTCAACCCTTTCTAAAAACGCGTTCACTGAAGCACCACAACGCTCCCCAGTGAATTTCACGTCCCACTTGTTTATATTGAAAAACTTATCCGAGCTAACCTGATTTTCACTATCTCTAATTTTATCCCTATTCGAATCTGCCACTCCTAAATTCTTCGAGTTACCGGCAGCCGTACTGCTCGACATACTTTGCTGAGGTTCAGCTGAACGCTGCTTTTCAACCTCACTAACTCTACCACTCGATTTTCCTTTTTGTTTACTATCTTTATTTTCTTCCTCATCATTACTTTCATCTTCTTCCTCTTCCTCGTCTTCCTCATCCCCTTCTAACTCAGCCATGGCCATTACCAATTTATTTTTAAGAACCTGTTTTCCTTTCTCCTGATTCTCATTCTCTGGAATGCTCCTATCCATCCTACGTAATCCCCATTCAACCTTTGTAATTATTTTTAAATACTCCTTTGAAGTTTCCGACTTCGGCGGAGTTTCTAGCAACTTTCCTATCTCTATCAATTTTTTCTCTACCGCCAACGAATCCTGTTCATACGTAAACGGATAAGCGGGATGAATAAAAGAATTCCTACGCTCTAACTTTAATGCTACCCTGAGTGCTTTGCGCATCTCCTCCACTGTCCCTACGGTTAAACCTCGAAATTCTATCTCATAGGTTATCTCGTCCTGAGATAACCTATTAACCTGACTCACGTCCATATTGAGAAAAATACAACAAACTAATCTATATTAAAATACAATTCAATCCAGAAAACCGAATCTCGTTTTCAGCGAAAGTAAAAAAATATTTAACAAAAAAGATAACTAAAAGCGAAACGAAAATTAAATTGCTTCCTATTGTAATAATATTTAAAATATTTAAAAGTATTAGAAAAAGTACTAATAAGTTAAAAGCTATATGTTGATACGACAGCACTGATTCAATAGAAACTACTAAAAATTAATATAAATTGCGCTGACAGATTATTCAATGTGTCTGAACGAGACAACACTATAATCACTCGCAATTTATAAAATGGTGGCCAAAATAATTTTCTCACCAAATAATTTTTATATATGACGATTAAAGAAGTAATCAATTAAAACACGAATAAAAATAAAATTCTTACTTCTTTCTCTCCTATGAAACAAAACCCCTTCGCCACAAATCCGAACCAACGAACACTTGGTGATACCGCAGGTATTTCTGTAGGTATTCCTGTTTATATTTGTTGCGATTTTATATTCAATTTTACCTGAGGAAAAAGAAAATAACACAAAGTAAATTTCTGTTCAAATAAAACAAAGGAACGACACTTTCCTAATTACAACACAAAACAAATCCCGATAATTATATTGTATAGTGCACTTGCAAGCACTTTTTTTTTGTTGACAAAAGCGAAAGCGAAAGCCCCACGTTGGGCGCCAATTGTTGTAAAATTAACAAACCCGAATTAAGACGATACTATTAAATTTCAATTTAGGTTGGCGGAACAATAATCCGCAAATTAAACAAAACAAAACACAAGAAAACAAAACGAAATTATTTAAAATGACAATGGGTAGGTAGCCGGCGCGCACGATTGGATACCTACTTATTGAAAACAATTGACAAATGTCAAATTCCAAAAAGGTTGGTTTGTTAATTTAACAACCGACAGCAAAAACAGTGCTGTCACCCAGTAGCTCAGTTTGGGGGTGGGTTTTGAAAAGGTGGATTTTATTAATCGAACTCGATTAATAAAATCGAAATTAATTATTAAATTAATAAAAGGCACTACACAGGGGCGTAGCAAAAAAAAATAATGAAAATGGGCGCCAGGAAGTATTATGGTACTTACCATCACCGATCAAGATAAATAATTAAAAAGAGCGAAAATTTACTTCCCAAAAAAAATAAAATAAACTTCAAGATTAATTCTTCACCTAGAAAGGTTAGGATATTTTATTTTGTATCTGGGAAACCTTTATAAATATAGGGATAAAACCCAGAATTTTTTCAAAAAAATATTTATACAATTTAAGATGATACAAAAAAAACAAAAAGAACAATTGGGTTGTGCACCAAGAACACAAAGAAAGGTCACCTTGGGAAAGTTCCCAAAGAACAAAAGAACAAAGGTCGCGGGTCCCGCAATCTCGGGAGACAAAGAAATCGGCCGAAAGTCTAACGGATTAAATTTTGGCTTTTTATAGCCAACCACAAATTAAAAGTAAAGATAAAAAAAGCACAAACTCACTCAACCAAAAAAATACTTATCTTCCTTGATTTACGAAAAATCGGTCCTGCCTCTCCCTTATTCACAACACCTTCCTCAACACTTTTGTTTGGTTTCTTTATCAATTTTTTTTAAATTTTAATTTTGTTATATACCAATCCAAAAACTAACACGATTCTGTTTTTTTTTTTGTTTTTCCTCCAAAAATTGTTCACCACTTTTTATTTTCCAACCTCACTCTCTTAGCTTCTATCCAAAAAAAAAAGAGCCATATTCATGGCGAACTTTCCTCATCCAATAGCCACGACAAGTTTGCCATCCTACTCTGACCTTTTGTTATGATCTGGTTTTCTCTTTCGGTCTAACTGCGACACCCGGCTTTTTCGCTGGGGTGCATGCCGATTCAAAAACCAGTCAAACCTTTGTGGTCTCTTTCACATTGGTGATTTGAACACCAACCTTGGCTTAATGAACGAGTTCAGTTCAATTGGTCTAAAAAGTAAACGAAAATTTTTTGAAAGTTCGCGAATAAAATTCCCCAGCCCAAACCGGCCCAGTTTAATAACTTGAGGAAAGCGTTTTCAATCAAGATTAAGAGGCAGAATCCGATAGTTTGAAATTTCGACTATAAACCCTTAGACTTTCGTGCAGACAATTTTAGGAAAAAGGAAAAACACATCGCAAGGTGACCTTACTTCGTATTCCGACACTTTACGTTGGGCATTAAGCCATACTAATTTTAGGTTGGTGTGCCAATTATACCAAGGATGCACACTTTCGTTTTTTTCCTTGTGTGAACCACCTGTCACACACTCAATAGGCCGTAACCGTGACTCATCCGTCACACAATTGTGTATTTGTGACCGCCCGTCACAAATTTCTAAAGTGAATATGTGGACCCTCTGTCACACAACCGCATTACAATTGAAACCTATTTTGTTTGCTTTTCCAAAATACAATAAGAGCAGGTCACTGACTGATGGAAAGCAGGATTCTACTGAACTCTTAAAATATTTTGGAGCCGCAACGACGGAAGGAAGGTTAAAAAAAAGGAAAAAGGATATGAGATAGGCTAGTGAAACTTGTTGTGGTAAATTTTACCGCAACATAATAAGAAGAATACAAAAGATAAGTAACTATTTTTGTTTTGTTCTTTGTTCTTTTGTTCGGTACGCGTCCGGTGTTAAAAGCCCATTCTTTTTTTATTTGCTCAAGACCAGTTATTGATTCGAAGTAAAAACTATTTATTTGAAAAGACGAAACTAGAGAGCTAGAACCAGTACGAGAATATCCTAGAAAAGAGGTGCCCCTCGAAAATAATTCCTGTCCAACTGAAACAAAGAACTCATTGAATGCATTGGCCACGGCTGTAGGGTCTGAAATTATTTCATACCCGTTGTTCAACGCTATCAAACTATTTTAATCATTAACACTTCGCTTAATAATACTATTAACCACTTTCCATTCTTTTTGTGTGTTCCCCTGGGACATTCTTATTTGATTATGATAATAATTATCCCTGCATATTTTGATTTCATCATTCATTTTACGGCTCAATCGATTGTAGCGATTTTTTAAACATAAATTTTGTGGGTGTTTATTATATTTTATGGACAGTCTATGTTTCTGTTAACAGCGATTTTTAAAAATGTGGTGGTTTTTCATACGAATTTCCTACAATTTTAAACAAGAATAAAACGAGAACCCATTTTCATTTATGTATAGAGCTCGCACTGAAGGGGTTATGAAAATCCTTATACACAAAGGGAGCAATTAGGAAAAAAGAAGAAACAGATGTACATTGAATTTGAAATACTGATCCATGGTAAAGCAATCCACATTCATGAAGTGCGGTTAAAGAAAAAACCGCTGTTTTTAACATGGACTTAAAGGTAAAATAATGTGAATATTCCTAGAAGTACGAGCAATACGGTTTTATTGTTTGAGGGAAAGAATGCAACTGGCTTTTTAGCTAGAGCATTGTTTCTAAAGATATCGATAAAACAATAATAGTCAGGATGTCTTGCGGCTATGTTCAACTGCCACTCATTTTATCTATTTTTTTTCAATTTAATTCAAAACATTTATGTATATTAAGGGGAGCTTTTTGATTCCCCATTTGTCAAGATCCGAATTTATTGAGCTTATCATACGCTGCCGCTGGTTCAAAAAACAAATATAAAAAGCTAAAAATAGCGTCATTAGCGAATGAATTAAAAGCGGGTCAGAAGTTTCAGGCAAAATGTTATTTTTAATAAGTAAATTTGTTATTTAAAAATATTAGGAAAGCTGGTAGGCTGTTTATCACTTGCGATATAAAGGAACAATAAACATTTATGGCAACTTTCGCATTTGAAGAAAAACTCGAACTCAGGATTTTAATAATACATGAAGTTTAAAAAAGGGTGTCCTGTTATTCCGTAGTCGGTCTGTCTATCTCTTCCCTATCCTATCCTATCTAGTATAAACTATTAAGTCGATTGAGGTAGAACTTCGAAATTAAGTTTTTAAGCAGATTCATTGTTGAAGCCGTTTAAAAAGAAAGAAATGTAGAAGACCAAACAAATTGTTGGGTTAAAAATTAATTAATTAAAATTGCCATAATACAATTATTTGCATAAGGTAGTTCGATCGTTAGTTACGATTGAACATTTACCAAAATAATTTACAATTTAAAGAGGCTATGTTAAAAAAGTTTCAGGAAAAATTTGCATGTGCTTTATTTTGTAAATTTAAAATTGAATATAATAAGGGGTTCGTTCGTAGAGTAAGTTCCAATGTTAACGCTCATGTCTATTTCCGTAAAATTAAACAATTTAGTCGAGTTAACTTATAAAGTGAAGTGTTTCTAATGTACAGCGTTTGGATGTATGTTTCTCCGTTGCAAGAATTTGGACTCCTTGAAAGTCTGGTTGATGTCCTGTTTCGATGGTGTGGCATGCTAGTGCTGTCAATTCAACAGTTTACATTTAACAGTGACAAGTCTTCAAAGTCGGAAGCGCTTTAAATTTTATTTGTTTTAATTGTTTAAATTGTTTTTTGTTTTATTGTATTTGTAATATTTAAATCAATGTAAGTCATACTTGTACGCTTTACATAATATTCGTATGTATTAAATAAACACTTTTATCATTTATGTGAACAAAGACATACCCTGAAGAAGACGACAAGTACCGTCGAAACGTTGGGAAAAATCAGATGAAAACTGTTTTCATTTAATCATCAAAAAGATAAACAAAGCCGATGAGAATCACCACTTAATTGTTCTCAAATCAAACATAATGTAATTTCAACTTGCTGCTTTAAGATCGTCATTTGTAGAGTCAATGAGTACAGAGAATTTGTTAGATTTACCGATTAGCTCCATAGTTCGATCTGCTTAAAGTAGTTCTAAGGAGTACATTTCTTCTTAAGCCACGAGGGATGCGTGCAAGAATTGGCGCAAGATGGTCATCGTTGATCTTCATGGGCAACCATTAGCGAGCAAAAGTGTAATGAAGTACCCCGGTAACTGGTTAGATCAGTATTTATATTTCGACAGACATATTAATGCTGCTCTGACTAGGGCCAGAAGAGCCATCGCTCTGTCGAAACGGCTGTTTTACAGCAGTCGGCTTGACCCCAGAGTGAAGATAATTTGCTACGGCCGATGGTTCAACGTTGCAATTTCCCAGATGGAGAAGTTTCAGGTATTCGAGCGGCAGTGTTTATCTTCTTACATGCATTACTATTCCAACGAGGTCCTATACAACGGGGCTCGAATCAACAGAATTGACAATTTCGTGATAAAACTCATTCGAGGTCACATTTCAATTTAATTTTCGGACCGATCTATCCGAACGCCGAGTATTTTAAAAGTGCACGCTTGAGTGGCTTCATTTCACCAGAGGCATTACTCTTTTTAGATAGATGCGGTCTGAGACAGGATAGATTGGCAGTTCCGTTAATCTACCACGTCAGACGACGAACCGTGGATAGGCGACTCCTGTACAATCAGGACGTCATGGCACAAGGCAGAGCAGAGCTCCTTCGCATCAGTAGGGCTGTGTCCGAACGGGACAGAACTGATAGGGTGAAGCAGGAGAACCGGTTTTGGTGGCTTCAATAGGCACTTTATAGTGGGAAGTCGGATGGGGTTTTAAGCCTTGGCCGGCTTTAAGCAGAATAGGCATGGTGGCACAAAAAAAAAATATACACACAAAAAAAATTAACATGGGATAAAAAAAAATACAAACAATTTTAAAAACAAAAAACGTTAGATAGTTAGATTTGCTGCTGTGGGTTGTTTAAGTTTTTTAGTTAGCTTTAAGTTTTATATTAAGGAACTTATTTTGCGTAGTTTTTAAATAAAAATAAAAAAGGATATTGATATTATTTGTTCTAAATTTTCTAATGAATAAAAAAATAAATAAAATGGAATTGAAGTAAAATAGATGTTAGGGCCAAAAGGCATTAGTATTATGTGCTATAGTTTAACTTAGAGTGTCCGTATGAGATCATTAAGTAAGTTATAAGTTATGGTTTTATGAATGTTTGTCTAGCTTTAAGATAGTTTTAAGAATGAATGAATAAAAATGAATTAAAAAAAAAGTGCGTTGGGCTGTCATGCCAGAGGTCTTGGGTTCGATCCTTGAATATGCCATCTAAAGTTTTTTCACGTGTATTGCCTCTTGCGAGGAACTGACTAATTTTGCAAAAGTAATTCTTTTCACGAAAAGTTCTTTCACAAGTTTTAAGTCACTAGGCCCTAGTTCTCAACGAACTGTTGCGCCACAAAATTTATTTATTTTTGTTTAGACGTCAAGAAACGTTAATTTTGAGTCTAGTACAACACCAAGAGCAGAAAAACTGGATTCTTTACTCAAACATGACGAATTCAACATACATTCATAGTTAATTGAATAAAGTTTACGATGGAGTTAATAATTCGTAAAATATCAACATCATCTCTATAGATAAGCGATTAAGAATTATTTAAAACAAAAGGCAAATCTTTATTTTAAAAAAATTAATAACAATGGACCAAAGTGACTCCCTTGAGGTACAACAGTATTAGCTTTAAATTAATATGAAAGGTTAAGAAGAATTTCGTATTTAAATATGTGAAATGTCTTGCTAAAGTCTGTAAACATGCAAGGATTCAAACAATTTAGAAAAAGCAGACAGTTTCGCTATAGGACAATTATTGGTATTGGAGGTGGACTTTTGCTTGCCGTAAAAAATTGCTTGATATGCACTTTGGTTGACGACTTTCATCAATCTGATGAAGAAATGATTTGCATACAATGTTAAAACTGAGACAGGACTGCTATAAATTATCGCCACATATACCTGTCCAAGCTCTCCTAAAAACGTTTATGAAAACTTAATTAATAGCATAGACAAAATAAAAGATCAAATTGAGTCACAAGATGAGTTACTATCTATCTCCTGTCTTCTACCAACGAATTCTTGACAAATGACGGTCTTTTCTTATGCGGACCTAGTCAATTTAATGGGATTGCCAACAACTTCAAAAAAATATTGAACCTTATATTATTTTCGGACACACTCAATGCTGATATTGCTGTAAATTCAGCCAATACCCTACTTGTCGAAGAAGACCGACATCAGCCAGCATTAGACATATCTTTAATTTAAATGCAGATTTAATAAACTTTTCAACCACTTAATTCAACTGTGTTCTCTTAAACTTATTTATGAGACCACACCATTGAGAAACCCGCGCAATATTTCTAAATCTCCTCCATGGTTTTACTATTGCCTAAAAACCTTAAAAAATAAAATAAACAAGATTAAATACAATAAAACAAAAGCTGATAATGAATTGATAATTTACAATGAGCTAGGGAATATGTTTATTGACTATTCAGATATTCTTTATAATGACTTTATTTTAAATACTGAAACCGACATAAGAAACAACCCAAACAACTTTTGGAGCTATGTTAATAGCAAAAGAAATACTGACGGGTATCCAAACTACATGTTTGCAACAACGAACTTAGCCATGACTCTGAAAAAATTTTAAATATGTTTGCAAATTTTTTCAAAGATGCTTTCGAAGTAGCGAAGTCCTGTCAAACGCCTGAGTCATTGGCCCTCTCACAAAATTTCACTCATTTGAATTCAATTAGTCTTTGGATATCTGAAGATGAAATCGTTCGCAAAGCTTCAGATCTTGACGTTTGTTATAGCACTAGTCCAGATGATGTACCCTCCTATATTTTGAAAAAATGCGCATCCTATTTATCCTATCCTCTACATATTCTATTTAATGAATAATTCGCTGAAATCTTTAATTTTTCCTGAAATGTGGAAAACTTTGTTCTTAACACCGATACATAAAAAGGGTAGTAAACTGTCCGTCATCCCTAAGTTATTTGAGTCCATTATTTGTAAGGTCATATCGTTTAATTGTAAGTCTATAATTTGTGACAGTCAACATGGTTTTGTTCAAAATAAGTAAACAGTTGCTAACCACTTTCATTTCAGTTTATTTTATTTAGATTCGTTTGAAAAACGGAAACTAGTTGACCGTGTCTTCACAGACTTCAGTAAGGGCTTTGATAAATTGTGCCATAAAACGTTAACTTCGAAACTCAAGTCCCAAGGCTTTAACGTAAATTTATTAGTTGGGTTTCGTCATACTTATATAATAGATCATACAGCGTAGTTTTTATGAATGAGCGGTTATCATATTTTTATACAAATTCTGGCGTACCACAAGGTAGCCACTTAGGATCTTTACTGTTTATTTTGCGCGTCAACGACTTACCTTCTATTATAAAACTCTCATCTGTTTTAATTTACGCTGATGAGATACAAATTTTCAAACGTATTGACTCACTTGACGACTGTTTACTCCTACAAGATGATCTGAATTGTTTTCGCGAATGGTGTTTTATAAATAAGCTTTTACTAAGCATAGAAAAATGTAAATCAATGTGTTTTACACGCAAACAAAATGTTTTGACTTTCAATTATCAATTAAGACTCTTCTTATTTGACTTAACTCTCTACATTCTGTGACCTAGGTATTATTCTTGAGTCAAAATTAACTTTTACAACTCATTATGATTATATTATTGAAAAGCAAATACAAATATTACTTTTTGGTATATTCTGTAAGCGATGATTTTAAAAGTAAAACATTTAAATTAACTTTTTTCAACACTTCAGTTTAGCTTTTTTTTTGCAAACTGCTTAAAGCATTGTAAATCTATTAATCTAAGAATAAATGTAATATTAGGCTCAAGTTCTAACGTTAGTTTTTTTTAACGAATTCAATAAATAAATAAATAAATATATTTTTAGAACATTTTTACGGACTGGCATCAAGCATTAAGAATGAATATTTAAAACAAAAATAGAAACTAAGAACATTTCAGAAACTCGTTGTTAAGAACAAAAAAAGGATAGAAAACTAAAACATCAGGACCAGGACTGCAATGTTTATTTTGCTTTAAAATATTGTCACGTCCTGAGGCCTAAAAAATGCAAAAATTGATTGATGTAAGCTTGATGTACTCTTATGTGTTAGGAAAAATAAGAGAAGAGGTGCTTGCAGAAGAAAAACCTTCAAAGACAGTCTTAAAATAACCTCCGAACATGTTTGGAATTGACTCTTGAAAATGCGTTGAACATTTTTAAAAGGTCATAATAGCTAGATGTCCATCAAATTTACGTTCACTATCAACGTACCTCGAAAGCTTATAGGGGTTCTTATAGTCCTTCCCTTTTAAGAGATTCAAAATTCCATAACGTTTTTCAGGTGTTTCTAAAAACCTTTGTAACTCTACAAGACATTTGTTTACTAAAATTGATTTTATTATGATAATTAAAAAAACAAATATACGAAATCTAACAATTCTTGCATTTGTTAAATCACTCATGTGCAATTTCTTCAATATTGATATAGAAAATTTAGTTTTCTGGTTTTCATTTCTAATGCACCACTTTGAACCTTCTTTGTTCAAGTTCTAGAGCCATTTCCCAACTCTATCTTGTGTGTGTGGCTTTATTTTAAAGATATAAATTATGTGCAAATCCTATAACCATAGTAAAATTAGGTGATGCCACCATCACACATTGTGCTATTGTGCTCCAGAGGATAACTAATCCTCACCTAACACGAAACAAAGTACTCACTTTGTTCCTTTTCTTTCCGATTACCCACACGAATGACGACGACGACGACGACGACCTCATATGAGCTTCCTTTTTCTTGTCCTTATTTATTTTTATGCAAAACTATGGGAGAACAAGCATATGCATTTGCTCTTAACATTTATTTAAGTTTCGGAGGAAAGGACGAGGAGCTGCCGCTGCCGCTGCTGCTGCTACTTCTACATTATCCTTGAATGTGCACTTCAATGATATCTCATAAAAATAAATACTAGGTAGTATACAACATCGTAGAATAAAAGAATATAAGCAACAAGAGAGGTCCTGCTGAATGGCTCATATTTTATCCTTGGGAAAGGGGGGTATTTTTTTGTGTGTTCTCTTTATTCAAGCGGTAACCATTTCAGAGTAAATTATGCATCCTTTATGCAAAATTACACAATGTATTGCATTTATAGGTACATATGTATACTGAATATTGAAGTAAGTACCAATCTATAGTAGGTATTTATATCTACAAGGATTGTGGGAAAATATCCTTTTCTTCTTAAAATCATCAATCTTTGGTAGAATATCCTTGAAGTTGTACATCTGTATAGATATAAAATATCAACAACAAGGTTTGATGCACTGCAAATTCTTCCAATTAAATTGCACATCAGAGCTCTTACCAACTTTATATCTATCTCCACAATATTCCTTGCAACTTCCCTCTGGGAAAAGTTTATCCTTAAAGGATTTATATGTTATTCTTTTTTCACTCCATTCCTCCCGAAGAATCTGCAGAGAGAGAAAGGACGAGGACGAGGATTCTGGTTGCAATGCAAGTCTTTTATTTGTTGTATTTTTTTTAGATTTTGTTATCTCATCTATTAACTCAACGAGTGCCATCCATCTTTGAAAATCCTTAGAGACGTTGTTGGTGGGATAAAAGAGGCAAAAAGTATACAACAGAGGGATAGAATAAGAAAGATATAAATATAGGAAATAGATAAAGATTATTATATAGCACAGCAAAAAGGATAAATCTTAGTATTTTTCTTTAAACAAAGACCATCAGAGTCCTTATACCTTAAAACTCCTTCATTTCCACAAGGAAAACGATGAAAATTCATCCCAGCACTACCTATACCTATTCTAGTTACAAATACAACATTAAGATTACCTCCTCGGGGCTATTTGGTGTTGCACATTCAATTTTCTTTCTTCTTCATATATTTATTATTAAGTTGCATGAACTTAGATGTCTATATACGAGTATGTATAAAGGGTATAGGGTAGGTTAGATAGGAACAAGGATAAAGTCAGGTTCTTATATTGGACTCGAAATGAGAAGCCTGGATTCTTACCAAATTCTTAGGGAATCAACTAAAGAATTCAATTATTGTTGTTTTCTTTTTATTTTTTGATGGAATTTGAACGAAAATAGGATCTCTAGACTCCTTGAACTAAGGAACGAACGAAGGTGTGATGGAATTTTAATATGATTTTTGTAAGCGGGTTACGGTGTTAATGGAACAATTTTCTCTTCCTTGTACGAGGAGAAGGTAGGTAGGCACTAAGGACCTACTACTGCGTGAAAAAGAACCTATTTTAAGCTTCAAATAATTTAATGATGTAGAATAGAGGATTCGTGGGAGAGGTGAGCAATATAGCTTTTTCGAAGAAGGTAGGTAAATGAAGACAAAACTACTCGAATAAATATCTAAAGGGTTAGCTCAAGGGAACCGTTAAAGAAATTAAGTGAACATTTTAGTTTTGACGTAAGAAAAGAATAAAGTCCTAATACATGAAAGAAATTTGGTTTTGTTTATTTTATTGTACTTTTAAAAAGAAATTTGTATTTGGTACGCTCTTTCGAAGCTAAAATCAAATTGACAGGACTGAAATTCAAAAAACAAATGAAAATCCACGAGTGATTGTTGAAATTCGATACATCCACAAGGAGTGAAGGTTTATTGTTTGGAAGTTGCGTCATTAGGCCGTTAACTTCTTTAAAATGAAGTCGTTTAAGTAGTAAATGTGTGATCTTACGTCTCGTTCGAGGAGATGTCGATTTGCCTCTTGAATTGAAGCATTCTTCTTCTTTGGGAATACATAAAAGAAAAAGTGGGGGTCATCAGCGATCATCGCATAGAGGTATGTAACCATTTCCATTCCCCTTAAAAATTGTAGAAGTGGTTTTTCTTTGGACTAAAAATAGTCCCTACGTTCCTCATTTACATAGTTCCAGTTCCAAGACTTCTGTGTAAAATTGATGGTTGGTAATTTGCAGTTATTGAGATCTGTTCGAGTTCAATTAAATTTGTTTACCTTAATTAAATGTTTAGTCTCTAAAAACAAAAGTTCTAATGTCTTTTTATACAAAATCTGTAAGTCAGTTTTTCTTGCGGTCTTGTTTTTCTCTATAACATATTTCCAAGTTCATATTCTGTAGAATTAGGTTAGGTTAGGTTGAGGGGCTGACAGTTGATGCCTTAACCGTCACACTTAGATCAATACAGATCCATTGTGATACCCGTGAGTAATGCTATTCAAGATAATAACAAAAACCTATGTGCTTAGTTAGTCAAGCCATTTAGAGGCTTTGACGAAGTTCAGAATGTTTGTACCTGGCGTACTAGAGAGTTCCTTTAAATCCCCGAAGAAATGGTTGCCAAGCAGTTTCTTCCTTTGATGGGTGAGTGCGGGACATTGACACAGAAAGTGCGGAGTGTCTTCATGCACCTCCTCGTCACCGCATCCTCTGCATAGATCATCTGAACTGATTCTCATCTTTTTCATATAATAACCTTACAGATTATCTTCGGTGATTATGCTTACAAGAGATCGAAGTGATCCCTTGTGTAGCTGCATAATTCTCTCCGTTCTTTGTTTGTTAAAACAGGGACAGATCTTTGTTGTAGTGCCGCAGGTGTGAAAAAGGTTCCACCTTTTATCGGCCTTGATAGTTATTCTTTTTGAGATTTCCTGTTTTAAATAACAGGTAGGGGTGCTAACTAGCTGAGCTTGGCTTACGTCAAGACCCTAATCTTGCTAATTCATAGCCTCTCTCGTAGCCTAGTATTTTGCTGTGGCCTGGGACCAAGCAGAGTCTAATGTTGTGCTGTGCGCCAAGAACGTTAAGGTCTTCGCGGCAGCATGAAACAAGCTTTGATTTTACCTCAGTTGCAGTAATCGCTTTTATTGCCGCTTGGCTATCAATGTAAAAATTGATATCAGCTCATTGTATCGCCATCATTGATAAATTTTAAGCAGCTGTTGTCACTGCCAGGACCTCCGCTTCGAAGACGCTACTGTAGTTTAGAAGCCTAAGCGAGGAGGGTCACTGGAGACCTTCAGAATAGAAGCCATCAGTATAGATAGCTATTGACGACTCATTGGAGTATAATATATTATCTATCCATTCCACTCTGCTTGAAATGACAGTCTGGAATGGTTTATGAAAATCAAGTTGGGGTATTTTATAGTCTGTTGTAGTACTATGACCCAACTTTATGAAAGATCTGGGCATGTCCTATGGAACCGTTTATCCAGACTTTAGTTTCACTAAGTCTCAGGGCACTTTTGGCCGCAGATTCTTGAACTAGGAGGTCTAGGGGAATTAGGTTGATAGTTGGAGTGGATTTCAATGCTTCCGTAATGCCAGGGCACGCAAGTCTTTATTGAATTTTTGTCAAAGTTTTCAGGTTCATGGTCTTTTCTAAAGCTTTCCACCATACCAAATTACCAAAGGTTAGTATTGATCTAATTATTGCCGAATACATCCATCTGATAATTTGGTTTGGCCCCCAGGTTTTCCCGAAAATACTATTGCGGAAGTAAAAGGCAATCGATGCCCTTTTTGAATCTATCTTTGGTGTTCCTCAACCAATACCGTTAACGTTTTAGCGCTTCTAGCTTTAGGGAGTCTTATATACAAAATATGTACATATATCTTTTGGAACTAATGGCAATGGTTTGATATGGGTAAAATAAATCAACTTATATTTCATCTGGATCTGTCAAATCAAAAATTCCTCATGTTTTTATGTTTTTGCATTACATGGGGCAAAGTGAATTGTTTTTTTTTTCTTAATAAAGTTCAAATCTGCAAATCTAAATTTTAGATGAATGAAGATAACGGAACTGTTTAAAAATGTTTAGCTGGAAATTTGACAGCTCTATTAAACTTTTTTAACACGTTATGTACAATTTGTACGATTTACATTAATACAATTCAATTTTGTTCGTGTTTCACGAAAAAAAAATCAATTTTTGACGAAAATCTGAATTTACCGATCCCCAATAGTGATGATAAGGGCAACCAAAAAAATGTTCAAACATATTTTTTGCTAACATCACTATTAACACGAGAATGTTGTAGAAATGCTTTCATTGAAATCTTCGTCTTTTAAACGTCATCTGTTAGGGCATATTTTTGCATATTTCACTGAAAATGCATATTTTTGCTTTTTTTTTTCTGGCGAACATTTTAAAAAATACTCGAGATGCTGCTCCGTATATGGTAAAAGCGGTACAAGCAATTCAAGTTTTCTACCCAAAAATCCCGCACATGGACTTCACCGAGTATGTGAAAAAATTATAAGTGAATATGCTAACATTGATCGTTTTATAGCAAATGGGAAAAAAGTGTTTTTAAAAGCTTCATCCAGAGTTAAAACTCTTAGAGACATAGAACCTGGGCTGGAACTTCCTCCACAACCAATCATAACGCGATGGGGGACATGACTCGAAGCCGCAAACTACTACGCCAAGCATTTTTAAAAGATTGTTCGAATTTTATATGCTTTTTTTGGCATCAAGCTATGGGTTACTAGTAACGTCAATTTCAATAATTGAATCACGTGGTTTTTCGCTCATTACCAGCACACAAATTATAAGTGATGCGGTAAAGACAATTTACAGCATTAACAGCAAGGCTGCAAAATCAGTGAAAACAAAAATTGAACATGTAATGGGAAAAATGCTGGTTTCGAAAAACTAAAAATAATTGCAATGGCTTTGTCAGGAAATCCATAGCAGTTGAAGACTATACAATTGCTGAAGTTTTAGCATTCAAATACTCCGATCACTTCTGTTACTTTAAACGGAGCTTTTCCATGTATTAAAGTGTTTTTCGATCAAACAGACAAAGCTTAATTTTCAAAAATCGTAGTAAATGTTAGTCATTTACTGCAACAAAAATTTGCAATAAATTTTCTTATTGATCGCTGACATTAAAAAATGTGTTTTATTCAAAAATTAATTTGCTTGTGTGCGAAGTTGAATTATTCGCCATTAAACAAATTAATTGGATGTTTTATTTATCTTCAAAAAGTTGGGGTGAAGAAGAGTTTTGATTTTTCTTCTTTTGATTGGTATTGTTCTTATTATTTAATTTCTCAAAGCAAATAAAGCTTCTTATTAACATTTTTACATTTATTGAGCATATTTAAGGGCTTATATTTTTAATGGTATATTATAAGCGCTTAAAACTAGTTTTAGGACATATTTTTGGTTGCCCTAGTTATGATAATGCTCGCTACTTTTTCTTAAACTAATCGTTACTTTTCCATCCATTTTGCACATCACTGCTCATTATAAAGAGAAACATAGTTACGTTTTGTGCTTTGTTCTTCTGATTCATTCATACGCATACATCTGCAATGTCCATCTGAAATCTTGGATTGGTACACCAATAGGACCGCCACCGCGAGACGCCTACGAAAATCAAAACAAAGAAGAATAGATACCTACTCGTCCAGCATGATCGCCTGGTGCGTTTGAGAGTTTTGTTTTAAAGAAAATTGACAGCCGACATTGGGCTTTTTTATGTGAGTGTGTAAGTAAAAACAAAAATTGAAGCAAACTACTACTTCAACAGGCACCTGCTCATAGAATACGATCGCCTGGTACATTTGAGAGACTTTAAAAAAATCGTCGGAAAGATTGAAACAAACACATTTTAAAAATATGGAAACAAATTTGTAGATTCATCAACTTGAATCAAGTGGTAAAGATTTTTTTTGATTTGATGATGATACAATTAAAGAATTGGAGTAAAGGAGTAATATAATGCGAAAGAAAATTGAGGAATCTACTTGATACTTTTTGTTGACCATTAAATTTGGAATGTAGTCTATCCAATCAATTCAGATTACATGAAAAAAATGGTGCCTTGAAAGCCAAGTGAAATACTAAGTTTTAAAAATTTACCTTATTATTTAAAATTAATTTTCATTGGTTTTCATATTGCACTTTTACAAGGTGACATACGGCCAAATTATATATTGAGAAATAAGACTAACCCGTACGGTCAGTATAAGTAGAATGCCTGCCTGCCCATTTCCAACAGTTGGTATTATTACAATTAAACGAGGTGAAATAAAGCCAATTTGCCATAACTCGAATTTTTATACTCATCGTAGAACTAAGTTGGTCTTATTTATCAAAATAATTTGGCTCTATTTCACTTTTTCTTGCTCTTGAAACTTGTTTTACTTTTGTAAAGTGCAATAAGGCGCATACAAACTAATTTTGCAATCTTTTAATAATGTATTTAAGAAATACAAAAATAAGATTCTGCCAAAATACCGCACATCTTTGGGCTTTGGAAAGGAAGGCTCTCGCTTTTCCTTGAATACATTTCTTTTATATGTGTGTTTGGAATTTTGAATAATATCGTTCCGTATAGCTATTTTAATGGAAATCATGGATTTTTGTTCGCAATACGATGCCATATTTCACACACACCTCGCAATTTTCGAATTTAAAAAAATCTAAATCTGTTTTTTCTAACGCATTCACTGGATCATCTGATACAATTTTAACAATTTCAGCACTTAGTTCCATTTGACTTAATTCACTTAAAAGCACAATGACATCAAAAACACATAAAATACCTAAATAAATTTTACTCCCAAAAAATCAGAATAACTACCAGAAGCAGGTACTTTAATAAATACAAGCACACTTCAAGCCTTTTGTAAATTATTGTTATGTTTCTTTTTTTAATATAGTTCGCGATACAATGTTTTCAACTAGAACAACAATGGAAGTTTTTGGGGGTTTCAGTTGTATGGTTAAAGAATATTTTTGCACTGCCTTCATAATTTAAACGATTGCGACAAATTCAGCATCTTAAACCATTTTTTGGAGCTGCAGCTGGTAACCCAGTTTAACGTTTAGCATAGCTGCCAGGCTCCTAGTAGCAATTTTTGGTGCAAGTAGCTTCTATTACAAATGTATTAAATATGGGTTAAACACAGGTAAAATATGATATAAATGTCTTTCGTCCATATCTCAAGAATCAGAAAAGATTTTGACTTCGAATTAATTTGTTTACAGGTAATAATACCGAAAAATGCCGAAAAGACTTTCAAACAAACTGTTTTTTTTACTATACAAATTAATTTTTCACTCTTATATCTTTTTTACTAATTTTATTTAGTGAAATTCAATCCAAAATGCAATTGTTAGATTTTTTTATAAGAAAAAAGAATCTAGAAAAAAATATTACTAACATTGGTAAAAACTGATGTTTGATTCAAATACTTTTATAAATATTTCATTCTACGCAGAATTATATTATTAACGTGCAATATTGTCCTGAGATAAAAAATTCAATTGGTATGTTTGTATAAGAAATACAAATTAGTTGCTTACAAAAATTACAAAATAAAACAGAGGGATTCAAGTCTGAAAACCACAAAATAAATGCTGGTGTGCCCCAGGGCTCTGTTTTATCTCCAACACTCTTTCTCATTTTTATTAATGATCTCTTGTCTGCAACTTCTAATCCAATACATTGTTTCCCTGACGATATTACTCTTAGCTTTTCATATTCATTTTCAGATTCACACCCTTCTTCTTCGGATGTGGAACTGCAACGATAAAATATGATAAGTTAAGACATTAAATTTCGACCCAAACAGCATTGTACAATGGGGAATAAGAAACCGTGGAGTTTAATGCTTCGAAAACGCAATGCTGTTTTGTATGATTAAAGCGAGATATACCCCCCTTGCCATTATCCATAAATGGCAGTTGTATCGAGGAAACTGCACATCTCGATATTCTCGGTATGTGTATCACCAACAACCTTTTGTGGAACGATCACATACGCGATGTCGCCAAAAACGCCGCAAGATGTTTGGGTTTTCTAAGGCGATGCAAGAAGTTTTTCTCCCCCTCTGATCTGGCTGTTATTTACAAGACTTATATACGTCCAAAGCTTGAGTATAACTCCCATGTCTGGGATGGTGCTCCTGCAACTTTCTTAAGCCTCTTGGATCGTATTGAACGTAGAGCATTTAGATTGATTGGTGATTTTACCATCATAAGATCATTTACGTCACTTGAACATCGTCGAAATGTTTCTTGTTACCGTTATTTTCATGGTTTATGTTCTAGAGAAATAGCCAGATACATTCCTCGCCTTAAACAGTTCAACCGTAATACTCGCGCTTCTAGGAATGCTCGAGCCCAACTTGGGTAGTACTGTACAGAGATTCGTTCTTTAGCCGTACTATGCGAATGTGGAATGAATTGCCACACTCTGTCTTTCCCAGCTATTGCAATATTCAGGAATTCAAAACCACTACATTCCATTACATTTCACACTACTCAGGACATAAATGTACAGAAGGACAGAAGAGAAAGAACAACAGAAAGAAAGAACACATGACAACAGCACGCGGTAGGTTTCGGGACGGTCCCCCATCTGTTTACTAACCACACTCACTGATGCTTGATTTCGGTGGTCGATGGGAGCCGAAGCTTTATCAGTGACTAGGCCGTAGCCTAAATTCAAAACCAATGTGCACCGACATGAAGAATATTCTTCCTAACATTAAAATATTTGTTTTCGAAAAATTTAATTGACATATGCTCTTAAAAAAAACAAGTATAAAAACAGAAAAAAAAGATATTTACTTTTAAAGTTTTTATCTCTAAAAAAATATTGTTAATAATGTTTTTGATTCATTTTTAGAATGATCAAAACACGGGCACGGGTGAGGGGATATCATTTTTTGGTCGCACCCCAGACACTTTCTTTTAATATTTTTTTGATTTTAAAAATAACCAAATGTTGATAAAGGTATTATAATTTTTGGTAAAAAAATGGCATTGCCATTTTGCTTAAAATGAAATTGCGCACATCAATCTTTAATGCTGCATGCAGATAAAAATATGTTAAAGTTGGTTCATAATGGTCGACAAAATAACGTTTTTGTTCGTGAGCACCAAGATAACAATACTTTTTAAAGGATTAAGATGTCCTTACTTCGGATATCACCTTTAAATTTTTCCATTTCATTAGGTTTTTAAAAATGGTCCTCTAAAAATACCAAAAAGAATCAAAAAAGCAGTTCTTAGGCCTTAGTAAACAAGCAATATATTTCTAACCAATAAATTGTAAGATGATTTCGAAAAGTAAAAGCATTTCTCTTTTAAATACCATTTAAATCATTTCAGTATCATACTTAGTTTCTAAAAATTTTCATTAGTTATGAGTTTAGTTTTATGTATGTCTGAAGTTTTGAGCAAACCTTCAATTTAATACTTATATAGTTTTAAGCGCTGATTTTGAATCCAAACTTTAATTTTAACTGTTTACTTAAGTTTTTCAAATACTCGTTTTTAATATTATTTTTGTATTAAAACTTGGTGTAATAGAATTGTTTAGACAATAGATTCTTTATAAGAACAAAATTTACTTGCAAACCGTTATGCTTTTTTCTAATGGAAACCGTTTTAGTAAGACAGCTGAAATCTAACAACTCATGAAGATTTTCCGAATATAATTTCAATAAGTATAAATATTTCTACTGAATATTGAAGAAAGAAAATAAAAGATTTGGAAAACCATCACAGATTTTAGTAAAGAAAAGCTACTTCATAAATTCAGATAGCCTTCAACATCTACACGTATATAAGCCTGTGTTTTTTTCGAATTTTAAATATCATATCTCAAAAACCTGATATGATACATTCATTTTGAAGTTGTATTTGAATTATGGCCACCAATAAAACCTTGTCTATTAGTTTATATGTATAATTTGAATTACTTTTTTTAAATAAATTAAATGAGGTAGCTCAAGAGTTCATAGAGAAGCAATGCCTAGTGACTTACAGCTCTCAACAATTCCTGTGTGCGAGTAATGATGTCAGGGATTGAGGGGACTAAAAGTTTTAAGCCGAATCCAAACGGTTAAATTGAGAAAGCACTTCTCATGATAAGAATTGCTCTTAGAGGATTTGTTAATTTCTCCTAAGAGGCAACATTCGTGAAAAAAAAACTTTTAGGTGCAAAGGCAGGGCTTGAACACAAGACCTCTGGCATGACAGTTCTACGCAACACTAACCAATAACCATTTCGCCACGGGTAAAACACAATATATCAATTAACTATGTTTAAAATACAACTCATCCTCTCAGACTATATGTCACCATTGGAGTTGGCACAAACTCTGTCGGAATGTCTGATAGGCAGGTAAAGCTTCTCATCCCCCCTCACACATCATTCCTTTTTCTGGCTGTGAATAACAGTTTATTTTATTCAAATTACTGTAAAACTCGGTTTTTGGGGGATCATTCGTCTTCAACAGAATTCACTGACTTGTGTACTGAAAACTGAATTCGAAATGAAGTTAAGAAAAGTAAATTTATGCAACTTTCAAACCATATAACCGAGGAGAGGAGCAAGGAATCACAATAACGTCAAGTAAACGAGAAACTGTGTCGAATTCCAGAATTTGTTTTATTTTCTTTTTCTTTTTTTCATAGGGATTTATAGCTTCATTTTGATAAGATATACAATTCCTTTAAGGTTTGGCATTGTTGTTGGCCTTAGACATAGACATATAAGTGCTTGTGTGATGATCCCACAATAATCTCCTATAGAGGAGTTCATTCATTCAAGTTCCCTTAAAAGGAGCAATTCAAATTCAATTCGTGATCGTTCCCAAAAAATAAAAATAAAAATGGCTCCTTCTGTGAGGAAATACAGTAGACTCAAGGCGGCATTTTAGGGAAGTCAATATATAAAATAAAACAATTGTTTATGGGTCATTTAGCTAAATTGCAGTTATGTTACGAGGTTACTCACCATACACTACCGCGGGGCTGAAAAGGACGATGTAAAATACAAACACCCAACCTCTGTCTCGTCCTTGTTCTTGTTCTCGTGTCACTGGTTATGTATGTTGGTGTCCTGGAGTCCTGATGGTTTTTGGGTTCCTGGATTGGAGATGTAAAAGGTATGTTTAATGAAATTCACAATGTTGACGGGGCTGTTTAAGTGCTTTTTCGGTCTTCAGTGGAAATAGAAGAAGAAGAAGTGTCAGAGTCGGTGTCGTGAGTTGTGTTGTTTTGTTGTATTTTGTGATGTTGCCAATTAGTTGAAGTGGTTTCATTTTAGCGGAAAATAAACTGATGACATCAGGAAAATGACTGGCTGAGGGTGTGGTGCAGCCCAAAATGTTGTATAAAAGGACGAGCCACGAAATGTATTAGAAGGGGGGTATAGAAGAGATGGAAAACGTTAGATGCAGAATATAAAATAAAGAACTTCCGCCTGATAGCTATTGAATTGAATTTGACAATTATTTTTGTTTCTGTCATTTCTTTGGCCCATTTGTTTCATTTTATTTCATTTCATTTTATTTTATTCTTTTTCATTGTCTTCGTTTCCATTGGTATATTTTGTGTCTTATTGTTCGGAGAAGTTCTTTCTATATTTGTTTTTCATTTGAGTTTGTTGGCATTTTTATTACTCGAACAGTGTGTTATATGTGACATTTCCGGTGTATTAAACTCTATACGAGTTCCAACTTTTCTTTTCAGGGCTCTCTTGGACGGACCGAGTAGGTGGATGGATTGGTTTATACGAAGTGACACTGTTTTACAGGTAAGTGGGTTTTTATTGCCACAACCAAGAATGAAGAAGAATTGTTTTTATTTTTATATAAACTCCAAGGAGGGGCAGTAATGTTACTTAGGAAGAGGACTTTGAAATGTTGCGGGTGACCTGCTGGGTTAGGGAGGAGGGTTGATGGGTACTTAGTTTTTATTATGAACTATACCTTGTGATGTGACACATGAAAGCAAATTTAATTTGTATAATTCACTGGAGAAGCATTGACTTTGGGGCGTCAATTTGACAAAGTAATGCTTTGTTGATGATAATGAAGTTGATGGTTTAGGGATTAAGTGTTATGACTTTGAGTTTAAAGGACAATGACTTGACAGAGCTGTACAGAATGTAACTGTCATGTCAAGAGAAGGAATTGAAAGCTTAATTTATGTGATTTTGTTGTATTTGTTTTTTGTAAAGTGGTAGAATAAGAATAAGAAACGATTGATATAAGAAGAATTGTGGTATGTTTCGCAGTTTTTAAATATAATAAATTACTAGCGGCTACGTATAAGTCGTAATAATTAAAAAAAAAGTGATTGTTAAGGTCATTTATTCAAACAAAATATATTTGAAATTGCTAGCTATTTGAAAGTCCAAATGACCCAACTGATATATTAATTATATTATATTTATCAGCAAAGAGTAAAAACTAATAAATAAAAAGTATTGGGTACTCTTACAATGGGTTAGTCTAAAACAGTTGGATAAACAATATTTTTTGTTTTTCCATTTTGAGCATAAACAAATAAACAGTTGTAGGGTACCGACTCTGGAACAGGCAACATAAAGTTGGCCATGTGAAAAACATGATTCCTCTTAATTGACACCACAAACTTGAAGTGTTTGCCCTTGGGCCTTATTTATGGACATAAACCCACAGGATATTGTAATCTTTTTAATTCAATTGGCATATCAGTTGGAATCATAGGGATACGAGGTATCAAACACGCTTCTCCTTTTGATTTACCAATTAAGATTGTATCTTCAATCAAATTTGGCAATAACTTTTTTACTTTCAATCTGGTGCAAGAAGAAGGTGAAGATTCCGATCATTCAGAATTTAACCTGAATGGGTATAACTTAGTGCCATTATTTTTTCCTCATCATGGATTAGCCGTGTATATAAGAAATGATGTGGCGTACCAACTCCAGCCACAATATGGTTTGTGCTCTAACACAAACTTTAATTTCATGTGGTTAAAATTTACGGTAGAAATTCAACTTTTAACGAATTTGACTCCATTCAAAGAATTCTTGCCCATTATCACACTGAAATCGTCATTGCGGGCGATTTCAATATACACTAAAAACACTCTATATAAAGATATAAATCCTCGGTAAACATCTTGGTTTGCCTACAAGCTAAACCGGAAATAAGCCTCATAAACTTTTTCATAGTGTGCGTGTAATTTCTCCTTTAATTTATTAAATTTCCCCAAAAAACTCAGTAAGTGTTTCTATGTATGCGTGAAAATACGTCAATTTTTCTCCTTGAATTAGTTCATATTACAAATACAACAATGTAAACAAATGGGTTTTGGAGGGTGATACGTACGAAGGATTTATATCTTTACTATAGTGTTTTTGATATACACAATTCTTCTTGGCTTCATTATTCTGGCCAGTCAACACCGAAAGGAAGGTATGTTGAGATTTTTGCTGAGTTAAATCAATTAACTCAGCTTGTCGATAAGCCAACTCGAATCCCTGATGTTGCAGGTCAATTCGCCAAAACCCTAGACTTGTTTCTTACCTCTGACCCTAATAAATACACAATTGGTGTATTACCGCCCCTAGGCACATCAGACCATTGTATCGTTTCTGCAAAATTCTCATGTTGAAAAAACCCAGTTAAAGAAAAACCTCCTATGACATCCGTTTGGCAATATGAGAAAGCCAACTGGGACGGTCTTAATGAATTCTTCAGGAACTTTAACTGGCACCATGCTTCCTCGATAGTGACGTGGATTCCAGCGCAGAAATGGTAACAAATTTAATTCTTTGTGGAATGAGAAATTTTATCCCGAATAGGGTGAAATCTATTAAGCCACAAGAGAACTCATGGTTTGATTCGAGCTGTAAAGAGGTTATTAGATTCAGAGATGTAAGTTTCCGTTGTTATAAAGCCAACCCGACTGAGGAAAACCGGAATAAGTTCAAACAAGCTAGAAAGACCTGTAACCTGTAAAAAACGTACGAAACACCACGTCATCCTCGGTTCCAACGCTCGTCCACAATGACACTCCCTATGTAAGCTCGATTGATATAACCAATTTGCTTGCAGCACATTTTGCTGTTAATTCGACGCTACCGGATAGTGTCATGAGTCCTCCTGTTCTTGAGAGCGTAAATGATTCTATGGCACGAATCTCCTTTCGCACTCGTGCCGTCGAAAGAGTACTGAAAGACCTTGACATACACAAATCCGCTGGCCCGGATAGTATTCCCCCTATTGTTCTGAAGAGGTGTTCTTCAAAGCTGACAAAACCACTGCGTAAGCTTGTGCATCTGTCCTATTCTACAGGTCTCTACAGGTGGATGGAAAACTGCATTTGTCCAGCCTGTCCCTAAAAAAGGCGAATCCTCCTCTCCCTCAAACTATCGTCCAATTGCACTTACGTCCCTTCTTTCTAAGGTCATGGAACGGAAGCTTCTTAATGACCGACAATACGGCTTTCGTAGCAATAGGTCCACTGGTGATCTCATGGTTCATCTTACCGAACAGTGGAACAAATCTTTACATCGTTTTGGAGAAAGTAAGATTATTGCACTTGATATTTCAAAAGCATTTGATAGAGTTTGGCACCAAGCCCTGTTATCGAAAATGCGTGCTTTTGGTATTGATGATTCTCTTCTTCGTTGGATTAGAAATTACCTTTCTAGCCGTTCAATACAAGTTGTATTGGATGGTTTCAAGTCTGAAATCCATAAAATAAATGCTGGTGTACCCCAGAGCTCCGTTTTGTCTCCAACTCTCTTCCTTATATTCATAAACGATCTTTTGTCTGTCACTTCTAATCCATTAAACTGTTTCGCCGACGACAGTACCCTCAGCTTTTCATATTCGTTTCTAGATTCACATACTTGTCCTTCGGATGTGGAATTTAAGCGGCAGCGTATGATAAGCTCATTAAATTCTGATCTTGACAGCATTGTCCAATGGGGAATCAAAAACCGAGTAGAATTTAATGCTTCGAAAACTCAATGCTGTCTCCTGTCGTTAAATCGTAACCCACCCCTGATGCCGCTATCCATGAGCGGCACTTGCATCCAGGAAACTAATCAACTTTCAGTGCTCGATATGAATATCACAGATCATGGAATGATCACATATTCGATATCGCCAAAAATGCTGCCAGGTGCTTAGGATTTCTCCGAAGATGCAAGAAATTTTTCACCCTTTCTGATCTGGCTATAATCTACAAAGCTTTTATTCGTCCAAAGCTTGAATATAATTCGCATATCTGGGCAGGTGCCCCCAAAACAAGTTTAAACCTCTTGGATAGAATTCAAAAAAGGGCTTTAAAAATGATAGGCGACAGAACTATAATCGAAACATTTACATCGCTAGAACACCGTCGCAATGTTTCATGTCTTTCGTTATTTTATAGATAACGAAATTGATTCAATTATTTTATATGTCGTGAATACAACTGGCAATTTTGCTTAAATTTTAAAATTAATAGCATTGATATGAATGTTCTTTGGTGCTAAAATGGCGCGTTCTCTCAACAAATCATGATTTCTGTAATTCTGAAGAATATTCGGAAGTGATGAATCCGTTGGTAGTGTCAATTGTAATTTTGCGATCACCAATTTCTAAAAATTGTTTTAAAAACTCATGGGCAGTTGCATCATTATGTAGGTGAATACGCATATTAAAGTTCAGTGTCAATTTTCGTCCATATTTCCAAGGAACTGATGACAGCAAACAGGCGTTTATTTCGTCATCAGGAGCTGATCAAGGAACGAAAGGCAATGTTTGACGAAAGTACCCTGACAGCAATTTCAGAGCATCACCAAAAAGCTGTAGATTACCACGTTAATCTTGCATTGTTCGATTAAATGCTTCTATTTATTTTTTATTCGCCACTCATAAAATAATTGACGTTAAAAGGAGAACTTTTGCAGATTTTCTCGAAATATTGCAAGTTTACATTCAATGGCAATTTTAATGCAGAGTGTGCGGTCCGACCAATGTAGCAGCAATTCCCGAAGATGCAAGTACCAATGCAATTTTCTGTACAACGAAAGTTTTGCCTAAACACGTTGCAATTGATAATTTCTGCGATGAAGTACAATATCACGGAATTGAAATGAATCATCAAGAATAACAATTGCTACCTCATCAATTGTCGGTGCATTGAATCGCCTTGAATGTTCTCCAAAAGGTGTTCTATCAGCCCTTATTACAATTTTGTGATTATCAGATGGCATACGATCGAGAGCAATTTTGAACAATTGAACTAATGCGTTATGCTGACCGAAAAACCTTTGTAGCTCACGAATATTTTCTCGACTTGTATTTGAAACAATTGCACAACGTTGATCCAATTCACGATTTTCATCACCAATGAAATAAATTTGCAAGAATTGATGATGCTCTGAATCTGTAACATGTATGCAATTTTAGGTAGATGTTGAATCAGAATTTTTAAGACTTTATGATTCAGATTGATATAAACATGGGACAATCGTGTTGAGGTATTTACCTTAAAAGTCGGCATAAAATTATCTCTAATAATTTTAGTAGCACCAAAAGGAGTCATTTGAAATGTCGAATTGTATTGTTAAATTTTACTCAAAAACTAATTTGCTGTTTGAGATGTCCCAAAAATAAATGAATACAATGCTTCGGGTGGAGTTTTTAATGTTGGCAATTTCCTCCAATTAAATCTACCTTTAATAAAGCTAAAGACAATCGAAAAGTTAAAACACAATATATCCTTTAACAATAAATTATATGATAATTTTATAAGGTACAAAACCTTCTAGATATTGAAACCAAGTTTTCTGTTTATGTTAATTTGATACTTGTTTCTTATTGCACTTGTTACTTTAAGTTTCGAATGAAGTTTGTTTTTGAGCAAAGCTCAGTTTTTATGCTTTTTTCATTTTTTTTTAGTCTGAAAAATAAACTCAAAGATACTTGTTCAATTTTATGAACGTAAAATCTTTTTATTCGGAAATTTGATTAGTTTGATATTGATTTCAGATAATTCAAAAGGTTATGGGCCTAGTACCCAATATAAATTAGTTGGTTTCTGAATTTAATTTACTTTATTTAAAATTGAACATTTTATTTAGTTTGAGAACATAGATTTTTTGAAACATATAAAACCTTTGGCTGGTGAAGCAGATTGGCCAATATGGAAACGGAAGATAAGGGATTTACTCGATTACCATGAAGAAGCAATAGACGTTATTGGCAGGATATTGACGAAACACGAAGCCTTAGAAGCAGGCCCTTCAGAAGCAGCAGTTAAGAAGCACAGCGAAATGAAAAATTTCTTTCAGAACGCAAATAGCTATGCAAAGTCCATGATCACAAGCTCAGTAACTGATGAGGAGGTCTATCAGAAGATTATGGATCAAGAAACAGCTCGTGATACTTGGGAAGCGTTGCGTTTGCATTTCAAACCAACTTCCAAGGATCAACTGTTCAAAATATGTGCCGACCTTTTTGCATTTAACTGGAATACAAGCAATGATGTTTCCACGCATATTGCACAATTGAAGAGTTTATGGAATAATAGACTCAAAGCCAAGAGTGAAACTATGCTTCCAGATATGATGTTGGTATGTAAGGTTTTACATATATTGCCAAGTTCATTTGAGACATTCAAGTCAGTATTGGATGCTTCTTACCAAAAATGAACAAAAGACTTTCGAAGAGTTAACAGTACAGCTGTGCATGTACGAAAGAAATTTAAAAAAGAAGGATGAAGATGACAACCCAGCTCAAGAGGCGCTAGATGTTAAATATGATTCAAGAAAACAAGAAAACTTACCAAGACCAAGAACATCAAGAAATAAAAGAGAAGATATTTGTAATTTTTGCAAGAAAAAAGGACATTGGGTGCGAGATTGTAGGCGATGGATATCTGAAGGAAGGCCAACCAAAGATAAGATGATTAACAGAAGTATACACAATTTTGCTGACACCATAACATCTCTCATGTCCATACGTAACGATGTGTTTGCAACTGATTTCAAGACGACGGATTGGTGGGTTGATAACGTTGCAACAAGGCATGTTACTAACTGTTCAGACTGGTACGTTGATTTTGAAAATTTCGGCAGTCCACACAAAATTCAAGCCGCTGGAAAGAAAATGCTTAGTGCTATTGGGAAAGGGACCATCCGAGCTATTTCATCTCACAATAACAAAGAAGTGACATTAACTGATGTTTGGTATGTACTTTCTATTTCTCGTAATTTACTTTCCAATTTTAGCTGCTCAAGACAGAAATCAGAGAAGTGTGAGAGATTGTTTTATATGGAAACCAAGTCAAGTGAGTGGTTCTCTTTATAAGGCAGCAATCAAACCAATAGTATCGAAAAAGAATTTGCAGTTGAACGTAGCCGTTGGAGAAGACTCAACACTTCAACTTTACCATGAGCGATGGGGCCATCAAGACAAAAGACACGTCAAACAAATGATTGAGAAAGAATTTGGAATTAAAGTCATGCTCGACGAAAAGATTTGTGAGCCTTGTATCTACGGTAAAGCTCATAGACTTCCATTTGGAACAAGAAGAAAAACGACAACACCTGGTGAGCTGATTTCTACAGACGTTTGTGGACCTTTCAGTGACTCATTTGGGAAGAAGAAATACCTTGCCATTTTTAAGGATAGTATTACGAAGTTTCAATATGGATTTGCAATTGGACACAAATCAGAAGTTAAAGATGTTCTGAAGGAAGTGATTGCAAATGCCAAGATGTTAGGTCATCCCATCAAGAAACTACTGAGTGACAATGGTGGTGAGTTCATCAACTTTGAATTTAAGCAAATCCTACGATAAAATGGTATCACACAGAGACTTACAACAGCATATACTCCAGAGCCAAACGGTTGTTGTGAACGTGAAAACCGAACTATAGTTGAAATGGCAAGAACCTTTAAGTATTCGAACAGTGAAGCTAATTTTCCAGACGCAATTTGGGCAGAGCTGATAAACACTGCTATTTATATCCTGAAAGGGAAAGGAAAGTCTTCAGTTGATGGTAAAAGCCCTTACGAATTGTGGATGGAGAAGAAGCCGAGGATAAAGCATTTGAGAATAATTGGATCCACATGTTACACCCACATTCCCATTCAGAAGAGACAGAAAATGGACAAGAAAGCAGTCAAAGGATTTCTTGTGGGATATGACGATGATGAAAGATTCCGAATCTTTATTGAAGATCAGAACAAGCTTGTTCTTTCAAGAGATGTGCAGTTTCAGGAAAACCCGATTATATGTGAAAATGCAGTTAAACTTCCCTTTCGAGATATCGTTCCAACAAATTCGGAACAGGAAGAACGTCAAGAAAATCTTGCAGATTTCAAAAAGGTTCAAGCAATAAGAGATTAAGAAAGATCTATTAATTTAGAGAGTAGCATATGTATATTCGGATGAGTACGAAACAGGGAGAGAAAGTAATTCCAGCTCCAGCCCAGATAGTGAAATAGAAGATCACAATAAAACATCAAAATACGAAGATGGATTTCTTAGAGATCGAAATACTATCAAGAAACCGCAGAAGTTTGAAGACTTTGTAATGGCAGCATGTGATTTTGTAGATTCTTCAACAGTTCCAGAAACTTTTCGAGAAACCATCAACAGTAAAAAAAAATTTGAATCGAAGAAAACTATGGAAAGAGAAATCCAGTCATTGAAAGAAAACCAAACATGGCAATTGCCTTCGTTACCAAGAGGTGCTAAAGCAATACATTGCCAGTAAGTTTATTGTTTGAACAAGCATGCAGATGGCACCATTGAACGATGTAAGGCAAAGCTAGTATCAAAAGGATTTACGCAGGGAGAAGGTGTTGATTACAGTCAAACTTTTAGCCCCGTAGCAAAGTTGGGAACCATAAGATCAGTTCTTAGCATTGCTGCAAGTGAAAAGATGCATCTCATGCAGTTTGATGTATCAACAGCCTTCTTGTATGGTGACTTAGAAGACACCATATATATGAAACAACCGGAGGGATTCGATGATGGTTCAGATCAAGTATGTGAACTTAAGAAGAGTTTATACGGCCTTAAGCAATCATCAAGATGCTGGAACATACGTTTTGGAAGTTTCATATCCAAACTAGGATTTCAGGCTAATCCTTGTTTGTATACCTATGAGGAGGAGAAATGAAAAGAAAACAGTACTTGCTCTCTACGTAGATGATGGACTTATTGCTTCGACTTATCAACAAGAGTTGAAGATTTTCATTGAAGAACTGAATACCGAGCTCAAAATTACTTCAAAGAATGCAAAGAATGACTCGAAATAAAGCAAACAGAAAATGGATTAAAAATAGACCAAAAAGCGCATGAAAGACAAATTTTGGAACGTTTCCAGTTCAGTCAGTGTAGAGCAATTTCAACTCCAATGGTGAAGAATTCAGAAACTTCGCAACCAGGAAAAGAAGAACCCAGTAAATTTCCAATACAGGCACGCAGTTGGTGCTCTGATGTATCTTATGGTAGGCACAGGACCTGATTTGGCTTACAGCGTTGGATTCCTTTCATGATCCTTAGAAAGTCCCACATGAGAGGATATAACAAGAGTTAAAAGAGTTTCTCGTTACATATCTGGAACTTTGGACTTAGGTATTGAATATCGAAAAGATTTTTAGAAACGAATTCTAGAATGCTTTAGTGATGCTGATTTTGGTGGATGCAAAAGTACTGGAAGATCAACTTCTGGAGTTGTAATCAATTATGCAGGTGGAGCTATTTCCTGGCTTAGTCAAAGACAAGCAATGGTTGCAACATCCACAACAGAAGCCGAAATCGTAGCAGCGAACGAAGCAACAAAGGAAATAATTTGGCTGTGCAGATTATTCAATGGAATAATACACTTGCGAGAAATTCCAATTCTTCAGGTAGATAACTCTGCGGCAGTAAGACTTGCTCAAAACTAAGAGTTTCATCGTAGAACAAAGCATATTGCAACGAAACATTTCTTCATCCGAGAAAAAGTAAATGAAGGGCAGATCGAAATCAAGCAAATATCTACCGAGAATCAAGTAGCAGATGTAATGACTAAACCAATTTGCCAAGACTAAAACTATTATGCAATCAAATGGGACTTTTTAGAGAATGTTAAGTATCAATTCACAAGGGAAAGTATTGAAACTAAGTTTTCTATTAATGTAAATTTGAAACTTGTTTCTTTTTGCACTTGTTTCGAATCAAGTTTGTTTTTGAGCAAAGCTCAGTTTTTATATTTTTTCATTTTTTTTTAGTCTGAAAAATAAACTCAAAGATATTTGTTCAATTTTATAAACTTAAAATCTTTTTATTCGGAAATTTGATTAGTTTGATATTGATTTCAGATAATTCGAAACTAGATAGAGTTTAAATCTTTTTACTTAGTTTCATACCAGACTTATGAATCTTTATTTGAGTTTTTCACGAATTTTTCAAAAATCTTGAATTTAATTTTTTAAGTTTTTGAATAATTCGTTTTAGAGTTAATTTTTGGTGCTGTTTCTGAATCTAAATTCCGATTTCAGCTATATGTGCTTAAACTCAGAAATAAATGTTTGATTAAAATTTAGAGCTCGAATTTATCAACGAGTTCCTTTAAGTCGCAAGTAGAAATTCTTGTTAAATAGTGCGTATACGCCCAAGTGTTCAAACAAATTACTCTTAATATCTTCAAATGCATCCACTGAGTAACAATGTTTGTGTTAAAAACAATGTATCAAAGTAGGCCGGAAATGTGTTTATGAAAACATGACGAGAACGAAAGGAAATAAATGTTTTTCAAGACATTAAAGTAGAGAAGGTTTTTTGTAAAAAATCTTTGTGATCATTTTAGAATAGAATTACCTATACCTACCCAAAATAGCTTATTTTTTTATAAAGAAGCTACATATTTAATATTTTAAGTTTTAAAAAGCAAGGTCAATTACGCAGCATTAAATAATTTTAGGAAATTATAACATTTTGTGCATCTAGAATTGCTCATCTCGAATTCAGATGATATTTTCTATAAGTAGAAAAAGCTACAAACTTTTCAAAAACGTTTAATTTATTTTAGCTCATTATTGAAAACACTTCTCCTTCTCCAAATCCTTCATAAGCCTAATAATGAACTCCATCTTTGTAACCCATAAACAACAGACATGTTTTCTTACAAACACAATTCAAAAACATAAATCTTAAATGAAACTCAAAAATAAGAAGAAAAAAACAAAAACAAGAAACTTTTATGAACATCCTTTAATGGCTCAACACTTTTGTAATTGCCTTCGTTTCATAATAATCTTTATTATAATAAGTTTAATAAAAAAAACAACGGACATGACATGGCCTAGGCCTCTTAGTCTTTTCATCTCTTTAAAAACGTCCTTTTTCAATTAAACCTTTTTGCGTTTATGTTTTTTTTTTTCTAAAGAGAGGACCTAATCTGTGACACGATAAATTAAAATCTAATTTTCTTCTTTTTTTCAAAAAACGCGAACAACCCCTCCTTTACTTTCCTCACTCAGCACCTCCCCTACCCCTTTTTAAGAAAGAAAAAAAAAATAACCCATTTCACACTTGAATCCTTTTCATAATTCAAAATGTTCTTCCTTTAAATAGAAAAATTGCTGAGTTAAAAGTAAAAATGAAAGAAAGAGTGAGACAGTGATAAAGAAGTATTCTTCTTAGCATAATTTAGGACGTCCGTCCGTCAAAACAATTTATTTAACTTTTTTTTTCTCTGGTGGATTCATTTTGTATGTGTTTGTTAATCACGCCATTAATTCAAATTAAAAGCAAAAAAAGGGACTCCTCTCTTAGGTAACACATACATACAATACAGAAAAGGATACTTAGGTATTTAGAGAGGCAGAGATAGGCGTTTCTATTCCCTATTTTTATTTTTTGTGGACCTATTTAACTTTTTTCTACTCAGAACTTATGAAAAAATGAATGATCTAAGCAGAGGCAAAGGTCCTTTCAAAAAACATGAATATTCTAAAAAATTTAATTAAATCCAATGGTGGCCTGGCCACCCTACAGGATACCAGCAAAACCAAAAATGAAAAACAATTTTTGTTTATTATTATCGCAGAAAAAAAAGAAAGGAAAAAAAGGACATCCTTAATCCTGTCTGTATCCTATATTGGCGTTATTATTATAATACAAACAAAATTTAAAAAAAGAATAGATATATGTATTGCTACAGTTTCAAAACACAAGGAAAAGGATATCCGCGTTTAAGATATATCTTAGAGAAGAACAAAATGACTCTGATCCTTGATCCCATTTTCAAAAGCTGCTATCTCTTGTGTTGGTATTGGCATTGGTGTTTGTGTTGATGTTGTGACGGGAATTAATCTCGTAACTGATATCATCGCTTTAATGTAATTAAATCGCGATTCTCAATGCGCAGACAGAGACAAAGTGAAATGAAGTTTCACACATATCCTTTTCCTTGAAATGTGTGTGAGTGTATAGAGTGTGCATTCCTTATACTTTTATCAACTTTTTCCTATTGCTAATTAAATGAAATTACACTTAAGGACAATGAGATGAAAATGAAGTAGCATAAAAGGCGAGACATACACACACCTCATTTCATCCCCCCCCGCTCCTTTGACAGTCTTCTTCATTTATCATCCCCAAGGTTACAGTTCAGTTTGTACCTGGCTGCATCATAGGTGAAGTTGGTGGTGAATAAAAACACGACAAACTTTTACTTCCTTTATGTGGGTAAGGAAAAATACGATGTAGTAACAAGGATGTTGAAGGAAACAGTTTTATTTTTGTTTTGCTTACAGGATACAGATACATATGAACATGCTTCTCATCTTTATCTCCTGTAAAAGTTGGGTGAATGAAAGTAAATTCATATATATTGGTGTTGCCCAGGTAACATAGGAGGATAAGCTTTAGAAGAGAGATGTACCTACGTCTGGCTGATCTGATATCACGTGCATATTATGTAAGTAGCTTGAGCTGTGACGAGCTGCTTTGCTCCTTTTTATATGGAATTTTATTTAATTGGGAGAAAAGAAAAACAAAAATAATGATGACGATGACGATGATTGCAATGACACTCATCACCCCAAAAAATAAAACAATGATGAGGGAGGAAATGTGTCTCGTCTCATTGATATGACGACATAGATCACCATAACGAGTGCGAGATTGACGATACATATACAGCTACAGCTCAGTTCGTCAGGTACGTCAGCTATATGGTACATCAAGCTATACACCAGAGGTAAATCCTCGATTTATAGATAATGCACATCATCGAAACATCATAGGAACAGGAAGCGAACGTACGAAGGGCGTTGCCAATTTATTTACCAGAGAGTTGTTGGTGCTATAAAGCAGCTTAAACTTGATCCTTCTGAATAATTATGGAGTAATTATTTAGATTGCTTATATGAGGGTACATTGGTGGTATACAAAGGTACAACGTATAGGTATTCATATGTATAAAGGTCCTGATGATAGAATTTCAAAGGATTTTCAGCGAATGCCATAGATATGGATAGGTCGCAGAATACACATGCATGTATATAGATAATAGTTAGCTTTGATGTGTATGGCTGCTATAATGATAGTGTTTTTAATTAAATTGATAGTTATGCGTGCATTCGATTAGCTATACATAATAAAGCTGTCAGAATTGTGTGTGACACTAGAAAATTGGGAACTCTTAAATCTGAAAGCTTTCGCTAATTCATGTTATTTGGTGATACTAACCTACGTGATTGAAATTTTAAAATTCGTTAGCTTTTCATGTGTGAGTCAACTGAAATAAGGATTACAGATTATTAATATTCATTTAAAGTATAAGGAATATTGTATGCTAACTTCAACATTAATTTTTTGTTAAGGACATTAAATACATTTTGCATTGGATTGTGATTTTACAATTCGTTTGGAAAGTTGTTAAGGTTCCCAACTGATTCGATTTGTTCTAATTCTTTGTTTGAAAATTAACCGAAAAGTTCAAAATCCTAACATTTAATAAAATACAATTCCAAGTTTTTGAAAAGGAATATAATTTCTGAAATTTTGTTTATTCATTATTAACTTTTGAAAATGGCATTTTTTTTAACAGAGCTTTCGGTTTAAAATTTGTATGTGTACCTTCTTCAAGGGTTGAATTCGGTAAATGAAAACTTTGGTTAATCGTTTTGATGGCCCTTAGTCTTCTTCTGTTCAATATAACTCGCATAGCAATACAAATTGGTACAGACTCTAAGGAGTCACCAATACTAATAGACTAATCTTAATATATATAATTCTTCTGTGAGTGTGTATGTCACTGAACTTCTCTTAAACGACTGAACCGATTTTGATGAAATTTTGTGTGTGTTCAAGGGGATCTGAGAATGGTTTAGATTCACAATTTTGTCCGCTGGACAATGTTTTTTTTAATTAATTTTTAATTTATTAGTAGTTGTTGATTTTGGAATGTTTTACATTGGATCGAATATATTCAAGATGCCATGACTTACGTACGTGCATACGGCCGACCTGATCTTTTTATCACATTTACGTGTAAAATTAAAATCTTGGATGAATTTGATTACACGTTACTCAGTATTTGGTGAAACGCGTTGTTGGCTTTACTCTGTTGAATGGCAAAAACGAGGTTTACCTCATGCGCATATTTTAATTTGGTTGGTGGATAAAATACGCGCTGAAGAAATTGACAAAATTATTTCAGCGGAAATTACAGATTCGAATGTTGATCCAGAATTGTTTAACATTGTTACTACAAATACGATCCATGGTCCATGTGGCACTCTAAACATGATGTCACCAAAACCATGTGAAACTGATACTATCACCAATATGGACGGTTATCCATCTTATCGACGTAGAGACGTAGACAATGGTGGTCAATCATATGAATTGCGTCTGTCAAATGGTGGGAGAGTAGATATTGATAATAGCTGGGTAGTTCCATATTCGCCATTGCTGTGCAAAACGTACAAAACGCACATAAACGTTTAACTATGCAGTTCGGTGAAGTCTATCAAATCAGTATGTTCACAAGGGTAGTGATAAAGCTATATTTGATGTTCAAAATGTTAACGACAATGACGAAATAACACTTTATCAAATGGGTCGATACATAAGTAGCAACGAAGCTATTTAGAGAATTTTTGCGTTCCCTATACATGAAAGGAATCCTGCTTTTATACATTTGGCTGTGCATCTTGAAAACGGACAGCGTGTTTACTTTACAGAAGAAACTGCACTACAACAGGCTTTGACAGTTCCATAAACAACTCTTACTCAATTTTTTAACCTTTGCAGTCGACAAGATGGTGTTGGTGAATTCGCAAGGACGTTGATGTACACTGATGTTCCTAAATTTTTTACATGGACTAAACAATCAAAGAATTTGGAACCGCGGAAACGAGGCATTCCAGTACCAGGATTCGCTGATATATTTATGACAAAAACTTTAGGTCGATTATATACAGTTCATCCTAAGCAACGCGAATGTTTTTTTTTTGCGTTTATTACTGGTTAACGTCTTTGGACCGACGTCCTTCCAATATTTGCGAAAAGTCAATATTACTTCATACGACTCTTTTTTCGATGCGTGTCGTGAGTTACAATTATTGGAGGATGATAACCATTGGGATCAGCACTGAGCTCGTCTCCACAACAAATTCGTCAATTATTTTCAATAATATTTACAACGTGTTTTCCGTCTGATGCATCTGCTCTGTGGAACAAATATAAAGACTCAATGAGTGAGGATATTTTGCATCGGACTAGAATTACTAATCAAAATCTTAATATTGAATTCTCCGCCGAAATATACAACGAGTCATTAATTCCAGGGCCGAATCGCCCAGCAGTAGACATCATCAACAGCGATGTTAAACGTGAACACCAGTTCGATAACACTTCTTTGGCTACTTTCATACAAATCCCGAGGCAATGTGCAACATAAAGAAGCATTCAAGCATGGCTGAAATTTTGAGAAAATGTAAAATTATTATATGGGATGAATGTACAATGGCCCAGAAGCATTCGCTTGAAGCTCTCGACAGGTCCTTGAAAGATATCAAAAATAATGCTCGGCTTTTCGATGGTGCTCTACTGCTGCTGTCTGGTGATTTCAGACAAACATTACCAGTCATTCCACGCGCGACATATGCAGACGAAATAAACGCATATTTGAAAGAATCTTATCTATGGCCAAGTGTCACTAAATTATGCCTTACTATTAATATGCGGATTCTTTGAACAATTGTTAGACATTGGCAACGGTAAAATTTAATTGTATGAAGATACACAATATATTCGACTTCCAGAGAATTTTTGCAACATGGTGGCTACCAAAGATGAGTTAATAACAAGTATCTTTCCAGATTGAAGACATAATTATACTAATCATGAATGGCTGCGAGAGCGAGCTATTTTAGCCGCAAAAAATTTAGATGTTGACGCCATCAATTTTAAAACACAACAGTAATTACGCTGATGAAATTACATTTAAATCGATTGACACTGTTGTTGATACTGACGAAGTTGTCAACTATCCTGTAGAGTTTCTAAATTCACTAGATTTACCTGGAATGCCACCACATAATTTGCTACTGAAAATTGGCTCACCTATAATTTTGCTTCGAAATTTAAATGCCCCAAAATTGTGTAATGGCACGCGATTAGTTGTAAAAAAAATCATGGGCAACATTCTTAAAGCCACTATTTTGAGTGGAAAATTTCAAGGTGTACTTTTACCACTGATCCCAATGATTCCTTCAGATTCGCCTATACCATTCAAACGTTTACAACTTCCAATCCGATTGGCATATGCTATGAATAAGTCACAAGGCCAAACAATGACAATTTGTGGCTTAGATTTAGAAAACCCATGTTTTTTTTACGGCCAATTATATGTTGCGTGTTCCAGAGTTGGAAAACCATCGAATTTATTTATTTATACACCTCAGGGTTTAACCAAAAATATTGTACATCCAATGGCATTACGATAAATTAAGTTTTTGTAAATAAAAAAAATATATTTTTTGAATAAAACAGTTTGAGTGTAAGCTTTTTTACCTTTAATTAAAACAAGTTGAAGATTTCATTACACATACTCACACGCTATCGATTAGTCTAATTGTAATAAATTTACATGTAATGACGTTAGATATTGTTATAACATTTGAATAATAATTTTCGCTTTCACTCCTAAATTACCAAAGATTTGAATAATATTTGGATAAAATTGGTATTACGGGAAAACAACACATTCCCAACCCTTATAAAATAAGTTGTCGAACATGTTAAACTTATCATACACGTATATTAACGTTTTCCTCAAGAACTCAACGTTAGACGCAAACTGTGGCTCCCACCAAGTTCCACAAATAATAATTTTAAACCTTAACTTTCCTAAGTTAAGCCCTTCATCGCCAAACACGAGCCATGTACAAATAATTCACTGGGTCTGTCTTCACTTCTGATAATTCTGTTTCGGCTAAGACGCGGGGCCAGTGCGCGGACCGGAGTCACACGCGGTAGAATACGCCATAGAGTTTCTTAATTCTGTGGAATTATCAGGGGTGCCTTCTCATAAGTTGAGATTGAAGGTTGGTGTTCCAGTCCTGTCAATGAGAAATCTTGACGCATTAAAGTTATGTAATGGTACCAGCTACAGATTAATCACGTAGGACGAAATATTATAAAAGCTGTAATCATGACTGGAATAGCAAAAGGAAAAACTGTTTTAATTCTCCGCATTCCGATAATTCCAACCGATTTGCCTTTTCAGTTCAAAAGAGTGTAGTTTTTCCTGAAAGCAGCATTCGCAATAACATACAATAATAACAATAACAATAACGCAGTGGCAAACGCTGAAAGTTGCAGATGTAAATTGAAAAAAAAAAACTATTTTTCCCATGGACAATTATATGTAGCATGCTCAAGAGAAACAAAAAACGTCGTTTATAAAAATGTATTTCAATAACCAATCTTCTTTTTAAAATGTATTAGCCTAACCTAACCTATGACAATCACACTAAGTGGCCTCATTCCATCTCGAACCAATTAAAACATACGCACAAAAAAGAACGGCTCAGGTTTTTTCATACTACTATCCAAAAAAACTATGTAATGCGAAGGAAGTCACGGGTAAAAGCTGGTGACCATATAAAGTTATTAATGAATGTTTCTTGTCGAAAATTTCCGATTTTAGTCCTTTTTTTAAGAAGAAATACTAAAAAACTTTGTAGATTGTAATTCTAAACATAACTTTTTATATAAAAACTCTTTTTATATAAAAATACTTGAGAAAAAAAGTATTGTTGTATTATTTTCCTAATAGAAAGCATACATTATTTTTTCTGAGATTGTTAACTTCCCGTGGGAAGTTATTGTAATCGCAACGATTTGTCGAATTGAAAATGTTGACATTTCCTGACGTTTTAAGATCACTAAAATCTGAATCAAAAATACTTGGAGAGTTGTCTGTGTACGTTCGTAGGTCCGTAAGTTTAGTTTTGTATAAAAAAAAAAACTGAAAAAATAATTTGTTATCTAGAACAGTTTAGGAAAACAAATATTTAATGCAACGTAGAATAACGTTTTTCACATTTGGTAAAATTTTGAGAAAAGGCAGGTTGACAGTTTTAATTAATTTAATAAAAAAAAAACTAAAAAAGAAACATTGCTAAAAGTTGGTAAAAATTAATTTTCGACTCGAAAATTTAAGATATTGGCTTCAAACTACTTCTATAATAAAAAAAAAACTGCTGTTTCTATCGGTCAGTTAAATTTTTATAAAGGGTTGAGTTTTTAGCTATTATCTTTTTGTCAACACTGGTTTAAACAGCTGACGCACGTTTTGTTTTTTGTTTCACTGTCAAACATCTTCAGTTTGGTCTATAATTTAACCATGAATCGTCTTACAAACGAACAAGGCTTGCAAATTATTGAATTTTATTATCAAAATTGCGTGCTCTGTTAAGAAAGTTCATCGCGCGCTTCTTCCATTTTATGGTCAGTTTAATCGACCCACTGAAGCGGCAATTGGGGCTATTGTGACTAAATTTCGCACCAAATTTACATTGTTGTACATTAAACCACCAACATTCTTACGTAAAGTGCGAACTGAAGAAAATATCGCAGCTTTATCGGCCTGTGTGTATGATGACCAGCAATGATCGATTCGTCGCAGTTCCCAGCAATTGGGCCTCTGTTAATCAACAACGCAACGTGGAAAATTTTGCGGGAGGGTTTAGGTGCGATTCCTTCCAAAATACAGCTGGTACAAACATTGAAGCCGAACGACCTACTGCAACGTAATATTTTTGGTAATTGGGCTCTTGGAAAATTGTCCGAAGATCCATATTTTTACCGAAAAATTGTGTTCAGCGACGAAGCTGCTTTTTCCTCAAAGGGTACGTAAACAAGCAAAATTGTCGATTTTGGAAGGAATATCAGCCAGCAGCATTGCAAGATCTACCAATGCATCGAGAAAAAGTCACAGTTTGGTGTGGTTTATTGGCTGGCGGCATCATTGGACCGTAATTCTTCAAAGATGATGTGAATCGTAACGTAACTGAGAGTCGTAAGCGCTACCGTGAAGATGATATCCAACTTTTTTTGCCTCAAATGCAAGAGTTTGACTTGCATGACATTTGGTTTCAATAAGATAGCTACACAGCACGCTCAAAAATTGACTTATTGAGAGGCGAGTTCGGTGAAGATTGGCCGCCTAGATCGTGCGATTTAATGCCTTTAGACTATTTTTTGTGGGGCTATGTTAAAATGTCAAGGCTCATGCCTATGCAGACAAGCCCGCTTCATGTGACGCATTTGAAGACAACATTATAGCATTTACTCGTGAGATACCGGCCGAAATATTGGAAAGAGTATTCCAAAATCGGACTAAGCGGATGGACCATTTGAGGCGCAGTGAAGGTCAACACTTGCATGAAATAATAAAACATTTAATTATATGAACTATCGATTAAAATAATGCATTTTTCTGAATTGTATGTATTTTTTTTTGAAAAACTTTCCTATAGCTTTTAAAAAATCAACCGTTATAAAATAAACAATGATTTTTTCAATAAAAAAAATATAAAATACCAAAAATACTATACCACGTGAATAAAATGAATAATTTTTTGTTAATGTTTTTTGGAATAAATTGGTTTTTTCGATTTTTCTATAATTCCACGATTTGACCGGACTGAGCTTCAAAGCAACAGGATTCAGAATAACTACGAAAAACTACGAGAAATATGAAAAATATTAACTTTAAACTCATAATTATATTTTTTTATTTAATAACATTGATACATTTGAATATAAATGTATCTTAATTAAAACAATAAATTTCTAATGCCCAAAAATTTAAAATTTTAACTTTAAATAGAAAGCCATGAGGACTATGGAATAAAATATATAAATTAAAAATAATTACAGGGAGGTATGCATGTAGGGGACCTCTACTTGGGCTCACTATAGGATATGGGGTAGGTGCGAAGTTGGGTGTATACAAAATTTCTTTGCCTTTAAAGAATCCAAACGAAAATCACAGGGGGTTTGCAGGTGGGCCACATTCCCCAAAACATATTTTACGGTTTATATATCTTCACAATGGAAGACCATAGCAATTTAAAAAAAGGTGGAAATTTTCGTTAACCCTAAATATCTCACCAACAAATGATGCTAGAGACTTGAATTCAATTTAATATTATATATTGTAACGTGATACCAAACCAATATATTTTTCGCAATATATCCAATGAAAAGTTTTTTATAAATCAAAATAAATTTTTCACCTCTTAAATTTTACGAATAAAAAATGATTTCATTTCCAAAACAATTTTGTGCAATGAAAAATAACGTTTTTAACATCTGAAAAACTTTTGAGAAAAATCAAATTGATAGTTTTTTTTTATAAAAAATAAAAACCCAATAAAAAATATTGCTCAAAGTTCGTTAAAATTGTATTTCGACTCAAATATCTTTTCAAAAACTTGAGATATTGGCTTTAAACTACTTTTATCTTATAAAAAAATATTGTTGTCAACATTCAGTAAAATTTTGAGGCAGGTCTAATAAACAATACAAAAACTTAGTAAGAATGTACTTTCGACTCAAATAGCTTTTCAAAAATTAAAAATATTGTCTTCAAACTTTCACAGAAAATATTGTTGGTAATTTCATTATTTTAAAACTTTAAAGCAAGACAAATCGACAGACGGGAAGGGAAGTTATCAGTGTGGGTCGCATCCCAGCCTCTTTTTCACTTTGAAAATTGGCCTTCATATTTGTAACGCTTTCTTGACTTTCCTATTTTTAAGATGATCTGCATTTTTTATATTATATATCATACTATTGGGCAATAAGACCGAACGCTTCTATTTATTTGGAATTTCATAAGAAACAAAAAAGTTTTAACGCCCAAAGTTAAGGTAATATTGCCCAAATCATACAACAACCAAAAATTTGTAATTAAATTGTTTTGTTATATTTTTAATTTAACTTTACTTTTTTTCACAATGCATACGTCACGTGGCTTGCGTTATTGGTTCGTGAAATAGTTGTACTAAACACCATCCTATTGTTTTTTTAGAATCCTTTCTGTATTTTTTGATGATCTTTAAGGAAAATATATGAAGGTTCCGGTGCGACTTAATATAATGTAAAACAGTAGTCAATTAGATGGAATAAGCTTTAAATTCAAACTCTTTCTCTGTTATCAAGATACCTGGCTCAAAATCACCAAGGTTGCAAATTTCAAAATTGGTTTTATGACAAAAAAAAAATTTCAAGCTAAAATGATGACTTTTAGCTTGTATTGTTTTAAAATTTGTACATCAATAAAATTTGACAGGACACCGCACAGAATTCTATACTTTTTAAGTATTAAATATCTTATAGAAACCATCAATTCGGGAACGTTTTTATCAGTTTGATAAAATCAACAAGAACAAAACAAAGCACATAATTTAAGCTTTGTTTTATAACATGGGTGTATTATGTATCTATATTAAATAAGCAATAATGAAAACAATACATACAAAATCTTCTACAAGGAAAATATATCAAATCATATCCGGGAACGTAAGCGAAATGACCGTTCACAGCGGCCATTTTAAATGCGATCTGACTTTGTCAGTAGGAAAATATTTGCGGTTTCTTTGTTATTTCGAGTCGTAAAAAAGAATTTCATCAATAATTAAATGTAATACATACGTTCACGGAATGACAGGCTATTGATGCACGCTCTACGAAAAATGAATAGAAAGGTACTTACCATTTATATATAATTTAATTGATGATAAATACTCTGATACCCGGCTTTGTAATTGTTCTCTTCCTCCACTGACGTTTGCCACTGAATGGCTGCATTTACTCAAAATTATTTTTGATCGATTATCAATATGTTCACTGAAATGAAAAATAAACGGTATTGAACAAACTATTTTTGCATTTTTATATTAATAAATTATATTGTTTGATATGCACACAAAACAGGTTATTATTTTGTACTTTATTCATTTTTTTACAATTAAGTCAAGATTAAAGACATTAAATTGCTAGCAAAGCCAACTCTGCACCTTGGTGATTTTGAGCCACCTATATTCTTATTAAAAGTCAGTTTTCATAAATTTTATTTAGTTTTTTAGTAAGTTTCTTTTTTTTCCTTAAAATCTGTCAATTTAATAGCTCTTAAAATGTAAGCAATAAAATTTTGCATAAGTTTAAAGCCAATGCCAATATTTTAGCCAACTATTCATTTTTGGCCAATTTTACGGAGATTTTAATTTTCTATATAGTCAAAACTGTCTAGTACTACCCGTGGCATGATGGTTAGTGCGTTGGACACAGTCGTTATTTGACTTCCAACCTGTAAAGAAGTGCTATTTTTATTTAAGTTTCAAGTAAAACAAGTCCAAGTGTGTTGGTAAATCTAAAGTTGGCAAGTTGCCACAGCTTTTTTAAATTTATTGGTATAGCTCAGTGGAGGTGGCGTCTGCACCATCAGGTAACCATCTTTTTAATTTGATGAATCTTTACAGCGTTGAATATGGCATCGACCTCCTGGCTACTGAAAAGCCATCGTATTCAAGAAGCGGCTACTTTCTGGATCTTTTGCTGTACGACATCATACTGAAGGTAACAGACAAATTGGGTAATCACACTCGAAACTGCTTACAGACAGTCGAGTACGACAGTGATCACTGCGGACGGGCTGCTGTAATGCAGATTCCGAACGAACGCGTGGAGTTGGAGGAATACGTTGCAACGCACTCTTACAATTACAGTAAGATGCGTTGGCCTCGTTTCACCAACGCCTTAGCGAGAGAACCTCGTTCGAGTGGCATAGCCCCACCAAACAACAGAAACCTGACAAATAAAGAAATTGACAGATGGACGAAACAATAAAACGAACGATGGAACGGACAATACCAAAGTACAAAGAACAGGACCAAATGGACGCATACAGAAACGCGACTATTGACGCACTGCGAAGGCACAAGAGTGGCTTACTGACAAGACTCAAAAACTTGTACAGACGACCCACAGACCCACACGACTTGGAGGTTAGGACACTGAAGTCGTCAATAAAAAATGTCAATCTGTTGATTAAGGAGAACTGCAAGCTATTAATTAACAAGTACTGGGACCGCAAGATCCGGTCAGTTTATTCGAGTGACCCTAGTATGTTCCCTAAAATCAACAAGATATTCAGGAAAAAGAACGACAGTAACCTTCCGAGTCTGAAACTCCAAAGAACCGAAGAAAACAGAGACGTACTCATGACAGCGCAAATTTATCCAGAGGAAGCCATCTTTGACGATGACTTTTACATAATTGAAGATCCGAAGGAAAAAGTGGAGGCGGTGGGAGCTGCTTTCCAGCAAGTGTACAAGGTGAATGTTAGCATTCGCCCCAACCACGACCTGGAAAACAGAGCCCTACTTAATCACTTTTACCTCCGTAATGATATCACACATTGGCGATCTGAGAACCGCGGTTTCATGCGGTTCAATGACGATTCCTTGGCAAATGCCATAATCGCCGAGCAAACGGGACCAAGTCCCTTGTTAGTGACGAAGGTTGAGCTTCAACTCATCTTCAAGTCAATAAAAAATAAAAAGTCAGCAAGTGTCGATGGTATATCCAACGTTGTACTAAGACATTTACCGATGGAAGCACTTGACATTTACACCACGCTCTTCAATAATGCACTGAATAAGGCATATTATCCAGTGCATTGGAAGACCACTGTGGTTCATCTTCTCCCGAAAAAGGGAAAGGACAACTCCAACCCGTCAAATCTTCGGTCGATAAGTCTTCTTCCGAGCATCAGCAACGTTTTCGAAGAGATCAACAAAAGGGCTCTGACTAAGTGGGCTGCGGACAACAAAATAATTCCGGATAAACAGTTCGGGTTCAAGGCGGGTCATGACACAATTCATGCTGCGTCTAAACTCGTTTCTGATATCCAATGGAATAAATCAAAACAACTATGCACAGATGATGTTCTGGTTGATTTGGAAAAGAACTTTGACACCGTATGGTTAGAGGGTCTTTACCTAAAACTGAGCAGACTTGTCATAAGCAAGCCATTGTTGTATATACTTTATGATATGCTTAACGGTAGAAAGTTTGCTGTCAAAAGTGGCAATGTAAAAATGGTCTTCAACAGGGAGCGGTGAATACGCCAATTCTCTTCAGAATTTACACCAGCGATCTGATAGGAAGTCTTACAAAGGCAATTGCTTACGCCGACGATCTAATTGCGTACAGAACGGTTGAGGTTATTAGAATTCTATTGCAGTGTGATTTCGACAAGATTCAACAGAATTGACAATTTCGTGATAAAACTCGTTCGAGGTCACATTGCAAGAGCTATGTCTTCGACCAACAATTTAATTTTCGGGGCGTTCTATCCGAACGACGAGTATTTTGAGAGTGCACGCTTGAGCGGCTTTATTCCACCAGAGGCATTCATCTTTTTTTTTAGACAAAAGCGGTCTGATACAGGATAGATTTGCAGTTCCGTTAATCTACCACGTCAGACGACGAACCGTGGATAGGCGACTCCTGTACAATCGGGACGTTATGATACAAGGCGGAGCGGAGCTCCTACGGTTCAGTAGGACTGTGTCCGAACAGGACCGAACTGATAGGGTGAAGCAGGAAAACCAGTTTTGGTAGCTTCAATCGGCACTTGTTAGTGGGTAGTCGGGATGGGGTTTTAAGCCTTGGCCGGCTTACATACTTGTTTAATAGTTTTAGGGTAGAATACGCATGGTGGCACGAAAAAAAATACAAAAAAAAACAAAAAAATAAAAAAAAATATAATAAAAATAAAACATTAAAAAAACATTTAAAAAAAAAAATAAATAAAAAATAAAAAAAAGACAACAAAATATGAAAAACAAAAATGTTAGATAGTTAGGTTTGCTGCTGTGGTTGTTCTAGTTTAAAGTAGTTTATAGGTAGTTTAAGATAGTTTTAAGTTTTATATTAGCGACCTAATTTTAAGTAGTTTGTAAGTAAAAATAAAAAAGGATATTGATATTTCTTTTATTTAAATTTTCTAATTAATACAAAAATAAATAAAATTGAAGTTAAAATAGATCTTAGGGCCGAAAGGCATTAGTTTTAAGTGGCATAGTTTAACTTAGAGTATCCGTATGGGACCATTAAGTTAGTTGTAAGTTATGGATAATTAGGCTAGTTTTATGAATTTTTTTCTAGCTTTTAGATAGGTTTAAGAATGAACTAATAAAAATGAATTTAAAAAAAAAAGTGCGTTGGACTGTCATGCAAGGGGTCTTGGGATCAATCCCTGCCTGTGCCACCTAAATTGAAATAAATTAATTTTCGCGGGTTCTTGCGAGGAATTGACAAATCTTTCAAGAGTAATTCTTGTCATGAAAAAGTGCTTTCTCAAATTAGCCGTTCGGATTCGGCGTTAAATTGTAGGTCCCTTCCATTCCTGACAACAGTACTCGCACACAGGAATGGATGAGAGTTGTAAGTCACTAGGCCCTGGTTAATAACGGACTGTTGCGCCACCCAATTTAATTTAATTTAAAAACTGTCTACACACCATATTTTAAAAACATAATTCTTTGTATAAAATTATTATGAAGGCAATATTATTATTTTTGACTTAAATAATAATTTGAGGTGAGAAATATTTTTTTCCATTTTTCTTTGATTTGTAGAAAAAAACTGTCAGTCCATTTTTCATTTGAAATTTAAATTTGTTTCTAAAAATAACATTTAATATTATTTTTGAAATTGAAAAATTTATTTAAAGATTTCTCTGCTGATTTTTCAGATCTGTCAAAATGTCTAAATCGAAAAATTTCACCGATTATAAAAACTTCCAATACAAGAAGTTAAAAAAAAAACTTCTTAAATAACTTTTGAAATATCGAACTCATTGTCGAACAATTTTTCGAATAACTTAAACATTCTGTGGAAAACTTTCAAAACGAGGATTATCGACAATTTTTCGAATAACTTGAACAATCTGGGACAACTTTCAAAACAATGATTATGGACAAAGGTTCTTACATTAAACATTTATATTATATACATTTTGTCTATGAGTAAAAATAAAATGCAAGTTAAACTATCTTTTCATCCCTTTTCTAGCTAACGTTGCGATAACGCTGGAGCTTAACTTAGAACTTCCCATATCGCTTTCTTTATATTTCTATGTAAGTACAAAGAAAATCGACCCCTTCACATAAGTTTATCTGCATTCTCAAACAAAAAAAGACAAATAACGAATTATGGCATCTACTTTAACGAACCCTAAAGAAGTAAAAAGACGGACGTTTTGAACTAAATAAATGTTTAAAATCAAAATTATCTTTTCGCACATTTATCATCTTCAAAAACTGTCTGCATATAGAAAAATGTTGACATAATTCTGTTATGATTCAGTTTTGATTCTTATGTGATTTTTTCATTCATTCGTTTCGTTGTACACTTAAAAAGAAATAGCAACACAAATAAAAAATGTTAACTTTTATTTTGTTTACTTTAAGCACAAAACCACAATATGGTCGTCATCTTCTTCATCTCGGTGGCATGCAGCAGCAGCACCAGCACCACCAGTCCGATCTGAATGAAAAATGACTACCCTAACGTTTCCCAATTTCAACACAGCTCCATTACAGTCTTTGAAAGTGAAGAAAAAACACGAAAATCTAAATGCATCCCATAAATCAAACAGAAATATAGAAGCAAAAATATCAAAAATAACGAAAATGCACAATCCTTGCGAAACTATACACAAGGACACACAGTAAATCTTCCTTAGAATTTTTGAAGAAGGAAAAAATAAAGTCAAACGAAGGATCAAAAAACTACCCTTTTGCATTGCAATGAAAGATTATGTTTTAAAGAAGAATATTTCCTCGTTTCCAATTGAAATCCTTTTTCCATTCATTCATACCCTTCAGAGCAAAATCTGAGCAATAAAATGCAAATGTTAACCTTTTAACTTTTTCAGCTTCTCCAAGATCGAGACCAAAAACTTCTAGTAGTACTTTTTTTTTTTCATATAAATTCAGGATATCAGTAGATAGAAGGATACATGCGGAAAAGGAACAAAAATTGGGTGAACGAATGAAGAAGGACTAATTTTAAGAAGATAACGAACGCAAACGCATCCTTCAACAAGGACTCATGAAGTTGAAGATAAACGACGACAACGAACGAGGACTATGATGTCAGTCGTTATGATTGTCATGGAAATATCAAATCTCGGATCACACATTGTGCATCACATAAAAATGTAAATATTAATGGAGAGGAAATAAATCTTCTTATATATATTTCGCAACGCGAGAATAGACAAATCCTTCCGCAAGGACACGCTCTCTATCTGGCTCGTCTTTTATTTGTCCTTTAAGATGGAAATGTATAGAAGATATATTATGATGGGTTCAGAAGTTCAAGAGGAGGGCATACCTGTTATTAATTTTCCATCATTTCTCATACACATAGATCATCTTTGTCTAGACTGTGACTGTGAATGAGGCAAAGGATATAGATGTATGCATAGAACCTTGCAGTCCTTGTTGGTGCTTGGACTTTTTCCCTTTGGTTGGTCGGTCGGTCGGTTGGTTTCAAACAGAAGTCAACAGTCAATATAATTTAGTTGTCATGGTTTATCATCAAATGAAACCACATCAAAAGGATATGGCAGTGATTTGAGTTGAGTACAAACGAGGAGTGGAGATTGTGGAGAGTCCCAAGGGACTAAAGGGTGGCAGTATAGTATAGTATAGTGAAAGCTTTTAGGACGTTGACAGAGTGCAGCAGTTTTGTGTAATGGTGCATATATGTGTGCCATTCTTTATAATGTCTAAGAATATTGAAGTGAGAGAATACGTAGGGACATTTGATGGATGTGGTGTGTAAGGAAAAAGGACCAAACGAAAAAAAAACTTTCCATCTCTGGTAAAAGGTTTTTTACGAAGGGTCAGGATTCAAACACAGAGACTTATAGACTGACCAGACCATATTGTGTCCAATCACAGTCACAGTCATTCGTTTGTTCGTTTTGAGTGAGGAAATTCTTTGGATATTTTCTCTAATGTCCCATCTTCATATACATATACAATAAGAGTCGAGATGGTTCTAGGTCATTGAATGAGGAAAGTGTCATTGTTGAGTAATGGAAATGAAGACTGGACTTCTTTTCAACTTAAAAGATAGATTCAGATACAGAAATTGCAAATTCCTTCTACTATCGTACTTTATTTGATGATGATTGCAATTCGTTTCTAATGGAGTACATATGCAACAAATTGTTGCAGGAAGAAAGACTTGACCTATGTGATAAATGTAACTTTTTATGCAAAAATAGTGTCAGAAGATGCAAACTGGATTTAACACTTTTAACATAATGTTTGCAATTTTTTGATGATTGTATAGTGAAAAATTATGAGATACTTTAAAGACTTGGGATTTTAAGGAATTGATATGTGGGATATTCATGTAAAAATATGTCATCTAAAAAGCAACTTAAAGGTAATCTATAAATAAAGAAAGTTGAAAAATGTGTGTTAATGTCAATAGCTAGCTTAGAGAGTTAGAAGTAAACAGTGGGATATTCGTCAGAAATATTTTATAAAGGGCGGTAACTGATGAAATGATATCTATTCAAGTTAATAATTAGTATTACATTCCGGATATCCAGATAAAAATGGGATTTTCAAGTACTTATTTCATTTAAAAAGAGGGTAATTGATTCTATACTCAGGATTTTAAGAAACTTATATTGGTACCTATAAAAAAACGATATTTTCTTAGAAAAGCAAATCACCAAAAAGCAGGTAATTGTTTAAATAAAACAGAATGTCATTGTAATACAAAACTATGCACAAGATTTCGAGAGGTTTATTAATAATCGAAATAGATTACTTGGTAAACATTCCAGACTATCAAACCTCTGATAGTTTGAAGATTTTATTGCAAATTTTGAGTTCAAATAATAGATTGGATATTTTTTTCCCACTAAGTCACCTCTCCTTATCCAGACGGCAGCGGAGGAATTCCCAAGATGAATCAACGGTGGCGTCTACAGTTCCAGTAAGGAACCCAGGCCTGTACGGAGCGGTTTATCCGGCTTCCCGTCCTTGGAATTATACTAAGGATCTGGCCCTCCAGGTTGAGGGTTGCGCCGTCAGGGTGACATAATGGCCTCGTTAAAACATCATAGTTGCGAAACACTAACAAGCATTGATACGGACGGATTTAATCTTGACTACCTACGCAAACAAATAAAGGACAACAGACTTAACCCTTAACAGACCACGTGCGACTGACTTAAGAATTAAGGGAGGCCCTAGGCTGCTATAGAGCGGACATCACCGCCATCCAGGAAATACGATGGGATGGGCCGGGCAAAAAGAGGATGAAAAACTGCGACGTTTACTATGGTGACTGCTACAGAGAAAACCAACAGCGCTTATTTAGATGCGGTTTTGTAATGAGCCAGACTTAGGCAAGAAGTCTTGAGCTATAGGTGCATCAACGAGCTCCTCATGACCATACGCATCAAGGCTAAATTCGACAACATTAGCCTGATATGGGTGCACGCCCCCACAGAAGAGAAAGATGACAACACCAAAGACATGTTCTTCGAGCTCTTAGAAAAAACATATGAGCAGTGTTCTAGCTACGATATTAAAACTGTCCTGGGCGGTTTCAATGGCAAGAAGACATCTTTGATGGAATAATCGGGAAAAACAGCCTGCACGACAACGGATTCAGGCTCATAAATTTTGCTGCGGGGCGAAACGTCATGGTAGCCAGTACGCGTTTTCCACACCTCAACATCCACAAAGGAACTTGGACTCCTCCAGATCAATCTACCGTCAACCAGATTGACCATATTGCGATCGACGTTAGAAATGCTTCCAGCATCATGGATGTCCAAGCTTTCCGAGGAGCTAACATCGACTCGGACCTCGTTGTAGACAAGGTAGCACTTCGGGTTTCCAGACCCAAGGCAAAACAGGGAGATGGTGGGAGAAGGTACAACGTCGAACGGCTACAATCGCATGAGATCGCCAAATTCTCTTCGAACCGAGTTTCACGTAACATCTCTCAAAGTTCTCTGTGGCAACATTTCCAAGATGCAATAAGAGAAGCCGCATCTGATGAGCTGGGTTTCAAGAAACCAGAACCCCATGGTTTGATGAGGAATGTCGACAGGCAAATGCAGCCAAACAACAGCCACGCAAAGCGGCTCTGGATAAAAGGACGAGAGCTGTCCATGAGCTCTATTAGCAGAAGAGGCGAGAGGAACACCGACTTCTCAGAAGGAAAAAGAGAGGACATGAGAAGCGTGCGGTCGAAGATGTTGAGAAGAAGGCTGGAATGACGTAAGTAGAAACATCATAGTGCGGAACCGCAGTCAATGCTGAGGATATGGAAGGACCACTTCTGCTGACTGTATAACGCCCCCGACAAACCCAATTCCGCTGTCAGGCAGGATGATCCATTCAACATATACGACGAAAGTCAACAATCCCGTCCTCCCAACTTAGACGAAGTAAAGATTGCCATATTTAGGCTGCATTCTAATAAAGCCGCTGGAGCAGATGGCTTAAATGCCGAGCTCCTTAAAGCAGCTGCAAATAAGTTGGTTAGGAGCATGCACCAACTTATCTGTAAGATATGGCCGGAAGAAAGCATGCCCGATGAATGGTACCTCAGTATTGTTTGCCCGATCCTGAAAAAAGCAGACCCTCTAAACCGCATCAACGATAGAGGAATCAGTCTACTTAACATCGCCTAATAAATCTTCTCTGCCGTAATATGTGAGCGTCTAAAGCCCATCGTCAACAATCAACAATTTCGATGAAGACGTAACTTTGAGGTTGCGCAGTCGAGGAAGACCTCCAATCAGGTAGCGCGCACAAGTGGAAATGACCTCACCCAACTTGGAGCACGAAACTGGAGACATCATTGTTAAATCAAAAGTTCGTTAACTTAGTTTTTAGATATTAAAGTTGATTTAAAAAAAAAAAGAGGTTGGGATGCGATCCACACTGATAATTTCGAATCCTGTCGCGTCTTTCGATTTGTCTTGCTTAAAAGGTTTGTAGGTTTTCATGTTTTGTTAAAAAAGTAGTCGGTTTAATTATTCTAAAAAAAATAAAAATGCTTGCATATGATAAATACTTTGATTTCAAAATTTATTTTGGCTAACGAGATTTTTATTCGAAAACCAATTTTTACCAATAGTAGCATTTCTTAAAAGTTTTAATTCTAATATAGACAAATACAAATTGGATGAATAAAATTAATGTTAAGCCAATGTTTTCTCTTATTCACGAGATATCGAGAACCGAACATCAATTTTTACCAATTGTGAGCACTACTATTTGTTGATTTTAATTTTTTATGAAAAATCTGACTGTTCGATTTTTCAAAAAAAAAAAAATAACTGAATGTTGAAAACAATATTTTTTATAAAAAAAAATTAATTTGAAGCCTATATTTAAAATTTGTTGATGATGACAGGATGGTCTACTTAAAGTCTATCGCTAGAGTTTTAGAGTTGGGAAACCATCTTAAATTAAAGAAGGCCACATCAAACAAGCTATACATATGTTTAGTTTTTTGAACAGTTAGAAGGCGGACCTACCTACAGAAATAAAGGGAATTTAGGTTCTTAAGATCATAATAATATAAATACCTTCCATTATGATCGCCTGGCGAAAATCAGAAAATTCACTGGCACTGCAAGAATTGTTTGAATGATTTACGGAAGGGAAGGTTGGATAAGGGGTAAGTAAGTGGTTCAATCCACACAATCAAATTATGGTGTATTCTTGTTAATTTTTTTTGAGTCTATACTTCCTACCTCCAGACTCTTCTTTCATGGGGCTGATAAGCTCCGCCCTTCTGCAACGGTTAATTTTTTGCTGGGTCTTTTCTTAAAGTTTCACCATATTACACAAAAACACAAAACAAATTAATGAAGATCAGAAGCCTTCTTTCCAGTCTGATCGCCTGGTGCATGAGAGAATTTTATATTTGACTTTTACTTTAAAAAGTGTAGTAGGAAAGGAATATGAAAGTCTAACTTTTTATACAACAATTACTCGAAGGTTTGCTATTACCGTCTGTTTTATGTATTTACTAAATTTGTATCGTATCGTAAACCAGACTCTTATTTTAATACTAGAATATTTCTTTTTTTCCATAATTGCATAATTTTCCAAAGCCAAAGCTAAAGACGAAAAGGTATTGTATAAAAAATATTAACTGCAAATACAAACATTTGCAAAGCTCTGCAAAAAACAATAAAAACTAGAAAAAATTGTATTCTTTCAGTTTTTGTTACAATTCTTCTTTGTTACGTCAGAAATCCATTTTTTTTCATCTCAATTATCATGTCTTTCATCAAGAATACAAATTCCAAATCTCTAAATGAGATTTTTCAATTTTGCTAGCAAATCATCAAATAATCAAATAATTAGCGTTCAAACTTAAAATTTAAGGGAATAAAATTTCAATGTTTTTATTTTACCCAGTAAGTTTGGAACATTTATTTTTACTTACATTTCTGATAAAAAGAGGCCAACAACTTTTTTTAGGTTCTATATGACTGAAAAATACTTTGTATCAATTTTTGTTTCATAAATTTCAAAAAAATAAAATCAATGATTACGTAGTTTGTACAATGTTGTTACATTTTATAAGAATGTAACAATTCTTTCCATCACTGACTAAAAGAAGGAATACAACTTAGCACACTAATATGTCTTATCAAAAACACATGTGTAGTCTCATTTTTTGTATATATTCTTTTTAACTGTTAGAGGGCGGAGCTAGCTTAAAGTTACAAAAAAAGACGACAAAATAATAGAAACTTAGGTAAGCCCAAGTGGGAGCAAAATTATCTGCCTACTTTCTTTATGATCGCCTCTTGAAAATTCAGAGACTTTGATGAAATTCGCTCCAGCAAGCAGCAGGTTGAAACGGAGGTTGTGTCGGAGGTAAGGCGTAAGCGGAAAGAAAGATTCCAACAGAGCGTATGTAGTACCTACTTTTCATGATCGCCTGGTGAAATGTCTCGAAATTCGTTGGTACTTCAAAAGTTGTGTGAATAATTTAAGTTGTGGGAGGGGGGATAAGGGGAAAGGTAATGGGTTCAACCGACAAGAGTACATTATGTTGTGGTCTTGTGTTTTGTCTATTTTTTCTACCCCCAGTCCTCCAGACTCTTCTGTAATCTAGTATAGTATTTCATTTTCGGGACTGAAAAGCTCCGCCCTTCGGCAACGGTAAGTTTCTTGTTAGGACTGAACTAATCAGTTTTTTTTGTCAATACTACTACAATTACACAATCGTGTCAAGTGTATGTGTGCAATGAAAACAAAAAGAATTCATGAAGATCAGAAGCCTTCTTTTCCAGTCTGTTCGCCTGGTGCATAAGAGAATTTTTTATTTGACTTTTGCTTTAAAAAAGCGCTGATAAGGTGGCTGATAAGCGCTGGTAGGATATTTTTATCAGAAAGCTTAACTTTGTTGAAATGGTAAAGTAAATTTTAGCTATGACTATTGAAAATTTTTCGGATTGTCGAAAATTATTAAATTAATGGCTCTTTAAGGAAGTAAGATTTAAATGTGGAAAAATAGACAAGTGAATTTGAAACATTTATTTTCGTTAACATTTTCGGGATCGCTTGGTGAAAATTTAGAAATGTACAGACTTTTCAAAAACTGTTTGAGCGCAATAAGACGGGGGGTTTATAAGGAGAAGAATAAGAGGGTTCAACAGTGACACTAACACTTACATATGTTGAGTTATTTTCCTAATGTACAAAAGTTGTTTTTGTCTATTTCTACTACCTTCAAAAACTCTTCTGTTTTCCTTTGGACTATTTACAGAATTTATTAAGAACCATACAGACATTAATACGTTTAATACGTAACAACAATTTTTCTTGATTTCTTTCAAAACTCTTTAGCTTCGTAGAGCTTTTGCGTTGGCCAGTTGACAATCATCGTGCATTTACGAAAACTATAGGTACTATTTTTTGTGGTCAGTTTATATTTTTCAAGAACATCCTGCTAAAATTTCAAGCCCTCTTATCTCTGATCGCATTCTAGAGAGCCCCCACTTTTTGGCATGAAATGTCCCTTCCGACTTATATTATAAATCTTTAAATGTGTTTTTCTGGGAATTTTTCAATTTTGTTGACAAACTTGATAGGCTTGAAATGTCGAAAATCAGTGTTCACACTAAAATCCGTAAGAAGACCAAGATTAAATGTTTATATTTTTCTGAATAAGTTGAAAAATATCAATTCAAGGAACAAAATAATATGATCAAAGTTATAGCTAAATTTGGAACATTTATTTTCATCAATTTTTCTATAACTAAATTCTCTGAATGACTGATCGATATCTTGTGCCAATTTTTTGTAAATCAATTTAAAATTTGCAGAAAAATAAAAACCAGAAATTACTCGTACTTCGGAATAAAATAACGATAACAAATAAAGGGTGTCCCAAAATTAACGCAAGATTTGAATTTGCCGCCATTTATGCAGTGAAGTGTTGGCAACCCTGAAAAAAAGCAATTTGACAGCTAACAGTATAGGGTTATTAAAAATGGAGCGTTACACTATAGAACCACGTGTCTTCATTTTTAAAGAATATTTCAAAAATAGTTAAAGCTTATCGGCTGCAGTTCGAAAATTTCATATAAAATATGGTCGGAATAGTGTTTTAACTTCGTCAACTGTGAAGAGATTAATTGAAAAATTCATGGAGACTGGATCAGTTGGAGACGCCAAGCACACTGGTCGTCCAAAAACAAGCCGTTCAAATGTGAATGTCGAAGCAGTGCGTGAGAGTGTTGCTGACAATCCAGGAACCTCAATTCGACGTCGTGGACAAGAATTGCAAATTTCAAGAACCTCTCTACAGCGTATACTCACCAAAGATCTGTGTCTTCATGCTTACAAAATTCAATTAACACAACAATTGAAGCCTAATGACCATGGACAAAGAAGAGGGTTCGTTGAATGGATTATTGAACATCAACAAATGGACCCTGATTTTTCGAGCAAAATCATCCTAAGCGATGAAGCACATTTTCATCTTGAATGCTTTGTCAATCGCCAAAATTGCCGCATTTGGGGTTCGGAGAACCCACATGTGACTGTAGAAAAACAAATGCATCCACAACGCGTGACTGTATGGTGTGGATTTTGGGCTGGAGGCATAATTGGGCCATATTTTTTTGAAAATGATGCTGGTCAAGCAGTGACTGTTACTGGTGCTCGATATCGCGACATGATTACACAGTTCTTTCTGCCAAAATTGGATGATATTGATGTGTCCAATCCCAATGTGTGGTTTCAACAAGACGGTGCCACATGTCATACAGCCCGTGAAACAATTCAATTACTGCATGAGACATTTCCAGGTCGTGTACTCTCTCGTTTCGGTTAGACTTCTTTTTATGGGGTTATTTGAAATCACATGTCTATATCAACAAGCCCACAACCACCCGTGCATTAAAGGAGAAGATTCAAAGCTGCATCAACGAAATTCAGCCACGTTTATGCAGAATGGTCATGGAAAATTTCAACAAAAGAGTGCGCATGTGCATGCAAAGCCGTGGAGGCCATTTGTCCGATGTGTTATTCCATACATAACCCTATCCTATGTACTTAACGAGTCAATAAAAATATAACTATCAGAAGACTAAAAACGGCGTTTTCTATTTAATTCAAATCTTGCGTTAATTTTTGGGACACCCTTTATAAGTACTCTTCCTATCACTAAGGAAAAACAGAGGAATGGGAAACTACATACCTTTAAGAAAGAAGAACATAAGTAAGAGAAGCTTTGATGAAATTCAGTTCAACTTGTTGAAAATACACAAGGGGTAGAGGGACAGAGAAAAGATAGATTTAGACAGTGCCTACCTACTTTTCATCATGACCACCTGGTGAAAGAGGAAAAATTCGATGGCACTTTAAGATGAATGATGAAGAATTGCGAGGTTGGGGGGAAGTAAGGGTAAAGATAATGGAGTGTTTTTTGTCTATTTTTTCTACCATTTTTACTGCCTCTTTCGCAGCACTGTTAATCTCCTCCCTTTTGCATCGGCAAATTTTTAGTTACGACTTAGGTTAGGTTAGGTTGGAGTGGCTGTCCAGATGTCATTGACACACGTAGACCTCAAGGGTCCATTGTGATACCACTAATGAGGTTACTCATGGGAGAGTAATGAACTTAAACAAACCATTTTGTCCTTTAAATGGAGTTAGAGAGACATTTTGTGTCAATCTTTGACAGTTTACTGGTATTCTCGAAGAAGGGATTACCGAGAAAGTAATTCCTTCTAATGGAGACTGCTGGACATGTACATAGAAGGTGTTGGACTGTTTCCTCTTCCTCCTCGTCCATGCAGCTTCTACAGAAGTCATTTGTGTAGACCCCTAGCCTCAGAGCATGTCTTCCTATGAGGCAGTGTCCCGTTATTACTCCAATTGTAGAGCTTATACTTTGTCTGCTCAGTGATAACAAGCTTATTGACCGTTTTAAGTCTATACTTGGCCATATTTGCTTGGTTGCTAGGCAGGTGGTACTTTGTGACCATCTAGCATTTGTTGTTTCTAGAGCATATTGCTTGAGAAGATATTTGCATGTAGCAAGTGGTGTTCCTATGTTATGTTTTTGTCTTACATAAGGCAGAAGTGTTCCGTTTTTGGCGAGCTCATCGGCTTTGCAATTTCCCGGAATGTCTCTGTGGCCCGGCACCCAAATGAGGTGAATGTTAAACTGTTCCGTCATCTCATTCAGAGATGATTGACAATCGTGGACTGTTCGAGAGTTTGTGGAGACAGACGCGAGAGATTTAAGAGCGGCTTGGCTGTCTGAGAAGATTCGTATATCCTTACAAGATATAACGTTTTCTTTGAGCCAGGATAGTGCTTTTTTAATTGCCATTACTTCTGCCTGGAATACACTACATTGATTGGGAAGTCTATAGGATAGACTGAGATTCAGTTGTTCTGAAAAGATACCACTTCCAACTCCGTGATCGGTCTTTGAACCGTCAGTATAGAAGTGTACCGCATCGTCTTCCAGGGGTCCCTCTTCTTCCCAGGAGGATCTGGAAGGGATGGACACATGGAATCTTTTACCAAATACCATTTTTGGGGTGGTATAGTCTAAGCGATCTGGGATAGATCTGAAATTGTCTAGAATGTTACTGGTCCATTATTGTTACTGGTCCATTGAGAGGTGGCTCTAAGCCTTACACATGAGTTGGCAGCCACCTTTTTAGAGAAGATGTCAAGTGGTGTTAGGTTTAAAAGCACTTCCAGTGCTGCGGTTGGTGTTGTGCGAAGTGCTCCTGTGATGCACATACCTGCTGACCGCTGGACTTTAATGAGCTTATTTAGATTTACCATCTTGTCCAGTGCGGTCCACCATACGACGGCTCCATAAATGAGTATCGGCCTGATTACCGAAGTGTATAGCCAATGGGTTATTTTTGGGGAGAAGCCCCATTTTGATCCTATGGCCTTTTTACAAGTTAAAAGCGCTACAGTAGCCTTTTTGACTCTTTCATCAATATTTGCCTTCCAATTTAGTTTTTTGTCTAAAATGAGGCCCAAATATTTAGCTTGATCGGAAAAGCTTAATGGTATTCCTCTAATCTTGGCTGGGCTAATCTGAGGAATTTTATATCTTCTCGAAAAGAGTATTATTTTTTGTGTGGGTTGACGTTCAATCCACATTGCTTAGCCCATTTAGTTAGTCTGTTTAGGGCATTTTGTAGAAGTTCCGAGAGAACTTGGGGGTGCTTCCCAGATACGGATATCGCAACGTCGTCAGCATAGGCAATCACCTTGAAACCCTTTGCTTCCAATGCTGTAAGTAGGTCGTTTACTACCATGTTCCATAAAAGAGGCGAAAAGACTCCACCTTGGGGAGTGCCTCGATTCACCGATCTGGTGGTAGTAAAACTTCTCATGTTAGAAATTATTGTCCTGCTTTTGAGCATGAGACTTATAAGATCTATGAGTGACTTCTCTTATTTCAGCTTATTCATTGCTGTTGTGATCGCCTGGTAACTGACGTTGTTGAAAGCTCCTTCAATATCTAGGAACGCTACCAGGTTATATTCTTTGTATTCGAGGGAATGTTCAATAGTACGTACCAGGGAGTGAAGTGCTGATTCTACTGATTTTCCTTTAGAGTAAGCATGTTGAGCTGTGGAAATGAGACATGGTTTTAAATTATGTCTGACATAAATTTCAATCAATCTTTCCAAGGTTTTAAGAAGGTAGGATGATAGGCTGATTGGTCGTAGATCTTTAGGATTAACGTGTGAGGGTTTCCCTGCTTTGGGAATGAAGACTACTTTTGCCATTCTCCAGGCTTTGGGAATATATCTCAACCTTACACAGCTTGTCACAATGATTTCCAATGGTGGAATAATCATGTCTGAGCATTTTTGTAGTTCGGCCGGAATGACTCCATCTGATCCTGGAGATTTATATAGATCAAAGCTGTCTATGGCCCATTGCAGTTTTTCCCGCGTTATTAGATCAACTAAATCGCTTGTAGGAGCTTGAGACTCTGATGTTAAGTCGTTGAGTATGTTAGAACTACCTGGAAAGTGGGTGTCTAATAACAGATTAAGAGATTCTTCATCTGTGATAGTCCACGTGCCTGCTTCTGTCTTTAAAGCACTGGGTATTGTTGGACTTTTTGAGAGAATTTTCCTGAGTCTCGAGGCTTCTGAAGTATTTTCTTTTTTACCACAAAAATTTATCCAAGAAGACCTCTTACTCTTTCTTAATTCTTTTTTATATTGCTTCAGAGCTTGTTTGTATAAGTCCCAGTCAGAAGCAGATCTAATGTACTTAGATCTGTTGAAGAGTTTGCCACAGCTCTTTCTGAATGGTTCTAGTTCTTTATGCCACCAATGAGGTTTCTTTTTACCCTTTAAAATGGTTACAGGGCATAAAGATCTCATTGATTCATTTAAGGCTTCGGTGAGATGATTTACAGAAAGGTCTAGTTCATCTTTACTGGAGGAGCTTTTAAGAAGGTTGTGATTAAGCAGTTGTGCTAGTACCTCCCTATAACGCTCCCAGTTTGTATTCCGGGGATTTCGAAATCCCGTAGATGTATAGTTACGACTTATCTCGAAGGTTTTTTTTACCAATGCCACACCATGTGATAAGTGTATATCGTCGTCGTTCTATTAAAACTCCCTAAGTTTGTGTTTCGATGTATTTGCATTGAAAGTTGGAAATCAACATGCAAATTAATAGATTTTAGCAGTTTTCATTCTTTATAATTTAAAAAGCGTGCATCGTTAAGCTTAGGAAGTTTTAAAAAAATATAAATTTTGTCATTTGCATGAACTTAGTGTATTTATTTTGTAATTTTAACGAATACGAGTTGAATTGGGTTGAAGCGGTTAAAGCAAATAAATTTGAAAGAGCAAGTGGTGGATGTAAGAAAATATATAAACACTTTTCGAAATTTGAAAGCATCGAATTAATAAAATTTTAAATTTTCATAACACCTGTAAGCACCGTATACTTCGGGCATACATAAATTGCAACCACTGGGAAGATGATTTCAACATTTTGAGTGACATCGTTTGTTTTAAGCAGGAGGAAAAATTGATAGTGATAGGAGATTTGAACGCAAGGGTAGGAAACGAACAAGGATTCTTCAATGAAAATGGCCATCAGTCCTAATTAACCCAACGAAGAGCAACGAAAGACACCAAAACTGATCGAAAAGGTAGATCACTACTTGATTTTGCTGATTCATAGAATGAAACGATACTAAATGGAAGGTCTATGGGTGATATCTAAGGAGAGTACCCCTTTAGAAGAGGAAATGCATGCTCTGTAATAGACTATTGCCTTATTGCTGATGATTGGTTTTACGAAATATCTGACTTTAAAATTTATGAAAGGATTTTCTCCGATCATATGCCAATCTCTGTAACTTAGAATATGTCCAAAGTGAATCATTCGCTAGATACCAATGAACTTTTATGCCCCAGACTAATATGGAAAAACAATTGCAAAAGTTCATACCAAATAGCATTGAATTTGAATGAATGCATTGCAAGAAGCAGTATCGATAGAAAATATGCAAGATGTTATTCACAAAGCAGCGCAGAAAGTTTTTTTTTTTTTTTTATTTTTTACACTTCAGAATTTCAGAAAGTAGTAAGCTTATAACAAGCGTCAAACTACGATCAGAGGCTCATCATAAGTACTTGTGTTAGTTGTTAGTAAAAAATAACACAAAATACAAAACAAAATTAGCATTTAACTATTACAGAACAAAAAATTACGATAGTGGAGCACTGGTTCTAAACAATGATTTTAATCCCACCTTATTTAAATTTACATCTATCGATTAACAGTTTAAGTTATATAAAATGCTCATTCGACTTAAAGCTTCATTCTTGACATAGTTAGTTCTATGGAAGTCAATATGTATGAAATCAAATGTGCGCAGGTGATGAGTTCCGCCCCGGTAATTCAAATGTACACAAGATAGCAAATAAGGTGCATCAATTTCACCATTAATGAGTTGATGAAAAAATACCAAGTCATTATTAACACGCCTTTGATGGAGAGATTGCATTTGAAGAAGTAGAATACGATGTTCATAGGGAGGCAGATCATAGGGATCTTCCCAAAAGAGACCTTTTAGGGCAAAGCGAATGAAATTATGTTGAATTGATTCAATACGTTTTCTATGAATTTCGTAATAAGGAGTCCATACTTGTGATGCATATTCAAGATGAGGACGAACATGGCAATTGTACAAAGAAGGGGTAACATAGGGATCATTGAACTCCTTTGCCCAGCGTTTTATAAAACCAAGCATAGAACTTGCCTTATTAAAAATAACATTAATGTGATGTGTAAACTCTAAGTTGGAACGGAAATGTACACCTAAATCTTTAAATGTGGAGACACGACAGAGTTTTTGCTGTGATATACAGTAGTCAAATACGTTACTGATTAGTTTTTTAGTAAAAGTTATCGTCTGGCATTTAAAGGGTTGAGTGAAAGGCTATTTTTCCCACACCAAAAAGTGTAACTATCAATGTCGGCTTGTAAAAGAATACGATCATGGGTGGACTTTATTATTTTGAAAATCTTCATATCGTCAGCAAAATTGAGAAGTTCACTTGAACGTAGACATGACGATACATCGTTAATAGACAGGATGAACAGAAAAGGGCCAAGATGGCTTCCCTGGGGAACACCAGATTGAGCAACAAAAGGTTCAGAATGACAATTTCTAAATTTTACATCGTGAGATCTGTTTTTAAGGTATGACTTAATCCAAGCTAAGAAAAATGGTGGAAAACCAAGATCCTTAAGTTTAAATAAAATAATTCCGTAGCTAAGTTGGTCAAAAGCTTTAGAAAAGTCAGTGTATACACAGTCAACTTCATAACCTTGTTCTAAAGCGTTTGAACATATGTTTGAGAATGTGAGGAGATTAGTAACGGTTGATCTTTTTTTAACAAAACCATGTTGCTGTTCGCAAATGATATTTTTACTAAAATATGCTACGCTTTCACAAACAACTTGTTCAAATACTTTAGGAATGCAAGAAAGCTTTGCAATGGGCCTGTAGTTGCTTATATCCGACTTGTTACCTTTCTTGAAAATTGGTGTTAGAAATGACTTCTTCCTTATACTGGGAAATTTGCTTGTTTTTAGAGAAAGTTTGAATAAAAACGTAAGCGGTTCAACTAAAGCATTACCACACTTTTTTAGTACTATCGGGGGAATACCATCAGGACCGGCTGAGCAGTCATCATTCAACGTAGATAAAAGATCAAGGACCGTACTCTGTAGCACAGGTATGTGACTACAGCTAGTTTGCGAAAAAGTGTGAAGATTATGAAAATATACTTCATCAACTTCTTGAGGGCTATTAACTCACGGAAATTCGTTGCGAAGGCTATACAAATATCAACAGTTTTGTCGAACGAAAGGTTCTTGTAAGTGAAGTTATCTGGAAAGCCATCTGTTTTTTCTTTGATTTTACAAAATTCCAAAATTTTGTAGGATTTTCTTATCAAAAGAACTCATCAACTTCAAGCTAAACAGCAATGGTTTGATAATGATTGTAGCCGAGTGAGAGGTATTTGCTTTTCTTAAACTAATTAGAAAGTATGATACCTGTTATTTTAAACAAGAGTATGTCAAAGAAAAAGCAATGTTCAAAGAAATCTGTTCGCTTAAGAAAGATCAATACTACGAAGAAAAAGCACAGATCATAATTGGGAGTAGAAATACCAAAGAGTTTTGGAAAGCAGTTCGTATTTTAAATGGATCAAAGCTTAGGATTGGTATAAACATACCCACATCGGATTTAAAAATACTCTGCCTTTTCAGCATTGCGTCAATTACTTTAACGATAAAAAAGAGCAGTACTAGTTGAAATGAAGGAAGCCAAAACGCCTGTACAAGATCAAATCTATCACGAATTTTATAAGTATTGTTCTGACGATTTGATTATATCCCTTCATGATTTGAACTAACTGTTATTCTTCCAGTTTTCAAAAAAGGAAACCAAAATGTAGTTGAAAACTGTAGAGGGATTTCACTACAATCTTCAAGATATTTGGAAGTATTTTGTATAAGCGCTTAACCAATTGGGTTGAGGACCATCAGATACTAAGTGAATTTCAAGCTGGATTTCGTCAAGGATATTCCACTGTGGATCAATTTTTTACACTTAGTATACTATTGTCGATATCAAACGCACTCAGAGTAAAAAAGTTTATGCTTATTTCAAATGTGGAAAACACTAAAAATGTATACAAATTAATCAGCAAAAGTTTGGGACGGGACCTCGATGTCGGAAAGTTTTTGACTCCTATCGGATTGAGACAAGGATGTATCTTGAGCACACTACTGTTCTCCCTCTTTCTTGATGATATAGTTTGATATTTAAACTTGATGTTTACTGATGACATTGTGATGTTAGCCGACACTACCATAAAACTTCAGATGATGATTACCAAATTGGAAGAGTACTGCAAAAGATGGAAGCTAACCGTAAATCGTGCAAAATCTCAGAAAATGGTGTTTGGTAGTGGTAAGGGACATCGTAGTGGTAATTTTAATTAGGAACTTGATGGGGTTTCGGTAGAAATAGTAGACAGCTACAAATACCTTGGCTTGATAATGACGCCACAAAATAGTATGAAGTTTCATTTAGGTTAATTCAAAAAATGTTATCAACTCTACTTGGTTCAGCTGCATGAAATATTAAAATATTGGTATCTGTGCAAAATACCAGATATTTGTGGCTTCTGCTCGATCAATTATGTTGTATGCTGCCCAAGTTTGGGGATATCTTCAATATGAGACTGTCGAACAACTGCTCAGATTTTTTCTCAAACGAGTACTACACCTGCCCATGACAACGCTCACTTACATATTTGTAACATATTGAAACTGGACTTCCACCAATATACATCATAACACTGAAACTACATTTCAACTAAATCCTTAAAGTGCTTAACATGAATGTATCTCGTCTTCCTAAACCAGTAGCAGCGTATGCCTTGGAAAAAATATCGTCATGTTTTGAAAAGTGCAAGGAATTGGCTGACAAGACCGGATGTCCGCTCAATCTAGAAGCGTTTAACTTTCATCAAATGAAATCAGAGTTATACAATGTTCTTCTGGTTCTGGATGAAAGTATGCACAAATCATTTATCGTAGAAGCACAATCTTCAATATACGGAGTATATTATCCCAAGCCCGAGCACGATCTCAGCAAGATAAGTAATTTCGGAAATAACGAGAGTGTTAATAAAATATCTACCATTTTTCAAACACGAGGAGAGTTACTACCGTTAAATTTTATACCCCATCGTATTGATCTCCCAATCCAATGAAGTATGTGTAATCTGATTACTCGTGAAGATATATTACATTTTGTGGAAATATGTCCATTACTTAAAGAAATACGAAAACTATACCTATAGGAAAAGCTATTTTCACAACGGAAGAAGCTATTTATCTTTTGAATGGAAATGATTGGTCGTTTTTTTTTCAAATTTTAAGAGAAGCATTTTAATTATAATAATTATAGGTAACTTGAGTAACTATTTTGATAAATTACAATTATATTGTCAATCTGACAGACGGCTTTTGCCATGTCATAAAGGATTTGTAAACCTTATGTAAGTTCTTATAAATTATTGTATCTAATAAAATCTTATTCTAATCTAATCTTAATCCATATATATGTATGTTCTTCAGTACCTTTACTTTATAACGAACTTAATACCTACAGCTTTTTAAAGAATACAAATTCCAAATCTCGAAGTGAGATTTTTCAATTTCGCTAGGAAGAAATGTCGAAAATAATCAAATAAATAAGCGTTCACAATTAAATGGCTATCTAAGGAAATAAAATGTAAATGTTTTTATTTTTCCCAGTAAGTTCAAAAATAGACAAGTAAATGTGGAAGATTTATTTTTATTAACATTTTTGATGAACACAGGCAGAACACTTTTTTAAGGTTCCATATGACTAATAAATACTTCGTATCAATTTTTATTCTATAAATTTAATAATTTCAGAAAATTAAAAACATCGATTACTTCAAAATAAAAATAACTAATGTAACAACTCTTCCCATCCCTGTATTTATACACAGGAAGGAATACACACACATGCATACTAATATGTCTTATCAAAAATACATATAAAGTGTTTTTGTGTCTCATCATTTCGATTATATCTTCTTTTTAACTGTTAGAGGGCGGAACTAGCTTAAAGTAATAAAAAAGAAGACAAAACTAATAGAAATTTAGGTAAGCCGAAGTAGGAAGGAGCAAAATTATATGCCTACTTTCTTTCGCCTGCTAGAAATTCAGAAACTCTGATGAAATTCGTTCCAGACAGCAAGCACTCATTCTGAGGAGGTAAAAGGAGAGAAAGATTTCGACAGTGCCTACATAGTACCTACTTTTCATGATCGCCTGGTGAAGTGTCTCGAAATTCGCTGGTAGAGCTTTAAGAACTGTGTGAATGATATACGTTGTTGTACGGGGGAAGGGAAGGATACGTGAAAAGATAATGGGTTCAACCGACAACCATACCTTATGTTGTGGTCTTATTTTTTTTTTCTAAAATTCTATTCTATAATGTAGTATCGTATTTATTTCTTTCTTTCTTTCTCGGGACTGAAAAGCTCCGCCATTCTTCAACGGTAACTTTCTTGGTAGGTCAGCTTTTATTTTTTGTCAACATTACTACAATTACACAATCGTGTCAAGTGTTTGTGTGAAATGAAAACAAAAAGAATTGATGAAGATCAGAAACCTTCTTTGACTGTCTGTTCGCCTGGTGCATGAGAAAATTGTATAGTTGATAAAACTGGAACTGAACCTGATCGCTGGCTGATAGGGGTACTACAAAAGCACTTTTCATATAATTTTGGTGGAAAATAAATACTTTCAGGACACTTAATTGTTTATTGTTTCATACAGTAAATTTTCGACATGACTTTTTTGAAAAGTCTGTACGCCTTTATTGAAAATGTCTGTAACAGCTCCGCATAAATTTAAGTGAATTTTATTAATAAACATTCCACATTCCATGTTCACAGTCTTTAATTTCAAAAACCTCTAAAGAAAAAAGTCCAATGTCGTTAAATTGCACGCTCTGGATGGACATTTCAGGTATTTAAAACGGTCGTTTACATGATTAGGAAATAAGTTACAGAGCTATTCAAGGGGTTTTTAGTTCTGCCATAGTTTTAAGGGATATTGGTGACCAAAACCGAACAGGTATTTTTTTATACAAAATATTGACTGCAAATAAAATAAAATGTACGATTGGGTCGGACAAACTTGTATCTGTATATAAAGCGTCTGTTTAAAAATAATTCCTGTATTTTAAGATCTAAAAATGTAAATCAAAAAATGTTTGTTTTCAAAAATTCAAACAAACATTTGATTTATGAGAGAAACAATTATTTTTAAAAATGTTTAATTAAAAGTCGTTAGTTGATTTTTTTTTAAAATAAATTATGTATACAATTTTTCAATATTATTTTTAAAATATTTTCGAAAGCAAAAAATTTGAATATTTCTTTAAATACCAAAAATAAAAAGAATGAGATTTTTAATCATTTTTATGATTGAGACAGGGACAGTATAACAAATATTGAATTCGGTTGATTAATGGTTGGAAGAACTAAAACAAATTATTACGATTCTATGTTTTGTGTATTAAAAGAAGCCAAATTAAAAAAACTAATGTTTGACCAAAAAATTGTTATTAAAACTACTGTTGTTTTAAGCCCTAAGTCAAGCCTCGGAATCGGTTGACCCACCTTTGAGACTTTCCTTCCGTCGTAATACCACGTTTAATAAAAATTTCGATTTCGACATTTTTGCTAATGCAAAGTCGCAAGTAAAACAATTAACAAAGCTCCTAAAAACAATACAAATTAAACAAAAAATTATATTCCTTTTTCTTACAAGTGTATTATTTTTAAATAAGTACTGAATACTCGTAATGTGACTTCACATCAATACTTTCGAGTATGTTCAGTATCTTCACTTTATATCGAACTTAGTACCTTCAGGTTTTTCCAAGTATAAGAGTTCCAAATCTCGAAATAAGATTTATGAGTTTTGCTGACTTGATAAATTTAAAATGTCGAAAATCATAAAATAATAACGTTCACAATTAAATGGCTCTTTAAGAAAATACAAATTTAATCTTCATATCTTTTCCAATAAGTTAAAAATATCAAATCAAGACAAGAAAATAATTTGATCAAAGCTTTAGATTAGACAATTAAACTTTTTCTCTTTAGCATTTGTGATAAACACAGGCCAAAAACCTTTTTAAAGGCTCTATGTGAATAATAATTATTTGTGTCAATTTATATTTGTAAATTTAATTTGTAAATTTAATAATTTCAGAAAAATAAAAAAACAACGGTTACTTCAAAATAAAAATAATCAATGTAACACCTCTAAGCATCCCTGGGTTTAAGAAGGAATATACACACATGTACACTAATATGTCTTATCAAAAATACATATAAAGGGTTTTTGGTGTCTCATTTCAATTATATCTTCTTTTTAACAGTTAGAGGGCGGAACTAGCTCTAAGAAACAATAATAGAAGCATGAGCAAATTATAAGCTTACTTTCTTTTATGATCGCCTGCTAAAAACTCAGAAACTCTAGCATCAAGCAGGCTGAAAGTATTCATAGGGTAGGAGGTAAGGGAAATGAAAGATTTCGGTGGTGCGTAGGTACCTACTTTTTATCATGATCGCCTGGTAAATTTGAGAAATTCGCTGCAAGAATTGATTGAATGATTAATGGGTTAGGTAATGAGGGGTAAGACAGAGTGTTCAACCAACATGGACTGGACACAAATGGCGCTTTTTTATTCTTTTTTTTGTCTGGGGGTAGAAAACCAGACCTCTTTCAAAGAACAGATAAGCTCCGCCCTTCTGCAGCAGTAAATTTCTTGTTAAGACTTATCCTACTCGTTTTTTATATCAATACCACACTGTGTGTTAAGTGCATGTGTGTAATAGGAACAAAAAGAATTCATTATGATCTCCACCTTTTTTTACAGTCTCTTCGCCTGGTGCATCATAGAATTGTACAGTAGTTGACAAATCGCCGACTTTGATGAGCTCTGATTTAGGATTACATTAAAAGCACATTTCATATTTAAAAATAAATTAATTCTTTCACATTGTAGTTTTGGTAGTACCTATTAAGCTTTTCATCGGTGAATAGAGTTAATTTCCGCCAAGACTTTGCTGACAAGTACGTACTCTTTTATTGAATATTTCTATGACTGTTTTTTTTGTTGGTTGCAGGAGGAGTTGATAAAGGGATAATGGGTTCAACCGACAAGAATACTTTATGGGTTCGTCTTGTTTTTTTTGCCTATTTTGTCTACCCCAATTACCTAGAATCTTCTGTATTCTAGTAGAGTATTTCTTTCTTTATGTTTGGAGACTGAAAAGCTCCGCCTTTCTGCAACGGTAAGTTTCTTGTTAGGACTTAACTGGTATTTTTTTTCAATACTACTACAATTACACAATAGTATCAAATGTTCGTGTGCAATGAAAACAAATGATGATGAAGAAGAAGAATTGTTCGCCTGGTGCATGAAACAATTTTATAGTTGATTAAACTCGAATTTTAAAAAGCACTGGCTGATCAGCGGTGTTAAAAAAGCAATTCCATTTTTCAAAAAAAAAAAAAATGAACAAAATTGTAATTTTTCTATAAAATAAATACTTTTAATTGAGACACTTCATTGTGTATTGTTTCATAGAGCAAATTTCCGACATGACTTCGTGGAAAGTCCGTACGCCTTTATTGAACATTTATGTAACAGTTCCGCATAAATGTGGCTGATTTTTATAAATGGACGTTCCAAAAAAGGTCCAAAAGACAATTCGTTTGCATGATTAGGAACTGAGTTACTGAGTTATTCAAAGGCTTTTTAGTTCCGCCATAGTTTTAACTGATATTGGTGGCTAACACCAAACAGGTTCTTATTTTATACAAAATATCAACTGCAAATAATTTAAAATGCACGAATTGGGCAGGAAAACTTTCATTTGTATATAAAGCGTCTGTTTAAAAATGATTCCTGTATTTTAAGATCTTAAAAAGTATCTGCGAAAAAGTTTGTTTTTAAAAATTTGATTTATGAAAAAAACCTTTATTTTTAAAAATATTTATTTAAAAGTCGTTGAACATTTTTTTTTTAAATTAATTTTTTATATATACAATTTTTCAAGTTTATTTTAAAAATACTTCTGGTAGGCAGTTAGTTAGAGCTTACGATTTATAGTTCAATTTAGTTAAAAAATGATGACCCATTTTTAAGGTATCGAATTTCAAAACAAAAAATGTTAATATTTCTTTAAATACCAAAAATACAAAGAATGACATTTTAAATCATAAAATATGATTGATTAAGTGACAGTATATAAAATATTGAAATTGATTGATTAGTTCTTGGAAGAAATTAAAAAAAAATGTCGGTTCTATAGGGGACTCCTCTGGAGCATTACGCAAATATTTTGTATATTGAAAGAAGCCAAACAAAAAACAAGATGCTATAATTAAAAAAAACGAATTTTTGACCAAAAATTGCTATGAAGACTACTGTAGCTATTAGTCCTAAATTAATCCTTGGAATTGGGGGACTCACTTTTTCGACTTTTCCACCATCGAAAAATCATGTTTGAATAAAATCTAGATTTTTACATTTTTGCGAAATCAAAGTCACAAGTAAAATGATCCTCAAAATACACAAAAACTAAACAACAAATTGTATTCGTTATTCTTACAAGTGTATTATTTTTAACTTTTTTCACAACTCATGTTTCAGCTCAAATGAAAAGGGCTTGTTTATCACGATTGAGGGACGTGGTCGACCTTTTTAGACTGTGACATTAGACCAATCTCGAATAGGAAATTATTGAAATGGGTCCGATTTGTCAAATTGAAAATTTTGACATTTCTCGACGTTTCAAGGTCCCTAGAGTCGAAATAAAAGATTTTTAGAAAGATGTCTGTGCGTTCGTGTGTACGTACGTTCACGACGGTTTTATCGTTGTCCCTAGCTCAAGAACCAGAAGAGATATCGACTTCAAATAATTTTGTTATACACATAAAAAGGCAGAAAGATGCAGAAAGGGCTCTTAAGAAACTTGCGTAGGCGTTTTTTTTTACCATAGCGGTTTAAAAAAAGGTGAAAATGTGTGTTAACCCTTAATATGTGACGAACCAAAAATGCTAGAGACTTGAATTAAATTTTGTGTTATATATTGTAACGTGATTCCAAACAAGCATATTTTTTTTTGAAAAATCCAATTAACGGTTTTTTATAAATAAAAAATACTGAACAAAAATTTATCACCTTGAAAATTTTACGTATACAAAATGATTTTATTTCTAAAACACTTTTCTGCCATGGAAAATAAAGTTTTTAACTTCTGGTAAAATTTTGAGTAAAATCGAATTGACGGTTTTTTTTTACAAAAAATAAAAACACTGATTTTCGAATCAAATATATTTTTAAAAACTTTGAGATATTTAGTTTACTTTTAAAAAATATTGCTGTCAACACTCAGTAAAATTTATAGGAAAAGCTATTTTTTTACAAAAAATAAAAACCTAGCAAGAAAATAAAACTTAACAAAAATTTACTTACGACTTAAAAAGCTTTTAAAAATTAAAAATATTTTCTTCAAACTCTTTTTATTTCACAGAAAATTTTGTTTTGGATATTCAGTAGTTTTTTATAAAATCCAACACTCCGTTTTTTTTATAAAAAAAATAAAATCTAGAAGAAATATTACGCAAATTTGGTAAAAATTGATGTTCGGTTCCTGATATCTCTCATTCATCCAATTTGTAAAAATTTAAGAAATGCTGCTTAAGTTGGTAAACTATTTTTTTAGATTTTCAAACTAAACTATTGTTTTATATGAAAAATATTGTTAGTAATTTTCAAATTTTTAAGAATAATTCAACTGACAACTTTTTGACCCAACACGAAAACCTATATGATCAATGCTTTAGATTGGACAATTTATATATATTATATTTCTCTTCAAAAATTTTTGATAAACACAGACCAAAAACCTAAATTTAATAATTTCAAAAAAATAAAAAAAACAACGATTACTTCAAAATAAAAACAACCAAACACCTCTTCCCATCCCTGGAAGGAATATCGACATGCACATGGACATGCACACTAATATGTCATTATTAAAAATACATATAAAGTGTTTTTGTGTGTCATTTTGATTCTATCTTCTTTTTAACTGTTAGAGGGCGGAACTAGCTTTTCGTTACAAACAAGAAGACAAAATTATGGAGCTGCCGGTAGGCCCAAGTAAGAGCTATACTACTACAACATGCTGTAAAAACTCATTGGGTATGGGGTAAGGGGAAAGAAAGATTTTGACGATGCGTACGTAGTACCTACTTTTCATGATCGCCTGGTGAAAGTCTAAAAATTTTATGGTACTTACTCAAAAATTATTTGAATGATTTACGTTGGTGAGTGAGGAGGTTGGGCATAAAGGGAAAGATAAGGGTTTCAACCGAACATGTTGTGTTTTTGTTCCTTTTTTTTCTATTTCGTCTACCCTCAGTCCCCGAGGCGCGTTAGTTTGCGACTATATTTCTTCATCTTTCTCGTAAATAAAAAGCTCCGCCCTCCTACAACGGTAAATTTCTAATTGGGAATTAGCTTGTCAGTTTTTTTTGTCAATACTACTACAATTACAATAATGTGTGCAAAGATAACATAAAGAATTCATGAAGATCAGAAACCTTCTTTTCCAGTCTGTTCGCCTGGTGCATGAGAAAATTGTAGCTTACAACTTTTTTAACATTCTAAATGCGCTGATTAGGGGCATTACAAAAAAGCACATTTCATATTTATAAATTAATATAATTCATTATTATTGTAATTTTGGTTAAAAATAAATAATTTTTAATTAGAAAGCTTAGTTTTGTATTGGTTCATACAGTTAATATTTTGCTCAACTTTGCTGACAAGTAAGCACTGTTATGTTGAAAATTTCTGTGACCGCATAAATGAGGTTAAATTTTTGTATACAATTCACAATTTCATATTTCAAGGCTGATATTAGTAGATTTCATAGTCTTGAACTTTCAAAACCCAAAAGAAAAATTCCAATGGCGTTAAATAATAAGATTTGGATGAATAATTCTGTTATTTGAAACGGTAGTTTACATGATTATGAAATTCAATCATTACTTTGGCTGCTAGCATGTCCTTTTTAAAACAACTGATGTGCTGGTCATATCCACGTTACATCTTGCACTTAAAGCTTTGAGCACTTAAAAGTTTGTAGGTTTTCGCTTTGGGTTAAAAAAGGTTTCAGTTGAATTATTCTTAAAAATTATTAAAAATATTTTTCATATAAAGAAATAGTCTAGTTTGAAAATCTAGTTTTGTTAAATAATTTTTAGTCGAAAACAAATGTTTACCAATTTTTATAAATTGGATGAATGAAATTAATTTGAAAGATATCAAGAACCGAACATCAATTTTTACCAAATGGGGGTACTTTTTTTATGAAAAAAAAACAGACTATTGGGTTAAAAAAAAAAACTACTGCATATCGAAAACTTAATTTTTTGTGAAATAAAAAAGGTTTGAAGACAATATTTTTAATTTTTGAAAAGCTATTTGAGTCGAAAATCAATTAGTTTCAGTACTGTTTTTTGGATTTCATTTTTTGTAAAAAAAACTGTCAATTCGATTTTTTCAAAATTTGTCCGAATTTTATAAACAATATTTCTTATAAGTGAAAATTAATTGGAAGCCATAATCTCAAATTTTTTAAAAGATATTTGAGTTGAAAATCCACTTTTGTTAAATTTTGTTTTAAGTTTCTATTTAAAACAAAAACCGTCAATTTCATTTTTCTCAAAATTTTACTGCATGTTAAAACAATATATTTTAAAAAGATATAAGTAGTTTAAAGCCAATATCTCAAAGTTTTCAAAAGATATTTGAGCCGAAAATCAATTCTTATCAACTTTTATAAATTTTTTTGTTAAGGTTTTTTATTTTTTGTTAAAAAACTGTCAATTCGATTTTTCTCAAAATGTTACCGAGTGTTGAAAACAATATTTCAAGTTAAAACTAGTTGGAAGTTATAATCTCAAATTTTGAAAAGATATTTGAATCGAAAATCAATTTTTACCAACTTTTGTTAATTTTTCTTTTAAGTTTTTATTTTTTGTTAAGAAACTGCCAATTCGATTTTTCTCAAAATTGTATTGAATGTTAAAAACAATATTTTTTAAAAGATAAAGTTTAAAGCCAAAATTTTAAAATTTTGAAAAAATATTGGAGTCGAAAATAAATTTTTATCAACTCTTATTAATTTTTTTGTTTAAGTTTTTAATTTTTGTTAAAAAATTGTCAATTCGATTTTTCTCAAAACTTTTAAGAAAGTTAAAAACAATATTCTTGTAAGTTTTAATTAACTGGAAGCCATAATCTTAAAATTTTGAAAAAATATTGTAGTCAAAAATCAATTTTTACCAAATTTTGTTAAGTTTTTTTAGGTTTTTATTTTTTGTAAAAAAATTCTATTGGTTTCAAAATTTTACTGAAAAAAAATATTTAAAAAAAAAGTAGTTTTTAGGCAATGTCTCAAAGTTTTAAAAAGATATTTGAGTCGAAATGCAATTTTCACCAACTTTGAGAAATTGTTTTTTAAGTTTTTTTATTTTTTTATAAAAAAAACCTGTCAATTTGGTTTTTCTCAAAATTTTACCTAATATCAAAAACGTTATTCTTCGTTGCACAAAATTTTTTTGGAGTTAAAATAATTATTGGTTCGTAAAATTTTCGAGGTGACAATTTTTTTTAAAAATTTCTTTGATTTATAAAAAACCGTTAATTGGATTTTTCTTTCCAAAATTATACTGTTTGGTATCACGGTACAATACATAATATTAAATTTAATTAAAGTCTCTAGCGTTATTGGTTCGTGAGATATTTAGGGTTAGCCAAAATGTTTACCTTATTTGAAACTGCTTTGTTAAAAAACCACAAACGCCATTTTCTTGAGAGTCCTTTCTGCATCTTTCTACATTATTATTTGCATAACAAAATTTATTTGAATTCGATATCTCTTCTGGTTTTTGAGCTATGGACGACGAAAAAAAGTCACGAACACCAGCACAGGAACCTTTTATTTCGCCCTTGGGAACCTTGAAACGTCAAGAAATGTCAAAATTTTCAATTTGCCAAATTGGATCCATTACAATAACTTCCTATGGGATGTGACTTACAACTCTCAAACATTCCTGCGTGAGAGTACTTTTGTCAGCCATGGAGAGGTCCTACAATTTTAAGCTGAATCCGAACGGCTATTTTGAAAAAGCAATTTTCATGACAAGAATTACTCTTGAAGAATTTGTCAATTTCTCGCAAAAGGCAGTACCGGTGTTCCCGTGAAAAAAAAAACATTAGATCGCATAGGTAGGGTTCAAACTCAAGACCTCTGGTATGATAGTCCAATGCAATAACCATCATTAAGTTGGTTTATACATATATAATATATTTTTATAATAAATTGAAATTTAAAATTCCTCCTTTTAAACACCTCAAACGTAATACACGTATTTTAAGGAACGTTCTTCAGTTAACCCTTGCGTCTTATTTTGGACGCACTCTTAAGTATAGAGATTCTTTCTTTACCTGCACTTTACAAATATGGAATGGCTTTAGGAGGCGTAGACATTCAAAACCAATAACTCTGTCCATCATATTGCACTTGAAGGGAACTTATGTTTTTATACTTTTATGAAAAAAGTTTTGAAACAATTATACTTTTATACGTAATTATAATAAGGCTAACTTTGATGCAATGAATGTGTATTTTCTTTCTATTCCTTGGGAATAGCTTTTTTCTAAAACTGAATTAAATAACGATACTCTAGTAACTATTGTCAATGGATCTTTACGTAGATTTGTTCCAAATAAAAAAGCCAAATCTAGAAATAATCCTGCATGGTTTAACAAGAGACTTAAAAATATTAAAAAAAGAAAAAAATAAATCTTTTAAGTAACTTAAAACTAATTGCCATGATCCAAATTTGAGATCTAAGCATATGTTTATTCAAAAAGAATTCGATACGCTTAATAAATTATTATATCGGGCTTATTTGTTCTCTATTGAGTCAAATATTAAATATCAGAGTGACAATTTTTGGAAGAACATTAACGCTAAGCGTAAAAGCAATGGGTATCCAAGCTATATGAAGTATCTGAATAAATCAACGAGTGATGTTGAAGAAATTTGTAACTTATTTGCTGTTTATTTTCAGTCTGTTTACTCCACAAACACTCCAACGAATGTTTGTATGCCATGAGTTTCTTCTATAGTTAACATAGGGTCTATGGTTCTGACGGTTTCTGTTGTAGAATCATCCTTTTTAGGTTTATATAGCAACACAAATGCAGGCCCTGATGGGATCCCACAAATTTTATTGTTTAAATGTTCCTCATCTTTAGCTATTCCATTGACAGCCATTTTCGCTCTATAAATGCAGGCCCTGATGGGATCCCACAAATTTTATTGCTTAAATGTTCCCCATCTTTAGCTATTCCATTGACAGCCATTTTCGCTCTATAAAGGTGAGTTTTTAAAATATACCATAAAAACTCTTTATATTTCTCTCTTTCGATCTTAGCTTGAATACTGCAACACAGTTTGGAACCCTTGCTATAATAACTCAATTGTAAGAATCTAGAAAATCCAGAAAGAATTTCAAGGTTTTTTGTATTATAAACTTGAATGGGGTATAGTTATTCCATCGTTTGAGTTAAGTTTCCGTTGCTATAAAGCCAACCGTACTGAGGAAAGTCTGAAAAAGTTCAAAAAAGCCAGGAAGGCCTGCAAAGCCCACATTCGACGGACCAAATTTTTACATGACCAAAATTTAAGGCAAAAAATACTCCAATGTCCCAAAGGCAGTACAAATGTTTGGTCGTTGTCAATGACACTCCTTTTGTTAGCTCTTTAGAGAAAGCTAATCTCTTCGCTGCCAGAGGGTGTTATGACTCAGCCTGTACTTGAGCGAGTTAGTGATTCTATGGGACCAATCTATTTTCGCACTCGTACTGTGGCAAGAGTCCTTAGAGATCTAAACATACATAAATCCGCTGGTCCGGATGGTATCCCCGCCATTGTTCTGAAGAAGTGTTCTTCAACGCTGTCAAAACCACTGTGTAAGATTTTTCATCTGTCCTACTTCTCAAGTCTCGTTCCGAGAGGATTGTTAAACCGCACTTGTCCAGCCCATAACCAAAAAAAGGCGAATCTTCCTCACCCTCTAATTACCGACCGATTGCACTTACGTGTTACGTTCCTTTTTTCGAAGGTCATGGAAACGCTGATTAATTTTCAGTTCCAGAAATATCTTGAAGATCGATAGCTTCTTAATGACCGGCAGTACGGCTTGCAAAGCAATAGGTCCACTGGTGATCTCATGGTTCATCTCACCGAACAGTGGAGCAAATCTTTACATCGCTTTAAAGAAAGTAAGATTATTGCATTTGATATTTCAAAAGCATTTGATAGGGTTTGGCATCAGGCTCTCTTATCGAAAATGTGTGCATGAATCCCTGCTTCATTGGATTAGTAATTACCTTTCGGATCGTTCAATAGAAGTTGTATTGGATGGATTCAAGTCTGAAAACTATAAAATAAATGCTTGTGTGCCCCAGGGCTCTGTTCTTTCTCCAACACTCTTTCTCATTTTTATTAATGATCTCCTGTTTGCTACATCTAATCCAATTTATTGTTTCGCTGACGATAGTACTCTTTGCTTTTCATATTCGTTTTCAGACTCACATCCCCCTTCTTCGGATGTGGAACTGCAACGACAAAATATGATAAGGTCATTAAATTCCGACCTTAACAGCATTGTTCTATGGGGATTAAAAAACCGCGTAGAATTCAATGCTTCGAAAATGCAATGCTGTCTTGTATATTTAAAGCCATTATCAATGGATGGCACTTGCATCAATGAGACTGAACACCTCGATATTTTTGGTATGTGTGTCACCAATTACCCCTTGCTGAATGGTCACATACACGATGTCGCCAAAAATGCCGCAAGGTGTTTGGGTTTCCTTAGGCGATGCAAGAAATATTTCACCCCTTTTGATCTGGCTGTTATCTACAAGACTCATATACGTCCAAAGCTTGAGTACAACTCCCATCTCTGGGCTGGAGCTCCTGCAACTTACTTAAGCCTCTTGGATAGTATTGAACGTAGAGTAATTAAATTAATAGATGATAATATCATCATAAGTTCATTTACTTGAATATCGTCGTAAGGTCTCTTGTCTGACCCTTTTTTACCCCTATTTTAACGGCTTATGCTGTAGTGAAATAGCCAGTTGCATTCCTCCCATTAAACAATTCAACTGTAATACTCGCGCTCCTAGGAATGCTCATTAGTATACCCTCGGGCCCAATTTCGGACGTACTGTCAAATACAGAGTTTCGTTCTTTAGCCGTACTACGCGAATGTGGAATACCTTACCACACTCGGCCTTTTCTAGTCAGTGCAATATTCAGGAATTCAAAACCAAATTCAGTTTGTACTAGTTTGGAGTTTTTTAGAATTTGCACTAGAGATACCTTTAAAATGTATGTTTTGAATGTTCTTAGATCTACTTGACGTTTGTATATATTTATTTATTATTGTTAGTCTATTAGTCTATAAGATAACTTTTTGCTTCGATTGATAAATAAATAAATATGCGTCAGTTTCTCCTTTCAAATCATATCCTTCCTTCCCAATTTATCTCACTATGTTTATTCATTATTAGGGTATTCATAACCCTTAATCTTAGAAAATTGATGCTTATTTAACTCATTTTTTTAATCAGAGGTAATGCTATTTTAACTTAACTATGACTTGCCTAAAAAAGATAAACAAAAAAACAGAAATTAAAACAACCGTGAAATTATGGGTTGTTTTTTGTTTGAAAAAGGAACACAATTAATTCTATAAAATGTTCAACTTCAAAACTACCTACAAATAAGAAACCAAAACTTTTAAAAAACTATAAAAAGGTGACTGTAGATACATTAAAAACACCCCAACAAAACATTTGTAACCCTCTTGTTAGCCTTTCTACTTCGCATATAAACTCCAGGACATACAGAAAGTATTAGGTTCTTATACCAACATTGTAATCATGAATATATTTGACCACAAAAACCCTCATTTATTTTAACCCATAAACTAACAATAAAATTACCCTTGTTAATTCAGTTAAATATGATTTATATATTTTCCCATGCATCTTGCCATATCTACTCATTTAATAAACTAAAAGTGCAATTAAAAATGTTAATTCGCTCTTCCTCTTCTTCCATCGCCTGCCCGTTGTCCTTTCCCATGCAAAAACCCAACCACAATAAAGGGAATTTATTTTATTATATCCCCAAACCCTACGTGCAAAGCAAGAGGTACAGAGAGACGGAGGAAGACGGAGTCTTTCAACACAAAACCGGAAACAGCAGCCAGCTTGGCAAAGCCTAGGCCAAGCCATGCTAGACCAAAACCAGGAAGTCCTCCATATTGTCCAAACTAATAACCCGGTAAATTACAACAATAATAAATGGTGCGGCGAGCATTTATGTATATTTGCTCCTTGTGTAATACCCTACCTTCCTTCCTACATATACGAGTTTAAACGCTGATGCAAAATATTTACCCGCGTTTAGTCACCCTCTCCGCCACCAATGGATCTCCTCACATATAAGTCGCCCCACTTAATATGCAATCTGGAACTCGAAAAAGCTAATTCTATATTCAAAGTTTGCTCACTTCGCTTTATTGTCGGCCATGATGATGACGATGGACTGACTATGTGGAAAATGGTATTCACAGAGCTTCCGCCACCGAGCCCCTCTGTATTTGCCTAAAGTCAAATGCCCTGAAAATTCAAAACAGCAACGAAATGAATTGCGGTAAATTGGCCAGGCATCCGCCGCAACAGGATGTTTGCTCGCAAATGTAACTCTGATATGGTCATATAGACGTATAATGCAAGCAGGCAAGCAGCGACCTTTACACATAGAGGAACATCGATATGATATGGCCCCGGCGAGTCAGGGCATCAGGAAGGATCAAGGCACAGAGAAGCATCGAACCGAATAGACGGAGCAAAGTTGCCAATTCTAGCCGGAGGAAAGAGAGGTGCTTTTTACAAAACAGCAGGGAACTCCTTGAGCTTCCGATGATGCCCGTGGGCGCACTTTTTGGCCTTTCAACTGTTTATATCGGTTTGTTTGGTTTTGCCTTTTTCAGCTTTATAAACCCTCTTCATACTCCTTCCTCCGAGGCTTGGGGTGGTGGAGATTTTTAAATTAAAAAAACCTTCTTATATAGATTTGTACTCGAGTACTTTATGCCCAGTGAAAGAGGGGTGTCGAAAATCTATAATTTTCAATTATTACGGTCCAGTGAAGCCGAAAACGAGAACACGAAAACACGAGAACGAAGGATTTCTAAAGGACATAAAATCTTATGCGAATATTATCCTACCTAACCATACATCCGTATAGCGTATAAGATTCCTCGTCCTAATGCATATGCAATAGACCCTTCCTCTTTATTTTTCTGGGTAGGTAAGGTATATCTATACCTTTCAAAGTCAGATGCAAGGAGTTATGATTTATCGTAGCCACAACTTATCTAGGGATGAAGTAACCACACCGAACATATGTTAAGGGCACATCTCCACGTCCAGTATCGGCTTACAATCGACTTCCGGTTGAATGAATTTATGCCTTGGCGTAGTCGCTGTTTGGCCAAAGGGCCTCTATAGCGATGATGACATGGAGACAGTACAACCTTGTGTTGGGGGACCAATTTCCAGCCTCCAGGATGAAATCATTTTTTCTGTTTTTCTACTTTTCTTTTACAATTCAATTGGCATTTGTACGATGCCCCGTGTTCCGTTGATGGTGGCGCATTACGCCGCCACCGACCGTTTTGATTCCTGGATTTCTGATTCCTAGTTGTTGTGGTGGTTGTTTCCTTTGTAGTTACTATCACTCCTGTTAGAAGGTACTCATCCTCCTTCCGGGAAACAGGTTTTTTTCGAATATTAGATTTCTGTTCTTGTATGTTTTGTGGCTTAAGGCGGATTTGAGTTTCTATGTAGCTTTACCTTTCTTTGATGTCTTTTTATAGGTAAGTAGGTATAGATAAGGTAGGGGGAGGTGTTCTTAGTTATTTTTTGTTAGTCTTATATTTTCAGTTCTTTTTTTGTTCGTTTCAACGAAAATGCAATAATGGAGAAAAATTGCTGGATTTTCACTGGGGACGTACAACTAGAGTACATTTTTTTATTTTTGATTAAGGAAGATGAAGCTTTATAATATCCGGAACTCGTCTTTTGTTTGAGTCCTCAAGGTAAGGTAGTGTTCTTATAAGGGAGTTATAAATAGACTTTGCTTTGACAAGATTCAATGAGGTGAGGGAGAATATTTTTAATAGAGTATTGTAGAGGTATCTGCGCTACCTACGGAAGTTTATAAAAAGCCTAGAGGCTTAAAGTGTGTTGAACATTTGAAAAACAAAAAGAAAATGTTACATTTAATTAGTGAAAGTAAGGCTTTTGGAACAAATGAGAGATTCTTAAGTTACAAAATCAGATCTTTGCGTAGGAAAGCTTAGTACACGCTTAATATATGCAATCATTAATGACTTCAATAATAAAATTGCATTCATTGATTTTAATTTAAATATTATTATGCAAAAAATTTTTTTATTCAACTCATTTTACAGCAATCATTTTAAAGCAATCAATTGAATGCAATCTTTGAGAATTCATTCGTTTGATTCAATAGATTTTTTAAATTCTTTTTTTTCTGGTCTTATTGAACTTTTATACTAGTTTTGTGACAAAATTTCACCAAAGAATTAAAAAAAGCAAAGAATTCCAAAGAATGCAAATTAATGCAAGGAATTAATGAATTTTCAAAAGATTGCATTCAATTGAATGCTTTGAAATGATTGAAGTCTTTTTGCTACAAGTGAATGGAAATTAAATAATTGGAAGTTTAAAATCTGCAAGACTGCATTATTTTTTAAGCATGTTTTATTTAACTACCAAAGAATTACCAGCACTAAAAATGTGCTGATCTTAATCGTCGCTCAATAGTACGTAACATAACACACATTAAAAATACGCTGCTGACAGAAAAAAAGTATCGATCTAGGAATCTACCTTTCTCGTGGAACCAGTTAGAAGTATTTATCAATGAATCGTTTGAGGCAACAGCATTTCATAGATAAGTAGGATCATTGTAGTGAATGTGTCTAAGATGGAGTCTTCATCTTTGTGACATGATTATAGGAAGTAAGGCACTGTCTCCTCCACAGCCATGCCTATCCATTAGGTAGTGTTCTGTAAGATCGCCTATAATGGAGCTAATGTGCATTTATCATAACCGAAATGATTTGCTTTGTTTATGGTATTATGCCCTAGCATAAATTTACAAATAGATAGGCTTATAATGTTAATAGATTTGTTGTCTATTAGAGGTAAAGTTATTTGCAAGTTCATCAGCTTTACAGTTTTCTGGAAAGTCTCTATAATTATGTTGCATTTTCCGCCATTTCCACAAGAAGTGACCGACATTTTCGGGCTGTTAGTGAGTTTATTGTAATTATTTTGATGGTAGCTTGACTATCTAAAAGAGCGCTTCCTTGTTGGTTAGAAGTTCTGTCTGGAACACTTTATAGTGATTGAGAAGACTAAATGAGAAGCATGGATTTAGTCAGTCGGAGTGCACGCCTCTGCGGACCCCGTGATCATTGTTTTATCCATCGCGAGTTCTAGAGGGATGTCACAACAGGAACGAGGTTGGTAAGTTTTAGCAAAAGTAAAAAGTCTGTAAAGACAATCAGGGGCATTTCGGCAGTCTATGCTGATGTTAAATGAAAAGACCACTTTTTCAAATTAAATAACTTTGAAGACTTATCTAATTCCGCTGCAACGGCGACGAAGAACAACAATTCTGTCTACCCGACCTCTACGAAGTGAAGATAGTTACATACATATATAGAATCTGAAGTGCAACAAATCTGCTGGAGCTGACGGTATCGCGGCTACATTATTCATAGAAGCAGGCGGCCGGTGACTTGGTGAGAATTGGTTACCGATGAGTACAGTCTCAGCTTAGTTTGCTCAATACTCAAGAAAGGAGACCCTCTGAATCGTGCATCTGTTTTCTCAATGTTGCTCATGAGAATCGTTCTGTCGTATTATGTAAACGTCTGAAGCCGTTCGTCAAAAATCTAATGGGTTAATATCAGTGTGGATTCAAACCAGGAAAATTCACCATTGATCAAATATTCACATAACGGTAGATCTTGGAAAAACCCAGAAACTTCAAATCCATACCCACCATATCTTTTTTTTATTTCATGGTCGACTTTACAGGGCAATGTCTAGTTTAATCATTCCTGTCAAGTCTAACAGTTTGTGCAGAACGACGATGGAGAATGCACACTGCTTTTGAAATCAAAAACGATATCAGATAAGAACACCATTGATAAAGAGTAGAGGACCAGAATGACAACCCTGGGGAACGTTTGATTTAGCAATTTAATGGGTTAGTCAAAGTACTTTTGATGAACTTTACTTGATTACACCTATTTTGAAAATAAGAAAAAATCCCTACGATGAACTTAGGAAGAAAACCTAACTGTCTAAAACCTAAATGTGATAATATCTTGTGAAATCTAGTCAAAAGCTTTAGAACAATCAGTGTAAATACAGTCGAGCTCTTGACCAAGTAAATTTGTAACTGTTGATCAATTTAGCATAAAACCATGTTCTTGAGCCGGAAGCCCAACAATCGATATTTTAAATTTTAAGGACACTGGAATTTAGGACCCTTTTGTGATAGTTTAGTGCTCTATTACCGACTGAGCACAAACACCTCAACTCAGGAAAAATTTCTTTAGCTCTTGCCAAGCTATCAATGTGGAAACACCACTGTTTTTGGGTGTAACGGTTTGACTTCAATTCAACAAGAATAAAAACTCTTAATTGAATAATCTGAATGTATCAGTATAACACACTATTCTCAGAAAAATAATGGCGAGAGGTTAAAAAGAGATTTTAGTCTTCAGCATTTAGTGGACCTCCGATTTCTGAAGCTAAGTGTTAGTTTCATAAATATAGAACTTTGAAAACTAATCTTCAAAAATTAATTTTAAAATTCAAGACTTACATAAATTCGTCACTTTGCTTTAAAAGCTTCCTTTTATTCATAATTAAAATCGCAATGATATTATTTCCACCTAATTTTTAGGTAGGGAAATGTATATATACCAATATTTCATTTTGGTAATGACTGACGGAAAAAGATAGCATAACAGGGTTTAGCCCTTCTTTTTTGGCGAAGGACAGATTCCATCTTCTTTATGTTGGAATCGAAATCGGATTATTCGACCTGTTGGATGTTTCTCTGGGTTAAATTTAGTATCTCGTACAACGTTTTATGTTTATCGGACCAACATGAGAAACCTCAGCTAATTGTTATGAAATCGTCAAATGGCAAATAGTTCCTCTCAGCGGAAATATCGAAAAGGTTAATGACACAATTCAACAATTCATTATAACTCAATTCTACACTATTATGGTTTTAGGACCCTCGAAGTTTTTTGCTATTGAAAAATTAATTTTTAATTTTATTTTGTCTATATTGCGCTATTCAACAGCCCCTCCTCCGACAACAAAATAGAAAAACCACTTAAGGGCCATAAAGTAGACTATCTCTATGTTTCATACTCAGTATGGCAGAGCTTTTTATCGAACCATTAAAATTGCATGAATCCTCAAAAACAGAACAAAAACAACAACAAAAATACAAAATATGAAGAACACATCCTGCGTGCTTTATACATATATTTTTCTTGTTATTGTTGTTGTTGTTGTTTTCATTGTATTCCAACCGAGTGAGCTTGATAATAATAAATTCGCCTTTTTCACGGTTCGCATGTAAAAGCATATCAAGGACCAAACAGGCAACAAACAAAAAATCCCACCAAAATAGTTACATTCAAAATATATTTCCACCACCAAGTAAAATTATTTCTTCCTCCATCCCTCACTCCCAAAGCTTACCCCAACTCTTTGTTTAAAAAAAATAAAAGGAGTTTCAAGGCGGAAACGGATTATGACTAAAGCATACGGAGTAGAGAAGGTGGATATGTTTACGAAGAGAAAAAAATTATTATAACCAACAAAGGATATGCATACAAGCGGAGTACATTTATGCAAAAGGATAATACGCAAGTTATTATGAAATAATCACCCGTCAAGATATGGTAATAACCACACCGGTCCCCTCCCTCATAAGCTCAAACGAAAAAAAAAAGGATATTAAGGGTGACTTGCACGCAGCAGGAAAGGGAAGAAAATATCTTACATTATGCCAGTTGGCGTGACAGTTAAATTGTAAACTATACCTACATACCTTTGATGTGAGTGTAGGTACGTGTGTGTATTGTGTGTGTGTGTTATGTTTTAAGTGAATTAGCGAGCCTCCAGCTTTAAGCGTGATAAGGTGCAATTTTTACCTCTTAACCTCGGGAAGAGCTTAAGGATATGAGGAATGACTTCGTTTTCTGTGTGTAGTAATTTATTATTTGCGAAAATATCACTTTAAATGACATAACACAAAGCCATACACATTTACACACGCCGGAACACACACTCACACATGCACCCATTTAAGTCCATACATAAACATAGAATCCTCTAAAAGGACACGGAAAATTGCTAGTGGCAAAGGATTAATGTCGGGTGTTCCGTAGTTTTTTTTTTATTTTTCGTCTGGAAAAATAAGACCGGATAAGACGGACTTTTAGATGAGGGATTTGTTATTTTTTCTTTGCACCTTTGTTAACGGTTGGACTTTTCGTGATAGTTTGTTTTTTGTTTGTATTGTTGATCATGACGGTTAGAGGAAGGGTTGATGGTACCTACTTCTTAGGAACTTAACGTATGAAAAGGTTTTATACACCTTGTTTTAGTTTTTAATGTTCGTGCATGGTTATCTAGATGACTTTTAAAAATGAGAAAGAAATAAAAGGAATGGAATAGAGCTCCACAATTTGAATTACTCTATTAAATTAAGTAGGTTTATAAAATAGGATTGGGAAAAGAAAACAGGAAATTTATTAAATCATGAATTCATTTTATGTTTAGGGACAAGAGCGCTAAGATTTCAGTATTCTGACCTCGAAACCTTCTACTTTTCATTTTTATTATCCTTGTACAAGAGCGATTTTACACAAATTAATAAACTTAAATCATTTAAGAACTTCAAATGGCACTAACTCGGTTAATACGAGTCCGAGACACCCTAAAGTCGGAAAAGATTAGGGTTGCCTAATAGGTTGCCGATTGATGATGATACCGTCACATTTAGATGAATCTAGATCCATTGTGATATCCTGAATTATTGAACTTCAATAAAGGGAAAAAGGAATAATTTAAACCTTTGATAGCGTTTTCTTGTCTTTAAAGTCTTTGATAAAGCCTAAAAGGCTGTTTCCTTGTCCTGGAATGTCTTGGACCAAGTTTATGGATGAAACGTCTACCTAAAAGTTTATTTCTAGTGTAACAAAGTGATACGCAGTATCATAAAAAATTTCTTTGAGTTCTTTAAGAATATCGAAGAAGTGATTGTGGTAAGGTCCCAAAATGCTTCAGAAAAACATCATATTCCTAATACTGAAGAAAGGACTCAAAAAACTATAGAGATATATCTTTTCTTAAGGCAGTTACGAAGATCTTTAAAATAATAATAAAATAAAAATAATCTACTCAATGAAAAATAAGTCGGATTGCGTAGGTGTTGTTCCACAGTTGACAATATCTTTTTCCTGACAAGTATTGATCGATCCCATATAGAAAATGAATAATAAACTATATGCCCTCTGTTTATACTTCAAAGCAGCTTTTGACAGCATTGATAGAAAAGCCTTAATTTACAAATTCTCGAATCTCGGCATGTCTGCGAAGATGAAATATTGCAAAAGCCTTGTCACAAATATCACTAAGCTGTATGGGATGGTTTAATTTTATTAGAATGGTTTCAAACAGAAACAGGAGTAAAACAAGGCTGCCTCTTTAGCCCAGTCCTTTTCTCTGTCTTCTTGGATGTCCCAGAATACCTATGAAGAAGAATATCTTACCCCGAAACTAAAATCAAAGTTCTTATCTAATCATGTCTGACGATACGAATATTATTTATTTAATTCGTTAAACAAACTAACGTTAGAACTTACGACTAATATTACATTTATTCTTACATTTATAGATTTACAATGCTTTGCAAAAAAAAAAAAATAAACTAAAATATTGAAAAAAATGTACTTTAAATGTTTTAGTTTTAAATTCATCGCTTACAGAATATTCCAAAATACTTGTTGTAAACTGAAATCAATTGGTTGAGGGGACTGTTTTTACCATAGTTCAATATGCTTAATGTAGGACGTAAAGGAACTTGTCATTTAATACTTGAACGGCTGTAAATAAAGTTTAATTGTTCCAAAACTGAAGGGTGAAATGACTGACCCATTGATTAATTTTATAATAAAGCACAGCTGAATCTACACTCTGTGTTTAGAAAGCGATGAGAGCATACAGTGAACTGGGCAGTGGCTAACACATGAACCCCTTAAAAAATTTCAAGCCTCCAGGACGAAAACCAAGATAAACAGAGAATATTGACGTACAAGCATTTCCAACAAGACCGTGGGTACTACAATTTTCTTCCATGATGATCTAAGTTTTCATATGATATCGACAATTAGTAACACCAGAGTTGAACTTTTGGCTTTAAATTACAAATCATATAAGAAACAAACTCAGAATCAACATGCGCCCTATAAACCCTTTGGCAAACCTCGCAACATTTCAATGCAATATGCTTAGTAAAACTAAAAGAATACAAGTCTGGGGAAACCCTGTGCTTCAAAGGGACTTATCCAAATAATAAACTGAGAAAAAAACAAACTTTTCTACCATTATATCAAAAGTGGACTCAAACACAAACAACAAATTATAAAGGAAGACTTTGAATACCAAACGTAACGTAATCTACTAACAGGTGAAAAAGCTCTTTTTCGACTGACGGCATTAAACCATTGCACCATTGTGATATATCTTTGTAGTTTAATAAGAAAAAATGAACAATAAAATTTACATTCTACTCCTTGAAAATATGAAATATTGAGAAAAAATATATCAAAAGAAATGGTTTCTGCATTAAACGAACTAATCGGATACACAAACCATTTCCTCCAATAGGTTAGATTTTTTTAGAAGTTGGAACGAGTTCATTCTTACGTTATAGGGGTCTTAAGATGAGGATCTTATTTAGGGATTTGAAATGTGGTAGGTACATATGCACTATTAAGAGCGGGTGCTACTAGAGCGGCAATTTTGTTTTGGTTTTCAGAGCACGCATTGTTTCGCATACTAACGATTAATTTTTGACTAATGTTATAGAAGGCAAGCCCAGCAAAATCCTCATTTAAACCCTCCAAGTGGATGCCAGGCGGGCAATGATCACCACAGTAGTCCTGTGCGTTTTTGGCAGGATGGTGATTAGCTAAGGTTGAGTTGGATCGCTGAATTGTTGTAACTCCTCAATAGTGCAACGTTCGGAAACCCAATTTAATCATAGTTTAGAGGTTCCTAATTTCAGTGGTGGTGTGAGCGTACTAGTACGAAAACCGTGCCGAAGAACGAAAGGCTGGGGGATAAACCAGCCGTTAACGAGCTCTTTCGGATGCTGTGGCATGGCCCGTCATATTTCTGCCTTACCACGGCAAGCGGCTCTGCCGGAGCTGACCGTCTTTCAGCATTACTCGTGGGAATAAAATGAAAAAATTTAAAAATAAACAAAGAAACAAAACTATGTTAAAACAAAAAAATCGCACCAAGGCTGCCAATGCGGTCACATTACCTGAAAAGGCTGTCGAGCCAAATCAGGTGTGTGAACGTGTTGTCAACCCTGTGGTTGCTACTAGTGGCGAGAGTCCTTCTCCCTCTACTAGCCGTAACATTTACTTGAAGTAATTACCCGTCAGTGGAACAGCTGTGACGCTCAGCAGTCGCAAGGGCGGCAATTCCACACCCCACCTCTTCCTCGCTCCTGCTAGGACGTCGCAAGCGACCCCAAGAAGGGACACCCCATCCGGAGAGACAAAATCTGCGACATGTGGAATTGACTCGAAGGGTGAGGGCACACCCGGATTGGTATCGGTAGCGATTAAATCTGGAGGTGGACCCACATCTGTGAAACACGGACATAGCTCTAAGCCGGCTAAAAAGAACCCCAAGAAGTCACAGGCCAATCGAGACCAACGCAATGCCGAAAGGATTCTAGCCACAGTCGGTGTCATACCGGCGGCGGAAAGAACCCCAGAGCAAACGCGTAAACTCGAGTGGGCTAGTGGCTTTCTTAGCAAAAAAGCTAAACCGACCTGCGGCGACTCAACGTCAAAGCGAGATAGGTCTTTCGAGGGTGACAAGCCCGAACCAAAAAGGCAGAAGGTGCTTTTCAACAGCACAACAGCCGTCAACAAAGATCTTTCCTTCAGCGACGTGCTCAAAGGTAAGAGCATTGCCGCGGTCATTGACAGGAGTCATGTGGATGGTAACATCTCTCATGATCATTGGGCAGAGGTCAAGGCTCACCTCGGTTTCAGATTTTTATCTGTCATCGAGGAAAACCTGGGGCCTCTCCCAGACACAGCCGATGCAGGATGGTACCAAAATCGTATCAAACTCATCGCCTGTGGAGATCAGAGATCTTTCGATCTATACAGGGCTGCTGTCAATGGCTTGCCAGAAGTCTGGCCGGGTGCCAAGCTCGAGGTTGTTGCAAGGGAGAATATTCCTTGCCGGCCAAGAGCACGTATAATGGTCCCGGCTCTTCACAACTGTCCAGACATGATCATGAAACTGATCAAAACAAGTAATCCGGACCTGCCTACTCACGACTGGAAAGTACCAAAGGTTGAGAAGGAGACAGTGGGTCTCTACTCACTATAGATCGGCTCTCGTGCTGATCAATAGGGAATCACTGGCTCCACTGGCCGCGACCAAAGGCGTGATTAGGTATGGTTTTGATGAAATCATGATCCGCATATACAAAAAAGATGAAGATACGCTAAACACGCACCCCACTGAAGCCTCTTCAGTGGAGGGAAGCGCTTCATTGGCAACGAAAATGGAAGTCGATGCAACACCAAAAGTGGAACCATCGACATCCACAACCCCAAATGAGCCATCCGACGTGGAGGCTAAAACTACAGTCGACAGTAACTCCGACATGGAGACTGAAGACGCCATCTTAGGCATCAGTGAGGAAGACCTGCTTAGTTCCTCCTCAGACGAGGAAAACGCCGACAAAACAGTGGTGGAGGTTGATTTGACTAATAGTAGCAATGCTGCGATTAGTACAGATTAATCTCCATCACGCCATCATGGCCACGAACAACCTGATACTCCGACTGCATATGAACAAGGAAGACATCGTCTTAATACAGGAGCCGTGGGTCTCAAACTCCATCATCAGAGGTCTCAGGAGTCCTGGCTATAAAATATTGTATGCATCGGCGAAAGGTGAACCAAGGTCATACATGTTAGTAAATGACTTAAACATATTTTTACTCCCCAATTACAGCGACAAGGACACCACCACCGCTGTCCTAACAACGGATAAAGCCACCTACTGGCTCATATCCTCCTACCTTGGCCACGACAGCCCAATTCCAGGAAACACCTTGAGGAAGGCAATTGCGGACGCGTAATCGAAAAAAGTTGGTCTCCTAATTGGTTCAGACGCTAACGCCCATCACACGGTATGGGGTAGCTCTGATATAAATGAGAGAGGTGAGTACTTATTTAATTATTTACTAAGCACTAACCTACTCATAAGTAATATTGGTAATGAACCCACTTTTGTAACCAAGAATAGGAAAGAGGTACTTGATATCACACTTACATCTGACTCGATCCACAATATGATTTTAAACTGGCATGTCTCAAAAGAGAATTCCTTCTCTGACCACAAATACATTCAGTTTGAGCTCAAAGATGTAGCAAATACATCTACGGGATTTCGAAATCACCGGAATACAAACTGGGAGCGTTATAGGGAGGTACTAGCACAACTGCTTAATCACAACCTTCTTAAAAGCTCCTCCAGAAAAGATGAACTAGACCTTTCTGTAAATCATCTCACCGAAGCCTTAAATGAATCAATGAGATCTTCATGCCCTGTAACCATTTTAAAGGGTAAAAAGAAACCTCATTGGTGGCATAAAGAACTAGAACCATTCAGAAAGAGCTGTCGCAAGCTCTTCAACAGATCTAAGTACACTAGATCTCCTTCTGACTGGGACTTATACAAACAAGCTCTTAAGCAATATAAAAAAGAATTAAGAAAGAGTAAGAGGTCTTCTTGGAGAAATTTTTGTGGTAAAATAGAAAATACTTCAGAAGCCTCAAGACTCAAGAAAATTCTCTCAAAAAGTCCAACAATACCTTGTGCTTTAAAGACAGAAGCAGGCACATGGACTATCACAGTTAAAGAATCTCTTAATCTGTTATTAGACACCCACTTTCCAGGTAGCTCTAACATAATCAATGACTTAACATCAGAGTCTTTAGCTTATACAAGCGATTTAGTTGATCTAATAACGCGGGAAAAACTGCAATGGGCCATAGACAGCTTTGATCCATATAAATCTCCAGGACCAGATGGAATCATTCCGGCCGAACTACAAAAATGCTCAGACATGATTATTCCACCATTGGAAATCATTCTGACAAGCTGTGTAAGGTTGAGATATATTCCCAAAGCCTGGAGAATGGCAAAAGTAGTCTTCATTCCCAAAGCAGGGAAACCCTCACACGTTAATCCTAAAGATCTACGACCAATCAGCCTATCATCCTTCCTTCTTAAAACCTTGGAAAGATTGATTGAAATTTATATCAGACATAATTTAAAACCATGTCTCATTTTCACAGCTCAACATGCTTACTCTAAGGGAAAATCAGTAGAATCAGCACTTCACTCACTGGTACGTACTATTGAACATTCCCTCGAATACAAAGAATATAACCTGGTAGCGTTCCTAGATATTGAAGGAGCTTTCAACAACGTCAGTTACCAGGCGATCACAACAGCAATGGATAAGCTGAAATTAGAGAAGTCACTCATAGATCTTATAAGTCTCATGCTCAAAAACAGGACAATAATTTCTAACATGAGAAGTTTTACTACCACTAGATCGGTGAATCGAGGCACTTCCCAAGGTGGAGTCCTTTCGCCTCTTTTATGGAACATGGTAGTAACGAATCTACTTACAGCATTGGAAGCAGAGGGTTTCAAGGTGATTGCCTATGCTGACGACGTTGCGATATCCGTATCTGGGAAGCACCCCCAAGTTCTCTCGGAACTCCTACAAAATGCCCTAAACAGGCTAACTAAATGGGCTAAGCAATGTAGATTGGACTTCAACCCACACAAAACAGAATTAATACTCTTTTCGAGAAGATATAAAATTCCTCAGATTAGCCCACCCAAGATTAGAGGAATACCATTAAGCTTTTCCGATCGAGCTAAATATTTGGGCCTCATTTTAGACAAAAAACTAAATTGGAAGGCAAATATTGATGAAAGAGTCAAAAAGGCTACTGTAGCGCTTTTTACTTGTAAAAAGGGCATAGGATCAAAATGGGGCTTCTCCCCAAAAATAACCCACTGGCTATACACTTCGGTAATCAGGCCGATACTCATTTATGGAGCCGTCGTATGGTGGACCGCACTGGACAAGATGGTAAATCTAAATAAGCTCATTAAAGTCCAGCGGTCAGCAGGTATGTGCATCACAGGAGCACTTCGCACAACACCAACCGCAGCACTGGAAGTGCTTTTAAACCTAACACCACTTGACATCTTCTCTAAAAAGGTGGCTGCCAACTCATGTGTAAGGCTTAGAGCCACCTCTCAATGGACCAGTAACTATACTGGACAAACAACTATTCTAGACAATTTCAGATCTATCCCAGATCGCTTAGACTATACCACCCCAAAAATGGTATTTGGTAAAAGATTCCATGTGTCCATCCCTTCAAGATCCTCCTGGGAAGAAGAGGGACCCCTGGAAGACGATGCGGTACTCTTCTATACTGACGGTTCAAAGACCGATCACGGAGTTGGAAGTGGTTTCTTTTCAGAACAACTGAACCTCAGTCTATCCTATAGACTTCCCAATCAATGTAGTGTATTCCAGGCAGAAGTATTGGCAATTAAAGAAGCACTATCCTGGCTCAAAGAAAACGTTATATCTTGTAAGGATATACGAATCTTCTCAGACAGCCAAACCGCGCTTAAATCTCTCGCGTCTGTCTCCACAAACTCTCGAACAGTCCACGATTGTCAATCATCTCTGAATGATGACGGAACAGTTTAACATTCACCTTATGTTAGACACTTCTGCCTTATGTTAGACAAAAACGTAACATAGGAACACCACTTGCTACATGCAAATATCTTCTCAAGCAATATGCTCTAGAAACAACAAATGATAGATGGTCACAAAGTACCACCTGCCTAGCAACCAAGCAAATATGGCCAAGTATTTACTTAAAACGGTCAAAAAGCTTGTTATCACTGAGCAAAGCTTATAACAAATTATAAGCTCTACAATTGGAGTAATAACGGGACACTGCTTCATAGGAAGACATGCTCTGAGGCTAGGGGTCTAGACAAAAGACTTCCGTAGAAGCTGCATGGACGAGGAGGAAGAGGAAACAGTCCAACACCTTCTGTGTACATGTCCAGCACTATCCATTAGAAGGAATAACTTTCTCGGTAATCCCTTCTTCGATAACGCCAGTGAACTGGCAACGATTGACACAAAACGTCTCTCTAACTTTATTAAAAGTACAAAATGGTTTGTTTAAGTTCATTACTCTCCCATGAGTAACCTCATTAGTGGTATCACAATGGACCTTTGAGGTCTACGTGTGTCAATGACATCTGGACAGCCACTCCAACCTAACCTAACCTATAGAAGGCAAACAAAATAGGACAGACTATAGTTAACTTAAGACCTATTACTCATTTTAAGAACATAACTTGTAAAAAAACTGGTTGCAGGATTTTCCGGACGAGTATACGCTAGTTAAGATTATTGTTAAAACTATCATAAATGTATAGAGAAAATATGCTTATCTCCTACAAAATGACACCTAATATTTAGAATTCTACATGTTAACAGAAATATGGAAGTTTGTTTATAAAAAAGCCAAGTTTTCCTTCAAATTGAATAACATAACTTGACCTGATAAGCTTTTCTTTTATAAGGCATTTGTAAAATATGGCGCCCAACGTAAGTCACTTTCCGAGATTCAATGACAATAACAACCAGTCTATAAGTTCACTTGAGAACCAAATATAAAGTAAAAGGTTTCTCATGCACTATATGCATACAAATTTAACCTCTTTCAAATCAAGATCCAAATCAATTGCAACTGCAAACAAAACAAAACTAAAAGAGAAACTTCTGTCATTTCAATTTGCTGATTTTTAACATTTTTATATTGCAAACATTCCATTTGAAATTCACAACAAATTGATTTCGATTTTACCAAAAACACAAAACAAAATATACTCAACAAAAATAGAAACGGAATGTTTCTTGCAATCATCCATTAGCGAGCTATGTACACGAATAACTCCATCAACTGAAAAGTTCTTACGAAAAAAAGTATACGAAAATAAAATCAAAGGTATAAACTTCGTAAAAAGGTACAACAATGCCAAAGCAACTCTCAATAAAACTCACTTACATTTAGATACTATTGTGCACACTATACACGAATAGCTCAAAGGGACAAAAATAGACGTACATACATTTATATAGCTCCTTTAGGACTTTAAGTTGAGAAGAAAAAAAACTTTAACATTGATATGGCTTGGCTTCCTTCCCAAAAAACAACTTCCATCTATTCAAGAAACCAAAGTGCATGCGTTATGTGTCATCACGTATTCTCATTGTCGTTGTCTGGAGCGGCGCGCACGCAAGCCTCTAGCATAGCAAAATATGTGCTGACTAGCTGAATCAGAATCAGCAGACATGATGGCGCCGCGGAAGGTAGTTATACAGTTTACATATGGCATACACCTGGATTTTGTCCTTCTTTTGCGTCTCGCCATGATGGGTTATACCTATGAGTTTACTTTTTTGTAAATATCTTCAAACTTTGATTCTATTCGAGAGGAAGTAATTCAAACGGAGGGAAACAGGGTTGCCTTAGTGGCAAATTGACAACTTTTCGTTACCCTGGACACCAGGGCAAATCTTTTCAAAAGTAATTGATTTTGAACACCTTTCAGAATTGAAGTCAACATTGGGACACCTTTGGATTGGAAGTTAAAAATTAACATTTCATGAAATTGCTTATAATTTGGTGAATAAATAAAATTTGTTGATATTATATCTATAATGTTCCTATTTGAAGAAATATTTTGTTGTTGTTTTTATATCCCTACTAAATATTTGAATTTGATGTTGAGTTCTGTTTGATTTTTTTTTCTTGACTTTTTTCTTAAAATATTCAGATGTAACCCTGGAGGCAAATATAATCCCACCACAAAAATCATGAACCATGGAGTATATGTGTGGTACTGGTGCTGGTGCCTGTGTCAGTGCATCGTCATTGCCAAGAAACGTCGACAAATAACCTTCTATGCGGTGTACGAGTAAAACTATCAAACCATTTGATTTTTTTTGATAATGTTCAATTGAATTGCAGACAGTGTCGTCTGTAACGTCTCGTGTCGTCACCGTGCAAGTTCTAGTCATCATTTAATGTTGATGCGCTTTTATCCTTAAAAATATATAGAAGAAAATTGATAACACCAAACGTGCTTGTCAAAACCTTTTCTTAACTGCTTTTTACTCATACTTCGCCATTTGTCTGTTTGTATTGAATGATCACATTTAAACCGAGAGCTTTTACCTGAAATCTTGGTAAGTAAAATAAGACATGGGGCTTCCAATGAGGACAGGAAATGTGAAGATCAAATTATTCATAACCGCATGCCAATGGTAACCTGGTGACCAATTTTGCTTGCTATCGGTCATAGCAGATTACTAAGAACTCTTGGCCCAATTGAATCTCAGTTCGGTTTAGGTCGAAGTTCTTACGAAGAATTCTGTAAAGGATAAAATTCTTGTGCAACGCCGTGAGAGATTATGTGCCTCAAGTTATTTACTTATAAGATGTTCTCTTGAATTTGATATTATTTGTCTTTGTAGATCTAATAAATGAAAATGTACAAATCGTAATGGTTAGTGCATAGGACTGTCGTGCCAAATGTCTTGGGTTTAATCCCTTTCTGTGTCACCTAGAGTTTTATTTTTCGCGGATTCTGTATTTTGGAATTGGCAAATCCTCCTAGAATAATTATTCTTGTCATGAAAAGTACTTTCTTAAATAAGTTATTCGGTTTCCTGACATGGGTCCCATAAAAGAATGGTGGAGAGTTGTAAGTTACTGGGTCCTGGTTCTCTACGAACTGTTGAACCACCTTATTTGTTAATGTAAATCTTGTAAACATAATTACTGTTGTTAAAAAAGGTCCAATTAAGGCCTTCGATTTCTTAAATTGGAGGACTGTTTTGTTTGTAATATTGATAAGAAAGTTATAAATTAAACTTTTGTATTGCTCAAGAACGATGTACAAACCCGGGATATCGAGGTTTACTGTGTGGAAAAACAAAATCACCGTTTCGAAACCAGCACAGAAGAAATTCCATTTCAAAACCTCGAAATTAAATGGAAAATACAATTTTCACAATTCCAACCGATATATCGCGGATCCTCAAGGAGTAGTGCAACAAATTTCGGATGCTATCAAATTAAGATAAAAAAGTTTTATAAGGGATTCAGGCTTTTCGATGTTGTGCTAGACAAAACGTCATGGTAGTCAGTACTCGTTTTAAAGTTCTTCAGATGAGTCGACTATATTGCGCACTTCCAGTATCATGGATATCCGAACATTTCTGAGATTTATATTACTAAATCGTTGTACTTAAATTAACACTTCGGGTTTCTAGACCTTATTTTTATAATAAGCCCACATTTAAGGGGATATTACTACCCTTATTATGCAGAGACACAGTGTGAGCACTAGGAAGAGGAGAGAGGGTTTAGAAGGAAATTTCGGTGCACATTGGTTTTGAATTCCTGAATATTGCAATGAGTAGGAAAGACAGAGTGTGGTAAGGTATTCCACATTCGCATAGTACGGCTAAAGAACGAATCTCTGCATTTGACAATACAGCTGAAGTTGGACTCGAGTGTATACTGATGAGCATTCCCAGAAGCGCGAGTATTACGGTTGAACTGTTTAAGGGGAGGAATGCAGTTGGCTATTTCACTAGGGCATAAACCGTTAAAATAAAGGTAAAAAAGGGTGAGACAAGAAAACTTACGACGATGTTCAAGCGAAGCAAATGAACTTATGATGATATTATCACCTATCAATTTAATTACTTTACGTTCAATACTATCCAAGAGGCTTAGATAAGTTGCATGATCACCACCCCAGAGATGGGAGTTATACTCAAGATCAGAAAATGTGAAAGATTTCTGTCATCGCCTAAGGAAACCTAAACACCTTGCTACATTTTTGACATCGCGTATGTGATCGTTCCACAAGCGGTGGTTGGTGATACACATACCGAGAATATAGAGATGTTCAATCTCCTCGATGTAAGTGTCATCCATGGATAATGGCAAAGGATGTATATCTCACTTTTTCGATACAAGACAGCATTGGGTTTACGCGGTTTTTTATCATATTTTGTCGTAACAGTTCCATATCCGAAGAAGACTGATGTGAGCCTAAAAACGAAAATGAAAAGCTAAGAGAGCTATCGTCAGCGAAACAATGTATTGGATTAGATGTGGCAGACAGGAGGTCATTAATACAAATGAGAAAGAGTGTTGGAGATAGAACAGAGCCCTGGAGCACACTAGCTTATTGGCTTCAGACTTGAATCCATCCAATACTACTTTTATCGAACGATCCGATCTAAGACAAAACAGGGATATGTTGGAATAAGGTCAAACTACTTCGCAAGAGATCACTTAATCTTTCTCCCACCGAGTCACAATGTAGCGAGAATCATGGGCAACATTATTGCCAAGATGCCATCTGAAGTGCTAGTTTTCAAACAGGCATCAATAAGGAACTCCTGGATTGATGAGGAAAGTTGGCAAGCGATTTCAGCTAAACAACAGGTATGCATAGAAGGACGAGAGCTGTTCACGAGCTTTACGATGAAAAGAAGAGATTTAAAACATTGACCTTTCTGAAGATGTTGAGAAGTTAAGAAGCAGAAATTAAGTTCGAAAGTTCTATGAGCAGATGAAACGAAATTCACAAGTACATAGAGCAGCATTCAATGCTGAGGATATGGAAGGACAATTTCTGCAGTTAGGCAGGAAGATCCATTTAATATTGACGACGAAGTAAAGATTGCCATCTAAGCTGAAGTTTAAAGAAGCTACTGGAACATAAATGGTAAGGTTTTCAAAGCACGTCTTCCTCTATGAACAGTATATTTATTTCAAGGTTCAAGATGTGAACTCTTAGAACTCAATGGAACACTTTACAATTAAAGCTTAAACCAATTCTGCAACTTAAACAACTTTAAATCGAAAGAAAGATTTTGAGCCGTTCACGCCATTTTATCGTAAGCGACATTTCCAATAAAAAAGGCAAATTAATTACTAAAATTAGCTAGTAAAACATGGATCCTTGAAGGTTATTGTCATGTCTTAAGCTAAGCGTAATTCATAAATTTCAATACTAACTATGGGTACAAGCTGTTTCAAGGACCAGCAGTATGTTTTTGATTTGTAGTTTACGATAAAATTTGTTTTTGCAGAACAAAACAAAATGAGTCGCCTTAGGTTTGAAAAATATTGGGAAATATTGAACACTTATTTTCAAATGACCGGTGTTTTATTTCGAAAATGATTCTGGAAATAAAGTGGATTTGGGCGAATTTGCTTTATGCACTATGGCGGAATTTTTGGTCATTAAATAAAATCATATTATTTTTTGTCTTTCCTATGTGAATTCTTCTCCTTAGATCCGAGATTGAACCGTTTGTGAAAAAATGGACTCATGATATACCCACAATCCGACAACGTTTAGAACCCCTTCAACAGTTTTCAACATGGCCGTGAAAAACTAGTGTGATATTATGAGCTACGGTAAAGACCGATGCAACCACTAGAATGACGATATTTTGTTTCATTATTAATATGGAAATGTTTGCTCTTACTAATAGTCCTTAACATTCGAAAAAGTCTTTATTCAAACTAAAATTCGACAAGAAGTCGTAAGAAATGGCACAAAATTACTTAAATATTATTGAAAAATACATCTTTTATATTACAATTGGATCTAACATTGCAACGATCCAAGAATGAGTAGTCCCCAAGGAATCACTTTCAACACCATCAACTTTGTCTTCCAACACCAAATGTTTACCTTAAGAAATCAATTAGCACCACACAACCTTCCCACAATATTCCAATGTCAATAAGTCCCAAGGGTGTTCTTGATTTAAGAATGTACGTCATCAACATTAACCTCATTACCTACTTCCCTATCCGGTTGCAAGAAATGAGATAAAACAAAATAATAAAATCAAAATAATTGACAAATTAGTCTCGATTTTGACACCAGTCACGAGTGTTAGTAGGGTACCCAAATTGACAGTCTAGTAGTTGAATTCCTCCGAGATTAATAAAAAGCCAATTAATTTTATACACATTCAAAATACAAAACTGAACCTTGCTGAAAAAGAAGAAAACAAAATAACTCTCAGTCGAATTCGTGTTAAACACCTTTGTGTCAAATATTCTCCTCGCCAGTCATGGTTTATCCTTCAGAATTGCGGTTGTTGAGTGCTCTAAACGGTGAACTTTCCAATAGAAGGAAGCCCAACGAGGACAACGAGGATGTGAGACTATTGATAAGGACATTTTATACCCGAAATAGTATTCATGCTATTAATAACTTCCTCCGGGAATCCACTGGGATCTATGAAAGGTAAAGGTTATCACCCAAGGACTTTTGAGACAACTTTAACATAATTTTGGAATCTTTAATACACACAGATTAATCTGGATCATCGTATTGACAGTCACCGTAATAGGTTGGATTTACGTAAGTTCGATTATATCACAACGATATACGGAGGGAACCTTTCAAACAGTCGTTGCCAGTACAACATACCCAGTCTATAAAATAGCCTTTCCAACAATCACAATTTGCAATAATAACCGTTTGAATTGGAGCCGCCTTCAAGCTGCTAAAGAGCACTTCCTTCCTGGCGAAACGAACGAGAAAAAATTAGATCTTTTCACTCGATTTGTTGCCATCTTCGATGGAATGGCTTTCGGGAAGTTCGACAGCATCGGAAGTGTCTCTGACGACTTCCTTCAATCGTTGAATGGAATAAATTTCACTCAAGTTGTGACATTCATGGCGTGGACTTGTGAGGAATTTTTGGACAATTGCAGATGGCGTTATGATGAAATTAAATGTTGTGAAGAATTTGAACTGCAGAGGAGTGAAATTGGTGCGTGTTATGTTTTCAATGGTTTAGAAAGTGAACATTCGAAAATGAGACAGATTGCTGATAAATATTATCCATACCATAATTCGAACTATGAACCGAAGAGTGGATTGCAAGTGAGGCTAATGATAAGACCGGAAGATCATTTGCCGTCCAGTGACTTAGAAAAGGGAATACTTGTACGTTTCTGTTTAGAAAAAAAATAGTGCTCCTCTGGTTGACTAAACTGTCAGAATTTTCGGTCTCTTTGTTTTTTAAGGTTACAATTCATGAACCACCAGTTTGGTCTACCAATCCTTTTTTTATACCGTGGAATACACAGACATCGATTGAAGTAGATCCTGTGATTTATTTCACTGATGAAGAAACTAGAGTTGTGCCGTCGGGATTGAGGAAGTGTGTTTTCCAAGTGAGTATTGAAACTAAGTCTTAAAATATCTGCTTACCTCTTAAAGGTCCCTTTGACAGTATCAAACATGGGTTTCACGCAATAACACTTCATTAGTTACACTTCATACTCGAAGTACGAACAAAGCAAAGTTTAAAACGCTAGTCAAAAGTAGTGAAGAATGAATTGAGAAGTCCAAAGTGTCGAGTGCGAAATTAATAGTTTCAAGTGAGAAGTGAAAAGATTAAAGTGAAGAGTATGAATTTTGATGAGCTAATTATAAAGTTTAATATGGGAAGTGTACAATGTTAAATGAGAAGTGTACAGAAGGTGCAGCTCTTCAAAATAAAACCCACATAAGACCACAACTGGTAAGGATTTGAAAACTATTGTTTTCTTTGAAGTTATAAAAAATTTTGACCCTGACAGCCATTCAATGCCCGAAATCTTGACATAAATCGACATCATACCTCCACGAAAAGAAATGAGTCCCATCTCGGTTATAGAACGTTGGAAAATATTGAAAACTTATTTTCACAAAGAGATTTTTGTAGCCTAAACATTTGCGTTTTTTTAAAAGAAGTTTGGGTTGAAATCAAAAACCATTCGGGACTGCTCAACGCTTATTTAAAAGTGGCTGCTGTAACAGCGATTATGAGACACAATGCACGAAGATCAACTCAACATTATTCAACTCTGTATGTACTGTATCCTGTAGTTAAAGGCGTACAACAATTCTCTTCATTATTGCTTAATAAATCAAGCTTCAGAGGCCTGTTATAGCTATCATTGGTTTCCATCGTTGAAACCAATTATAGGATTATTTTGACAGGGTGGTTGTAGCTATCATTGAACATTTCTGCTATCGAGCAAACATAACTTTATTGCTATCAAGTTTTCAATAACTTCATTTAAGAATTTGAAATAAGAGTTGATAATTGAAAGTAAACTTGACAGCTGGGAATACGAAGAAAATGAATCCCTTTCAGTAGAACGATTATATTCCGAAATGTGAAATTATAAATCAGACACTCATTAAAAAATTAAACTGAAAATTGATCCTCTTAAACGCTTTTAAATCTCGAATCTAAATTTTTAATGATAGCAATAATTAAACAATTAGAGTAACTTGACTTGAATACGGATTTGGGACTTTTTTGGTTTCAAGTAAACTAAGAAATGAGATGTCTGAAGTTGTCAAACACTATTCGTTCTCTTTTTCATTTTGAAGATAAATTAAATTAATTAAATAATTGTTAGAAGCAATAAAATGGAATGTATTGAACTTTGCTCCCACCATTATCTGATAGATAACTGATGCAACGGAAAGAAGCATTGGATATAATCAGATCGGAGATGCGAGGCAGTTAGCTTGGACCTCGGTCAACATAGGCCCCATTCAAATATTTATTGATTTGTGTGTGGATCGTTAAGTTGCATTCTCTTAAAAATTTCAGGAAACTAGTCAAATCGATGTTCAAATGGTAGACATGTGCATTCAAGAGGACAGTTAGTACCTCAACTGGAGATTGGGATTTAACACCAGTGGAAAATTTGTTGGTGGCTTCAAACGAGGGAGGGGAAGAGGTGTTTCCACGAAGGCATCTCTGCATATCAAGATGTCAGCGGACGAATTTCCGAAATGGAATTAACTGTGGCGTCTGCAGTTCTAGTAAGGTTGATCACCTTATAGGACATATTCGAAGCCCAGGCCTATAAGGAGCAATCTATCCGACTTCCCGTCCTTGGAGTTATACTAAGGATTTGGACTTCCAATTTGAGGGTTGTGCAGTAAGGGTGAATTCCAGACCATAAAAAAACTAAATTGCTAGGTTTCACACGGCCACCACAGCGAAACCCATTTTTGGAGGATGAATGCCGGCAAGTGCACGCAGCTAAGCATAAGGCATACAAAACGGCGTTTCGCAAAAGGAGTAGAGTTGCTCGCGAGCTCTACGAGCAGAAGAGGAGAAAGGAATACCGGATTCTTTGATTTAAAAAAAGAGAGTATGAGAAGCGCTCGATCGAGGAGATAGAGGGTTGTCACAACAGGAACGAGGTTCTTACATTTTACCAAAGGGTAAAAAGAAACCTCCCAAGGGTACCAGCCACAAACCGAAGCCTGTAAGGACGATCAGGGGAACATCGTAGTAGAATTGTACTCTATGTTGAGAATATGGAAAGAAAACTTCTCCAAATTATATAACGGCGATGACGAACCGAATTCCGCTTTTAGGAAGACAGAACCACTCAACCTAGGCGACGCAGATCAACAATTCCGCCTACCAGACCTAGACGAAGTGAAGATAACTAGATCTAAAATTAAGTCAAACAAAGCTGCTGGAGCTGACGGCATCGCTGCCCAACTATTTAAAGCAGCAGGCGATGACTTGGTAGGGAGCATGCTATAAGTAATCTGCAGAATATGGTCGGAAGAAATCATGCCCGATGAGTGGAATTTCAGCGTAGTTTGCCCGATGCATAAAAAAGGAGACCCTCTAAATTGCGCCAACTACAGAGGCATCAGTCTCCATAACACTGCATATAAGATCCTTTCTGCCATATTTTGTGAACGTCTGAATCCGTTCGTCAACAACCTGATAAGTTCTTATCAGTTGTGGTTTCAGACTAGGAAATTTCACCATCGACCAAATATTCACACTACGGCAAATTTTGGAAAAAAACCAGAAATTCAAATCGACAGCATCTATAGGAAAGAGCTCTACAAAGCAATGTCCAGTTTTAGCATCCCTGCCGAACTTATCTGTTTGTGCAGAATGACGATGGAGAATGCACGCTGCTCTATCAAATTCGAAAAATATCTCACCGATGCTTGATGTCAAAAAAAGTTGTATACAAGGCGATGCATTGTCATGCTACTTCTTTAATATAGTTCTGGAAATAATTGTGCAAAACTCAACCGTCAACACTAGAGGCTCAATCTTCCAAAGGTCCATCTAACTACTCGGATACGCAGATGATATTGACATAATTGGAAGATCAAAGCGTGATGTCATTGGAGCGTTTTTGAGCATTGCGACAGAAGCGAAGAAGATGGGTTTAGTGGTCAATGAGGACAAGACCAATTGTTACCATGGACAGCTATAACTTCGAGGTAGTTAAGGACTTTGTCTACCTAGGCACCGCTATAAACACAGACAACGACACCAGCGCTGAAATCAATCTTGCAATCGCTGCTTCTTTGAACTTAGAAGGCAATTGAGAAGTAAAGTCCTCTCTTGAGCATCTAAAATCACCATCTATAAGACACTCATCATCCCAGTTCTTATTTATGGCGCTGAGGCCTGGACCCTGTCAAAGAAAGATGAGAGCGTCTTAGGATGCTTCGAGAGACGAATTCTTCGGGTGATTCTTGGTCCCGTACGCATAGATGGAGAATGGAGGAGAAGATATAACGACGAACTGTAAGGGCTGTACAGCGACACTGACCTAGTTAGCAGAATTAAAGTCCAACGGCTTAGATAGCTAGGTCATGTAGAGCGGATGGACATCAACGCTCCAGCCCGGAAGATCTTCGAATCCAATCCCGATGGACGGCGCAATATATGAAGACCGCGACTCAGGTGGCGCACGCAGGTGGGAGAGGACCTCAACTAACTTGTCGTGCGAAACTGGAGACAACTATCTAGGGGCCGAACTGGCTGGAAGCGCATGTTGGTTCAGGCCAAGGTCCTCTCCGGACTGTAGCGCCACATTAAGTAAGTAAGTACACTGGTCGAATTCTCAACATTTGTTGGAGTACGTATGATAAGGACGCTATGTTCATGTTCATTGGAGTGACACAGCAAGCGATTTCAAAACGACTCAAAGCCATGGGCATGATTAACAAACGAGGAACTTGTGACTCTCGAACCGGGGACATCACATTTGGCCCCCATTACCGGCTCAAACGCAACAAAATAATATTTATATCCTTGCCATGCTTCCATGTAAACAGTAAAACCGAATATTTATAGGTCTAAGATTATGCTCGAAGGCAATTAATACGTTTGAGGCCTGCTATACAACGAGAGGCACGATAAAGTGATTATGATGACGCTCGTTACCCACGTTACAAAAGTGGTCAAAGCGTACTTGGAAACGTTAATATAGGAAATCCTTCTACTCCCGGCGTATCCTTTAGACATGGTTCCCTCTGATTATCACTTTTTTCGATCAATGGTTGACCAACACTTCAGCTCAAAATTGTCGATCAAGTCGTAAATGGCCTCCGACGACAGCATTCGTACGCAGTGCGATGGGATGCGAGAAAGAAGTGGCAAGCGATATAAATATTTACAATACAAAGTTGCAAAGTTGAATACCTTTTCAGATTAACGCGTAGATTTTTTATAGCTTTGCAGGAACAGTAACAAAAATATTTAAAATTGAATTTTTCTTCTTAATAAACCTCCAGTAAAATAAGACTTTCACCTCAAAATGAGAGTAAGTTGAAAATGTGTTTATACTTTAATTTCGATGTCCTAACATATAGAAAAAGTCTCATAACATTTCATGAAAAAATGAATTGTGATCACCAAAAAATCGTTTGGACATACAGAAACGCAGATAGTCAAGACAAAGAGGTTTTCGCCACTTTTGGCATTTTACAACTTACGACGTGGACACGAGATTTTATGTGACTTTTTCAAAAAAGTTAAAAGCACTAAAAGGAAGATATGACAGTTCACCATCTCTCAATCCTATGTTGATCTCTTTTTCGACTTATTTTACTTTACATTGGACTAAAAAGCAGATATTTTTTCTTTTGCAATCAATTCAAGTCAATATTGAAACTCCTGATTCGTGACTTCCATTGCCATAGTCACCGTCGTTCTTATATTATAATTATTTTCTTTCATTTGTGATTTAAAGTCTACAAAAAGTATAGGTATATTTCTCTGTCCATATTCAATCATCTTTAACAAGCTTCGCCTGATGCTCCTATGTAAAGTCAATCCCCAATTATTTCCGGATTTTGTCTTCTCGATTGGCATTTCTTTTTTATTTTTATTGAATAAAGCGCTTTTTGTTTCATGCAAATAATAAGGATGACCTTTATATCTTTCATGTACATGTATACGTTTCGTACTAAAGGATGAACGTAACAGCGAAGACTTCAAGTCTCTACCGGGTCACGTTTACATGATCGAGAATTGCTTTTCTCAATGCCATCAAGAGCACCTGATGCGCTACTGTAATTGCACCTTGGATCTTCTTTTTCCTGTAGGTAAGGATATATACGCATATACCTGTATCCTGATATAGAGCTTTTTATATGTATAGTATAAGGATGAAATTTCCTTCCTTAGTCCTCTCCATCAGAGTCTTTGTTTTATGGCTACTATTCCAATAAATCACTGCAGTGCTCCTCTTCCCTCTTAAACTTTCTTTCTCTCTAAAACGTCTTTTCACAGGTGACTATCCACCATGTCAAGCGTCCGACTTTCAATGTATCTACAACCATCGAGGTAAGTTCTATACTCCTGCTGCTACTGTTGCTATTCTTGCTGCTTTAAAAGCTGGCTTATAAGCTTAAGGACATCCACTCGACATTGCCTTCTTTAACTTTGCTTTCTTCTCTTCGTAAACAGATTTCTTCCGTTACACAAAACGTAAGGGCGAAGACGAATACGTCTCTAACCGGCACACAGGGATGACATGCAAGTGCTTCCGCAATTGCATCTCATTGAATTACATCAACGAAGTGCGTCCCACCTATCTACCAGCTAATATCCTTAACAATTCGTCCTACGTGGATCTCGATATATATTATCGCTTCGATTCGATTATTCAGTATCGTACAAGTTTAGTCTTTGGTTGGGTGGATTTAGTTGGTAAGAATACAGAAAACATCCTTTCTTTCGTCCTTTTTATGTTCGTTCTTTTTTTTTTATTTTTCTTTACAGTGTCCTTTGGAGGAATAGCTGGCCTGTTTCTTGGATGTTCGCTAATTAGTGCTGTGGAAATTCTTTATTTTCTTTGTGTTGACATTCCGAAATTTGTCTATGGACGTTTTAAAAGACGAAGGATTATCACCCCAAGAACGAGGACTACTCCTCCTCGGCGTTTGATGGTGGTGAATCAACATCAGCATGAGTATCAGCAGCAAGAGATAAAACGTTGGGCTGAAGGATACCATCATCTTCCTAAAGTACCAAGGCAATGGTATAATCGACACATTTTTCATGTAAATGAACAGAATTTCAAGTAAAAAGCACAAAAAAGGACACAACGTTTTTCTTCGGCCTTGTGTCATCAGAAAATAGACCTAAAAAAAGATAATTTCGCACTTCAAAACAGAATTTAGAACACACAATAATCCTCCTCCCAATGTGAGTCTCATCCTTGTTTTGTGTGTTCCTAAGAGAGTTTAAATTAACCTTGTACTGGGAGTTCTTGTACTTCCTTCCCCATCACCTCCTTTCCAAGGATATACAATAGTTAAAGCGAAGACCTTTTCAATTATTCATGAGATTAGGTTTGTGTAAAATATATGCTCTCTACTTTCTTTACTTTTTTGTGCTAACAATTGGGTTGGCAATTTGTAGAATGTCCTGTCAGATTGAGTTCATTTTATACTCGTACTTATATCCTGGAATGAAAAATTCCATATTTCTTGTGTCATAAGGACATTTTTCCCTTAAAGTTTCTTCTCTTTTTCTTTGTATTTCTTCGTTGCAGTCAAACGCATGCATGAAGGAGTGAAATTTTATTCAACTATTTCGCAAAGGACACTCGGACAATAAGGACAATAGTTGATAGCAAGGACGACAGGTAGAAAAAAATCAGGTGCAAATGAAAGTAGTATTTCCAAAGGGATTCCTATCAGATTAAATGTCGTTGTCGTTTGTTACTTTCGAGTTTACACACACACACTATTACTTTTACACATATGTACTATATGAGAAGTGTTATAAAGAGTCCTTGAAAATGTCCTTTTTTTATATTCTTTTTGTTTTTGTTGGCTCACGTATCGTACGTGTGTATGTTTGCAGTACTTAGGTATTTTTGTTTCTTAAGTAACTTCAGTTGAGTTTAAGTTTGACAAGACACACAAAAAAGGACCAAGGGTAAAAAGAGGGTGGAATTTTGTGTCGTCAAATAAGTAAGGATATTGTGGTGTTTTTGAATAAGGAGATGAGGTTTGAAACTCCTTTTTCTATGGAGAATACGAACATGGCAGGAGAGTACCTAAAACCTAAAGCTGGAAATGACTGTCTTGAGTTTTAGTTTTTGGACTCCTTTACAATTTGCAACCGAAGAAAGGACTTTTAGCTATTTTCTTTTGTAGCTACTACATAGTATAGTGTATTGTTTGTCTGTTTGTTTGTTTGTTTGTTTGTGTGTGGTTTTATAGTTAGACTAAATATAATAGAACAAGAGAAGTTTTTGTTCTATGTGCTAGCCAAAGACTTTACATACCAACGAAAAAAGAGACTATTTACTTTGTTTGTTTAGGAAAAGGACAACTTGGAAGTGCATGGGTACCTATACGATGAGATGATAAAGTTTTATTACTTCCAGTTTATCACAACAGAAACAGAGTTCCCTCTTTAAGTTGAGGTTAATGTGAAAGTAGTTGGTTTCTTTCATAGTTCATATAGGTGTAGGAGTATAGTCTTATTTATGTGCTAATGAAGGATAAGATACGATGTTTATTTTGTTTTTTTTATGATGATGAAGAAAATCAAAAATCCTTTAAGACTCGTTTAAATAGTTAATGTGACATTTGTAAGACCTATGGATTTTATGAATATTCTTACTTAGTTCTTTGTTTTTCTTGTTAAAAATATTTCAATATGTATTCTCTTAGAGATTTTAAGTTTAAGAGGTGAGTAAAATAATAGAGTCAGAACAAGTAGTAAGTTCGAAAACTTTGTAAATTAATTGTTAATAAAAGTTAGGAATATTTATGCTTGAGGATTTTGTTGGTTTTGTTGTTTTGAGGGTCACAATGGGAGAAGTAAGTGTATTTTCTTATAAATATGGGGTGTATATGAGTAAAATTTTGTATAGGCAAAAATGATTTCTTTTTAAACCATTCATTTTTTGAAGGTAAATTAAAGAACGTGATCAAACCATAATCGTGCTTCACCGTGTCATTGAAAGCAACTACTTTTTCTTTTTTCTACATTGATTGTAAACCAGGTCTACAGTCAACCACTGCTATGTAATCTATGATAGGTAGTAGTAAAGCTTAACTTATCCGCAGTTTAGTACCCACAGAAGTCAAACCAGAAAAGACATTAAGCTAACGGAGGCCAACATAAATACGCTCAAAAGAGATGTCAATCTTTCCATCATCATTATTTGATGAGAGGGTCCGATTTAATTTGAAGCCTAGATAAGTGATAAGATACTCAAAAAATTCAAATTGAAAACATGATAATAAGACAGGTGGTTGATTATCGACATCAAATTTCTTTTAAGAGATAGCAATGATCTGCGATTTCCTCTTATTAAGCGTAAGGCCTTTTCACAAAGATCAATTGCAGATTTCTGAAAGATCTTCATTTACTCTACAGGTGAGGTCCTTCAACAAGTTAAACAGTTGGGAAAGGTAAAAATGAACATAAACCGCATTAAGATTCAAATCGACTATATGCCAAATTTTGAGGGAGGTGCATTGGTCCATTGAATTAGAAAAGTTGTTACCAACCATTACCATCTGACTAAGGTTTATTATATACTTTATATAATTAGGCTTACAGATCTTCTGCTGAAGCCAAAGTACAAATTCAGCTTAATACACACAATTTCGCTGTTATCACTGTCAAAGGCCTTGGAAAAATTAAGCAGATATAATATTGTCAACTCACTCAGACCATACGAAACTCTAATGGCATCCATGTTCTTAATTCTTGGTATAGAACAGAAATTATAAGGACGAAAACCCGACTGTACTGAAGAGAGTAGATTATGGTGGCAAATATGGTTCAATATTTTCTCCGCTAATACCTTTTCAAAGACCTTTGATAGGCAGGGTAAAATACTAATGGACCGGAAGTAAGAACAACAAGAATGATGGGACTTTATGCGGACAGGAATAATTTCCCCAAGTTTCCAGCAATTAAGGAATGATCAGCTATTTCCACAAACATTTATTATGTGGATAAAAGTGGATATTGCTTGAAGTATTATCATGGTTAACAATTTTATGGGAACACTATTATCACCTATAGAAATAGAAATAAACAAATCACACTCAGAGACTATTTTAAAAATCCAACTCACGGGAATCTCTACATAAAATGTTAGAATTAGGTGTAAAGTTAGAAGACCATATAAGTTATCTGATGTAGAAGTGCGGTTTTAAGGTTTTAATCTTCAGGCCATAAAAACTATCAACTTCAAACGTTGCGAGAAAACTGGTTGGTGCTTAACTTTGACACGAGGAATCTTTTTTTTATCTCTACGTATTACGAAAGAAGAATGGTTATTAGCACGACAGAAAATCTCCCAGTTTAAGGAGGAAGGGAAATCTTCTATTTGAAGTACAATTTACTAAGATCTTAAATTGAACTAGTACTTCGGATGTGAAAAACGGACAATTTTGTATTTCAAACGAAACGGTAGCATCTATAGAGCTAAAAACCACACATTTTATTTTCGAGAAGCTAATTCACCCGCAGAGAGTTTGGTGCTGATTGAGGAGTATTGCCATTGGACCATATTTTTTAAAAATTAGGTTGTAATCAATGATAAATGATTTTATTGAATTCTACCGAACTTTTTCTGACTAAATTCCCAAATCGAGTTATCAGTCGTCTTTTCGAAGTTATATTTTTTCACTTGAGAAACTCTGGAAAGTAGTTAAGGTTATATAGAGTATCCATTCGATTAAGAGTTTCATTCTTTTCATAGTTTGTTTTATGAAAGACAATACGTAGAAATCCAAATATACGTGATGAGCTTCACCTCGGTAATTCAAATAAAGTTATTAAATAAGTAGCAATGGTACGAAGAAAGAATAAAGTAGGGATCATTGAACTCTTGCTTTATTGACAATGAAATTGATGTGATATGTAAATTTTAAGTTGGAACAGAAATAATTATCAAAAACCTTATTGATGACAAATACAATAATCAAATATAATTACGATTCATATATATATACGATCATAAGCGAACTTTATTATCTCATCAACAATAGTTAGAAGTTACGTTGCGTCATTAAAGGGAAGAATGAACCTTAAACAGCCAAAGTGGTTTCCTTGGGGGAGACCAGATTACTTTGTAAAATCTATTTTCAAAGTAGGATTTGGTTCAAGACCAGAACAAAGGTAAAAAGCCAAAATATTTTAGTTTGAACAAAATAATTGCGTTACTAAGTTGGTCAAAATTAAAAAAAAATATAACCTTGGTCTTAAGCGTTTGAACATTTGTTTGAGAATGGGAGAAGATTTGTAGTGGTTTATCTTCTTTTCTTCCATATACCAGGCAATGTTTTTGTCTTTAGGGAAAGTTTGAACATGAACGTTAGGAGTTCAACAAGAAAAGAAGATCTACTATTGTACCCGTAGGGATATGAAAACAAACTTCAGCATTTACTTTTAAGCTATCATCCAATGACATTTGGAAATTGGTCGCAACAACTTTACAGACGTTGACTGAAAAGATGTGTTCTTTTAGTTGGCAAGTTTTCTTCTAGGGTTATTTTTTAGGGAGCTACCAATATCACTAATATAGCTAAAACATAAAAAAGAGTCTTAAGTTATTTAAGAGTTCAATATAAAAAGAGAAGTAAGTTGGACCTAGAGTTTTGAGGTAAGTTTTCTATGCCTTATTTCTTTTATTACGCAGTAAACGCTGTTGTTTCGTGTACCAAATATTAAGGATTTTATACAAAATTTAAACCGCTTCGTAAATATTTGAAAATTCTAATATTCTAGCATTTACAGAAATGGTTAAATCGTCAGTTGCCAACCCTTTGACTCAGAATCGATTAAAGCCTTTAATGCCTACATCCAAACACTCGTAGAAAATTGTTGTAAGTTCTTCAAAGGTAAGAAAAATCTAATGATATATTTCCAATACATGCATTCAGATTAACATTTAACTAGATAACATCTTTCAAAGACTTATTTCCTCTCTGATACCAGATGTTGAATGAGTTGAGTAATATCTAATATAAATATTTTGAATAATATTAGGACATTTTGAAATCAATAACTTTGTTATCAAAGTATTTGATGACTAAGAGGCTGTTTAAAAATATTTCCTGTATTTTAAGATCTATTGTTTCCGAACAAAAGTGTATTCGAAATCGTTTTATTAATTCTTGAGAATACTTGAAAAATTATACGATTCTAAGGGCGTACCCATCTGAGGTCACATACATATTTTTTTATTGAAAGAAGCCAAGTTAAGAAAAACAAGTTTAAGAAATCTATAGGTTAATTTTTGACCAGCAATTTTGTATGTTATTTTTAAATTAAAAATTAAAAAACACCTAACACTAATTCCAAACCTTAATTTCCAAATTTGAAATCAATCGCCGCAATGATTTAGGCTGTAGGGGCCAGGACACACAGACACAAAATGGTATCGGGGAACTAACATTTTTTCAACTTCTCTATCATTCGTGATGTCATGTTTAATTAAAATCATGAGTTCGAATTTTGTTTACGCACAAAAATATTATCAAATGGTAATGGTAAGTTTGAAGTCAATATCTTTTTTATTTCAAGATATTTGGGTCAAAAACTTTTTTAACCAATTTTATGTTATATTTTTAAACTTCCTATTGGAAGTTATTGAAATGGGTCTGATTTGTCAAATTGAAAATGTTGACATTTCTCGGAGTTTCAAGGTCCTTAGAGTCGAAATTTTTTTTTTAGAAAGATGCCTGTGCGCGAGTGTGTACGTAAGTTTGTACGTTAGCGAAGTTTTTTGTTGTCGACAGCTCAAGAATCAGAAGAGATATCGACTCCAAATAAATGTTTTTATACAGATGAAAAGGCAGAAAGATGCAGGAAGGGCTCTTAAGAAAATTGCGTGGGCTGTTTTTTTTATCATAGCAGTTTAAAAAATATTGAACATTTTAGTTAACCCTTAACATGTTACGAACCAAAAACGGTAGAGACTTGAATTAAATATTATATATTATATTGTAACGTGATACCAAACAAATATATTTTTTTAAAAACTGAAAACAAAATTTGTCACTTTGAAAAACAATGGTGGGCAGAGAAAAATTAAGTTTTTAACATCTGGTAAAATTTTGAAAAAAAATCGAATTGACAGTTTTTTTTATAAAAAATAAAAACCTAAAAAACCATTACTCAAAGTTGGTAAAAATTGATTTTCGACTCCAATATTTTTTCAAAACTTTGAGAGTATGGCTTCCAGCCAATTTTAACTTACAAGAAATATTGTTTTCAACATTCTGAATAATTTTGAGAAAAATCGAACTGACAGTTTTTTTTTTAACAAAAGTTGGTAAATATTGATTTTCGGCTAAATATCTTTTCAAAACTTTGGGATTATGGCTTCCAGCTAATTTTAAATTACAATTAATATTGTTTTAAATATTCTGAAAAATTTTGAGAAAAATCGAACTGACAGTTTTTTTTTAACAAAAAACAAAAAAATTAATAAAAGTTGATAAAAATTGATTTTCGACTCAAATATCTTTTCAAAACTTTGAGATATTGGCTTTAAACTACTTTTATCTTTTAAAAAATATTGTTGTCAGCACTCAGTTAAATTTGTAGGAAAATCTAATTGACAGATTTTTTACACAAAAAAAAAACAATACTAAAACTTGGTAAAAATGTACTTTCGACTCAAATAGATTTTCAAAAATTAAAAATATTGTCTTAAAACTCTTTTTATTTCACAGAAAATAGATATTGTTTTCGATATTCACTATTTTTTTGATAAAAATGCAACAGTCTATTTTTTCATAAAAAAAGTACTCAAATTTGGTAAAAACTGATGTTCGGTTCTTGATATCTCTCAAATTAATTTCATTCATCCACTTTTAAAAATTTAAGAAATGCTACTAAAATTGGTAAAAATTTGTTTTCGACTAAAAATCCATTTAACAAAACTAGATTTTCAAACTAAACTATTTCTTTATATGAAAAATGTTGTTGGTAATTCAAATTTTAAGAATAATTCAATTAACAACATTTTTAACCCAACACGAAAATCTACAAACTTTTAAGGAAGACAAATAGACAGACGGGATGGGAAGTTATCAGTCTTGGTCGCATCCCAGCCTCTTTTTTTGTTTTGTAATAGGACTGTCAATTAATATGATTTAAAAGCCGAAACTTTATTTTCAGTTGCCTACAAATAAATTGAGGTGACAAACATTTGTATTCAATTCTTTTGCTTTATTAAAACAAACACTAACTGAATCTTGCTTCCAACAATCGATGTTACTGCCATCTACATTTCATATTTGATAAAACAAATTCGTTTGCTATATGATAAAGATAATCTATTACTTTCCATCAAAATTCTTTTAGGAATTATTTCGAAAAAACTGCTAGAATAGTAATTTTACTAATATCGTTTTTATGGCAAATAAATATTTTCTACATTATTTTTGAAACGGTTTTGTATCGAAGACAAGGGTTGATTTTTGTAGCTTTTTAGCATTGAATAATTACAAATAGAAGGGACACCGGGCAAATCCTGCTCTAGATGGCGACACTTATTTCTCAAATGCTCATAAGTCGCTAGTATCGCCGGCGAGTTATTGTATCTCAGTCTATCAAATACAACACCCAATTTAACAGATTTGGTTCTTATGGGAAATTTACTCACACTTTGGTGTCGAGAAAGAGAATTAAAAACAACAATAACAACTGTGTAGGTATACATGTGTGTGGCATTCAAGGCCAAATCACGTTCGCTACAGAAAATGTATTTTGAAGGTTTGTTTTCCTTTTTTAAATTTCGTTCTCATTCATAAAACGAAAATGATGATGTTTTGTGAGTATTTCTTCAATTTCGTTGTTAGTTTGATATAGGTTGGGATGGGTTTATTTTGAAATTTCTTTTTTTTTTCTGAAAATAGGGATAGTGGAAGAATCATACTTTCTACAATGTACATGTAGCATAAGTATAGGTAGGTATATTGTTTAGGCTAATGTTAGGTAGGTAATTGCACAAATGGAGGTTAGTAGGAACATACATATAAAGGGAGGTATATACGTATATATATATAACAGAAGTGGGGGGCGTACCTATTAGATTTTTCATCCATTTTAGTAGTATTTTTGGCAGATTTCTTTGCTTTAAAGCAAAAAACTTTGGAGTGAAGAAAAAAAGATATAATCAAAGTAGGGTGACGGTTGCATGGAAGTAGTTTTGACTTTAAGCAGTTTTTGTAGTCACATGTCAGTGGAAAAGAAGTTGCAAAGTCTTATCTTAATAAATAAACTAGGTAAATTATTTTTTAAAGCTTGCTTTAAAAACTTAGATTTAAGTTATTCCTTTTTTATTTTGTTATAATTGTTATAATTTTAAAAAAGGTTAGTATCATTTAATGAAATGAACAGGATAGCTTTACCTATCCGAAGATAAGGTTTTTTTTTTAATTTGGTATAATGCAAGCAATCTATCAGCTAAATACCTTCATTCTTATAATTTACACAAGTATTTTTTTCTGAATAAATTTCGTTCGTTTCACCCCTTTTAATTGAAAGCAAATAACATACCAAATCATTTTAACCATTTTTGATTTATTTTGTTTGATACCATTGTGGCTTCTATGATTTGTATTCAAATTTTATTTGAGCTAAAATAAGTATACGATCTACTACATCATTAGGAGAAACAAAATAAATACCGATTAATAACCGTATCTCATACCTGGTGCACCGCTTTTCGTAAATTTGTTTTAACAATAAATGAAAATAATTTGAAGTCAATGTCTTTTATTATTCACGAGATATCGAGAACAAAACATCAAATTTGCGGTTTTGCAATTATAAGGAACTGCATCCATATTCAATCGCGATCTTATGCTGTTCAAACATATTTCACTTTTATTAAAATGGACTGCACAAATAAAAATTGGCTCATTGTTTATTAGCTTTTCGGAATAGCTATTTCCGGAGTTTACTAGCCAAATTTTGGCTAGACCTTCGTTTTGTGGCGAAAAATACTGCAATGTCGCAAATGCAAAATAAGAATTTTTGGTCATTTGTAAAAAACATGAGGAATTCCATCTATCCTATTCTTCTGGGCTCGTTCCGAGTAGTTGGAAAACTGCATTTGTTCAGCCAATTCCAAAAAAAGGCGAATCTTCTTCTCCCACAAATTACCGACCGATAGCACTAACGTCCCTTCTTTCTAAGGTCATGGAAACGCTGATTAATTATCAGCTTAAGAAATATCTTGAGGAACGGAGGCTTCTTAATGACCGGCAATACGGCTTTCGTAGCAATAGGTCCACTGGTGATCTCATGGTTCATCTCACCGAACAGTGGAACAGATCTTTACATCGTTTTGGAGAAAGTAAGATTATTGCACTTGATATTTCAAAGGCATTTGATAAAGTTTTATTTCATTTTTTTCATTTTTATTAATGATCTCCTGTCTGCAACATCTAATCCAATACATTGTTTCGCTGACGATAATACTCTCAGCTTTTCATATTCGTTTCCAGACTCACAACCCTCCTCTTCGGATGTGGAACTGCAAAATATGATTAGCTCATTAAATTCCGACTTACACAGCATTGTACAATGGGGAATAAAAAATCGTGTGGAATTTAATGCTTCGAAAACGCAATGCTGTCTTGCTTCGTTAAAGCGAGATAAACCGTCTTCGCCACTATCTATGAGTGGCACTTGCATCAACGAAACAGAAAATCTTGACATCCTCGGAATGTGCATCAGCAACCACCTTTTGTGGAGCGATCACATACGCGATGTTGCCAAAAATGCCGCAAGATGTCTAGGTTTTTTGAGACGTTGCAAGAAATTTTTTTCTCCGTCTGATTTGGCTACAATCTAAAAAACCTATATACGTCCGAAACTTGAATATAACTCTCATCTCTGGGCTGGTGCTCCAGTAACTTATTTAAGCCTCTTGGACAGTATTCAAAAAAGAGTTTTTAAAATGATTGGTGACATAAACATCATCAACTCGTTTACATCACTCGAACATCGACGTAAGGTTTCTTGCCTCACCCTTTTTTACCGTTATTTTAACGGACTATGCTCTAGTGAAATAGCCAGCTGCATTCCTCCCCTTAAACAATTTAACCGTAATACCCGCGCTTCTAGGAATGCCCATCAGTTTACCCTTGAGCCCAACTTCGGACGTACTATGAAGTACAGAGATTTTTTTTTTAGCCGTACTACGCGAATGTGGAACGCCTTGCCACGCTCTATCATTCCCTGTCATTGCAATGTTCAGAAATTTAAAACCAATGTACACCGACACCTCCTTTCCAACCCTTCCCTCTTTTCCTAATGCTCACACTGTGTCTTTGGCATATTAAAAGTATAAAAAACCCTTTTAGTGTTTGCTAATTATAAAAAAAAAAAAAACATTTTTACTTTAACTACAAATTTCAATCGACCCGTAGACAAAACCGCACTCAATAAAATACAAAAACTTACAACAAAAAGTCATCTACATATATGATAAACACAAATGAAATACATACATACATAATATGTCTGGATTGATAATTCATTTTTCTTCCAAAGATGTAGGTATTCTTACTGTTTTTTTTTTTCAACGTGTACACATTGATATTAGTGTCCTTTTCAAAAAAGATCCCAAAAGGACTTTTTTAATCCCTTTTGACTTTGTATACAAAAACCTTTCTAGCATTTAAATTAGCATATACAAAAACCAATATCATGAAAATGATATTCAAGCTACTAATAGTACTCACTGGGTGCTCATAAGTCGCATGGTCGTTTGAGCAATGTTCGGTGTCCACTTCTATTTGTAATTATTCAATGTTTTTAGTACTAGAAAGAAGTACATTTTTTCAACTTTCGAAAAACAACTTTAAGAGTTTATCGAAAAAGCTATATCCAAGCTTTTAAAGATACTTTTTTTACATTTAAAAAAGCTACTATTTCAAGTTTTTAGCCATGTACATATTTTATAGCTAAATAATTTCCTAGACAGTGCATCAAAAAATTGTTAGTCGAACAAATAAATGATAAGAGATGAAGGCAATAATTTCAATTGCTGTACAATCAATTTCTTGATGTCAAACAGGACGTAAAAATACAACTGAGCACTACTCAAAACTTAACGATGACGTAAAGTTAAAATATCCTTTTTACCTGAATTGAATTTGGACTATTTCAATTCTTATACAATAAAACGATATATTTTAGTTAAACAGAATATTAATATAAAAATTGAAGGTAAAAATGGATCACTAAACTTAATTATGTATGTATTTCAGAGTCAATCAAAAAATAATTCTTACCTTTGAAACTGGTTGATTTTTAAAACGTTGGTCCTGGAATTAGAAAAAGGAATATTTTGAGTTAGGTTTTGTTAGGTTTAGTCAACTTTAAATCATAAATAGTGTTGAAAGAAGATATTAAAAAACAAATTAATATAATAAAGGATAAATAAAGATTAAAAAATAATTTAATTATAATGTAAAATTGCGTAAGATGTAATTAAAGAAAATAGTATTTTTATTAGTAATCATTACTGCTTTTTTGTTGATTATCTTTGTTTTTAATTATGTTTTTTATGTATGTAATTAAATTGCAAGTAATTGACGCTTTTCAATTGCATTCGTGTGTAGGTAATTGTTGAAACTGCTCTTTAATTATAATTTAAATTATTTAAAAAAGTGTATAGACATTTCAATTGCAAGTAATTGTAGTTGCATTTTTTTAAATCATTTCAAATCTGTGACAAATTTCCAAAAGACTAGTTATTGTGTCGATTAAGTTGTAATATAAGCCTAAATTTGGCACCAGGTTAGGAGTAACAGAGTTATTAACTTTTTGGTTTTGAAATGAAGCTTTTATTTAGCAAAGCATTTTTGATACAAAATATATATTTTGTATTAATAATGAAAGAATTTTATCAAGAATGAAAAAATCTTTCGATTTGAACAATGATAGGTTAGGTGTTTAAAATGATAAGGGTGTTTAAAAATGTAAAATACTGGAAAATTGATTAATCAAGAGAAAAGGATTCTGTATTCTTTTAGTTCTTTCAAATGGCTTGTTTTGAAAACATTCCTTTCGATAAACTAATTTCTGAACCAATTTTGACAACAAGCTGTTGAATGTAAATTTATAATTCGTTGCAAACATTAAATTTGTATTATAACAAAAGTACAAAATACTGGAAAAATAATATATCAAAAATATGGTTTGTGTATTTGAACGATGCACAAACCATTTCTTTAAGAAAAACAGTTCGAAATCATTCAAATGGCCGCATCGGGAAGATTTGCAACATGCGATTGTTTTGAGGTTGTTTTTACCAATTATTTCTTTCACTCCAGGTGATCTCTCGTCCCAATCTTTACTTTTCTTCTCCAAAACGTGAAGTTACGCGAATAATAAACTTTTTCTTGTGTTACCCCGTCTTGTTGGCACCACATTTCGTTCAAATCATGATTTTTAGCCCTCGGTCAAAAAGAAAAGGAGGTGTAGGATACCTTCAATTGCTGGAAACGCCGGAAAATCGATAAGTTCAAATCATTAGAAACACTTGGACATAATGCTTACGATTTTGATAACACTTACACTTTTTTCAGATTTCTTCAAAATGTTAGTTATTGATTACTTAACTGGTCGATTATGGCGACCATAAAGTGATAGTCACTTTGGAGTAAGTTTTAGTACAATTTAAAAGCGATGTTCGATCCACAATTGTAAACGGCAAACATTCAACTAATATTATGACACTGCAAATGACAACAGAATTTGACACGTGGTATTTAATATCAGTTCAAAAAACTTGAAAATACGAAACGAATGACCGGATGTAACCACTATTATTTTTGGGTACATTTTCCTTCATATCGATACCGAGAATATATTGAACGCCCCTCGTATGTTGGGGTGCATAAGATTTTCTTTTGTCGTAAGGCAAGCCTAGGAAATAAACTAGTAGCCCCAAAATATGTCGAATCCTAACTGCTCATTTGACTCTTGAAGTATTTGTAAATACCTCGTAAGAGGTACTACCTATGGCGGTTCCAGAGGGGGTTCGTAGGGGTCATGACCCCCCCCCCTTAGGAGATAATCTGTTGACTTACTCTACTACTACTACTAACTGAGGACTGGACCAAGAACATAATATGAATCGGCAATTAAGCCTATTCCAAAAACGCAGCACAAATTCATCAACCTTTTACCAACTGAAGATCCAGGGGGGCATATGAGCCATAAAGTTAGGTTGTATAAGTAAAGATTTCATCTATAGATTTATTAGTAATTTAGCATCAATCGGCAAAAAGTGGTTTGTTTAAAAAAACCACTAAAATGTTTGTTTTCACTCAATTAAGAATTTGATAAAACTTAAGTTATGTCTCACATTATTTTCATAAAAATTGCTTCTTAGAAAAACAGCAAATATTCAGGTTCTTAAGAAGAAACCTTGAATAAGATATTATCAATTTTATATAAAGTTGCCTTTAAATTCCCTTCAAATTGTCTGCAATTTTATTGTTAAAATTTTTTGACACACATAAATAGTGAAAATTGAAGTGATTTTTACTTGCGACATGTAGGAACTATATGGCAAGTTTTACATTAGTAAACAATTTCGAAGTGGAGCTTTTAATCAAATATGACATTACGACGGTAGAGAAGTCGAACAAAAAGTAGGTAGCCCGATTCCGTCCGTCCATCTGTCTGTCTTTCCTGGCTCCTACAGTCCAAATAATTGTGTTGATTTAAAATAAGGTTTTCAGCCGATTAGCGTAAGACGTGTTTTTTATTTTATTAATACGAAAAATAATGCAGTCACCATGCAAACACCTCAAAAACCTTTTGTTTTTAAATTTTCTCAAGAACTAATGGACCGATTCTATAATCTTCTCTTTCTGAGCAAGCTCTTTTTGATGATCAAATTATCAAATCGTTAATGATTTTTAATGATCAAAATTGTATTTTTTTTATTTTTAAAAAGATATTATTTTTGTTTACAAAACTCGATACCTCTGAAAGGGATCAACATTTGTTGACGAAATTTAAATGTTAAATGTACAAATATTTAAAAGCTCTTTATTTAGTGCTAGGTTTACGAAAAAAATAAACTTATCTGTATTTTTTGAGAATTGAAATGGCATTTAAATTTTTGAGAAAAGAAAGGAAATATTTTTAAACAGACTTTAAAAAAAAAATAGCAAGTTCTAGGGAACGTCAATTTTATTTCTTTCAAAATTGGTTTTCTGTTGAATACAAAAGATCTTAAACAATTAAATAAATCTACTTTTGAAGTCAATTTACTTTGTATACTCTCTAAAATTTTTAAGTTTTGTTGATTCCTTTAAGATCAAAATACGAATAAGCAGACTGATAGCGATAGTAATACTAGACTCCCAAAAATTGAGGTCGAAAAAACTTCGTCAAAAAAAGTCCGACATTTCTTCATATCAAATCCTCCCTCATTTTCTGGATTTTTGAATTTTTTAGGGTTCTAAGCATAAAAATAAATGGATACAAGAAAAGTATATTTTATTTTTGGAAAAAAAGCTACGTTTAAAAACAATGTCTTACATTACATTTCTTCGTGAAATGCACCAACAACCCCCTACACTATTGAGTTTTAGCTCTTAAATATAGCATATTTAGAAAAATTTTAGAATATACCTTGCTGGACAACAGTGTTCTAAAATAATTTGATAACTAAAGCTGTCATTTGAGCAATTAAAATGTGAACAGGATAGGTGAATATACTCGTACACATTATGTTATTTACATAATCATTAAAGAACATTTTTAAGCGGTGAGTAAAAACTCATCAAAATTTGTGACCCCCCTTAATGAAAAGTCTGGAGCCGCCCTTGTACTACCGTGAAAATATAAAATGCACGACTGGATCGCACAGACTTCCTCCTGTTTTGAAAGAGTCTGTTTTAAAATAGTAGCTATATAAAAGCTTGTTCATAAAAAGAATTGTAAGAATCGGTTAATTGGTTCTTGAGAAAACTTAAAAACTAAAAAACTGTTTTGTGGGGGTACCTTTCTCGAGCTATACAAAAATATTTATTTCCATTGAAAAAATGCAAGTTAAAAAAAAAATTTTAAAAACTGGTTAATAAAAATCATTCGGCTTGTTTTTGACAAAATTTAAAATTTCAATCTCGGGCATAAGAAGAAAGCCTAACGCGAATCGGCTCAAAACCTTAATTTCCAACTTTGAACTCAATCGTCCCCATGTTTTAGGTTATATGATCAAGGGCAGAGAGAAAAGAAGGGAATTGGGATATCCACTTTTTTCGACATATCTACCATCGCAATGTCATGTTTCATTAAAATCTTGACCTCGAAGCATTCTACGAATGCAAAACTTTCTAAAATGTTCCTATAAGCAAGTAAAAATAATGGTGGCACAGGCAGGTATTGAACTTAAACTTCACAACACGGCTATTAATATTTCAAGACCATCCCTGAATATAACGACATATCTTGATATTTCAAGACCTCTCTTGAAATGTCCTTGATTTTTGTCCCTTGAAATCTCCAGACTTTCCTTAAATTTTTAAACTACTCAAGAAGCGTGAAAACTATATTATACAATTTTTGACATAAAGGACTTTTTTACACTTCAGAATTTTCAGAAAGTAGTTAGCTTATAGTTAGCATCAAACTACGATCAGAGGCTCATCATAAGTGCATGTGTTAGTTGTTAGTAAGAAAACATCATCAGAGGTCCTGAAATGTCAAGAAATTACTTTCAAATATTAAGGAAAGTCTTGGGTCTGATGATATAAAGCCAAGTCATTAAATTCAAAAGAAAGTATGGAGATTTCACGATAGATCTTGAAGCGTCAAGAATAACTTTCAAGTATTAAAAAATCAAGGGAGTTCTTGAAATTCGTATGGAGGCCTTAGATTGTATTCCAAGAAAGGTCTGGATATTTCAAGGGCGAATAATGTGAGGTCGAAGGGAGGACTTAAGCAATATGTATGTTTGCATGATTTGATTGACTGAAGGAGTAATTGAAGCTCTGAAAATCAAATGTCACCATTTCTTTAAATAAGAAATTTTCCCAGTATTTCATATTTTGTTAGGCCGAGTTATTTCTTATGTTCCGAGTTATTGGAAAAACCGTGCGGAATATTTTTTGTGAACGGTGTGAACGCAGTCCATTTCGGCCCATACCTCAAGGATCGGACGTCTCATACCGGAAACAAAACAAAGCGTTAGAATGTACCTATCTAAGATGAACCAGGTTAAAAACTCATGCTTGTGATGATAGGAAAATGATTAACATGCTAAAATGTATGTAGATAATTTTTAAAAAGTTAGAAAGGATAAGATATATAATTAAATAAGATATAACAAAAATTTTGCTATGGGAGCTCCCGCAAGGATACAATAGTATATTGAAATGTTTCAAATTTAATCACTCACCGGAAAAAAAAGATGAACAACGTCTACCGTTTCAGCATGTTTTCGAATAAAAATGCAAGTGTTTTTTTTTAAATATATACCTATATATTTTTCATTTATATATAACTTCTTTAATCTTCAATTTCATACTTTCATTTTTATTTTCTTCTTCTCGTTTGAAATAAGTGTAATTTTTGTTTTGTTGATTTTTAAATTTATGTTTTCTCTCTCCAATATAATAGATTTCTTTTTTTTTTTGTTTTTGTTTAAGGCAATTTTTTTCTTCAATAATTAACACGTCTTTTCTTAAAAATAGTTTTTCTATTTCTGTTTTTATTTTCAAGTTTTGTTTTCTAAATTATTTCAGTGATAAATTTTATGGTTTTGTATTTAAGAAATATTTTTTTTTGTTTAAACTACTGGTTGGTTATTTTATTTACTTAAATATTATTTTTTCTTTTAACTAGAAGCCTTTTAAAAAAAGCTTTGTTTTTTTCTTTAGTTTTTAAATTAAATTATATATTATAATATTATAATATATTTTTAAGATTTTTATTATTTTGGTTTTTGTAATAGGTTTGTTGTGAGGGAAATAGCAGTTCTATTTTTATTTATTTTATTTTTAATACTAACATTTGTTTTATTTTTATTTTTGTTTTAGGAACGCAGTAAGCCGGAAAATCAATGCAGTATTAGAGGATATTAAATTGTTTCCTTTTTTTAATTTTTCGTTTGCTTTTTCTTTGTTTTGTAAATGTTTTTTTTTTTTTTATTTTAAAATCAGAAAAAGAAACCTAGGTATATGTTCTTTATTTAATTTAATTTTATTTTTAAATTTTCTTAGTTAATCCTATTTTAATTTAATTGTATTAATTGATATGATATTTATTTTTGTTTTTTATTATTTTGTTTTCATTAATTGCTGCATCATACTATCCTTTACGTATATGCTTGCTTTTAAATGTTTACAAAACAATTCTATTTTTTAAAAATAAAGGAGAACACTAAAAGGTTAGGTTTTATGAAGGATAAAAATATAACGAAACATATTTTAGTCTATGTTTTTATATTTTAGTTTTATTTTAAGTTCTAGCAAGGAGTCTTTTTGTTACTTTAGTTATTTTTTTTTTAATATGCTTGTGTATTTAATTAAATGGATTTAAATTCATGTTGTTTGGGCAATTTCAGACCAAAAATGCATAAGACGAATGGTCACAAATCAGGATTTTTAAAAAATCGGACTTTTTAATGAAAATAGATTTTTGAAATTTTTAAAATTTTTAAACTTTAGTTTGAAGGTTCCAAAATTATTGAAGCTCGGAGTTTTTCTTATCTTCAAAAAATCAAATTGTGGGTTATGTCCAAAATATCACTTATAACTTGTTTATATCGATAACACTGGTCGACAAGGTTTTATAAATATCAATCAAATTTTCTTTTTTCGATGGGGTTGGATGGCCTCAATTTAAATCTGACCCCAAAATTAATCTATCACATCAGGTTCTTGAGATATTACTTTATAAAATTTAGAAACAAAAACATAAAGTCCAGAAACTTTATACATCAGATCAGGCGTTAAAATCGGCAACAAATTTCGATCAACTGGTTTTACAGAAACTACTCTTACTATCCAGAGAAATGACTCCTTACTAAAAACGTGTATAGTAGCTGTAGTTGTTTCCAATTTTCTCAAAAACTAAAGGATTGATTTTTTCCTTTAAGAAAAGTTATATCACAGTAAGTTGGGTGTTGGTGTTGTTTTCCAATCTTCGATTATGTATGTCAACTCACTTTTCAGAAAAATTACTTCTCCTGCCTAAACAGGGTTATACCGCACCCTTAGAATGAAAGTGACCTAACTGAAAAATTGCAAAAATTGAGATTAAGTAAAAAAACTATTAATATAAACCGTTTCAGATAAAGCCACAATTTTTTAAGAAAAAATTCGCAGAAAAATAAAAAGTTTCCAATCAAAATTACTCAAAACTACACTTTCTTTTAGGCTTTTTGCTCATTTTCCACAAGTTGCAATTTGTGAGTTAGCTCACTTTCATTCCAAAAGGCCGAATATAAACTTGCAATTTCTTCTCACTCCAGAGTTATGGTATTTTTGTTACTTTAGTATTAACTCGTCAATTTTTGTAAAAATAAAAAGTATTAAAGTTAGCTTTTGAACAAGTGTATTCTAAAACTGTTACACCTTCAGACCCAACCGTCAAATTTTCATCAATATCATAAGCTAGTAACCAGGAAATCAGAGCTACCGAATGTAACGCATGGTCTGATGTATAAGCGAATAATTTGATGCTTTTTTAAAGTTTTTCTTTTAATAAAATTCATGATGGTTTTCCAAATCTTTTTCTTTAATATTGAATGAATATTGATGAACAAATTTCAAAAGGTGCAAGATTTCACCTGCCTCATATAAATAATAGGGAAATTGTAAAGCATATTTATGATAAACAGTTTTTAATAGAAAAAGGCCGAACGAACGGTTTGAAAGTAATTTTTTGTTTTTGCAACGAATCAGTCCTTGAAACAAGATTTCATCAACATAAAGTTTTAAAATATATTCCAAAAATATTTTTAAAAAATTCAAACAGGTATTTTTTAAATTTAAGAAAGTTCGGATTTGAAATCAGCACTTAAACTTAACATCAGCATTTAAACCTATGAAAGCATTAAATTCAAGATTTCTCAAAATTTCATGTAGAGACAAATGAAGTCTCACGAATAAAGAGACTTGCAACGCCTAGTAACTTAATAAATGCTAACTGGTCAAACTTCATCAAAAACAGAATTTTAAGCTATGAAAGCATTAAATTCAAGATTTCTCAAAATTTCATATAGAGCCAAATGAAGACTCATGAATAAAGAGACGTGCAATAACTTAATAAATGCTAACTGGTCAAACTTCATCAAAAACAGAAACATGAACCACTCAGCTAAATACAAAATATAAGAAGCTGCTTCAAAATCAGTGATTAATTACTGTGCGGTACTTCCGAACATAAAGAAGTTGAAAAATTACAAGGTATTTTGTATCAACAGATTGTTTTTTCTAACCCAGCAACACACCAGATAACGTGTTTAAACTAGAAACAAGGCTTTCAAAAGCCTTCCTTTCAACAATTGAACTTCATTTCAAATATCTTCATCCAAAGAGTTAGCACCCTTTTCGAAAACAGATTACCGATGTCATTGTAAGCAACCGGATTTACTGGACAAATAAGTGGGCAAAACTCTTTAATGAGGTCAACATTGAGCTTAACTGGTCAAAAAAGTCAGAGTAAAAAGCATTGCATAAGGAAACTTGAACATAACTTATATAAAGGCATTGGACGGAACACAAAAACAGAGCGCTCAATCACAATTACTTTGACAATAGTAACTCGATTCGAGTGGTCTTAATCTCCACCTGTAGGGCGTTCAGTTTTAATGCAAAACCATTTAGTAGAGATTTAGTAGGTATTTGGAAGATCCCTAAATATTCAAAATACTATCACAATTCTCCGGAAATAAAAGCCTTAACCCAGCCCAGTTCTTCGAAATTCTCAACGGACAAAACGAAAGTCATGGTTAGGTTAAAGTGGCTGTCCAAGATGGAAACGGACACACTTAAGCCAGCTTAATGGCCCATTGTGATACAAAATGAATCTTGAGGCTTCCTCCTAAGCTCAATGGAACCAGTTTGTTTCCCTTAATTGATTAAGTCATATGCTAAGTATAAATCAATCGATAAGTTTTTAATGAAATTATTGCAACTAACAAATGAGCCTGATAGGCCGATTTATAAATTTTAATACAACGAAAACCAACATTTCTTTAAAAAAAATTGAAAATAAAATTTCGTATCTATCTACCAAAATAATTTAAACTGTATATAGAGTACGAAGATTTGAATTTTGAATTTTGATTTAATGATATGATAGAAACATTTTAAAAGAGATTCGAATTCGGATCAACTTAATCCTTTAAAAATGAATTGTTTTATTTGTGATACAGAAAAAACCTAATTTTGTCGACCAGTTTAATAAGCTTTTTGGAACTAGACTCTTATTTCAATTGCCAATAACCCAGCTTTAAGAAAATAGTGCAAAGTGATTGAAAATTCCAAATATCCCTGCTGGAAAAAAATTATTTAAAAAGATAAAAGGATGTGGTTTCCTTATTTGAAATTTCTTACATAGAATGTTTCTTTTCGTAGAAAATTTGGTGTCTTCAATTTGAATTGACAGTTTATGGCCCTTTGATACTTAATACAGTATATTAAAACTTTCGGCAATATTCAAATTTTCAGTTTTCGACAAATGGAAAAATATCTGAAGACCAAAAACATGTATACTTTTAGTGATAAGTTTTATAAGACCCATCTTAAGTAATGAAATAATTATTCACATTTTAATTGTAATTGTAAAAGCTCGACTTGACTCGAATTATTTTGTGTACCGGTTGTTAAATTTAAGAACACTTGGCCTAAACTACATACAAAATTCAAAACCCAATTAAATGTCTTATGTTTTTATAAAGATATGACTTGGCTGAACATACCTTAATTTCCATTATTTCTGAATTTATTTAGTTTTTATTTTAATTTTAATTGTTAATTGTATTTCTTTTGTTTTGTTTAGAAAAATTATTAAATACCCCTTTGCAATTAATTATTCTCATTTATCTTGTCACAGCACAAAATTTCATTGACATTGTTTTATATTTTTTTTTGTTTTAAATTGTATTTAAATGATATTTTGAAATTTTATTTTCACTGTATGTGTATTAAATTGTTTTTTGAAATTATTGAAACTAAAGTAATTTTTCTTTTCTTCGTTCTATTTTCTTTCTGAACATTATTTTGTAAAGTTTTTGTTTTGTTTTGTTTTTCTTTTAAACATAAATTATTTACTTATCATAACTTCATTATCATTATCATTATTTTTCTTCTGTTGTTTTGTTTTTCTTTACATATCACACTTAAAATCAACTAAATTTTAGTTGCGCTTCATTTTTGTTTTTTTTTTTTCTTTCTAAAGGTGCCTTACAAAATATGTTTTGTTTTCTTAAATTGAATTTTTGTTTTTCTTAACTATAAATTTTAATAAGTTTTATTATTATTTTTATTAAATTAGTGCGGCTTCTTCTTTTTTTTTCATTATTCATTTAACTAATTTAAAATAAAACTATTTTCACTTTCGAACCACTATAAAATTTTGGTGCACTTGATATAAATTTTATCTAATTGGGTATCTAGGGATTAAAAATTAATTCACTATAAACGGTGTTGCAGCTGGAAGTACTAGGAAGGTTATTTGATGTTTTTGTTTTTAGAAATCTAGAAATCTTTGATATGAAAATCATATTACAAACAATTTTTAACAAGGTGTCGGTTTTCCGGAGCAGATCAAGAGCCGAGAGATTACAAGGAGTATATTTTCTTAATTATAAGTTCCAAGCAATTCAAGTATACTTAAGATCGTTATATTTGTTTAAATATCTGCAATTTTGCTATTTTTAAGAAAAGAATCCTGTTTTTCACTGACAGCTGGTTTATTCTCATTTTGTTGTATTGCATTTGTTTATTTCGCTCTCTTGATTTTTACGTTTTTTAAACGACGGGGTATCTGGATACTTATTTCTTAGTGGTTTCCGTGCTGAAGAACAACTAATCCAAATCAGCTGGGATGCCAAAAAGACACCAAAGGTATCCAAGATTTTCTGAGGGAACAGCTGGTTAATGGAATTGAAAATTGATTTCAAATTTGTATGTTTTTAGGTGAAAATTTGTTGACACTTTATTCATTTGCAATCTTTGAACGTAAATTTCGACCAAGGCATAAGTGTCATAAATTTCAAACTCAGACCTTTACTTCACTAACCTCCTACGGTCATAGTAGAAAAAAATACCAAAAATATTATTGTCTACAAAACACTCCTCAGGCAAGCTACAAGTCAACCACGATTTGTATTTTGTATTGTAAAGAAATATTATAAAAATCATAGAGTTGTAAAGTTCAGCTTTCAGATGAATGAAAAAAACATGATAAACTGTCATTTTGACATAAGTAGACTTAACTTGATAGTTTGATTTTTCTTGACTAAGGCGCCAGTTATAGATATCATTGGCTACGTTCAATCTCAGACAGATAGGATATCCGGATACCTTTTTGTTAGTGTGTTACGCGTAAAACAACAGCTAATCAAAAACAGCTGAGATGTCAAAACAGGAATCCAAAGGTATCCAAGAATTGTTTGGGGTATGAAGGTATCTGACAGAACAGCTAATTCAAAACAAGGTCGAATTTCAAGAAACTTGAAAATTGATTTCAGCTTTTTGTATTTGTTGGTAAACAAAAAGATACAAAATGTTAGGTGAAGTTGTATTAGATTATGTTCTGTACATAATAGACGATGAAGAAGCTATTTGCCTCCGAATTTTGTCACTTCATAATAGTCCTCGTTTCTGTTAGGATAGTTTTCTGTTATACGTAAATCGTTTAAAACCGGAGATTTCGCATGTAAATTATAAATCTTATACAATTCTAATTGAGCTAAGAGGAAATTTAACATAGATTACAGATTGAAGTTATCTCTTAGTTATTTAATTACCATCGTCCGAAGAATCAATTGAATTTTCCATTAAATGTTTTATCTTAAAACAATTTTTACTTCGAAGCTTAAATGTTTCTCTGCTTTTTGTGAACAGAAAAATTTATTTCAGTCCAGAAAATAGAAAAAAGCATTTTTGGAGAAAAATCAATGCGGAATTAAAATTGTTCGTCTCAAAACAAATTCTTTGTGAGATTTCCGATCGATCAGTAAATATTCTTCATTCCTAATCCAAGGGAAACAACGGCAAATATCGATTCAAACATTTTTCTGGATAGATTTAAACAATAGCTATAACTGGCCCCTTACTTTACACTCAACTTTCTAATAAAGTTTTTAGCAGCTAACCAATCAGATACTAGAAAAGTCTTATATAGTCTAAAACTGCCAAATCGTAAAGAGTTACGACAAACTGCCTAAATAATAAAGGGCTAAGGGATATTTTGGAAGTTTAAAAAATTCTAAACATTTCCCACCGCTTTTTGAAACATCGAGTTTTGCCTATTGTTATAATGAAAAACTGAGTTCTTTTTTGGCAATTTATTAAGTTCCATTAGGTATTTTACACAATTTTAATAAGCATTGCACAAAATGGCTTCAGTTTATTTTTTGTAGACAAGTTGGCAATGGAACTATTGAAATTATGAAACATCGAAAAAGAAACTAGGAAATACTAACTTCTCCAAACTTCAATTCCGATCAAATACTACCGACATAATTTTAAGTTTTTTGAAAAATACTATAAAATATTTTGGAATACCCAGCTAACAAAAATTAGGAGTAGATCGAAAATTTTAAACAAAAATGTGTATAAAGAAAATATAACCATAAATATTTGTTTCCTACAAAATTTAAGAATCTAATAAATTTAGCTTAAAAATTTCAATAGAATTTATTTTATAAATAAATAACCAGCTCGCACTTTTTGTTGGTTTGTTTTCTGTTTTTTACTAATTATTAAATAATAATTGATTCATGTTCACAAATATCGCTTTAAGTAAATAATATACCTCTTATAAGTACATTACCTACCTGAATCTATATGTATTGTATATATCTAATAATTAATAATTATTTTTATACTCTTCTTAATATTTTATCTAGTGCACATCATTCATTCCATACATTGCACACAAACTATTTAATTATTCACACTCAAAATAATCCTACTCAAATAAGGGTGAGGAAGGGGGGTAGGTTCCTTGAAAATATAATATAATTATTATTCTATAAATTTTGTTGTTGTTCTTGTTTAAACTAAGGAAAACAGACGTTTCTTTCTTTTTGGAACGACAATAACTCGTTGCCCCTATGAACGATTAATATCGTCCAGGACAGCTTCAGTAGAAGTTAATTTCTCTTCATGATCAATTTGAATCTTATGATGAGATGATGAACGTCCATGTGATGAGGTTGAGGTCGATGATGGGACAGCAACGGGAACAGCATTTGTATTCTCTTCTTTCTGTTCACCTCCTCCAACAATAATATTCAAGTCCTTCGAATTCGTTCGACGATGTCTTAGAATACATGAAGCTGCTTCAACTGCCATCATTTGCTTATCGTTGATATTCAAATCTTTGGAATTATTTCGTGAATGTCCACTTCCACCTCCAACAACAGCACCAGCTCCAACAACAGCACCCTCATTTGAATTTTTGACTTTATTTTCAACATTCTTAACGACATTAACACTCTTCCTGCCCCGGAAGAGATCAATATCGAACCGAATATTATTTGGCATATAAATCTGATCATACGAATGATTTCTTGAGTGTTTCTTCACAAAAGTTCCACAACCCGGAGTTAGATTATCATCATCGTCGTAATCGTCGTCGTCTTTGTGAAGTTGATTTTGTATAAATTTAATATTTAAATTTGGTTCGTCACGGGAATTATTTCTGGAATGGGTCAGTTTTTGTCGCACCACATCGGTGGAATTAAGGTCATTGGAATTATTGCGGGAATGTGTTTGGAGTTTCTTGAGATTACGGAATTTACTATTTGTGCTGTTGGTGTTGATGTTGTAGTCATCGTTTATGTCCTTCGTATAGCCACGAATCATTTTAACATCGCACGATGCACTACGGAAGTGTTTTTTCGATTTGGTTTGTGGAAGAACAGCGGCTGATGGATGGAGGGAATTGTGACATTTGTCATAGCTAAAAATATAAGTTTTTAAAAATACAAAGTTAGTTTCATCTTTGGGAGGTTCATGTTGAGTTTGAGACTTACCCAGATTCAAGCTGAATTGTGCGAGAATTGTTGCGAGAATGCCTAAGGATGTCTGAGGGTATAATCAGTTCATTACCTCCATAAGGCACCACGGTTTGATTATTGTCGGCTAATTTCTCTTCAAATACTGAAATGGAAAAGACATTTTTTAAAAAAATTCTAAAGAAACGCTTTTTAAGACTACTTACGTTTGTCCAAACTAATAATCGATCCTACAACCAGTTCGTTAGTATTCAGCGGTTTCAGTTTATCCAATTGCTTACGCCTTCTCACCAGCCACCAATCGACCATGAAAATGGCAAGAGCAACGATCTTAACAAAAGCACACAATCCAACGTATCTGGAAGAAGAAATACAGAATTAAATCATCCCAGAGAATCGAATTTAATCATAACTCACTTCCAACGGAATTTTTCTATATCATAGATAAGACAACGTCCACCTTTTTCGCCACAAGTCGATTTCCATAGCAAACATGTTGAATCTATTAAATTTCCAAAAACTATAGGAGCTGGAATATATCCGAATAAACGGAATATAACAAACTGCATTCCTAGGGCAAAGGAGCGTTCCTCTTCGGACACCGAACGCAAGACAATCATAAGCAAAGGCATTTGCGTCGAGGCCACCATGAAGGTCATAAAGAATAGCAATATCAAAAACGGATAGATCGTGCGGCAGGGAGTGGTGCATGGGCCAGCTGTAGCTACTGGAACAACAGTTACTTCGGCAAAATTTTCATAAGCATTTAAAGCTTGAGCTTGACTACCACCAGGTCCATTGAAAATGCTTGTTATATTGGAATGAACACCTTAAAAAGAAATATTTTGAATTGAATTCTCTGTTTGGAAAATCATCCCAAGATTCTTACATGCACAATTAGTATAATTGGAACTTGATGAGAAAGCTGTACACCCTGCATGGCAGGGACTAAAATAAGTCAGCCCATTATTTCCACAAACTGGTTCAACATCAGTGGTCAAACACTCACAACCGAAATTGCAAGCTGCTGTCAAATTCACAGTAAAAGGTTCCAGAGAACTGTGCGTCGATGAATTGTAATAGGGAATTGTAGTACCAGCCATTTTTAAATTCTCGCAACCCAAAAAGAACAACAATGCATAGCAACTTAAACAAGCCACATTCGATATGAGTACGAATTGAACAGCACCTTTCGGCTTAAGCTGAAAACGTTTCAAAATACAACCACCAACAAAGATACCAATACAAGCTCCAGGAACAGCAATTGATCCAGTGAATACACTGGCTTGACTTTTGCCTAAGCTGAATTGAGTTTCTAGATATTTTGGTAGGAAGACAACGAAGCCAGAAACAATCATAAGTTCCATGCAGGCGCCTAGGCATGTGGTGATGTAAACGGGATTGGTTACCAATCTTAACATGGACTGAGGAATGTCTGAAAATAGATTCAAATTTGAAAATTAAAAGATGATTCTGGATAGCAAAACAATCTCAAGCGTACCTTTGATATCCTTTCCATATCCAGTATCAACTTTTGGTTTAACTTCTGGTGCTTTATCTCCTAGATCTTTTTTTAGTTTGTCGTCGAGTTTGCGTGGTAAACTGTTTGAATTATTTGGCAGGACTGGTGGCAGTAGCTTTTCAGAGGTTTTGCGGATTTTTTTCTTCTCGTGTGTTAGGACCTGGATGAAAACAAAATGGAGAATGTTTAGAGAATTTCAAAAATAAACTTAATTTTGAAAGAGCTTACCTTTGGGAAGGAGAAAAATGGAATGGCAACAACGAGTAGCAAAATTCCACATAAAAGGAATCCACCCCACCACATGCCAACCCATCGACGGTCGCCAGGATCTGAAAAAAATTGAAAAAGAGGTTTCAAAATGTGCAAGGAACTAATTTGAAAATGAATTTCCAGGTGAGAATGTTATGACCCTGAAAACCCTCGGACTCGAAATGCCTAGAAGACTACAAATCAACTCGAATATAAGAGGCAGTTAGGGCTTTGGGGTTTAATGTTCTTAAAAACTTGGACAAATAATCCAACAACTTATTCAAAAACATATTTGTAGATAGATTTAGGAATTTTAATTTAAAGAACAATAAAGGGAAAGGTGTCATTTTTAAGACCAAATGCAATGCACAAAACGATGGGGCGGTTTTTTGCTGAAAAGCGCTGAAATGGCAAAACATGTAGCAGAATTAACTTCATGGTTTTGGGACTTAAGTTTTGTGTAAAAATAAAACAATACTAGTGAAATAATAAAATGAAATAACAGATTCTGGGAAATTTTTCCAGAGGTAAAATATATTAATAATTGCCAACTCCCAAAAAGGGTCTTAATTGGGAAGTTCAAGCTGGTAATTCGTATGTAGCTTTTAATCACAAATCGTATAAAATAGGGATTTATGGATAAACGAATTTTTCCAAACAGAAAAAATGTAAGACTATGTGTCGATCTTGATAGGGATGAATAGGACACTAGTGTTCTAGTATTTGTTTTATCAAATGGATAATAAACGTCGTAAGGCATTAAGTTTCAAACATTTAATGCGTAGCTAGGTGTTTATTGGGAAATCTTGACATGCAGTTTGGCTTTCGAGAGATGCATTCGAAGTTACATTCTGTTCTAAAGTTTCATCAACACGAAATCGCCTAAGCCCTTTATACTAAAAGAGTGACAGTTGGTTCCGTTCTGAATGTTGAGAAAGCATTTGAAAGCGTATAGATAAAAGGTATTATCCATAAGTTTTACAAACTTGGTTTTTGAGTTGCATTAATACAAATTATTTTCTCTTTTCCTTTTTACAAAAACTTCTACGTACAATTGAAGAAATGCTCATCGTCAATGAAAAATATCAGGGTTGGATTTGCCCAAGGATCAAAACACATCAATATCTCACTTATAGCTATGGGGAAGGCCAACGCCCACAACCACCGACTCCTTTAAGCCTAAAACTAAAACTTCCAGAAGGGTATGTTACTTAGCTAACCACACGAATCAGCTTATTGAAATGATAACAACTCAAGAATGAATACCTGAACCCCAGCTACCTTAGTGTTATGGGCATTATGGATAAAGATATAATAAAAATTAACAACGAAGATGTCGTCAAATTCTTCACTGTCCCCGGGTCAGCCCACTGAAGCTACAAATTGGTCATAACCAAGTCAATCCACTTTTTATTGAACTGATTTTATGTTAAGACTATTAATACGAGGCTTTGAAAGGCAGATGTTGAGGCCAACGTCTCAGACATTGACCTACCTAATAAAAAGATTGGACAGGTTCCTGCGACATAAAGGACTTATCGGTAAGGCAAGCCAAGAAAAAATCCCTCTTACAATCAAGTCAACCCTACTTATAAGTCAAAATATCAGCTGATCATATTTTTTTTTTAATTTAACTAAAAGCATAACTCTGTGCTGTATTTATTTACTGCACAATTTTATTTTAAATGGACTCTAAAAGGGTTCAAAAGGTACATATAAGGATTTTTTCGTTACAGTGCAAAACACAACTTAAAATAGAATTGTAACCTGCGTAAGAAGTTTTTTTGAAAATAATAATTATGTGAGTACTTTCTGCAAGTAAAAGATAGTCAAGCAGTTCCAAAGTAATTTAAGTTCAAAGAATGCAGTTGACTGGATACGAATTCACTCATGTTGTCTGAATCTGCCTTTTTTCTTGTCTAAATTTTCAGAATTAAGTTAAGTTTAGTTTCAATTTTGCTTTTGCAGAAGATGAAAAATGATGACAGTTTGGCTAAACTTCTGAATTAATCTTACCAATTGATATTATAGCCGACGAGAGTGAGTCCATGTGGAAGGATAGCAAATATGCACCCAGAAGGAATCCAAGAACTGGTCCAAATGCCGCCATACTGTACATACACCCTAAAAACAAAATCAATTTATCATTACATTTGTATTCAAAAGTAAACAAGAAAACACAACAAAATCTAGCTTACCAATATACATGGAAGAGCTTTCTGTCTTCACATGATCATCAACATAAGTAGTTCCGAGAGTGAACAACGGACTGCCGCCACATCCTAACAGCAATTGGGCAATAACAAACAACAAAACTGGCCCAAATGTCGAAGACTTAACTTTCAGACAATTATCCTCTCTCAATGTGTGCGGAGCGAGTGGTTGATTTGACAGTCCAGACGAAAGTCTTCCCAGACCCATGTCGTGTTCTCTGATCGAGACCCCACGACAAATATTATCACTAGTTTGATTGGCAAGAGTTATGCCCGGATTTGCTTCGCCAGTAAAGTGAGGCACCATAAAGACCAACGAACCAATTCCCATGATCACAGCACCTAAAAAGGACAAATTGTCAACTTATATTTTGTATGGTTTATTTATGACTAAAGATTATACCTATTCCAATCCAGACTGGTATATGCCTCCGACTGCCCAAATAACTGACGAATATCACCGTAATCACATTTCCAATTTCGTAACTCGAAGCTATCAAGCCGGAATAACTCGATGGAATATCAAAACGTTTTTCAATCGTTGTTATCACCGAATTAATGTAGCCAGAACTTAAAGCCTGTTGCAGGGTGACTAGCATCGATAGCAGAAGGACGAAGATTTTAATTCTAGCAAATTTTTGTATAACAAATGGACGACAATTGAGAATGCCACAATCGCGGCTTTGTAAATCTGGATCATCAGCTGGATCATCGTAGGATGGTTGTTGATGGGGCAGCGACGGCGGATGCTGTTGTTGCGAATGATGATGACCACCACCGCTACTTCGACTATCCACTAACGAACTGGACGCTTGACGACTATGGCATTTGATCACCGTATCTGTGACGCTATTGTGATGCGCATGATGTTGATGGTGGTGATTGGTGCGGTGTGGATTTGTTGTTGAGGTAGAAGGGCCACTTGATGAGGCAGCATTGTTGTTATGATTATTAATATTATTATTATTGCCACTGCAACTGCTGCTGCTTTGTGGCATAATTGGCTCTGGACTACCCGAATCGGCAGGTACATCAATGCTGCTGTCATCGCCGCTATTTGTTTCTGAATAAAGTCCTGTCATTTGATACATTGATTCTTGTCTTCTGTAAAAAAGAGATTGAAATTTTAAGATTAGTTTCAGAAGCATTAAAAATGATTATTGATTTGACAAAGAAACTCTCAAATAAGAATTGAGAGATTAAAATAAGTTTTTAAGGAATTTTTTAAAGCTGTAGCTTGGAAAAGTAGTGATTCAAGTAAATTGCTCTTATATGAACACTGAGTTGAGGTATCAACAAAAGCTTAGGCGTATACGTACTATTTTATGAACGCAGAACTTAAGTGTTTTTTAAAAAGAGTTAAAATATAAAAAATTGGTAATTAAACTCTTAAATTTATTTTATAAAGTTGACATTTTATAAAAAAAATTAATTTTGTGCAAAACACTGTTCAAAGTATTCTAAAATCTTCAGAAATTTGGAAGGAGGAATGTTCCACAATTAAATTTGAATTCTGAATTTCTTCACAAAAAAAACGATATTGGCAATTGAAAACTTGTAACTCATACATACATATGTAACTTATACATACACCATCAGTTTGGATTTTGAACAATTTATTGCAATTTTGCAACACGCTGCGAAAGAAAATAATTCAACTTTTTCGTACTTAATAGCAACAAACACAAAACATCATGTCGAAATATAGTATGTATCTGATATTGGAAAAAAAGAGTTTGAAAGAAATGATATTTCTAGGGCAATTTCTGACAAGTCTGGCAAAAGATGCTTACAGAATACTGTTTTTGGATACAGGAAAGCTTTTAAAAGGACTCCAGACACAAAACTCACCAATAAAATCTCAAGATAACAAGTGGATCGGAGACTTCAACTTAAAAGCTGATTTTTATACTAAGCATCTCGCGAATGTTTTTAAATTAAATCAGCAAATACGTCTGCAGATCCTTTATAGTATGTTGGTAGGAACGAGGAATGTAAAATTCTTTTTGTCACCCTCAAAGAAGTAAGAACCATGTGTCAACATAAGTTAGATGTTAGGAAATGAACAGAATACTATCTAATTATTGCTTAAGTTTTGAAAGAATTGCCCCCGAAAGCCTTAAAAAAACTTCAATTTATAATAAACGCATGCCTTAAACTAAAATATAAACTATATCTGTGGAAAATTGAAAAAGTCATTGTTATACCTTAAAAAAGTGAGCCATTAACAGAATTTACATCTAAACGGCCAAAATAGCTTATAATAGTCATGGTAAAAGTTTACGAACAACTGCTACTAAAAAGGCTCAGCAAAATAACAGAAAGAAGACGACTAACTCTAAACCATCAGTTTGGATTTAGAAATTAATATTAAACAATAGACCAAGTATATCGGATTACGGATGTGGGGGAAAAGGCACATAAAGAAGTAAAACAAGCTTATTGGGCTATATTCTTAGATGTTGTTCTAGCCCTTGACAAGGTTTGACAATTGGCATTTGAGAATAAACTGCATAGGGAACTTTCAAGGCATTACCTACTGCGAAAAAACTAAAACCATATAAAACGAACCGACTATTTGGAGTACGGTATAAACAAAATTACTCAAGACTTAATGAAAATTGTAGCTGGGTGTACCGCAAGTGACTGTCCTATTACCAACCTTTTATCTTTTATATAACAAGAATATTTTAGTGGAAACCATCGTTGATACTTGCTGATAATACTGCTAAATATTCGAAAAAGTTAGTTATTGAACGCAATAAATCTTATGTTACGAACCGCCTTTTTAGAATACCGTACGACTAAAAGTACTCGGAACTAAAGAAATAGAAACCGGTGTACCACAACTAAGTATCCTAGGACCAACATTTTATCATTTATATACAAGGAATGTTCCAGTGGATACTAATGCTTTTGCTGATAAATGCTTGTGGGGTGTTTTGTAACCTAAGACGTTTTGTAAAGCTTAACCCAATTGCAAAATGGGTGCCACATAGATCTGTTGCAATGGCTATGCAAATACAAAATGAAGTCAATAAATACTATGAAAACAGGACATTAAAAATAATAGAGAATAGGTTAACTGAGAGTTAACCTTAATATCAAGAAGAAGATGTGTGGTTTTCCAGAAGAAATAAAACATAATCAAGAATTTAACTTTATCTTAAAAATAGGGTTTTGCCATCATGTTTCACACATAATTTTGAGCAAGTGGCTGCCGCGGATGACTTTAATAAAATTCAATCAAGGGGCTCAATTTTCAAACCTTTTTTTCAGCAATTAGGATCGTATATCAGCAATGATAAGGCTTAAACATTCTTAAAAGGTGTCAATTACCTTGGGTTTATCTGCCTAGAGAAGAGAGTTTACAAAACCCTACAGAAAATAGAGTTAAATATTAACATCTTGGACGTCACGCCAAACGCCCATGATGTTAGGTAATGCGCTTACCAATAGTTTAGTTCAATGAATTAGCTATTATAAATTTAAATGCTTTTGATTTTAAATCTATCGGTTGGTTTTTGAGATAATTAGAAATTCCGATTACTGACCAAAAACATTTGTAATGTTGTTTTAAAAATAAACAAAAAAAACATGTAACTCGAATCGGCTTATACCACAATTTTAAAATTGGAACTTAATCGTTTTAATGATGACGGGAGGAAATCAACTGGCTATTTCATTAGATCATTGCTTATGGAAGTAGCGATTAAATAATGAACGACATGAAACCTTACGACAGTGCTCCAGAGATGCAAAAGTAGCATTTAGACAACGGTCACCTATCATTTTTAGAGCTCTCTTTTGAATTCTGTCCAGAATACTTAAGTGGGTTAAAGGAGCACATGCCCAAATATTGGAATTGTATTTAAGTTTGGGACGAATATAGGCTTTATAAATTATAGCCAGATCAGAAGGGGTAAGAAACTTCTTGCATCGTCGGAGAAAACCTAAACACTTAGCAGCATATTTGGCGATGTCTAATATGTGATCACCCAACAACAAGTGGTTTATGGTGCACATTGTTTAGTCTCCTCCAAGTATCACTCATGGTAAGCGGCATTGGGGGAGGGTTACGATTTTGTGACAGTTGACATCATTGAGATTTCGAAGTATTACATTTTACACGGTTTTTGAATCCCCATTGAACAATGTTGCCGTTGGTAGTCCACATCCGAAGAACATGGATGAGAATCTAAAAACGAATATTAAAAGCTGAGGGTACTGTCACTAGCGGAAAAATTAAGTGGGTTAGAAGTTTCAGACAAAAGATCATTTATAAAAATAAGGAAAAGCGTCGGAGGCAAAACGGAGCCCTGTGGAACACCAGCGTTTATTTTGTGAATATCAGATTTGAAACAGTCCAATACTACTTGAATTGAACGGTCCGAAAGGTAATTTCTAACATAACGAAGGAGGGATTCATCAAAACCAAATGCACGCATTTTCGATAAGAGAGCTTGATGCCAAACTCTATCAAATGCCTTTAAAATATTGAGTTCAATAATCTTACTTTCTCCAAAACGATGTAAAAATTTGTTCCACTGATCAGTGAGATAAACCATGAGATCACCGGTGGACCTATTGCCACAACAGCCGTACTGCTGGTCATTAAAAAGATTCCGTTTTTCAAGATATTTCTTAAGCTGAAAATTGATCAGCGTTTCTATGACCTTGGAAAAAAGGGATGTAAGTGCAATTGGACGATAGTTAGATGGTGTGGAAGATTCACCTTTTTTAGGGACAGGCTGGACAAATGCAGTTTCCATCCACTCGGAAAGAGACCTGTAGAATAGGACAGGTGGAAAAGCTTATGCAGTGGTTTTGCTGGCGTTGAAAGTCACCTTGTGAGAGCAATAGCAGGGATACTATCTGGGCCAGCTGAAAAATCATTTAAGAACACTCACCGGTAGCGTCGAATTAACAGCAGTGCTGCAAGCGAATTGACTTTATCAATCAAGCTCACATAGGAAGTGTCATTGTGGACGAGCGTTGGAACCGAGAATAACGTGGTGTTTCGTACGTTTTTTAAATGACCAGAAATGTTTACTACCTTTGGGACATTGTAGTACTTTTAACTTCCCATAGGAAGTTATTGTAATGGGTCCGATTTGTCAAATTGAAAATTTTTACATTTCTCGACGTTTTAAGGTCCCTAGATTAGAAATAAAAGATTTTTAGAAAGATGTCTGTGCGTGCGTGTGTACGTACACACGTTTTTTCGCCGTCCATAGCTCAAGAACCAGAAGAGATATCGATTTCAAATAAATTTTCTTATACAGATAATAAGGCAGAAAGATGACGAAAGGGCTCTCAAGAACTTTTTGAAAAAAAATACATTTAACGTTTTTTTATAAATCAAAAAAAACTGAAAAAAAAAATTTTCACCTCCAAAATTTTACGACTTAAATATGATTTCATCTCCAAAACAATTTTGTGCAACGAAGAATAATGTTTTTGATATCTGATAAAATTTTGAGAAAATCGAATTTTATAAAAATAAAAATCTAAAAAAACATTACTCAAAGTTGGTAAAAATTGAATATCGATTCAAACTTATTTTATCTTATAAAAAATATTGTTTTCAACATTCTGAAAAATTTTGAAAAAATTCGAATTGACAGTTTTTTTCACAAAAAATTAAAAACCGCAAAAAAATTAACAAAAGTTGGTAAAAAATGATTTTCGACTCAAATATCTTTTCAAAAATTGTAGATATTGGCTTTAAACAACTTCAATCTTCCAAAAAATATTGTTGTTTACATTCAGTAAAATTTTGAAAAAAATCGAATTGTCAGTTTTTGTACAAAAAATTAAAAACCTAAAAAAATTTAACAAAAGTTGGTAAAATTTGATTTTCGACTCAAATATCTTTTCAAAAATTTGAAATATTGGCTTCAAACTAATTTTATCTTATAAGAAATATTGTTTTCAACATTCGATACAATTTTGAAAAAAATCAAATTGACAGTTTTTTACAAAAAATAAAATTCAAAAAAAAAAAAAACAATACTAAAGCTTGGTAAAAATTTACTTTCGACTCAAATAGCTTTTCAAAAATTAAAAATATTGGCTTCAAACTTATTTTATTTCACAGAAAATACTGTTTTCGATATTGAGTAATTTTTATATAAAAATCCAAGACTCCGTTTTTTCATAAAAAATAAAATCTACAAAATTTAGTACGCAAATTTGGTAAAAATTGATACGAGTACATATAGACAAACTTTTGAGCAAGACAAATCAACAGACGGAATGGGAAGGTATCAGTGGGGGTCGCATCCCAGTCTCTTTTTTGCCTTAATTTCTGATCATGCAAAGGTTTGGTTCGTCGAATATGACCGTTACATTGTTGTTTGAACGTATTCATTGAATCAAACCATGAATTCTCTTTAGCCTATTCGGGATAAATTTTTTCATTCCACAAAGAATTACGTTTGTAATCATATCTGCACTGGAATTTAAGCCACTATCGAGGAAGCATAGTGACCAGTTAAAGTTCCAGAAGAATTTATTGAGACCGTTTCAGTTGGCTTTCTTATATTGCCAAACGGTTTTCGAAAGTTTTTTAACTTTAACTGGGTTTTTTTGGCATGAGAAATTTGCAGACATGACAAAATAGTCTGATTGCCTAGAGGCGATAATGACAGTATATTTGTTAGGATCAGAGGTAAGAAACAAGTAGAGGCGATAATGACAGTATATTTGTTAGGATCAGAGGTAAAAAACAAGTCTAGGGTGTTGGCGGATTGACCTGAAACGTCAGGAAACCGAGTTGTCTCGTCAACTAACGGAGTCAGATGATTTAACTCAGCTAAAATCTCGACATACCTTCCTTCGAGTGTTGTCTGACCAGAATAACGCAGTCACAAACAATTGTGAACATTGAAATCACCCGTAAGAACGATCTCACTGTGCGGAAAATGGGATACAATTCTGTGGATAGAGTATAGAATTTTGACAAACAGTATTTTCAATACATTATTATGAACCATATATTTTTTGGAACTCAACCCATTTCAATACATACAATTTAATTTCTAAAAATGTCTAGTCTTATTATTATTATTATTCAAAACATTTTTTTATTGATAAGTCTAACTTTCTCTTATTTGGAAACTATATTTATGGAACATTAAAATTTCAATATGAAAACTGTTTTTTTTTTTTTTAAATCGATATATAAAGTTTTCATCCCAAACCACAACTTACGTACACTTAGAACCATTTTTAACTTTTTGTGAAAACAATGAAAACACTACAAAAATCACAAAAATTTAAATTTCTAAAATTCACTTATGGGCTCATGTCAAAGAAAGTTGGCAAAGAGGAGCGTTCGTCTGAACTTGAACAAAAAACAGGAATTCCCTAACCAAACCACAATGTATGACTAAATACAACTATAAGCTCCAATTTAACCTTCGACCAACCGCCTCCACTTTAAAACTTTATACATACAAAAATACCTACAAATACAAACCTATAGTCAAGAAACCAATGATGTTACAAAAAGGCCTTCACTTTGAATTTCACGGTCAAAAAAATTGGTTGTCGTTCAAACTTATTCCATATACAATCACATACCTATAGATTCATGCATTTTCCAACCTATCCTTTAAATAGTTAAAAGGACCTCCATGGAGAAAAAACTTGAAAGTTGTTTTACACTAAAAAAAAAGGTAAAATTAAATAAATAAAACGACAAAGGTAAGGTCGTGCCTATGCCTGAATTGTTATAAAAGAAAGTAATCAAATAATAGGAGGCTAGGCACAGAATGTTATCCTTGTAGAACAGCAGTGAGAAGTGGAACTACAGCATATGCTATGTCACCCATCGTACTTCGTGTTTTCAATGTTGTCGTCGCTGCCACTGCCGCGACTACCACAATATTGAACTTCCAAAATATTACCGCCCTGATCAATGTTGCAACATAAATAATTTATTTCAACAATTTCATTTGAATTCTTATACGAGTATAATTTTTTTCACTTTTATTGAAGCTTAACAGAAGGACAGATAAAATAAAAGGATCCTGTAGATATGGATGTATACCGAATACGTACAGGTGTACTTTCGGTTTTGAGAGTTGAGGAGTGTCCTGATGGTGGAGTTACTCACACCAAAACAGATGGAGAACTAATGAAATAGTAAAATCGACAATTGGTTTCATTTCATGGCAAATGCCGTTACAGGAGCAGAATTTTATAACTAGTGGCTTCAAAGTTTCAACAAGGATACATTTTAATGAATGCCCCTTTGTGAAAAATGATACATAAAATCTTACCTACAAAAAATTTAAAAATTTGGAAATAAGTAAAATACAAATTCACTAAGATTCTATGTAACATCTTTTATTAGGGAGCAACGAAAACAATATATCACATTGATTTATAGAGAAAGTGTTAAAATATAAATAACAAAGAAACCCCACAATAATTAAATCATTAATATTTTAAGTATATTTGAGTGCTATGATGGCTGCACAGAGGTGCAGCGTTACATGAACTCCTCAAACCGTCGACACCGTTTTTAAAGGGTAAGGCCACCTTGGGTGAAATGGAATATTTCCAGTGCAACTCCAAAAAAAACTGATATTCTAATTCTCATTCTTACCAATATTTTGAGTGGTTATATAAACCTGACTCACATTCCTTCGTCATGGAGAGAAGTCAAAGTATTAATAATCAAATCTTGATCACCTAGCTTTCTTAAATGTAGAAGGAGCATTGAACAATTTAACACGCCCGCAATCACATCAAATTTACTGTTCAAAAGCGCATCATTCATACTTGTTTTAATTCGACTTCAAATGAATTCGATGCTCTGTCCCACTCTAACCAGAGAATTGTATCCCATTTCCGCACAGTGAGATCGTTCTTACGGGCGATTTCAATGTTCACAATTCTTCGTAACTGCGTTATTCTGGTCAGACAACACTCGAAGGAAGGTATGTCGAGATTTTAGCTGAGTTAAATCATCTGACTCCGTTAGTTGACGAGACAACTCGGTTTCCTGACGTTTCAGGTCAATCCGCCAACACCCTAGACTTGTTTTTTACCTCTGATCTTAAGGTCAGTATATTATCGCCTATAAGCACATCAGACCATTGTGTCATATCTGCAAATTTCTCATAAAGTTAAAACCCCTACGAGAACCGTTTGACAATATATATGACGGTGTAAATGAAGTCTTTAGGACTTTTAACTGGCCACTTTGCTTCCTCGAAAAATATTTTTTGCATGAACAGAAATTAAGACAAAAAATACAACAGTGTTCCAAAAGTAGTAAAAATTTCTAGTTTTTGTAAAAAACGTACGAAACACCACGTCATCCAATGACACTCCCAATGTGAGCTCGATTGATAAAGGCTTAAACGATTTTATGGTACAAATCTTCTTTCACACTCGTACAGTTGCAGGAGTTCTAAAAGACCTTAACATACACAAATCAGCTGGCCCGGATAGTATAAGCTTTTCCATCTGTAATATTCTACAGGTCTCGTTCCGAGTAGCACTCATGTTCCTTCTTTTCAAGGTCATGGAAATGTTGATCAATTTTCAGCTTAAGAAATATTTTGAAGATCGGAAGCTTCTTAATGACCAGCAGTACGGCTTTCGTGGCAAAAGGTCCACTGGTAATCTCATGGTTTATCTCACAGAAGAGTGGAACGAATTTTAACACCGTTTTGGAGAAAGTAAGATCACTTGATATTCCAAAGGCATTTGATAGAGTTTGGCTCCAAGCTCTCTTATCGAAAGTGAGTGCATTTGGTATTGATGAATCCCTTCTCCGTAGGGTTAGAAATTACCTTTCGGACCTTTCGATTCAAGTAGTATTGGACGGGTTCAAATATGATATTCACAAAATAAACGCTGGTGGGCCCCAGGCCTCCGTTTTGTCTCCGACGCTCTTCATTATTTTTATAAATGATCTTTTGTTTGAAACTTCTAACCCTCTTAATTGTTTAGATTCTTATACTTGTTCTTCGGATGTGGACTACTAACGGCAGCGTATGATAATCTCATAAATTCTGATCTTGATAGCATTGTACAATGGGGAATCAAAAACCGTGAAGAATTTAATGCTTTCACTTGTTGTGGAGTGATCACATATTTGACACCGCCAAAGGTGCTGCTAAGTGTTTGGGCTTTCTCCAACGATGCAAGAAGTTTTTTAGCCCTTCTGATCTGGCTTTAATTTATAAAGCCTATATTCGTCCAAAACTTGAGTACAATTTTTATGCCCGCCTTGCAAAGTACCACTACTGATAGCTCTTCAAAAAGTTAAATCACGAAGTGATTTATCAACCTACTTATTGATTTATCTACCGAAGATACCGATGCACATTGGTTTTGAATTCCTGAACATTGCAATTATAGGGAAAGATAGAGCGTGGCAAAGCATTCAACATTCGCGTAGTACGGCTAAGAAATGAATCTCTGTACTTCATAGTACGGCCGAAGTTGGGCTCTAGGGTAAACTGATGGGAATTCCTAAAAGAACGAGTATTATGGTTGAATTGTTCGAGGGGAGGAATGCAACTGGATAATTCACTAGAGCATAGTTCTTTAAAATAACGGTAAAACAGGACGAGACAAGAAACCTTGTCAATGTTTCAAGAAATCGAACATCGGAATAAATCTAGCGACTTGTAAATTCATGCTAAAGCATAATACCATAAAGAAAGCGCACCACAGATAGTCTAATACCACCAGTTGTCTGTCAAATGAATTTATGTGGCCAATGCTTGATGCTAATTGCTTTAAATAACTCTTTTGGTTGATAGATTGCTTATTAACTCCGTTATAAGTTGTCCTTATACGACACTGCTTAATGGGTAAACATGATTTTCGGATTGGAGCTCCCGCAAATGATTTTTGCAGAAGCTGCAAAGGAAGAGAAAACAGTGATTTACTTTCTATGTTAATGTCTTGCCCTATTACAAAGACGAAGACTCTACCTTGTAGACTTTTACTACGATAATCCCAGTGATCTAAGGAATTCTGTCCCTTTATATTTAGATCCAACTGGTTCAACGAGTATGTAAGTAAGATCCTTGGAACTATGTGGTATCACAATGAACCAACTATTGGTCTAAGTGTCTTGGCTTTTTCCGCCAGCAGATACTTTAACCGAACCTAACTTAACCAATGTTGGAAGAAATTTATAGAGCAATGTCTATTTTGCTAGACATTGCTCATTGCTCTCAAACTTGTCCATTTGTGCAGAATGACGATGGAGAATGTACGCTGCTCTATCAATATCGGAAAAGATCTCACCGATGATTGTTATGTCAAATAAGGTCTTAGATAAGGCATTGCACTGTCAAGCAAGTTCTTCACCATCGTTCTGGAAATAATTGTGCAGAATTCAATCGTCAACGCTAAGGGGCACAATCATCTAAAGGTCTATGAAATTACACGGATACGCCGATAATATTGACATAATTAGAAGATCAAAGCCTGGTGTCCAGTGGCTGGTTTTTCAGCGACAGAAGCGGATAAGATGGATTTAATGGTTAATGAGGACAAGACCAAGTATTAGCTGTCATCAAAAAAGAACATTGAATGACGAGACGACGACGTCTTGTACAAAACATCACTGTTGACAGCTACAACTTTGAAGTAGTTAGAAATTTTGTCTCTTTAGACATCGCTTTAAATTCAGGCAATGATATCAGCGCTGAAATCAAACCAGGAATAACTCTTACAAAGCGTTGTTTCTTTGGAATTTGAAGGCATTTGAGTAGTAAAGTTCTCTCTAAAGCAACTAGGTTACTTTCTATAAGTCAATCATTATCCCGATTTTCATATAATGCGCAAGATAAGAACGTCTTAAGATGCTTAGGGAGAAAAATTGATTGTTGTTCTCTTCTGCAGCATAAATGGAGAGTGGAGGAGATGATACAACGACAACCTGTACGGGCTGTACATGTAAACTTCCAACGTCTTAGATGGCTGGGTCAAGTAGACTGAATGGACATCAACGCACCAGCCCGGATAGTCTTCGAATCCAGTCCCACGGTGGGAGAGGATCTCAGCTAACTTTGCGTGTGAAACCAGCTAGAGATCAAGTGACCTGCAACTCTCAACCATTCCTATCTGCGAGTCATTTCAGGGATGGAGGGGACCCACAGTGCTTATGCCGAATCTGAACGAATTATTTGAGAAAGCAATTTTCATGACAGGAATTACTCTTGGAGGATTTGTCAATTCCTCGCAAGTGGCAGTACCCGTGGCACAGGAAGGGATTGAACCCAAGACCTTTAGTATGATAGCCTTACGCTCCAACCATCACGCCACGAGTGCTACTCAATAGTACGTAAAAATATAGAAAATTGTCGAAAAATAAAAAAGTTGCCTAAGTTGGCAACCATATAAACTATACATGCAAGAATATATTGTATACATCTAGATCTAATGTTTTATATAACTTCACTTATTGTAACTCACCTGTGACCTTTGCGATGTCCACTGGTGGAACTGCTGCTCGCTCCTCCTCCACCACCGCCAGTATCTATATTTTGATGTGTATTATGATGGTTATTGTATTGTATATTATCCTGATCCTGTGACGGTTGTTGTTGTTGTTGATGATGTTGTAGCTGCTGCTGCTGCAATTGTTGTTGTTGTGTTTGTTGCTGCTGTTGTTGTTGTTGATGTGTAGAAGTTGATGCTGTCATAATGAATTCTTCATTCAAGTTCTAGGTCGTTTTCTTCTTCTTTTGCTTTGTAGAAAGTTGATTAACTTTTCTTTTTTTTCAATTTTCTTTTGATTCCTTTAATTTTTTATTATCCTGATTTTGAAGGATAAAAACCTTATTTTGATAATAAGTATAAGAGCATTTTTATTTTATTTGTATTTTGTAATGCAAGGATATGGATATTAAAATCCCTGCTTTGATTTTGTTTTTATTTTAATATGGTAATTAATTTGTTTGTTTGTTGTTTAAGTCTGAAAAGATAAGATAACGAGAAACATTATTTTAATTCTTATCCTATAAAATATCCTTGCATGAGGTAGAGACTAGAGATATAAATATACATATACAAAAGTGCATATCTGTAGGTAGAAGTAGAAGATATTAAACATATAAAGCACATAAAAGATCCAATTAAGGAATGAAATTTTTCGATTAAGCGAAACGGTGGTGTTCGTGTAAAAGAAGAGAGAGGGAGTGAGGAAAGGACTCAAAAGGAAAGTAAAATCGATTAAGTAATGGATATATTCTATTCACTTTTGTGTGTGTTTTTGTGTTAAGGTGAGTAGGTTATGGGAACCAGGACCTTCGGTGTAGTAATCTACAAGCAAACAACAACAAAAACACCTCACATCAAGGATAATGAATAAGGACTTTTTTTTCTACTTTTGTTTATGTAAAAACGTGCATCATTTTATTGTATACATATTTGGATAAGCTTGATTTTTATTTTCAAAGGATTTAATTTGTGTAAATTGAAAGAATTGTTGTCTTTAGATAACACAAGAATCTCATAAAACGACACTAAAAATACCTGCGACAAGGCGGCCGCCGGCGAGGTGTACAGGTAACGCGCATATGACATATTGTTTAACGATTTGGAATTAATATGAAAAACATACACCCACAAACATTCTTGTTTATGATTTTGATATTTTTAACAAGCTCTAAAACCACACGATTTAAAGCTTATGTGTAGGGATTTTATTTTCGTCTATATTCGTTCTATGGGTGTGACAAAAATTTTGAAAGATTTATTAATCATTTAGAAAGGATTTAAAAAAGACAACCAACAACGCAACGACGACGACGTGCGTTGTATAAATAAAACTTTGGTCATGACCTGTGGTTTTATTTTTTGTACTTTTCGATACAATAGAAAAGGTATAGAAGGACGTCAAGGACGACACATAAGACACATTCCGATGCGAACAAAAAAGAACCATCAAATTGGGATTTTTTCCAAAATCAGATTGATGAGTTGTCATATAACGTTAATGGTTCCTTGGTTGGTATAATAAAATGTAACAACGTAGGTTATGTGGAGCTATTTTCGAAAATATGATTTAACCTTATAAAACTCCTATAAAGAAAAGATTTAATGGGAGGACTTTGATTCGCATTATGATATAAATAAACACAACATATGAATATAAATCTGCTTTTGATAATATAGACAGAGACGCATTATTCAACAAACTAATAGCCTTTTCACACCAAACCTAAAACCTGGTTTTCAAAAACTCAAGTTTTCCCATACATTTTTGGTAAACCTCAAGGTTTATATAAAACTTCTCGAAAACTAGTAGCAATCCAAAGTTTAACTAAACAAACAAACCTTTCGAAACATTCAGCGCTGAAATAATTGTAAACAAAACAGCTGATGGTTTCTGTCAAAAGAAATATTTAATTTTGAAATAAATTTGGTCGTGGTTATTAATATTATTTAAACAAATTATTTACAAAATAATAAGAGTTACAGCTTTTTGTTTTTCATTTACAGAATATGGAACAGAAAAAAAAGGACACTTTTGGTGAGCTGCGTGGTAACAGAAAAAATTGTAGGAAAATTTGCCAACGTCGAGCCCCGATGAATATCTGCGGCACTAGCGGTTCTTTTATGATCCTCCAGAATTTTAAACGTTCTTTGTTAAGCGAGGGACCGGAATTCACTATGGCTGCTGGCGTGACGACCCCAAGGACAAGGAAGACTTGCTCATAGTTCGTAATGACTTTTCCAAGGGATGCGCCTTAGAACTCGTCGCCACAAAAATGTTTGACGCTTTCGCTTACTACCTGAAGAAAGACTTTCCGATATAAAAAAGGCGATAAGTTTATTTGTGTAGGAGAATAAGTATGAACAAAAATCTCTGGTGGAGGCTAAGTCGCAGCGAGCTAGAAAAATTTGGCCCAAAACATTCCACAATGCAGGAATCGTTGTTCCAGTGAATAAAACCACAATAGTGGGCTATCGCCCCTTGATGGATAGCGAGCCAACACCAAGAAGATCCTCAGTGCTTTGGACAAACAAGGCAAGTCCTCAAAGGAAGAAGCCAAAGAGATAGTCATGGAGAAATTGTAATTTTGGTACGAACCTGGAACTAGGAATTGACCTTTTCTGCTCCGGCCATAACGACCTACACGAAATCGTTCAGAATCTTCTCAACCTCGCCTATAAGTTGCTCGGACGGCCACAATATATGGCGGTTCTGAAGGCACATTTTACCAACAGAAGCAATAGTCATACGCTCAGTATTTTGGATTGAATTTGTTGTGGAAGAAGAAGAAAATGTTTTAAATAAAATTAATTTTTGTTGTAACAGTTTTGTTTGCTGTTGATTCTATGATTTATTTTCTAGACAATAAACTTCTCCTTAGTGAATTGTTCGGACCGGTTGAAGTGAATAAAGAGGATAGCTGCAGCAAAGCGAGGTGGTACGGGCTTGTCTGCGCTGATATGCTGCTCTATAACAGAACAGGAAAGAATTATCTACTTAATGGTGTCGACGGCACTTCCAGAATTTTCAAAAAATTGAATCTTTAGAAAATAAATATGTTCAATATAGAACATCTTCACTATGTGAAAGGAAGTAATTGGATATTTTCATTTTATCCGAGACGGTGGAGTGTGATATACTGGGAGTTTTTTGTTTGTTCGTATCGAAACGTTTGTGAAACCACTCAATGACGGGATCTCATTCGCTCTTTTGGAGCTCGTATTTATCTTTGTCTTCCTGAAAATCAACTTGATAAGTACCGACATAAGGCTAAAGTTTGTATCTTGCATTTTCAGATCCTTAAGATCATTGCAAAGTGCTTCGAAAGTTCTGCGGCTCATTCTGAAATGTTATTTGAAATACACATCATCGTTTACTAACATTTCACGTTTCACAAATAATTTGAGAAGAACAAAACTTTGTATTCACAAATTTGTTCATCAATAAAATCCGGTGTTAAACAAATTTAAAAGTCAAATGAAAACGTGTAAATGTTTGGTGTAAACGGTTTTCGGGTTTTCAAAAACTTTTTGCAGAAAACGCGGTTTTGGTGCGAAAAGGGTATAACACTTTGATTAAAGCTCTCTATCGAAACAACATTGCAAGGGAAAGGAATGGAACTTATGTCAGTTAAAGTCTTACTTTACGCCTACGATATTGTTCTTATTTCCGATAAACCCTCTTCCTTACGAGCAACGATAAGTCTATACCATACCAATATTGTAAATATGAAAGTTAGTTGTTTGCTTGTTCGTCCTTGAATTCGCAACGGAGCTATATTATGATACGATTTTTTGTGTGGAGGTATTTATAAGACTGGAGAGTGTTTTGAGCTACTTTTTACAGTGGTAAAAAATCTCATTCCCTGCTCATTCAATATATGTAATATTTATGTTAGAACACTAATTAGTAGCTTATCATTAGGTGCTTCCTGCATTTGAACTTAATATTATTTTTAAATCATGACATTAAGTCACGAAAATATGCTAAAACACTACCAAAAATAGGAGATAGGCAGTTAAAAGTCGATGCTGAGGGCTTTGTGAAATAAACGGATGATTTGTGTAAGAGAAAGAGAGTAATTTTGACCTTCTGCATGTTTGTACCCTGATTTACAAAAAACATACACTACGATCAATTTCTCTTTCAAATAGCGATTCCAGCACCAATTAATTCAAGCATATTAATTGAAGTAGCAGGAGAAGTAGTACTTGTCAACAGGCACTGTCATGGACTCAGAACAGAGAACTTCATACCCAGTAGAGTTTTTAACTCCCTTAAGCTAACAAATGTGTCCTCACATAAGTTACAATTGAAATAAGGCGTGTCAGTATTGATTAGGCGAAATTTAAATGCCCCTCGATTATGTAACATCACAAGAGTTAATGTTACACGACTTGGGCAAACAATAATTTGTGCTAATATCTTAACCAGCGGGCTTTCGAAAAGGTGAAAAATGTTAACTTACGAAAAACAGAAATTGTCTAAGAATTCAATAAATGCTACGTGTTGCCAAAAAATAACGTGTTCAACCTAGACTTCCAAAGTCTTCCATTCAAAATTCGAATTTAACTTCAAATATCTATACATCCAAAGAGTAAGAACCCTTTCCGAAAACAGATTACCGAGAAAACTTTGGATGTCATTGCAAGAAAACTGATTTACTTGGAAAATTGTTGCGGGGCAACAAAAAATAAGAAAAATTAATTTCTTTCAGGTGGAGGAGCAACACAATGGGGCTGCCCACAAATTTTATAAAACAAAAAAATCAAAAGTAGGTTTATTTTTTTAATCTTTTTATTTACTGATTTTGGTTATAATTTTTTTATTATTCTAAATTCTGGTATTTGTTACCAGATTGTCTTTCCTTTTTATATTCCCTTTTATTTTTATTTTTTTTTACTTTTAATTTTTATAACATTTTTTTTATTAATTGTATTTTTTTAATAAATTTTTTTTTAATAAAGGAATTTTTCATTATAACGTTTCAAAAAAAAACATGGTCTTTTCTGTTATATAGTTATATAATTGAATTATAAATATTGTTATACTTAAAATAGAGTACTAGAGTGCTCATGGACATCTGTCTACACTATAATAATTGTAATAGATATCATGTTCCTCTAAGCTTCTTCTTTATCATTTAACTTAAGTTACGTCTCTTTTCCGACTGTCAAGCGAGCTACATTTAATTCAATAAAACTTTATGTAAGTAAGTAAGTAAAAGTCTTCGTTAATCATTTACAAGAAGGTATAATATTGGCGACGAGGATAATCGTAAGTGTAGTCATCGTCCTATGTCGGAGTCATCAGAGGAAGATATAAAAGAGTCCAAACCATCGAACACTGCATCAGGTAAACTATCACCGCCACCCTAAGGTTAGATAAGCCAACTAAAAAGATGAGTCAACTGCTTGGATCTATGGAAACTTTTGCTCCTGGAGCAAATTAGAGGAATACATCGACTGGCTAAGAGAGTATTTGAAGTGCAAGCAAAAAAGACGCAAAAGACTACAAAACCCTAAAAACAGTTTTGGAGCCAGTTCATCCAAATATACGAGCTTGTTTCGGTGCTCCGTAAATTGTATGCACCAAAGAAATTTGCCATCACAGAAAGATTTAAGTTTTATCAGCGCAGTCAAAAGGCAGGCGAGCCTATAAAAGACTTTATCTTCGCGCTTAAATTTTTGTCACGTAACTGTAAATTTAGAGAGTTCCTAGATCAAGCTATGAAAGACAAATTTATATTTGGTCTGTATAACCCCAAAATACATGAAAAATGTATCCCAGATAAAGCAATAAAATTGCAACTTATCGCAGAGGATCAATAAATTATAAAGCCCAAAGCAGAAGTAATCAAAATCAGTACAGTTCTTGTAAAAGTCAAGAGTCGAAGTTTCCGCATGGTATACAAAACTCAACTCGTTATAGTGGTATGTCAAACGGAAAGTGCCGGCAATCTGGGAACCACCATAATATACAAGTGCCCAGCTAAAGGAATAACATGCTACCTGTGAAAGTCTCGAAGGAATTTTGCAAAATTCTGCAAGAGTTCACGTGGAGGAAGACAAATAAAAAGAATAGGTAAATGACGAAACCAATGATCAGTTCAGCTCTAAAGAAGTCAACAATATTTTCAATTTGTCTGAACGCAAAAGTTCCCGTCGCATTACGTCTGTCATAATTGAAGGCAGTGGGGTGCAGATGGAAGTAAACACTAGAGCATGTCAATCTATCATTAGTTATGTAGATTATTCTAAGTTATTTAGTCATTTACTTCTTAAACATTATTTATTTAATTTACAGACAATCACAAGTCACAAGTTGGGCTTTGTAGGTGTTTGCGAAGTCATGGTGGAGTGGCCGAATGTTGGAATGTCGGAAGAGGAACGTCTAGATCTGTCAGTCGTCAAATGTCAAGTTGGATAAACTTATACCAAATTGGAGAAGCAATTGGGGGTAAATTGTCGGTTCCACAGAATTGTCAAGTAAGTCATATAAAGTACAATTTAGAATCAACAAAATTTTTTGAAAGGTTGTCCTTCAGTCATGTTACAGCAAGTCAATTTGGAGTATGATTTTGTTTTTAGTGTCGAGTCGGTAAATGTGAAAAATATTTCAAAAATAAAACTAAAATTTCCACGGGTGTTTGAAAATAATTTGAAAAAAAGCCGATAGAAGGTTTTACTGCCGATATACGTGTTAATTCGCATTATATGCCGCTTTTTCACAAAGGCTAGACGGTTTCTTTCCACTAAAGGTCAAAAGTCGAAGTAGAGTGAGAAAGGTTATGTCGGATAGGAATTATTTCAAATATAAAATATACAGAAAACGCCAGTCCTATAGTCGTGGTACCAAAACCAGAAAGATCAACAAGAATTTGTGTGGATTTCAATCCTCATTTTTATCCTTTAACCATTTTTTAAGATATCTTTGCACAACTGGGTAATGCCATGCTTTTTTGTGTCATAGACCTAAAAGGTGCACTCCAACAGTTAGAGGTTACAACGGGTTGAATATTTAGGTCATTGCATTTCAAACGATTGTATAAGTCCTAGTAAGCGTAAAATAGAAGCCGTAGTCAACGCGCCCAGTCCAAAGAATTTAACTGAACTCTAGTCTTACTTGGGTCTTTTAAATTATTATGGAAAAATGTATTCCTAATCTGAAAAATAAAAAAGAAAAACTATACAATCTTTTGAAAAAAGATATCAAATTTAATTGGTCATCTGATTGCGAAAAAATATTTCAAGAAAGTAAACAATGGTTGTTGAAAAATAGTATTCTTGAATTGTGTATGACCCTGAAAAAACTATAGTCATTTCTGCAGATGCATCACCATACGGTCTTGGAGCTGTCATGTCGCATATTGTCAACGGAGTAGACGCTCTTGCTATTATGTTTGCCGTGCGAATTTCCATAAGTACATTTAGTGCAACAAATTTATTATTCATAGCGATCATGAACCCCTTCGGGAAATTTTCAACCCGAACAAAAGCAGCAGCTAGGTTACATCGTTGGGCTGTCATATTGTCAATGTATGACTACAAGATAGTTTACAAAAAAGCTCAACAAATGCCTATGCTGATGCATTGTCGAGATCACCTCTGCAAGAATCATCTAATATTGAGGACACTTTAATAAATTCATTTAATATGTCCGAAAACGATCCAATAAATATCAATCGCATTCGTATAGGCAGACCTTTAATTGTTCAGTTCCGAATGCGGTCATGGCTCATGTGTCTCCAGGATGGTCTTCGAAAACAAAAATTAAGTCTCCGGATTTGATTTATTTTTATGATTGTAAAATAGTCTCTCAGTAGAAAATCAATGCCTTTATTATGGCAACAAGTTAGTTGTTTCAAAATCTTGTCAACTTGAAGTTCTTCAAGTGATCCATTGTGATCATATAGGAATGACACGCATGAAACAAGAAGCTCGTAGTCAATTTTATTTTAAAAACCTGAATAAGGGAATCGAAATTTTGTGAACAAGTGTTTAATCTGCCAGCAAATTCGGAAAGCGAATAAATCAGAAACCATATCATGGCCTAAAACAATATTAATGTTGTCGGCGAGAATGTGAATTCTAGACCATCTTAGGAAATCCAAGCATAGAGTGGAATTTTTGGCGACATTTTCAGCCTCCTTGATGCAAGCGCCATTAATAGTCGCAAAGCAAAACGATGTACAACTGTAGCCAGTATTGAGTTTTCTATGCATTAAATTCTAATCGATTTTGCATTCCCCGTTTGCCAATGCTGTCTAAGTCAGAATTAAATGAGCTTATCAATTATTGCTGTTGAAGATCAACATCCGAAGAGCAGGCTTGAGGGTACTATGACCAGCGAAACAGGTATGTGAATTAGAAGTTCGGGCAGGAGATCAATAAACAAAACAAACAGTGTCGGGGACAGAACAGAGCCCTGGGGCATACCTGCAATTATTTCGTGCTTCACAGATTTAAATACATGCAATATTGCACATTGAACGGTCCGGAGGATAATGTGGAAGGAATTCGTCAAAACCAAAGGCAAGCACTTTCGATAAGAAAACCTAATGTCAAACTTTAACGACTGTTAGTCAATAATAAGCTTTCGATCTTCGAGATATTTCTTGCGCTGATAATTAATGCCTAGCAAGGAGATTAGCATTCTCAATTAAGTTTACAAGTGGAGTGTCACTGACAAAGAAAGTAGTAACCGAAGACAAATTTCCCATGTTTTTTTTCACAAATTACCAACATTTTTAGATGTGCTTCGATTATTGCAGTCATTTTTGCAGTCAATTGTTGTAAATTTTTCGGTCATGCATACATTTGGTTCGACAAATATGGGCGTTTCAGAACTTAATGGCTTACTTAAACTTTTTATCGTTTTCCTTAATTGGGTTGGCAAAAAAATATATCTCTTCAACCTTAACAACCTCTTTGGAACTTAAATCGAACAATACGTTTTCTTTGGGGCTGATGCTTTTAAGCCTATTTGGACTGAAAGTCACTATCGAGGAAGCATAGTGACTTGTTAAAGATCTTTCAATAAATATTGAGACATGGTTTTTTTACTTTGTGAACACTATTAATACATCTTGTTTGCACAAACTTTCTGCTGTGTAAATTTATTGATAGATAAAAGTTTCGTATAAACGTAAGTTGTTTCCCATCACATAAACAAACTATTAAAACCCACGCTCAATTGTTCCTTTAGTTTGAGTGGGTTAGGTGTATCCTTTCAAAAATTAAAAAAAAAACAAAATCAAATTAAAAGCTGACTGACGCACTTTCAAAGTATAAGCAAGTTAACTTATGTTTATTAAACTCAAAAAGGCCACAAATTATATAAAACCGTTTTTAGATTCCACTTAATATACGCATCTGGGTAAGACATCGCCTACGCACAATTTTAGCATTTTTAGTTTCTTTTACAAAATGCGCCTCACTGATTTTGCTTTGCCACACATACACACATAAACGCACAGTTCACATCCTTCTTATAGCCCTTTATTCACTTCTAGGAAAAAAATTCAATTTTGTTTTTGATTACACACATTCAGTCCTCTCTATAGCCCCCTTCCATTCTCACAAAAGCAACCTTACGCACTTAAAACGCCAAACAATTTTGCGGTTCTATAGTTTGACTTTGTATCGTTTGTGTTTGTGAGTGAGGAGGAGTAAAATAAAAATCGATACACTTTTCACAGTCATCGTATAGAAGGACATGGACCATACGCCGTACGCCAACCATACCTATAACCAAAGCTCTACTGTGCGATCGTAGAAACAAAACCAATTCTGTCAAAGTAAATATTTGCAGAGACCCCAGCAGCAGGACAGTTTTATATGATGTTGACATAAGCTAAGTTGGTATATCTGAGCTCTGGACTCTACTATGGTGTTTATGCACCGCACTTTGGGAGAGATTTAATGCGTGTGATGATGTCGGGGTATAATCGTCCTTTTTTTCCATGGAAAACGACGGACCTACCGCAAACCCAGTCCACCCGAGCTGGTTCAGTAGATAATAATAAATTATTATTAATCAACATTATCATTATTGTATAGTTTGTTCCATCGTTGTTTTTTTTTGTTTATAAATAAAACACACACACACAAAAACAGCTTCCAACAACCCTTTTTTTCCTTCATTTTCCTTATAATGAGTCGAATCATTAAGGTCAATGGGGGGTCGTCCATGAAGAGGATTTACAGAAGTAAAAAATAAAAAAAAAAGACAACCACCCACTATGACACCATCATATAAAAGGGAAATACCTATAAAAGATACAACGGCTAAAAAGGAAAAACTAGGGCAATTTAAATTAAGACTTCTCTTATAGAAAGTTATTTATTAATAGCTGTAAGTAGGTGTATACAAGTGTATAGATGGGTACATGTATAGGAAGTGGATACATATGTGATATTTTAAAGAGAAAAATTCATTTCATCTTTCGATAGATATCCTTCAACTGTATTTTGTTGGCAAGGACCTAGATTTGATGGAGAACATACATATTTTGACAATTTTTAAATCTTTGTGCAGGGATTTCTTTTTTGTTAAGGGGTTATTTAAATTTTTCTAAAATCGTGTCATGATTCATGTTATTTAAAATTTCAATAAGGGCGAATGCGGGCTTAAATGTATGGGACCTTGGACCTATTTCACTTGCACTTTCACCTTGCAAATAAATAATATCACTCAAAGTACAAGTGCAAAGTGTTTCATAAAATTAGTAAAATGAACAGACAATTTTCAATTTTTCAGTCTTTATTAGAAAAGCCAAAAGTAAATGTTTCAGCAATTTAAACTAACGAGTTATCAGTTTTGTGGTTTCAAAAGTAAAGGACTGGCTTTGAAACCAATTTCTTTTCAGTTGAAAGCCTGAAAATGGATTGCTTAACTATCGCACGTGGCATACAAATTGTTAAAAACTACTACAAAAATGGTTATTTTGATACAGCCACATATCGTGCTTTAAGAGGAGATTATCGTTTGCATAATCGTCTAACTACGCAAATAATTGGAAAATTGTGAAGAGACTGGATTGGTTGCACATATAATAGGGCATGTACATCATCGCTCGTACCACTTAAAATATCGGTATTTTAAGTGAAAGTGTTGTCGAAGAGCCTAGTCGTTCTCAGGAATTAGGACTGTCTTACGGCACATTTTGCATTTGGATCTACAGGGTGACCACACAAAGATGCCTATATTTCTTTTTAAAATAACTCTAAAACCAAAGCACGTACAACAACGATACAGATTTTATTCGAAAATACAGATTAGACAAATCATTTATGAAATATTACATCCATTAAATGATGCCCGTTTTGGCTTACACAATCGTTTAATCTTTTGGCAAAATTTTCGAAGATATTTCTTAACATTTCCGGCGTAATCTCAGAAATTTCTTGTCGAATGCACGCTTTAAAATCCTCAAAATCACGTACACGAGTCGTGTAGACACTCCCGTTCAAATATCCCTAGAGGAAAAAATCCGTAACCGTCATATCGAGAGAACGAGGCGGCCAAGCGAAATCTGTCGATCGACAGAGTAAACGATTACCGAACGTTTTTTACAACAAAGCGAGCGTTTCGCAGGCAGTATGGCACGTCGCACCATCCTGTTGGAATATTGTTCGACTCAAACGACGTCTACGGCGAAATTCGGGGAGGAGGAAGTTGCTTAACATGTTTCTGTACCCACTCCGCTTTTGCGCACCAAACCGTCACACACTGGCTGTGTAACGGCTTTTCGTGTATCCAGACTGGGTTATCTTCGGCCCAATATCTGAAGTTTGAGTTGTTTACGGCGCCGCCGCGCCGGAGAGCTCGAAATGAGCTTCGTCGCTCATTAAAAGATTACCCAAAATGATCTCACCATCTGCCAATTTTCGAAGCATTGTCTGAGCGAAGAGTAAACGTTGTCTGTAGTCGGTATCTTTCAATTCATGGGTTATCATGAGCTTGTACGGGTGAAAATTCTAATCTTTGACCAAAATTTTATGATTCCTTTTTCAGGCCCAAAATCTGAATCGCTTCACGGACTCTCTCAATGTTTTCAGCCTTACGGATCGTTCTCGGCGGTCCCGGACGCTTCTTATCGGTTGCCTTGGCAGATTCAGGAAAATTTTGAACTAACCTGTTGACAGTTTTCCATGAAGGCCCGCGTTTATCACGAGGAACTTTGAACTGACGCCGGAAAGCACGTCGTATTTTTCCATACGAATTTTCGCGAAAATATAACTTGACGCAAAATTCTCGTTCTTTATCGGTATAACTATCCATGACTCGGTGGGAATTTTAATAAACAAAATTGTCATATTTGGGGTTCTGAGAATACTCAAGTAATTGAAAAGAGGCCATTTTATCCATAAAAAGTCACCTTTGGTGCGATCTTTGGTTCGGAGGTGTGATTTTATTTTACTTCTTCGAAAACGACGATGGAAGGACTGTCACCATCAACTCGAAGTGTTATGGTCATACAAGGTCTGACCAAAAAACCTCCCGTATTTTTAGACGTTTATATTTAAAGCTATTTATAGATAAGACGGTATTCCGGGTAGAGGTCTTTGTGCCGTTTTTAGTTACCATAATGGCGAGGCACGCTGAGCATCGCGCAATTGTCGTAGAGGAATATATTCGAAATGGTGGATTTGCGATTACTACTCAGCAAGCGTTTCGCATTCGAATTCAACTTGGACGACATGATCCTTTTCCGGATAGAAAAACAATTCAAGTTTGGTTATCAAACCTTAGAGCAACGGGTTCTGCGCTAAAGAGAAAATCGTCTGGCCGACCTTTAACCGCAACAACGCTGGATAATGTGGCACGTGTAAGTGCCTCTATCTAGTAATCTCCGAGGCGTTCAGCACTTAAACATGTAGCTTGCATTGGATTGTCTGATAGGAGTATAAGACGAATTTTGCACGCACATCTTCATGCATCCCTACAAAATGACGATCGCACAAGAATTAAGTGAGAGATATTTTGAAACTCGCAGAGCTGTTTGTAAAGAAAGTCTTCAAAACATTCCCGTTGGTGCTGTTTTCTAACGATTCCCATTTCCAATTATAGGGTACTTTTAATAAACAGAATTTCCGATACTGGGCAACAGAAAACCCTCAAGAAATGGTGTGTTAGGTCCGTATTTTTTCGAAGAAAATGGGCAAAAAGTTACAGTTAATGCGTATCGTTGTTGTCACATGATTGAGAGCTTCCTCCAAAGAAATTTAACCATTTTTTTAAAAGATTAGATCAAAGAAGTTTGGATCCAAAAAGATGGAGCCACAGCACACACTTCACGGAGTTCACTAACCATTTTTTTAGAGAGATGTTTCCGGGACATCTTTTTTCTTTACGAGGAGACATTACCTGTCCACCAAGGTAATCCGATTTATCACCTTGTGATTTTTTTCTTTGGGGACATTTAAAGGCCCAAGTCTACACTCATCGCCCAACATCTTTGAAAGCACTTAAGGAGGCAATCACTCAGAAAGTAGCAGCCATTACACCACAAATGACTCGACGAGCAATGGAAAACTTCCGGGAAAGGCTTCGTAAATGTATTAATAATAGAGGACAATATTTAACGGACATAATGTTTTATTTAATGCAAAATTGCACAGTATTTAATTTAAAAAATTCAATAAAAGTTTTCTGTTAAATTGCTTATTTTTGTGTCATTGCCTTTTAAAATATGGGAGATCTTTTTGCCGGACCCTGTATTATAACCGACTTTTTTTGCCTGCTATTTAAGAATACGACTTAAAAAATATGTGGTTTCAACAAGACGGTGCCGCATGCCACACAACTTGAGCGAATATGGCGAATAAGAGACCTTTTTTGGTCGCATAATTTCTCGTAGTAGCGACATTAACTGGCTACCAAGATCATGCGATTTGACACCGCTGGATTTTTTTTCTGGTGCGAAGCCCAGATTGTATGACTGTATTTATGCAAATTAACTATTGACTCTTACGCACTTAAACCAATATTTGTCAAGTTATGGCTGAGATACCGCAAAATTTGCCTGGTCATTTAAACGATGAAGTGTTTCACACAATCTCTGAGAGGCAATACCAATAAACAAAAAGGGGCAGGTATTGAAACCAAAGAATCTGGAATGACAGTCTAACGCAATAACCATTACTGCACGGATAGTACCTACTCAATCTATGTCTAAGATACAAAATAGGCTTACAAACATGGTTAGTGGCAATTGTGGGCACAAGACGCACAATAATCCCCATTCATTTAATTCAATAAAAAAGGGCATATTTTCATACTGCTAAGCGAATCATCCGCCATCATGTTATTTGTTTTAATTGCCCATTGGTACAAAAGTTCATTTATTTTGAAGTCAATAAAGTAACGAATACTTGTCATTTTAATGATACACTGTTGCAATAGATCTTTGCTCTTATTGCAATCTTTGTAGCCTTATACTGTCAAAGCCCCATGGCTTACAGCTTTTTTTCTATGCAAAAAATGGTGTATTAGAGCTAAGCTTTCCAACGAACTATATCTTTATTGTGAGCAACAGGTAGGCCAAGATACCAATTCACCTTTAGTTCCGCAATATTTACTGTCTCAAAAAATCACTTCGGATAATTTCCTTGTAAAATTTTTAGTCCTTGATGATTTTCTAACGAATGACAAACATTTCCAGCTGAATTATCTGATAAGCATTGCCTCGACGGGCTTCTAACAAGCTTAGTCCACCAGTGACACATAACGATTATATGTAGTTAAAAAATATTGAAAAAATATTCCACATACGCCCTGTTGTCCACCTTAAATAAATTAACGATCTAGGTGAATAATTCTCTTCGAGCTTGATCCATCTCAAAATATACATACATACATCAACACCAGCGTCTACCGTCTTGCCACCATCCGCCACATCATCCAACATCAGCAAAATAAACAAACCATAAATAATACAAAAATATTCTCAAAGTAAATTAAATTAAAAATCACACTGAATCATTATTTATGTCGTACAATTTAATTAATAAATTTCTTTATGCCAATAAAACAATTTATTAGAAAGATAATTTTCATATGTGTTCATAAATAAAAACATAAAACATTCAAAACCACTCAACTAAATAAAATTTATAAACAAATAAAACCCTCTTTTCGAAAATGTTTGAGTTATTATGCATACGTGTGCTATATTATTGTTTATTAATAATTCTTTGGCTTTTGGCCAAATTTTTTGAAATAATTTCAACGAATTTAAATTTATGTCGTAATGTGTGTTTTCTGTTGTTTTGTTACATTCTTGTAAATTGCAAGAAAATAAATGTTTAAAAACAACCTCCAAAAATGAGCTTTTTCAAAATTCAATTTAATTTATAGGTTTCGAAGCTTAAGTCTTAGGAATGCATTGGATGGCGTTTAGGTTTACAAAAATAAAACAATTTCAGATCTTTTTTTTGTGATTGATACTCACCAACTGGATATTTTGAAAATAAAATAACAAATTAAATTATCGAATCGAAATCCACAGTTTGATTGACTTTTATTTTGAAAAATCCACACACATGAATGCGTACATTTGAAATTATTTGTTTTGGAGCCAATACTTGAAATACATACATCAATGAAGGTAAAGTCTTGATGATGACAGTTGACATATGAGGTCCATTTGCTTCCTCTGGTTTGGAGTATTTTTTTAGGTTCATTCATTCATTTGCAGATGTCAACACAAAAAACCAGGTCAAAGGAAAGTTGGAAAAAACGAGATATTTGGAGAATAAGTTTTTCTTTTTTATTTTAAATAAAATAAACAAAAATGGTGACTAGCTAGAAGTTCAGTTTTATTTCTATTTTTAGTTTTATTGATTTTTCACGGATTTTGACTTGGTATGGTAATTAATATAATTTTAAAATACACATGATTTATTTATTATTCTAACATTTATTTTCGAGTTGTGTATTTGAGTTTGAAAAGCAGCTGATATTTCAGGAAGGTTGGAGTCAATTTATTCGAAAATTCAATCGATAGATTGTCTTTTAAAAACTGGATTTTCTGTATGATGAAACATAGACAGATTAATCCCGAACTATATTATACAGAGATTAAAGTATCAACATCCAGAGGAACGCCTCAGGGAGGTGTACGCTCACCACTTCTCTGGATACTTATTTCAACAATTTCGAATACAATAAAAGCAAGAGCCTTTGTTGATAACGTAGATCTACTGGCGACAGGAAAAAGCCAATCACTTTAAGTGAACAACTGAACCAAATGTGTTCTAGAATTTGTACATGGTTGTCCATGTGGCTTGACGATTCAACCCCTTATATCAGACCTAGAACTCTTTACAAATAAAAGGAAAATCCCAGATTATGCAATTTATAGTTAGGATGAATGAAAGTGTGATCCTAGATAAAAAGCTGAACTGCGGTTCAAATTCATTAGAGATCCAAAAAAAGGCTCAGACTGCATTCTACTCATGCAATAGGATCTTCAGTAAAAACTGGGGGCAGGTTGTGGATGTACACTGGAATCATCAGACCAGTACTTACCTATGGTAACATGATATGGCGGTATTGTAAGAGAAAGCTAAAAATCTAAAATCCTTCAAAAGGGTATAGATAATGGAATGTACAGGCATAACAGGGGTGGTTAGGATTACTTCTATAGCTACAATAGAAGCAATACTCAATCTTTTACCCCTGGACCTATATGTACAAGAAACTGCTGCAAATCATTGAGCCAGACCAGTTACTGGAAAACCTACCACATCAGACACGTGCAGATTCTATAGGAATGCACAGGAAACAATGTAAGCATAGATCCTGTCTAAACTTCAACAAACCCTTAATTCGTACTATCTTCCCTGAACGAATAAATGAACAATACTCCACACATGAGTAAGTCGAAAATATCGAAATATACTGATGGCTCGAAAACACAAGCTAGAGTTTCTTTTCTGAAACATTCAATCTTGCAAAATCCTCCAGACTCCGCCATCAAAGCAGTGTATTTTAAACCGAGGTATTGGCAGTGGCATACGCTGCAAAACAGATCTGAATGATGGAGTTATCACGAGCTGATATCACTATTTTAATTGATAGCTAAGCAGCTCTATATCGAAGTAGTCATATCGAAGCTTGTACATTACTGTCACCAAAAACTAACGGTTTTTAACTCATAGCATTAGACTGATGGGTTCATAGAACATAGGGATGTGCATGGAAAGGAGAGCTGATGAGCTGGTGAGGATAGGACCAACTCTGAATTCTGAGAACTTTAGCGATTCATTGGTAACAAGATACTTTAAAACCCAATAAGAGATTAGATTGCCTCGATACCTGTGCTAAAAAACAGGAAATTATTACCCAAATTCGACAAAACTAGATCCCGTTCGACGCCACTCTTAGGCAAATACTTTTTCAATAATCTTGAAGAACTGGAAGAAATTTTAGGAAACAACCTATTACGCTTTATCGAGGCCTATAAATGGATAAATATGACATCTTAGAAGATGAAATGTTTGACTGTTAACCGTCGAATTGTTTGTTCCTGAAGACCAATTGTTTTTAATAAATATGATTTAAAATCATGAAAATGAAATTTTTATTTAAAATCATGAAAATGAAAATAACAATGAAAATAAACCAGCATAGGTGTTCTTCTTATATGCGTTTCGCCCCGATGTAATGGTTTGGCTCTTAGGTTTTTCTATTTCATTTTCAGGGAAGTTCAATACTTCGGACCATGACAATAGATCTACATTGATCTAAGTGTGACGATGACGTTATCAACCGTCAGCTTATCACATTTACGGTTGTATGTTTTTGGGACGTCTTTAATAATTTTACGTTTAAGGTCTTGAATGGATTGTGAGACATTAACATAGGCCTTATCTTTCACGTGTCCTCAAAAAAAGTCTAAAAGTGTTTAATAACAAGATTTCGGAGGATCGGCAAAGCGAACCATTTGTTTGAATTTATAAATAAACATTCCTAATAGACCAAAAAAGTAAAATTACGGATGTGTGGGAAAAGGCACTTAAAAAAAAAAGTATGGTCAAGCCCTTGACAAGGTTTAATACTAGGGACTTAAGAAAAGCGACCGAAATGAACCGACTTTTTGCAAAATAGAAGTCGGTACCGCAGTTAAGTGTCCAAGGCCCAACCTTGTGTCTTGTATATACAAGGAGTATTCCAGTTGATATAAAACGAATATGACCACCTTTGCTGATGATACTCCAATATTGGTGGCAGATAGATCTGTTAACTAAAAAGGCTACACAAATACTTCAAAATGCTGTGGATAAGTGCGTAAGTGTTTGGAAGCAAAAATGGCGTATCAAGCTAAACTAAACAAAATTGATGAATATAAATTTTACAAACTGACACATAAATAATTTTTCAATTACTAGAAACACTACAGACAATTTTACGCCAATACTACCAAATACCATGGATTAAAAGCTTAAATGAACTGAGTAAATAAAAACGAGGAAAGAGCTAAACTTGAAGTTAAAAATTAACGAAGTGGTCAATAGAAAAGCAAGGCTGTACAAAGAAAAGAAATGCTGAGATGATCCATAAGTCCCTTCAAATTAAAAAAGTCACAGAAATTGTTAAAAAAACACGCTGTACGACTATCACATAATCAAAAATTGCAATTCAAGCCTACTCCGGAATGGAGACGCTCTTCAGTGTTCGAGGCAATGATCGGAGAATAAAAAGAATCAAGTTTCATGAGCTTGGTCATATGCGAAAATATTACAAGAATTATAAACTAAGTCTTAAAAGAATTAAAAATTAAGAAAGATAAATCATTTGGCGAATGGTATTGTTTCTTTAAGTGTTAAAGGTTTCCAAAAAAGACGAGTGTGCAGCACCTTTGCGACTGGAAGTAGTGAAATTGTTGGACGAATTTCAGCTTCAGATACAATTTTGTGATGAAAAGAATGAAAACGTTAATTGTAGCTCAAAAACACCAAAGCATATTACTACTGCAGCCTTTAGTATTGACGGAAGCCCTGCTTTTCAGAATTCTGCTTTTTTAACGAAAATTCTGCTTTTTTTGGTCTGGTTTACAAAATTCAGCTTTTCAAAATTCTGGAAATTTATATTAAAAAAAAATTCAGCTAATTCTGCTTTTTTTTAATAGTATATTTATTAACGGAAAAGTTAATTTAACATGGTTTTTGTTTCAATTTTAACAAAAAAAAAATCAAAATTTCGTTCATTTTTGCTTTTTAATAAGAATAACACACTATCACAAAGGGATAAGAAAAGACACTAACCATTGTCTAAGACCCTGACTAAGTTAAGAGATCAAAAGCGCGCGCTTTTTAACATTTTCCAAACCTTATTTTTATTATTTCCAGAATTTTCTAAAACAGAATTTTGAAAAGCAGAATTTCGAGAAGCAGAATTTTGAAAAGCAGTCAAATGCCTTTGACACATTTTATCTTGAATTTCGAAAGAATAGTTTCCAGGCCGTATTATTTCTCAAACAGGTGACAATTAGCCTTCGAAATCTTGTTATTGAACACTTTAAGACTTTTTTGATGCCTCATAATCCATTCAAGAACTTTTGCCATGATCTGTAAAAGCTAAAGGATCTGTAGCCGCATTTGCATTGGCGAAATGTTCAACTTAAATGCCAGCTTTTTTTTAGGTTTCCATTCTATTTGCCATTTTGATATTTCATTGGCGGGTTTTGGGCTTCTATCTATGAAGATAATTCAGTAGAAGCATCTGTAGTCAGACATTTAAATCTAAAAATATTTGAATAATTTTGAACTCAAGATTCTTTTTTTAGTAAGCTTTTTAGACGGTTTCGGACTTTCTTATCATCCTTATCTTCGAACACTTTTTTCTCCATTATCAGTTCCTTTATTTTGACAGGATATTTTCGTCGTCGTTTTATTAAAACTCCCTAAGTCCATTTTTTTGTGTTTTGAGATATTTGCATTAAAAGTTTGAAATCAACAAGCAAATTAATAGATTTTGGGAGTTTTAATTCTTTATAATTCAAAAATGGTGCATGGTTAAGCTTAGGGAGTTTTGAAAAAATATAAATTGTGTCATTTGCATGAACTTAGTGTATTTATTTCATATTTTCGGAAAATGGACTTAGCGAGTTTTCATAGAACGAAGACGTTTTATTTCTATAACTCTCAAGTTTAAAATAGTTGAATAACTTTCTTTTGTAGCCTGTTGCACATCAGAAATGAATTGTCTAAATTCATAATCAATTTGTTGAACTATTTCCAGTATACTTATCTCTGAAGCCCTTCCAGTTAGTTCTATTATTCACAAGCTTAGAATTATTTTTGTATTTCGACTAAAACTACAACTATGCCCATAATTGATTAAAGTTTCAAGACTTTCCTTGTTTTCAAAAGTAAGCATAAATAAAGGTAAAAACTTATTTTTAGGCATTATGGTTTCCAATGGAATCATTGGATATCTCAGTTTTGATATGATTAGAGACATCAAGAGCTTTTTATTTTAGGTGTTCGATAATTTCTTTGCCAGCACATAAAGATTAAGGGATAAAGATTAAGGGCATATTGTTGATACTTGTTTTGCTCTTATATTTAGGTCCATATTCGTATATCGTTTTATGTTTTTTTTTTTTTAATTTTTCAACTGGCTTTGTTAGAAACTTGATACACAACACACAAAATGGGCAATTTAAATACCAATTTTGATTTCTTCTTAAAGAATTTCTTAACTTCTTTATCATAACACTAAAAATCAAAGGCTTGAAAGATTTGTTTTGTTTTTAATATTCGACCTCAATGTTTTGTTTTGATTTTGTTCTAGAAATTATTGCAAAATACGAGAACAGATTAAAAAAATAAACAATCCGTTTTTTGTTCCCATATATTTTATTGTGTAAACATAATGCAGGCTTTTGTTTAATCTCGTTTTTTAAAATTTTAAAAATTATTGACGCAACAAAATCAGCAAAAATATAAAAAACGTCCTTCATAAACTGATAATGTTGAATTTTTTGGTCCATATTATTTTGCAATAAAAATAAAGCGTGTTAAGTTAAGCGTGTATGGGTCATGACACTCCATAAACATATTACTATTAGCTTTACCATTAATAAAATTAATTATTATCAAAAATTAGAGACAGAATGAGAGTTTCATGTTAGATAAGAATAAATTTCTAAACTTTTTGAGAAATGTAGATGAGACGTTATTCATATACATTTGTATAAGAATATTTAGAGCCCCAGGGCAAAATTTTATTCACATTCCAAAATCTTTTTCCAAGCCCTTTTTTTATTATCATAATTTGGTTCCATTTAGTAAAATTAAACTTATTTTATGGTGTAAAAGTCCCTTACTAAATCAGAACTTTAAACTCATTTAAGGCATCAAGTTGTACATGACAAGACTCCCTTGTTATAAACAATTGTTAATTCTGTGTTTTTTTTTTGCAACTAACAAACTTCTAGTATCGGAGTTTGGGCACAAGCCAAGAACTCTCAAAAAAGAGAAAAACCTCCTCGAGACTCCACTAAAAAAAGGTATACATTCACTTTATTTCCCGTACGTTTTAGGTGAAAATTAACATTTCTCGCCTCCACACTTACAACTTAAATGGAAATAACCCAGAAAATGGAACAAGGAAAGACAAAAAATAGGCCATATGAACTTATAAAGTAGGGAACATCATCGTCGTCTTCAGTAGACGATTACTTGTATATATATATGCAGATGGCCGGTTGCAAAAAAAAGGGTAACAAAATTAAGTTGTATCAAAGTCTTCGTCGCCGGATCCATTTGGACATTGTGACACAGTGGAAAGTGAATATGGTCCAATTGGAAAATTATAAAATAAAATCAATTCAAAATGAGATCTTTCATTAGTTCATTTATTCATTTCTTTCATTTTATTCATTCATACATTTATTCATTTTTTTAATTTCATTAATTTCGTTCATTCATTCATTCATTAGTTCATTTATTCGTACATTATTCGTTTCATACATTTCATTTCATTCATTCATTAGTTAATATATTCATACATTCATTCATTTCATTAATTTCATTAATTGTATTCATTCATTCATTCATTTCAATAATTTCATTCGTTAATAATAATTTCATTAATTTCATTTAATTCACTTTATTCATTCATTAGTTCATTTATTCATACATTCATTCAATTTATTGATTTCATTAATTTAATTCATTTTATTAATTTATTCCATCAATATTTGTTTCATTTTATCATATATTCATTTGTGTCAACTAGAATGAATAAGAATGTCGATAAGCTCCAATGGTATAATAAAAGATTGAGACATTTGAAAAATTAAAAAAAAAAAACAAATCTTTTACCAAAATTTAAAAATCTTATCATTTAAGTGATAAGTTACAATTCTGTAAGCTCGGTAAAGATTTCATCACTCTAAGTAAATTTATTCACAGAAACGACATTAAAAACTTCGAATTGAATTTAAAAAATGGCCAGAAGCAATCTGCTCTTTTATTAATTTAAAACGAAAATCACTTGGAGTTTCTTAGTCTATGAATTTCAACGGATTGGAATTTTACGATATTAATCAGACTCTTGAACTATTCGCTTACTTCTTTGAATCAGTATATTGTAATTCTCAAGGAAATACTTTCATTCCATCTAATGACCTACCTAAAATAGACATCGAAGAATCGATGGAACTAGACTTCATCGATGTTTTAGATGGACTGCAAGGTCTTAAACCAAATGCAAAACATGGTGCTGACGGTTTTATTAAAAAAATGTTCTAATCCGCTTTGTCTTCCTTTGGTAATTGTTTTCAATCTTCCCTTGTCTAATTGGAAAGTTTTTGAATGAATGGAAATCGTCTTTTTGGTGACAATTTTTAAATCGAGTTCGAGAAACAACGTTTTAAACTACAAAAGAGTTTGGAAGTTATCTGCGATTCCAAAACTTTTTGAAAGTTTAATTAAAAATAAGCTTCATTTTCTAGTTAAGGAACGTTATTAGCATTCACCAACATGGATTTAATTCAGGATGGTCAACTGTTACTAATCATGCATGCTTTTATTCATTCGTGGTGAAATCTATCGAAAACCAAAGCTAAGTTGATGACATCTATAGAAACTTTAGCAAGGCTTTCGTTCAGTTTGTAACACAATTTTCTTTCGTAAGCATTCCTTCAACCTTAAATTCAATAGATCGGCCCATTTTTATTAATGGGAAGTGTCCAAGAAATACAAATTATTAAATATACTATTTAGGTGTTCCACAGGGCAGTCATTTTGGTCCATTGCTGTTTATTTTATTTATCCATGACACTGTTAACCTTATCAATTTTAGCCAACGTCTTGTTTATGCTGAAGTCCTCATAGTATTTTTGAAAGAAGCAAGCAATGTCGATTGCCTTAAACTTCAAAAAGACTTCGATAATATTCTTAGCATTAAAAAATATCTTGCTATTTTTCTTCCTAGGAATCACTTTGTGCATGAATATCCATACTCTATCTAGATTGCAATCATCTTCAGAAAATTACAAAAGTAAAAGATTTAAGAGTAACCTTTAATTACAGTTTTAATTTGATCCCCATGTCGATAATCTATTTTCTTTAAATATTTTTTTTGAAGATTCACCTTGTAATTTTTTTTTATTTTTTCGATTATTTTCTAATATGTCCCACTGTAAAATTTGCAAATGGTGTTTTTTCCACACAATTCAAATGCAATTCACATTTCCGCATTTGCGCGACACTAGTGACACAAATTTGGTGTGTACCGTGACTGTGATGAGGATTGGGGAGGTGATAGCTAATATAGTGCCACACGGTGCACCGCGGCGGCGATGCAATGGTGTCCACCAACAATAATTGCCGAGGTAAAAAAATGAAAAAGAAAGAAAGAACAAATACAAATTTAGAAAGAACCATTTTGAGATTTCAATTGACGTTAATTGGCTCTTTGCGGTAACTAATTGTACTAAGCTTACAGATGTAGCTTTTGTTTTTAATTTCGATCCTCAGTGCTTTTATTTTTGTTAATAAATGTGTCTTACTCATCTGGTGGCAAACATCTGGGACTTTTGTTTACAAAATCTATTTATATGTGTTTCTTTTTGTTGTGTTGTCATTTATAGGGAACCCGCCTGCATGTCACCTGTAATGAGTAATTTACTTATTTTTCTGTTTTGCTGTTAACCCAAAAAATCATGTGTGTAGCTGTGGCAGTTAATTTAGTGGGTTGTTATAATTAAAAACCGCAACTTAATGAAGTTCCAGACGTTTTAGTGAGAAAGTAGGAGGGAAATCAATTCCACAATTGGGACGCACGTTTTGGCTTTCATAAAAAATGTGGGATTTTGAAAATAACACGTACGTGCTTTGAGCAATTAGAACAATAAAATTAAATAAGGTAGCGATGAAGCTTGTTGATTAAAAGGGTTTAGTAACTAAGAACTTCCATTCCCATTCCTAGTGCGAGTAGTATCACGAATGGAATTGAGAGGATTTTTTATGACAAGAGACATTTTTGGAGGATTTGTCAATTTTTTGCAAGAGTCAGACAGTTAGCGTCAAAAAAGCTTTAATGTGGCACAGACAAGCATTGAAACCCGACTTGTGGGATGACAGTCATGTGGCTACTGAGAGCATAGTAGGGAAAAAATGTTTACAAAAAATTCACAGAAAATTCAAAATTTCTAATTGACGAGTTTCAATGTAGGTAATTGAAGAATTTCAATGTAGTTGAAGAATTTAATTGTAATTGAAGAATTTTAATGTAATTGAAGAATTTCAATTACTAATTACTTGTAATTAAAAAGCGTGACTTACTTTCAATTTAATTACTTAAATGTAATTAAAAACATAAGTTAGAATCAGAAAGGAGTAATTATTGCTTTTTTCATGTAATCGTTACATAAAAACGCGATATTACTAAAAAATTTCCTGAAATGCTTAGTTCTTTTGTGTGTTTTACGAAGAATTAATATATAAATATTGAAATAGAATTAATAAGGTGTCGCAACAAATCCTTCAAGAGTAATGTGCACCCACTGTCTACATAGGAATCGGGACTCAATTTTTCCAAGCAAGAGTGCACATAAGGTTTTCCAATTCTTCATGCCTGATTCTAGTAACTAAATGTCATGCTAAAGACAAAGTCGAGTCCACTGTTCAAAGAGTTGGGATTTCCGAGAAAGCAGATTTCTAAAGACCGTCTTAACTGCACCAACTATAGAGGAATCAGTCTACTTAACATCGCTTATAAAATCTTCTCTGCCGCAATATGTGAACGTCTAAAGGCCATCGTCAACAACCTTATAGGTCCTTATCAGTATCGTTTTAGACCAGGAAAGTCCATAGTCGATCAAATATTTACATTACGACAGTTAGTGGAAAAAACCTGAGAACACCAAATCGACACCCACCATCTTTTCATCGAATTCAAGGCCGCATATGACAGCATCTACAGGGACGTGCTGTATAGAGCCATGTCTAGTTTTGGCATCCCTGCCAAACTCGTCCGTTTGTGCAGGATGACCATGGAGAATTCATGCTGCTCCATAAAGGATGGAAACAACTTAACAGAACCTTTCGATGTCAAAAAAGGTTTTAGACAAGGTGATGCGCTGTCATGCAATTTTCTTAAGATCGTTTATTAAAGAATAGTGCATAGCTCTCACATCAACACTAGAGTCACTAAAATTCTGCCTAATTACTAGCATGTAAAATTGACATAATCGGAAGAACTCAGCGTAATGTCAATGAGGCTTTTGTGATTGTTGTGGCAGAGGCGACAATGGGTTTAACGGTTAATGAGAGCAAAACAAAGTACATGCTGTATCAAGAAAGGACCTACAACACCGACGTCTCGGTCAAAACGTCACCATCGACAGACTTAACTTTAGGGGTAGTCAAGGACTTGGGCTCCACTGAAAACGCATAAAGCAACACCAGCGCTGAGATCAAACGCAGTAAACTCTTGCAATCAGCGGTTAGTTTCTTTGTGCTAAGAAAGCAATCGAGTGGTAAAGTCCTCTCTCGAGGGACCAAAGTGTCACTATATAATACCCTTATCATCCCCGTCCTGCTATACGGTACAGAAGCATGGACTATGACAAAAGCAAATAAACGTACCTTGGGTCGTTTCGAAAGAAAAGTTTTTCGTGTGATCTACGGTACCGTATGCATCAAAGGGCAGTGGAGGAGAAGATAGAACGACGAGCTGTACGGGCTGTACAGCGACGTAGACTTAGGCAGAAGGGTAAAAGTCCAACAACTAAGATGGCTGGGTCACCTAGAGCGCATGGAAACCGGCCAGGAAAGTCTTCAAATCCACACCCATAGGACAGCGCAGTAGAAGACCGCGAGACTTCTAGCTAGGGACCGAGCCAGTTGGAGAAGTCTTTTGGGTGAGGTTCTAGTTCATACAGGACTGTAGCGCCACCTTAAGTAAGTAATTAAGTTTTGTAAAGATTAGGTTAGGTAGCCGATGCATTTAGAATGTGAAGATATAGATCGGTGCCACTCCTGTCTCTAGGTGTAGCATACTGGGTGGTATATTTTCAGGGAGCCAAAACATTCGTTTGATGTAGTATCTTAAACATTTTGCCACCTTCTCACGCTGCTGATATCCCCATACTTGGCCAGCATAGGATAATATTGATTCTGATTGCATTAGGGACTCAAATAGTTTAAAATTGCTTCAATTGTGACGCTGACGGTGATGGAAAAACTAATACCACCGGGTATAGTAACATCATCCAGGAAAATAGAAAAAATAACTGGGCTCAGAAGACAGCTTGTTTTAACACCTGATGTCGCGTGGAGCCCTTTCAGCGTTTGTAGAAAGCTGACTTGAAGTCAATGTGGAAAGTGTGTTACCTCTTTAGGAATGATCTGGCGATGCATGCCAAGGAAAATACATTGTCCATCATTGTGCATTCTTTTATGAAACCAGCCTGATATGTGCTTAACAGATTGTCTTTCTGTATTATTTAGCGAAGTTGAAAGTGATCTGTTAATAGTGCTGTACTAATTTCTGTTTTTCTAGCAAAATGCATTCGGTGAAACTGTTACGGTAACCTAACGCATGAATCATGTAGACACAAAGAATTTTCCAACCTGAGCACTGAGATCCTTTGAATTTTCAAGTGTGAGGAAACTCTTTGAGAAGTAAAGTGAGAAAATGATACACAAACTACATATCGGGCAAAGGTCAGTCCTATAAGGTCTATAATTTAAACAAAGCATTTCAGTCTTTGGTAGTACCCGTGGCATGATGGTTAGTGCGTTGGACTGTCATGCAAGGGGTCTTGGGTTCAATCCCTGCCTGTGTTACCTTAATTTAAAAAAAATTAATTTTCGCGGGTACTGCCTCTTGCGAGGAATTGACAAATCCTTCAAGAGTAAATCTCGTCATGAAAAAGTGCTTTCTCAAATTAGCCGTTCGGATTCGGCCTAAAATTGTAGGTCCCTTCCATTCCTGACAACAGTACTCGCACACAGGAATGGTTGAGAGTTGTAAGTCACTAGGCCCTGGTGCGCCACCCCATTTGATTTGATTTGATTTCAGTCTTTGCTTTAAAGATTAAACTCATTTGATTAAGAGTGATTTTTTCTTTAAAATAATTTCCAATAAAAAGTGTCTGGTTTAATTCCTTATATGTGTATAAGCCTAGTTGTCGATGTTTTGGCTGTCGTGCATTTTTCTTCTACATGCGTGCGAAAATCCAGGTTACGAGTTATGAAGATCTCTAAGAATAATTCTATTGGTTCAAGTTCCAAAAACCATTTCTCTTGGGAAGTTGTTCTTTGATGAGTATTTTCAAAAACTATGGTTTTCGACTTTGCAACATTTATACTAAAATTCCATAAATCACAAAAACGCTTGAGATTGTTTATTTGTAACTGCAAAGCTATGGGATTATCAGCCAATAGTCCAATGTCATCCGCGTATAGGAGATTTTTATTAATGTTTCACCAACCTTAATACCAACAGGGAAATCTTTGGATACATCATCATTATATAGTGCAAACATTAAGGGGCTTAATCCACAACCTTGAGGAACACCAGCACTTGTATTGAAGAAATTAGACATTCTACTTCCATTCCTTACAGTTGCAGAGGTATCGGTTAAAAGAAGCGTATATAAGTTGAGACATTTTGTTGATAAGCCTAGGGTAGACATGTTATAAATTAAAGAACTCCTGTTAACCTATCAAAGGCAGCTTTTAAATCGACAAAAAAAAAGAAATTTTTCTTTTTTCTCTGAAAACATTTTGACTATAGAAGTGAGTGCAAATATATGATAAACTGTTGACAGACCCCATCGAAAACCGACTTGCAAAATACTAAGTAGTTGATTCTTTTCAACCCATTTCGTCAACCTGTAGTTGTCTGGGCGCTGGGGATCACCTTTTTTAAATATTGCGCAAAGCCATGATCTTAAAAATGATTTTGGAATAGATTCTTCCTCAAGAAACCTGTTAAAGAATAAATTGATAAGAACCAAAAAATAGATTAGTTTTTGTAAAACTTTGATTTCAAAGTATCTTTGCAACTCTTTTTTTGAAATTTGCCCATCAGTTCCGGGATTTTCGCTAAAGGAACAGAATATTCAAACGTTTGGTGAACCGATAACGGGTTCAGAAGAACTTCGAAGTGATCAGCAAGTTTTTCAACTGCCAACACCGAAGATGCCACATTTTTCACCCACCAAACGACCTTACCAAAAAGTTTTTGAGTCCTTACATGATAAGAGACCGATTGCTACACCACTAAAAAAAAAGTGTACGTTTTTGAACTAAAAGCTGTTTATATTATTTGTTCGCCTTTAAGTAAAGTGTTTTGAAAAACACGGAATTGTTCTCCCTAAAAAAGTTAAGAGAAGCGAAACAGTTTTTGCGAAGTTTTATGCTATCTAAAATATTTTCACTAGCCTGGTCCAATTTTCTTGCTCAGGTAGGTAGTTTAACTGGGCATCAAGTGTTCGTCTGTACTCTTCCCCGCGATTTTCAACCCACCATAGGCTCTTAATTGCATTATTTGTCCCCAACGTCACCTCTGGTAATATGAGAGAAGTTACTGTTAGCATATGACCAGAGTAATTCATAGTTTGAACCTCGAAGTCACTGATAATACTGACAATAATCAATTACTGAACTGCCTTGACCCGATACGAAAGTGAGTTCGCCATTTTCGTCTGCTTTAGTTATTCCATCTAATACCGTGAACCAACTTTTACGTAGCACAGTCAGGGATTGAACCCAAAACTTAGCTTGACAGTTTAACTATCACACCCCGCGGGTACTATAAGGAATTCATTACCTTTACTGTATTTTAAAAGTGCTTTTCCTTAGGAACTTAAACAAATCTAGTGGGTGGATTGTAGCAAAAACAATTAAAAGTAATTGCAATGCTGTTATTACAATTACAAGTAATTGCAATGTTTTTATTTCAATTACAAGTAATTACAAAATGCTTGAAATTAAAATGAATGTTAAAACTAATCATAAATAGCACATAATCGGTATTTCCCAACTTAGCCTGCGATTTATTTATAAATGAATACTTCCAACAATTTTTTGAATAATTTGTATTTGTTCTCAATTTTTATTGTAAATATAAGATTTTAAGTGGTTTTTCGAAATTGCAAAAGTTTAACTGGAAAGTCTTTTAGAAAATTATTTTAGTAGTGTTTTCAAAGAGTTAATGATTGAAGTGTGAATTAATATTAAGGAATTAATTTTCGAAATATCACAAAACTCGAACAACAAAACGTTTCGAAAACGAAACCTTATAAAACGAACCCATTAACATAGGTTAAACTACCCTTGCAGTTAAGTTTTATTTTATTTAAAGAAAACACAAAGTATACCTGATAGTTTTTCGATGTAAATTCCAATTCTAAAGACGATAATTGAATGAAAAAAAATTTAATCTAGGTTAATCTTTAGCCCTTTATAGTAAAAAAGTATCTGTTTAGGTTTTTATTCTTATATTGTTGTTTAATGAATTTAGTCACGACATCGATTTCATGAATGACATGAAGACTATTATAATATTGTTGTGATTTTCTTGTTACTTGTTTGATTTTCGCATGAAGGGTTTCCATTAATTATTTCTTTCAATTTTGTGTAGTGATTTGAAATTAAAACTTTGATAAAAAATAAATCGTAACATGATTAAATGTACACTTACTTAATTTTATGTTTATTTAAAAACAAATTCCTTATCAGACATTTTTTCAAAAGCTAGTTAAAGTAGAATTTCATGTTATTTTGTTAGGATTTTAGAACCAGAAATACTGTAGGTACTTACATACAAATATAAACAGGGTTATCCAATAAAAAGTTACCTCTCACTTCTGAAGTTGTCATCGTTTGACATTTGACAATTGAAAACCCCGTCATTGCTAACAATACAACAATATACGCTTCAACAATGCATTGTGAAAAGTTTCAAAAAATGTAAATTACCCTAAACATTTACAACAATCGAGGTTCATCCTTTAACAATAGTAAATACAAATGATAAGAAAGCTTGATTACCAGGATCATACCATTTTCATTTTTAATTAATATTAATATGTGAGTTTTTTTACGCCGCCTCAAAAAATCTATCTCAAATCCTTTTTTCCACAATTGAATACTATACTTCGGCTTCTTTACATTTGAATGACAAACATTTCAAAAAGTCAAACAACTGGTTAGTTCTCAAACGTCAAATTTGTCATCGCTTTATCTGTCCTTAATAACCCCTACAACAAAATAAAAATAAATATTAAAGAGAATAAAACAATATGAATTGAAATTTTCACAGATTTCAAGCTTTACAAAATAAAGTCACAATATTTTAACTTTAACCGCAAAAATTCTTATATACATTATGTATATATAAAAATTTCGTTTCAAAATAAAAGAAATGAAGAAACCTTCTCACAGGATAAAAAAAATCCTTTTTTAAGGCAAAAGGAAGAAAAAACAGAAAAATACGGTTAATCAAGAAAATGTTATTTTGAGGACAATAGGCGTTAATATACTTTCAAAAACGAGAAAGTTATTTCCCATTGAATCTTCAACGTTAAAGTACAATTTGGGTTACAAATTTATGTTCTTTCATAAAGTTTTTTAAATATATTGAGTACATAGGAAATCAGGGAAGATAGATTTGTTCACAAATGTTTATTTTTCAATGAGTTTTTAAATCTAATATTTTATTGCATAACCTCAACACTTACTTGAAATGTATGCTTGCTTGGAGAATTTTGCAAAATTATTTTACGATAATGACTGAAGTTGGTTTCATCTATTGTCATCGTCTTTGTTGTTTCAAAAACCGTTTTGATCCATACACAGTTTAGATTTCTACATAGATATACAGTTTCAAAGCTTTTATTCGCCAACCAGTACGTTATTTGCTATCATTGGTCATTGGTACAAAAGTTCACTTATTTTGAGGTCTATTTATTTAGTCAACAGTGACCATTGCTTCCATTTTAGTGACACACTATTGCAATTGATTTTTGATCTAATTGCAATCATTGTTGACTTACACTGCCAAAGTCCCATGGCTTACAGCTTTGTGGCTATGCCAAAAAATGGTGTACTAGAGCTAAGGTTTACAGCGGAACATATCTCTACTAGCTGTTGTTAAAAGAAAATCAAAATGTTATATCTGAGTCCATGACGTCTCTGTTGACAAATTCACTATCATATATCCTGCTACTTCATCCAATATATTTGAACTTATTTTGAAAGCAGCATTATTTCTTGGTGCTAAAATTGCTGTTTGATAGAAAATTGATCGTCATGTTTGTTATTATGTAAATCAGGGTCAAGTTCAGCCTAAGGATAGGCAATTAAGAATTAGGCCCAAAAGCAAGCAGCACCTAATGACATGCTACCAATTAGAGTTCTAAGAAAAGAATGTATTGGTTATCTAATTATGAGTGTTACCGCTCGAATAAGCTGTGAATAAGGTATTTTACTGCAGTAAAATGTAGCTTAAGACAACATATAGGATCGTAACTACCCCGACACACAAAATAATGTCATAATTTTGCTCCGTTGCTACTTGAAGGATGGACAAACAAACAAACAACCAAACTGAGACAATTTAAAAAGTAACTATAATAAATTTGTATTATATTGAGACAAGCTAAAAATCTTAAGAAAGCTAAGAAAAGAAAGGAAAAAATACATTAAAGCCAAATTATTAAATTCTGACATATCTTTGATTAACAGAAAATTGGACTTTTTCTGCTTGGATTTGAATTTTGTTTTGTCCTATCCGATGGAAATTTTCTAAAGAGAATCGTTAAGAATCAGTTCCGAGTGGTGTGGGACTCTTACCGCACACAAACCCCCAGTGAATCAGGTTCAACCTATGAAAGATCGACTTTTTTTTATAAGTAACGGGCATTCATAGATTTGTTAATACTATTGACATGTTTACAGTTTAAACACAATGCGATAGGTTAGGTTAGGTTGAGGGACTGACAGTTGATATCTTTAACGTCACACTGAGAGCAAGATCTATTGTGATACCCGTGAGTATTGCTACTAAAGCTAATAAGAAAAACCAGTTATACAAGCCATTAAGAGCCTTTGACGAAGTTCAGAATGTTAGTACCTGCCGTACTAGAGAGTTCTTCTAAATCCCCGAAGAAATAGTTGCCAAGCAGTTTCTGACTTTGATGGGAGAGTGCGGGACAGTGACACAGAAAGTGCGGAGTGTCTTCATGCACCTCCTCGTCACCGCATCATCTGCATAGATCATCTGAACTGATTCTCATCTTTTTCATATGATAACCTTACAGATTTTGTCCGATGATAATGCTTACAAGAGATCGAAGTGATCCCTTGTGTAGCTGCATAATTCTTTCCGTTCTTTGTTTGTTAAAACAGGACCAGATCTTTCTTGTAGTGCCGCAGGTATAAAGAAGGTTCCACCTTTCATCGGCCGTGATAGTTATTCTTTTTGAGATTTAGGGGGCTAACTAGCTGAGCTTGGCTTACGTCAAGCATTGACCCTCGTCTTCCTAATTCATCAGCTTTCTCGTTGCCTAGGATATCGCTGTGGCCTGGGACCCAGCAGAGTTTAATATTGTGCTGTTCGCCAAGAACTTTAAGCTCTTCGCGGCAGCATGAAACCAGCTTTGATTTTACCTCAGTTGTAGTAATCGCTTTTATTGCCGCTTGGCTATCAATGTAAAAGGTGATATCAGCTCGTGGTATCGCCATCATTGATACCTTTTCAGCAGCTGTTGTCACTGCCAGGACCTCCGCTTGGAATACGCTACTGTAATTTGGAAGCTTAAGCGATGCGGTTAACTTGAGAGCTTCAGAATAGACACCAGTGTCCATTTTAGAGCCATCGGTATAGATAGCTATTGGCGACTCACTGGAGTATGGTATATTATCTATCCATTCCTCTCTGCTTGGGATGGCAGCCTGGAATGGTTTATGAAAATCAAGTTCGGGTATTTTATAGTCTGTTGTTGTACTATGACTCATAACTTTATGAAGGATCTGGGCATGTCCTATGGAACTGTTTATCCAGACTTTAGTTTGACTAAGTCTCAAGGCACTTTTGGCCGCAGATTCTTGAACAAGGAGGTCTAGGGAATTAGATTTAGAATAACTTCCAGTCCCGCAGTTGGAGTGGATCTCATTGCTCCCGTAATGGCAGTGCACGCAAGTCTTTGAATTTTTGTCAAAGCTTTCAGGTTCGTGCTCTTTTCCAAAGCTCCACCATATCAAATTACCATAGGTTAGTATTGGTCTAATTATTGCCGAATAAATTCATCTTATAATTTCAGGGTTTGGGCCCCCGGTTTTCCCGAAAATTCTATTGCAGGAGTAAAAGGCAATCGATGCCTTTTTAAATCTATCTTTGGTGTTCAGGCCCCAGTTTAGTTTTTTATCTAAGATCACTTCGTGATCAGAGATTTTGAGAGGGCAGCCTTCAATTGAAGGTATTTTAAAATCAAGTATTTTGCGCCTGTTAGTAAATAGCACTAGTTCTGTTTTAGCTGGATTGACTGTCAGCCCACAGTTCCTACTCCATTTGCTAGACGGCGGCGTGTTGGGTTAATTTGTCTCTTTCTGAGAATACACATTATCCACTATGTTATTGCCTTTTCGACTTTGTGGTCGTCCAAGGCTTGCTTCACTGTTTCGTTCTTCACGTTATTGAAGGCTCCCTTAATATCCAAGAACGTTGCTAGGGTGTATTCCTTGTCATTCAGTGATTTTTCTATGACGATAACAACACTGTGCAATGTTGTTTTAACGCTTTTTCCTTTAATCTAGGCATGTTGAAATTCCGATATACAGGCCGATTTCAGGGTGCTTCGGATGTGTATATCAATTAGCCTTTCAAAAGTTTTCAAAATAAACGATGTTAGACTAATGAGTCTAAAGTCTTTGGATGAAAACTACCTTTACCTCACGGCACGATAAGGGGAAAATACCCCCATTAAAGGCTATTATTGAAAATGCTAGCTAGGTGTAGGATGATAATGTTTATGCTCTTCTGAAGCATCATAGGGAAAATTCCGTCTAGACCAGGGGATTTGTACGGGGAAAAGGAGTGAAATGCAAATTTTATCCTTTCTTCCGTTATAATATCCGATGGTACTAGGGTTTCTGTATGAGACTCTGTTTCTGGACTGTGAATATCAGCCAGAATATCACAAGGAACTCAAGCGTTTTGCCATCGGATTCAGTCCGGTTTTTTGAGAGATCCTAGAGTGACTGTTCCTCTGCCTTGTTCTCTTGGACGTTTTTGCCACTGAGTCAGGGTCCAGATGAGGCCCACCATCTCCTTCCCCTTCATCATGTTCTTAGTCTCTATATTTTTGTTTTTATTCGTTGCTGTCAGTGTCTTAAGGTTGCGTACAGCGTTTTCGAGCACTATCTTATCCCTTGCCGTTAAGGAGTTCGGATCTTTGTTGGATAGGCGTCAAATTGTCCGTTCAATGTTTCGTGTTCTCTTCTGAAGTATTCTGTCTTCGGTGAGAGTTTTGGTAGTCTTTTTTTCGATCACCGTTTTTGTCGTAATAGTACTTAATGTAGTAACGTCCATGACACTTCTGCTTGACGAAGGTGAAGGAGTTATGCTAGAGCTGCATTCGGGGACATGGGCCCTTGCACTACTTTCACAAGCACTCTCCAGATTCGTCTCCTTCGAGACCGTCTTACCATCCTCTAAGGCTGTTGTTGCACATGGTCCCGTACTAGATTTGGCGGGTGTAGATGGCTTGGAAATTTGCAACTACGTCGGTTCCTTAAACGGGTGTGCAACTGAAGGGGTCGTTCCTTTCTTGGATTGAATTATGTCAATCGGTGGATTGGGCGGTCCCATCAGCGCACCAACGCCAGTGTTTCCACAATGCGATGGTCTTAAAGGTCTGAATATCAAAATGATAGAGAAGAACAGAATTGTGAAAAGCATTTCACATTCTCGATGTGCAGTTAAAAAAAAGGTCTGATAGAATTACAAGTATTACGGCTGAATTGTTGGATCATGTTTAAAAGACTTAAACTTGTTTTAGGGGCATCTACGGAACTCTGAGAATTATATTAAACTTTTGGAAGAATTAAGACTTTGTGAACAACAGAAGGGGTGGGAAATCTGTTGCACCGTGCGTCGTCGGAGAAACCCTAAGCGCCTAGCAGAATTTTGGACAATTTTCAATATGGGTTCATTCCATAAGTGATATGTGATACACAAACGGAGTAATGAAAGTTGATTAGTATTCTTGATGTAACGCTTTAACAACACGACACAGCATTGAGTTCTTGAAGCATTAAATTCTACACGGTTAATACTGTCGAGGTTGGAAATTAATATGCTTACCATACGCTACCGTTGAAGTTCCACATCCGAAGGACAACAATGACTGTCTAGAAACGACTGCACTGTCGTCAGCAAAACAGTTTTAATGGATTAGAAGTGATTATGAATATAAAGAACAGAGTGGGAGATAAAGCGGAACACCAGCATTTATTTTATGAATTTCAGATTCGAAACCGTCAAATACAATTTCTATTGAAAGGTTAACAAGTTAATTTCTAATCCAAAGAAGAAGAGATTTATTAAAACTAAAAGTACGTTTTTTCCTAAAAACAGCTCTCTTTTACGTTCTCCAAAACGATGTTAAGGTTTGTCCCACTTTGAATTCGCTGATTATATGATAAAGAGTGTTTTTTCACTATTTTTGTAACTATTTGAATTTGAATTTCCCATGCAGATCGCTATTTCTTATATACCAATTAGCATTTATTATTTCACGAAGGATTTTGTTCTACAATTTTTGGATTGGTACAGAATTTGGTTTCTTTGTACAGTCCCATAGTTCGATACGATATGTTCAAACGAGTTTCAATACTTGCTTATAAAACATTGGTTTGTTCTGGTCAGAATTCTTTCCTATAAGCCATTGCACTCTTCTGTACTTCAAGTTAAGCTTTGCATCCGAAGTCACTCCAAGGTATTAAGGAGCATTGGAGTATAAGTAATTTTCTCTTTATAGAAATTGGAACTTCATTGAAGTTTATGTTATTTTTCCAAGTTTAACATAAATTTCTATTTATTAAAATAAACATATATTCAATTTTTAAGTATTTGGTTTGAATGGAAGTTGGGAGTAACCGGACATTATGGTCTGGAGCCTCGGGGCCCCGACTCCTAACTTAGTCTAGTAGTGTTATTGTAGCAAAAAAAACTTAAATCAATATCATCTAGCTACAGTCTTGTCCAAAACAAACAAATGTTTTATTTTCATCTACTTTTTCTGCCTCCAAATTTTCCCAAAGGTCAGAAGGCGAAGTAAGTAATAAAATTTTATTTTCATAAAATTTTCGTTAAACAACACGTGTTATGTATTAAATTGATTTATTTCAATTTTATCATATCTGACTTATTCAATAGAATATATAGAAAAATATGATATTTTTTATGGTTGCACACGAAATCAATTTCGCCCACGCTAAGCCACGTCCGTCCGGTCCATCGGACATCACATATAAAATCATATTTTATCTGCATTGCCATGACCACCATATCCTTATTATGGTCCTTTCTTCATCAATAAATCCTAAATCAAATGTGACCAAGTTTTTCAAATGATTTCTTTATCTCCACTCATAAAGAAATCTTTTGAACGAAACATTTCAATATATCAATGCAGAGGATGATGTTTTCGAATCTATCCTAAATATTAAATTTATGAAAATATAGAGTAGACTAAAAAAGTTGATAGGTATGCCAGAGATAGAGAAGAATCTATTTCCAATGAAGGTTAGGGAGCAATAAATCCTGACCGATTCAAGGACGAAAAACACAAATATACACACAGATCGAGACTATGCGAACAACCTTACTCGACGTCGTTGTTGTTCGTCGTTCGGCTATAAATGAAATTCTTATGAACACAAAAAGAACAAGAATTTCACAGACATGCTTCCCTCCCCTTCTCATCGCAGATGTTTATTAATGCCGCAGACAATTTTATTAATTACATATTTTTTTTGTTTGCTTTTTGGATAGGATTTCATTTTATCTCATTTTAATTTTATGTATGGATGTCAGGGTAATTGCCCTAAGCAGTCGAGTCGTAAGGAAAACATTAAATTTAATTATAATGATTCCGAGTGAAAGCTTGGAAAATGATATTGAAAAAATAAAGGTCAAAAGGCATGGAAAGATAATCGGTTGAAAATTTTATTAAAATTGAGTTTTGAGGTGATGTTACAACACAAAAGTTTCTTTGAAGGTCAAAATGAAAAAGAAGAAGTTTTGGATCGACAAAAGAGACTTTTAAATTTTTAACAGGTGCTGGAGGTTATCTTACTTGAAGAGTAGTTTTGAAGGATTTTTATGCGTCATAATTCATTTTTATGTTTTCATTAAGTGATTTTTTGTAAATCGTTTCAGATGAATTTTTAATATAGGCTTTTGAAGTAAGGGATTTTGTGTTTTTCTTCTTTAATTTTGGTCTTACTGTAATATTTTTTAATTTTTTAAAATTACATTTTTTTGGAAACAGTAAATTCTTAATTGTTTAGTATGATAAAGAGTTGGTAAAATTTTTTTTAAAATAATACAATAAGGTATACAATTACTTGTAATTGAAATCTGCATGCACTTTTTCAATTATTAACTTCCTAAGGAAATTTTGACATTTCTCGACGTTTGAAGGCCCCTAGAGTCGAAATAAAAGAAAAAAAAAGAGAAAAATCAAGTTGACAGTTGTTTTAGAAAAAAATAAAAACCTAAACAAACAAATTAATATAAATTGGTAAGAATTGATTTTAGACACAAATATATTTTCAAAACTTTGAGATATTGGCTTTAAACTACTTTTATCTTTTAAAGAATGTTGTTGTCAACATTCAGTAAAATTCTGAGAAAAATCTAATTGACAGTTTAAAAAAAAATCCCATAAAAGAAATAATACCAAAACTTGGTAAAAACTTACTTTCGACTTAAATAGCTTTTTAAAAATGTAAAATATTGTCCCCAAACTTTTTTTATTTCATAGATAATATTGTTTTCGATATTCAGTAGTTTTTTTTATAAAAATCCAACAGTCCGTTTTTCAGAAAAAAATAAAATCTACAAAAAATAGTACGGAAATTTAGTAAAAATTGATGTTCGGTTCTTGATATCTCGCAAATTAATTCCATTCATCCAATTTGTAAAAATTTAAGAAATGCTACTGAAATTGGTAAAAATATTATTTTCGACTAAAAATCTATTTAAAAAAACTAAATTTTCTTTGTATGAAGAATATTGCTGGGAATTTTAAAATGTTAAGAAAAAAAGCTGTCAGGATTCAATAGAATATTGTTTTCGTCAGTCACTTTTTACGCGATGTTACAAAATCAAAAAAAAAAAAAGAAGGAAATCAATCACCTTACTGTAATTTTTTTCTCAATAACTTTAACAAAACAATTACAATTTTCAATTACATGAAATTAGTGATTTTTTTTTCAATTATAATTACAAGTAATTGAAAAGTTTAGTTTACTAATTACAAATACAAGTTATTGAAAAATTAGGTGCAAATGTAATTGAAAAAAAGATTAATCACTAATTATTTGTAATTGGAATGGAAACTCAAATAACTTACAAAAAGTAATCAATATTTACTAACTCTGGTATGTTTTGACAACACATGCCTTTAATTTTTTAAATTGTTTACTTTGTTTTTCTCTCACTAAACTGACCGATTTTACTCAATTTCTGTAAAAACAGATATTTTTTTAAATTTATAAACAATTTTACATTCAAATTTAATTAATAAAAAAATTGTAGGCCATTTCTAATGATTCAGTGTGATTTTTATTTAACTTACAGTTCTAATATTTTATTTGTATTATTTATGGTTGTTTTATTCTATTGGTAATGGCAAAAACAGCTGCGGCCGTAATGGTAAGCATTGCTGTGGATATAATATCTAAAGACGGGCGAAGCTCGAACAGATCTAATAGATCATTAATTTATTCATTTTGGGTCACTGGGCGTATGTGGAATATTTTGTTTAAATTTATATTTAGGATCGTATTGGAATTATTGAGCATTCTTAGCGATTAAAAATTCTATACTTGTTGGAAAGATACAAATTATTATTTATGGTTTTAAAATTATTGCCTTATTGCTTATTGTATACGAAATTTTTCAAATTAAAAAAAAAACTCAATCCCAAACTTGACTAATTTTCTAATAAAAGAATTGTCATAGTTAGAAATCAAAATAATTTTTTGACAAAAATTTACTTAAATTATTAAAATAACGCGCATTTAATTGAAATAATAAAAACAGAGAAAAGACCATTTCTTTTTGAATAAATCTGCGGACAATATTCTCAAACCTAATTGCAAAATCTAGTTTCGAGTACATAACGAAATAAGTTAATTTTGAATCAAAGGACTTTTAAATGTATGTACATTTAAGACAGGTAAAAATTTGGTATTTTTTAATTTTAATAATAAACTTTAAACTGAATGGCTATTAAAAATTAAAAAAAACTTATTTTATAAATATGTATTGGACAATTTTTAATAGAGGTAAAAAAGCAAAGGTTTACTTAAAAAAATTTCTAAAAACAAAAATCTGAACTTAATACCAATCTCAAAAGAACGATTTCTGAATTTAAATAGAATTGTTGACTTGTTGATAAGTTATTTTCTCATTTGAATAGATATTTCCTAAAATTCTACAATTCAGATTTATTTGATGAGTTGCTTATGGTGTTGGTATATTTAATTATCTAAATTTCCGCCCCTAACAAAAACAGAATATTCATGATGGTCATAGTTAACTTTAATAAGAGGACTTATTTGTGTGGATATAGGGGTTTTCAAGTTATTTGTTTACGAAAAGAGTTATATTTTCCTGAATATTTTCTATTTACTTATTCTTATTCACATTGAGATTACAACTTTATAATTTGTAAAGGCTTTATAAAATATATAAGAGCGTTCGAGAATTTCAAAATAAGTAGATACTAAAAATATAATTTTAAAATTATAGTTCACAACTTTTAATATTTGTTTGCTGTTTTTTTTTTAATTTTTTTTATTAATTATAACCCTAACCTTCATTGGTCAGATGCGTTAAAAGACGATATTTGAATGCGTTTGTGTTAATTATTCTTCTAATTGTAATAGGTACTGAGTTTATAAATTGAGTGGCATGGACAAAAGATGAACGTTCACACTGCATGCAAGAAAATTTTGTTTGGATGAATACAACAGTTCTTAGCGAATTTGAAAAAAATTAATTGGTTGCGCAAATAATCATGGTGACGAGACTGCACATACTGTACATCTGAATTAGAGTTCTAATTTTTATAAGGTTATCGAAAGTCAGACCCGTTATTTGTTTAGAATAACATGAAATATGGTATCTTTAATATCTTTTACTAAAGATGTAGCTGGCAAATTTGTTGTATATAACATAAAGTTTTCGCCTTGTATTTGCAGACTTCACATCCATACAGTAGAATAGGTAATAGAAGAGATCCTACAAGCAACATTTTACTACTGACAGTAGACGCTAAACACTATATAACTTGCCAATTGCGGTAGCTGCATGGTGATTCCAAGTCAAAGTCTCGTTAAAAATAATACCTAGATTTCTAGCAGACTTTAGAAACTCAATAACTCAGCCAAGCAGCAGAACCGTTGGAAAGCTTGACTCATCTATGACGCGTTGGTAAAAAAACAAAGTTTTAGATTTTCTTGGATTGAGGGTGATGTTATGCTTGAAAACCCACTGTTGTATAGCTACTAGATTCTCATTAACATAGTTAATAGCATTTCTTATGCCATCTACAGGAGTAGATAGTTCTACATCTTCAACAAACATATGAACTTTACAAGATTTAACCAGCCGAGGAAGCTCATTAACGTAAAGTGGAAATAATAGAGGTCCAAGAATAAAACTCTGAGGGACCCCTGAAATAATATAAATATAGAGTTTGCCATAAGGTGTACTATAAAATTGTAAGCTATGAAAAGTATGCATCATCCTTGTCTTACAACCTTTCAAAAGCTGTATATTCGATCTACAGACACAATATTAAAGGGTGATTTTTTTGAGGTTAGGATTTTCATGCATTAGTATTTGACAGATCACGCGGGATTTCAGACATGGTGTCAAAGAGAAAGATGCTCAGTATGCTTTGACATTTCATCATGAATAGACTTACTAACAAGCAACGCTTGAAAATCATTGAATTTTATTACCAAAATCAGTGTTCGAAATGTGTTTCGCGCTTTACGTCCGATTTATGGTCTACATAATCGACCAAGTGAGCAAACAATTAATGCGATTGTGACCAAGTTTCGCACTCAATTTACTTTATTGGACATTAAACCAACCACACGAATGCGTACAGTGCGTACAGAAGAGAATATTGCGTCTGTTTCTGAGAGTGTTGCTGAAGACCGTGAAATGTCGATTCGTCGCCGTTTGCAGCAATTGGGTTTGTGTTATTCGACCACATGGAAGATTTTACGCAAAGATCTTGGTGTAAAACCGTATAAAATACAGCTCGTGCAAGAACTGAAGCCGAACGATCTGCCACAACGTCGAATTTTCAGTGAATGGGCCCTAGAAAAGTTGGCAGAAAATCCGTTTTTTTATCGACAAATTTTGTTCAGCGATGAGGCTCATTTCTGGTTGAATGGCTACGTAAATAAGCAAAATTGCCGCATTTGGAGTGAAGAGCAACCAGAAGCCGTTCAAGAACTGCCCATGCATCCCGAAAAATGCACTGTTTGGTGTGGTTTGTACGCTGGCTGGTGGAATCATTGGACCGTATTTTTTCAAAGATGCTGTTGGACGCAACGTTACGGTGAATGGCGATCGCTATCGTTCAATACTAACAAACTTTTTGTTCCCAAAAATGGAAGAACTGAACTTGGTTGACATATGGTTTCAACAAGATGGCGCTACATGCCACACAGCTCGCGATTCTATGGCCATTTTGAGGGAAAACTTCGGAGAACAATTCATCTCAAGGAATGGACCGGTAAGTTGGCCACCAAGATCATGCGATTTGACGCCTTTAGACTATTTTTTGTAGGGCTACGTCAAGTCTAAAGTCTACACAAATAACCCAGCAACTATTCCAGCTTTGGAAGACAACATTTCCGAAGAAATTCAAGCTATTCCGGCCGAAATGCTCGAAAAAGTTACCCAAAATTGGACTTTCCGAATGGACCACCTAAGACGCAGCCGCGGTCAACATTTAAATAAAATGATCTTCAAAAAGTAAATGCCATGGACCAATCTAACGTTTCAAATAAAGAATCGATGAGATTTTGCAAATTGTATGCGTTTTTTTTTTTTTAAAAGTTCTCAAGCTCTTAAGAAATCACCGTTTAGCTCTAAGTGGCTTTGAAATTTTAGAACATAACTGTATTCTAAGCAAACTGATATAAAAAAAGCGCGGTAATTGCCGTGAATCTTTTATTGATTTGTCATTTTTCGTTCGGCGATCTAGGTCGAAAACATGGATTATTAATTAAGACATCATCTTAAACGTTAAACCAGGTTCAACGTACATTATATTACTGTATAAAATAGGCTTGACTTTTTCAAATTTTTTAAGAACTAGCTGTTAATTTATTATTGAGTTTTTTTTTAATATTTATTGAACTATACATAAATGTAATAAACAATACTCAAAAGCTTAAAACTACCAGAGCTTCTAGCTTAAAGGACTTCAATCTTTGTTAAATAACACGAAGTTCTAAAGATTTGTTTTATATAATTTTCCGACATTCTATCAATATTTGTAAGTTTTGAATTAGCGATAGATGTAGACTTATTAGACTTTTGGCATTACAAAATATCTCTGGATAGAATGTCCATCACCGTTAAGGTTGCACAAATTGAGAAACGATACATTGCTCTATTGTCTTCCTTGTAACTTCCATAGATTGTAGCATAGGTAAAGGGGTCGTATTAGTTTGGAAGGCTTTAGGTATCCACTGTCCAGAGAGAAACAGGGATTGTGGGTAAGTACTGGGCCAAATAATGTCCATTGAGACTTTTTTTTATCGTTTTTCAACATAAAATATGACAAACTGTTTATTTTGGCTTTTTGTAAGGATATAATGTCTAACAGACTAAACAGACCTTCTTTAAACAGAATAAATGTCTGCACACACAGGCAAAATGTCTACCTTCGCATTATCTAATTTCAAATTTAAAATTTGATGGCCCAGGAAATCGAAGTTCGATCTCAAACTGATATCAAAATCAATGTTCTAACTTTCAGGTTAGGTTAGGTTAAAGTGTCTGTCCGTGATGGAGTATTACACACTTAAGCCAGTTGTTGCTCCATTATAATACCACACGAATTTTGAAGACTTCTTCTTAGCTCAATGAAGCCAATAGGAGTTACTTTTGACACGTGAATCATATTTGTGTAAGTGTGTTTGAGATCGTTTAGGTGGTTATATCAGAACTCTCCTAGGTAAAGGTCTAACATTTCTTGGCTAGAGCAGGATATGTGCCTAGGAAGTGAAGAACTGTTTTGTCATTTTCTTCGTCCAATCATCTGAGAATACACCTAGCCGAGGGGCGTACTTTCCTATTAGACAGTGTTCGGTTAAGACACCAATTATCACGCTTACAATCAGCTTAAAGAGATATCAAGAACCTTGAGCCCTTTAAATCTATAGTAGGTCAAGTGTTTTAGGAGCCTGACAGGTGGTGATTTGCATCCTTTTGGATCCGGATATCAGACGTTTAAGCCAAGACTAGACTTTTTTTATCACGAAAACTTTTGTTTGAAATACGATACAGTGATTAGAAATCCAAATTTAGAGACTTTATTTAAGTCGATCAGAGTACCCACCCTCTCATTAGTTTTTGCTTCATCTGTACAGAAGTGGATCGACTCGTCTTCCAGGAATGCCCTATTCTCCCAGAAAGAAGGTAAAGAAATTTGAAAGTTGGGGAATGGTGAAGTCTGTGTACTTTGGAATTGATTCTAAATAATTAAGAATTACGGAGTAGCCAATGCTGTTATTAGCCAGCTATGATGAAGCTCTGAGGCGAACAGCAGAGTTTGCAGCAATTTGTTTGCTGACTATATCTGAAGGTGTCAGATGGTGTACGGTGTCCAGTGCGGTAGATGTGGTCTTACGAAGCGATCCGATACATAGGCAAGCCGAACGAGGGAATTTTTATTTTAGTTTGTGGTGGTTTACACCTTAGTTTCCTGAAACAGATAAAACAACGACATTCGCATAAGCAATCACTTTATGCTAACGCTTGAGGACTTAATAAAGAAAAGATATACAAACAAAAAAAATCTATCTAAAAAAAAAAATGTAATGTCATTCTAATTTTTCAAACTTTTTCAAGAAATCCGTTGTTATTTTTTTTTCAATGCGTCTAAAAATGTATCTCAAATATTTTATTATTTTATTAGATTTTTTTATAATGTTAACTTACCTTTTGTTTTCTTTTGTTACTTAATAAATCCTCAAATATTTTCTTTAAGTACACCTGAAAGGAAAGAAGAAAATATTTGTATAGAATACAAAACCAAAAACAATACGAAATTTCTATGATAACTTAGTTTTGTAAATTTATTACTAAATATCAATTAAGAAATCAAGACGAAATTATTTAAAAATTAAAAATTCTAAAATATCTGTCTATAATTGTTGTTAAATACATTTAAAAAGTTTTGGAATTGTGAATTGTTTTTCACAAAATTTAGAATTTTTGTTTATTTTTTCCCCAAATATTTTTTTAAACAAATCTTTTATAATCTTACAAAACACACAAAACAATTTGAAGTAATTTTTGTTTATATTTTCAAAACACAACACACACTTTCAGTTCATTCACATTGTTACATTCCCTTGATGGCCTTGATATGTTTGTTTTTGTTTTGTGGGTTAACCTTGACTCATAAGGAAAATAAAACCAGATAACATTAATTTAATTGAAAGTTTATATGTTTTTGTTTTTAATTTGAATAAAATTCAGAACCACAAGTAGTAATTTGAATCGAATAATTTGTAGTAATAAAATGGTACAATGACCCAAGCAAGCGTGTGCTTATAACCTTATAAACTTTCGTCGTGTTAATTAGATTAAACTTGTTTAGATAAGAGAAAATATTAAAACTTAAACGTTTTAATAAATTGAAGAATTTACTTAGGTACATTTACATAATGGAAGTCGTTGTTATCATGTTTTATATTGTTTGTAAAAATGTTCATTGATTTTTTTTATAATGATTTACTTTCTTAATCAAATTCTTTTTAAATATACTATAATCTTAGAACAAAAGCAGGTTTCTATAGCAACATGTTTGAATTTATTCAAACAACAAAATAAAGGAAGTTTTACATTTTTGATGGAATTTTAATGGAAGTGAGAATTCCAATGCATAGAACGGAAGTCCTCTTAAAGAAAGTGGTTAGTTCCCATGGTTCAAATATATTTTGAATAATTAAGAATGATTAGCAACAACAAAAATAATAGGTGGCGCAACAGTCCATAGAGAACTAGAGCCTAGTGACTTACAACTTAAAAATTACTTTTGGAAGATTTGTCAATTCTTCGCCTGTCGGTCGAAATCCAAAATCAGAGGTAAAATTGAAATCACAAAAATAAAAAATTTCAAAAACCAATTTCAATTAAACCAAATTCACGAAACTCCAAAATTACGACAAACTAAGCTCCTAAACCCTCCACCTTAAACCTTTCTTTTGTTACAGAATCGGCAAAGGCCTCTGGCGTATAAAAAGATAGTCACTTTGGCCCTGTCCTATTTATACTCACCATTAATGATATGGAGTTGATTTCTAAATATTCCCTTGTCTTCTTTTACGTTGATGACACAAAATGTTTCAAGTCTATTACGTAGATGCATGATTCCTACCTTATTTCACTAGATCTCAAAAGTTTTTCACTCTGGTGTAAGAAAAAACAGCTTAGACCTAAATACAATTAATAAATAAATTGGCTTTCGCAACAGTCCGTTGAAATCTAGGTCCTTTAACAGTCACTTGAAGTGTCATCAAAAATTATATATAAAATGAAGCGTCATAATGTCACGTTGTGATTTATCAATTCATCAATTTTTGAACATAACGCTATAACGTCATAATTGAACCCTTACAATCGGTACAGAAGGTGGAAACATTGCTGATTCCGTGAGGTCGTGCATTATTGAAATGCATGCTCATTCCAGCTTATTGCCGCTGCAAGTGCAAGGGCTCCTGATGACCCCGATTCATCGATTTCCCGACATTAATTTGCAATAACGAAACTTTTTTCGTCCGGCAGCGATTGAAGATTATTACTTGAACGACATATGATCCCAACAAGTCGAAGCAACAAGCCACATAACATGACCAATTATTACTTTATTAAGAAGGAAGTTTCCTAGTCGCTGTATTTCTGGATTTTGCGACACTCAGCAATACTCAAACGAACTGAAGAATTTTCGAACTCAAAAAGAGCATTGAGTTTTGGCCGATATACCTCCTGATATATTTAAAAGAGTAGTTAAAAACTAGTGCAAGGGGGACAATTAAAATTATTTGATCTGGTAAATATTTATGGCTACATTGAACTATGGAAGATTTTTTTTATTTTTCTAACTATTTTAACAATTCAAAATTTAAGTACTAGATGCTTTCATTTGTTTATTTTTTTTTTCAACATGACGGATGTTTCTTAGAACAAAATTTGACGTTTTTGACGTCTGAGTAAATATTCAGCTTCGCTTATTAAAAAGACACATGGAAACAAGCCAGACATTTTGAACAAGTGATGTGAAATATTAAACGTCAAAGTGAGCCGTCAACAACAACAACAAATCCGTGAAAATTAATATTACAACATGAAACAAACAAAAACTTTTAAAATTTAGATATTTAACAAATACTTATAAAATTTTTCCTTTCTATTTGTAATCTGGAAGAAGTTCCTATGTTTGCATTCTCAAGTTTGTATTTAAATGTTTTTGCAAAATTTGCATTAAACGTATGAACGTCAATACTCCAGACTATGGTGTTTTGTCTGGTATACTTGGTTCGTCATGGTTCAATGGAATTTAAAACATAAATTTTCGGAATGATAAAAAAGTCCTGTTTGTTCGTCAGGCGTTTAAAAATGTTTAAGAAATATTAGAAATACTTAACTTGGTTGCACAAGGCCAGGCAAAAGTTCTGAACATCCCAAAAATTGTGCACCGGTACGTTGTCAAGACCTGGAAGATCGGTGCTTTGACCGTCCGCAGCCCTGAAATTTGTGGCGAAGTTTTGAACGACCGCCAGAGTGTAAATGGCGTGGCGTCACGGACTACATCTTCATAATATTCTTTCTAAATAAAAAAGTTTTTCTTCTTTTTACTTTATTAACTTCCCATAGGAAGTTATTGTAATGGGTCCGATTTGTCGAATTGAAAATTTTGACATTTCTCGACGTTTCAAGGAGTCGAAATAAGAACCGAAAGAGATATCGACTAAAAATAAATTTTGTTATACAGATAACGTAGAAAGGCCTCTCAAGAAAATTGCGTGGGTGGTTTTTTACTATAGCAATTTAAAAAAAAGTTGGAAATTTCGGTTAACCCCAAATATCTCTCGAACCAATAACACAAGAGCCCTGAATTGAATTTTTAATTATATATTGTTACGTGATACCAAACCAGTATATTTTTGAAAAAAAAAACAAAAACGGTTTTTTTATAATTAAAAACAAAACGGAAAAAAAATTGTCACCTTGAAAATTTTACGAATAAAAATGATTTCATCTCCAAACAAAACAAATGCAACGAAAAATAATGTTTTAAAAAAACATTCCTCGAAATTGGTAAAAATTGAATTTCGACACAAATATCTGTTCAAAATCTTACGATAATGGCTTTCAACTATTTGTATCTTTTAAAAAATATTGTAGTCAACATTCAGTAACATTTTGAGAAAAATCGAATTAAAAGTTTTTTTTTTACAAAAAATAAAAACCTAAACAAAAAAATTAATAAAAGTTGGTAAAAATTGATTTTTGACTTATATATCTTTTCAAAACTTTGAGATATTGGCTTAAAATTATTTATTTGTATCTGTTAAAAAATATTATTGTCAACATTCAGTAAAATTTTGAGAAAAATTTAATTGATGTTTTTTATACAAAAAACATAAAAATAAAATAATAAAAGTTAGTAAAAATTTATTTTCGACTCAAAAATTATTCAATTCAAACATTGAAAATATTATCTTCAAACTTTTTTTTATTTCACAGATAATATTGCTTTGGCCATTTAGTAGTTTTTTTTTTAATAAAAATCAGTCCGTTTTTTCATAAAAAAATAAAATCTACAAAAAATAGTACGGATTTTGGTAAAAATTGATGTTCGGTTCTTGATATCTCTAAAATTAAATTCATTCATCCAATTTGTAAAAATTTAAGAAATGCTACTGAAATTGGTAAAAATATTGTTTTCGACTAAAAACTATTTAACAAAATTAGATTTTCAAACTTAAACTATTTCTTTAGGTATATGAAAAATATTGTTGGTAATTTAAAATGTTTTGAGAATAATTCAACTGACAACTTTTAAACCAACACGAAAACCTACAAACTTTTAAGCAAGACAAATCGACAGACGGGATGGGAAGTTATCAGTGTGGGTCGCATCGGAATCTCTTTTTTTCATTTTCGATGAGTTTAAAATTAGTCGAATATGTATATTTTCAAAAATGGTAATTGAATGTAATGTACGACTGGGTAGCCCGAACTTTTTCAAGTATTCAAAAAAGTCTGTATACAAATATTCACCGTGTTTTAAGATTAAAAAATGTATACCTGCAAAAAATGATTTTTTTTAAAATTAATATGGCATTTGATTTGTCAAAAAACCTTTACATATTTTCCAAAATTTGTATTTGAAAACCGTTAGAGTTCGTTTTTGATTTTTTTAATTTGAGTGTAAAATTGTCTTCAGTATGCAGTTATTCAGACCTTATTAATATTTGTTTTACGTTTCAATGTTGTAAGAAAGTGATTACCCGTTTTCGAGATATCAAATTTCGAAAAATAAAGACATTTTTGATCATCAAACATTATTGAGGCAGTATAAGAGTTTGTGTATACAAACTTATTACAATCAGTGCATTTCTTGAATAACTTTAAAACAAAATAACGGTACTTTGGGGTCTACTTTTCTGGAGCAACACAAAGTATTTTTTTTTATAGAAAGAACCAGAGAACATTTATAGAAAATTTAATAAAAATCTATCGGTTGGTTTTTGGAATTTTCGAATATTCTATTTTTGTCCAAAAAAATTGTATGGGGAATACTGTATTGTATTGAAGGAATACTTTTTTCGACTTCTCCACCATTGTTATTACATGTTTGATTAAAATCTTGAGTTTGAAGTTTTATACGAATTGTAAGAAAGATATTGTACTCAACGTTTTGAAGTCGATACAAGTCACAATCAAAGGTTTTTAAATAGATGTTTATGTGTGCGTGGGATATTTTTCTCGTCGGCTATATCTCAAGAACAGCCAGGAATATAGACTTCAAATACATTTTGTTTTACAGAAAAACACATTAATCTGTTTTTTTTTAAACCCTCTCTTTCTAAAGGTGAATTTCTCACTGAATGGACAAATTTGTTCATAATTCCTATTCAAAAAGTAGGACCCAAACAGAAAATACCTAACTACCGTTTAATCTGCAAACTATCCACCATTCCAAAACTTTTTGAAAAACTTGTGTGTTATACATTTTTATTTCTGCTTAAGGAAGTGTCGGGCAGGTCGACAATTACTAACCTTTCTAATTTCACAAACTACGTTTTCAATCAAATTTAGGCAGATTATCAGGTTGACGTCATCTATACTGACTTTGCAAAGGACTTTGATAGAGTCAGCCACACTATTCTACACAACAAACATCAAGAATTGGTTTTTATTCAAATATTGTGCAATGGTTGAAATCTTATCTAATAGAACGCATTCAATTGGTAATGTTTTCTCAACTGCTGTACATGTGTCATCAGGAGTCCCACAAGGTAGTCACATGGGACCCTTACTTGTTCTTATTTTTATTAATGAAGTGCCAGATATTTTTCATAATTCTCTTAGACTTTTATTTGTTGACGATCTTAAGTTTTATAGATGCATAAAACAAACTGATTATTGCATCCGCTTGCAAGATGACCTTAACATGCTTATTAAATGGTGAAGGAAAAATCAATTGTATTTAAACGTTTCAAAATGTCAATGTTTTATATTCTATTGTTCTTACTATCCTACTTTCTCGAATATAAAATTGGCAGTAGTGTTCTTGAGAGAGTCAATGAAAAGAAAAATCTTGCTGTTGTTTTTGCCTCAAACTCAATTTTATCAAACATGTTGAATATATTGCTGGCAAAGCTAACTCCATGCTTGGTTTTATTAAAAGAAATTCATCAGACTTTTCAGACCCTAATACTATCAGATCTCTTTTTTGTGCATACGTAAGACCTATTTTAGAATATTATTGTGTGGTTTGGAACCCATACTATAGAATTCATTCATTAAGAATTGAAAGAGTCCAAAGAATTTCACTAGGTTTTTTGTATGGAAACATGGATGGAATATTGAAATTCCTTCATATGCTACGAGATGCAAACTAATCGATTGTAAACAAACTCCAGATTATCAGTGTGGTTTGCATCAAAGCCTCTTTTTTTAAATTCTAATAGATACAATATTTTAACATCAATGTGAACTTACCGTTGAACTAAATCCAAAAGCATTAGAATGACATTTTATTTGACAGCTGTCAAAATAGAAGGAAGTTGTTAGTTTTTAAGTATTTAAATTTAAGTTTCACGCTTAACTAATTTTAAAAATTCTACACTGCCTATTTAAAAAAACCCATACAATTTCTTTTACAGGGAACACAGCGATCTTGGCTCATGCTTAAATCCTATGGGACAACTTCTAAGAATAGACGTTTCACAAAACTTTGTATTGTTTGTTTTCGGAAGTCAGCTCTTAATACGGATTTCTTATTTAATTCAGGTCTTACACATGCATCAACTATGAAAATGTCATTTCGCATTAAATTTCAAAAATCCTAAACTCAAAATAGCCAATTCAACCACAATGATGAAATTCATACCAGAAAATGGAAGAAGAAAAGCGAAGAGAACTAACACCAACACACACACACAACACACAACACACATGATAATCTACTTCGTAACCTATATATTCCTGGATGATATTCATCCAGCTTCTCGCTTATCTTATCCCCTTTTTCATAGATTATTTTTAGACTCTACCTCTAACCAGGCATTGAATGTTTTAGCCGACCAACCGACGTCCAGAGTCCAGAATCCAGACTCCATTTATACAGTTGATTGCATAACCATGGTCTCTTTTCTAGAACACAAAATAAATCCTCCTCTCTTCTTTTGTTTTAAAACTAGTAAATTCGTTTATGGCTTTTGTCCATTGTTCATGTATTCAACCCGGACAAATATCAAATATATGTCCTTAGATTTAGCCTGTCCAGTGTCCATCCATGGCCCCCTCCGCTTCTCTCCTTGCAAACCAATATTCCAAAAGCTTCTTGTCATTTTTACAACTGCAGTATAACGTAGGTCTGCAATTGGAATGACCAACATCGCATACGATTCGAATACAGCCAGCACAATGGTTGGAAGCTACCTTCCACCTTCCTACCATATATGTCCCTTATTCACACACAGTTTAGCTCCAGGTCTATAATATATCCTTGGCCAACGACCAATATTTCAAAAAAGGAGCAACACAAAAAAATAGGGAGGACGTGTCGTTGGGACATTATTCCCTTATTTTTCTTCTTTTTTTGTTCTCTTCTTCTTCTCTTATTTTTACATAAAAACGGATTTGCCGAGTTAGACCCTGGGCTAACAAAAATAAGAAAGAAAAGCGACGTTAAAAAGAACACGTTAAAAAAACTACACAAATTCAATCGGTGGTAAAAAGCTCCGAAGCAGCTCTTTGGTTTAGGTTAACGAACTAGAGGGGCTTGGGCATACAAATACATTTTTCTTCTATAGTTATGTTGATAGAAGGGAATAGGTCTACATGATTTAGGGAACATGAGACTTAAAATGTAGGTAGCTGGGTAGGTATGGTAGGAAACTTATAGAACAACAACCATAAAGGCGCTAATGCTATTTGAAGTACCTACACTATTTTTCGGGACGCAAAGTGAACACGAAAAGCAGCAGCAAGCTTCAAAACCAGCACCAGCACCGCACCAGTTTCAACTCAACTAGGAGGCTCTTTCAGATATAGGTCACTTCGATAACGGGTATAAAGTTGTTTATTTTTTTGTTCAAGTTTTTTGTATTTTTCATCCCTGAAGTTGTTTTTCTCGTTGCCTATATTTTCATAGTTGGATCAACTAGCACTTTACATCATCAAAAAGAAGGGTTTGAGTTGAGGTTCGAGTTGGTGTTAAGGGGAGTTTTCTGGGAATTTTTGTATAGAGCTTGTTTTTTATTCCATAAGGGAAGGAAGGAAACTAGGTTGTTTGGGAAGATGTTAATAATTCAGTATGGCATATATACATCAGGGAGGGAGAGTGAGTGAATAGTAAAGTTGGGAATGAAGTTGACACAATCAGGTTGCATTTTGGACAGCCAAGAGTGCTAATTCGAGCACTATGTATGTGGAAAAGGGTGGAAGGGTTTGATATGGATGGATGGCTGGCTGAATGAATGGAATGAGTGATTTAAATATAGGCTGATGTTTGGGCTAAAATGAAATGGAAAATGGGCACGGAGCCGGCTATGGAGGGAGAAAGGGTGTGGGAATTAGGTGAATTGTTCCAGAAAGACATACAAACGACACGTTTACTGAATTTTAATTGAAATTGCTTTGATGACACATGAAGTAGCAGGAGCAAGTTCTTGGCAAGAGATTGAGGTGTTTTCGAATGAATAATTGTGAGTTCTGTAGAAAAGTAAGAAGAGAGAGAAAAATAAAACACGATTTTGGAAAATTGACTTTTTTGCAAATTGAAACGATTGCCATGAAAGTTTAAAAGATTGATGGGTTTGAAACTGCCTTATGTCAAATTTTGATAGAGCATAGACGTGATTTTTTAAAATTTGAAGTGAGTTAAAGTGCCAGGTTGTGGTTTAAAGAATTATGTAAAAGACATTCCAAGAATTATAGTTTTGAATACGAAATTAGAGCTTTTCAATGGATCCTGTCAAAAAGGGACTTATACATTTTGACAGTGGCCATATTATTGAAGCGACATCTCTCAAGTAAATTGTTGTGTATTGTTACTAAATAAAAATTTATAATCTGTTCGGGATGCTTTAAAAGATCTTGATAATAAATTTTGTAGAAATTATCTTTCTTAACAAACAATAATTACAAATATTACATATGATAATGAGTAAAATGAAGAGATCTTACTCGTATATCCAAGGTGGCAATCTAGATACATTGATAAGTCCAATCTCTTCGGAGAGCGGTCCTACGGATTCTGGGGAGAACCAATTAGTGTTCATAAAAAAGGAGTTCAGAAACACTAAGGATTACACCAACAATATTTTTCGAAAGCATCACTTCATTAAAAACGTCAACGCAAAAACTAAATGGCATAGGAGTTTTTAGCGAAAAGTGAAAACATAGAAATTAAAGATCAGCAGTGTTCCATAAACAGAAACGAGATCTAGAAAGATGAATACGAAACCTATTTTGAGAATTTGGCAAAACAAAATTTTAGCCAGAAAACAAATTGCAAGTCAACAGCAATAATTTAAGAGATGAAGACAAAGTCATCCTGTTAGACAAGAAGTCTTCAAATGGCATAATTACAAGTAAAAAAAAATACTTGCAGTGGACACCCGACAAAAAAACTGTTTTTTAGTATCATACTGAAGAGAAGGAACTCTGATAGGAGCAGAAACTAAGGAAAATCAAAGACAAGTAAAGCAGAACTTTGTTCAGAGACTCTTAATAAAAATCAGCAGACGATTTTAATAGTTGTAAGTCCTGAAACTATGAAAACATCGAACAAAGAAATAGATTTAAAAGTTTCAAAATTTTAAAAATATTTTGTATGTTTTGTTCGGAAGGAACCAAAGTCATGTTTTTTACATTATAATTAAAAAGTGTATTACAAATTTCTTTGATTTTCGGGCACTCTGCTGTTAAATGGTTGATGGGTGAGCTGGGTGTGTCCAATCCTCAACCTGGTGAAGCATTTGTTCATGATTGCAGGAGTAGAGGTGCGGTAGATAACTTGGCTGCAATTTTGGTTGATGGAAGAATAGTGGTGATGATAACGAGATCAATCTATTATTTTAAATTGAGGAAGTCAATTTTAAAGAATCGTTTTTGGTAGGTTGGTATTTTGATATAGCTATATTAGGTTATATTGGCTTCGTTGTCTGCGTGCTCATTGCCTTTTACACAGATGTGACCTGGCACCCAACAAATTTTTAACTTCTCCAAGTTTGATGACTTTGTCTTTGATGTAGGATGATCGATTATTGACGTTTTCGATGGCGGCTAGGGTTGAAAGACTGTCCGTGCTTATCACTGTTTTTTGTTCTTGGATTTACAGGCGAATTGCGTGGCTTTTAAGTCCTCTAAGGTTATGGCTGAAGAAACAGAGAAGAATGGTGGTAGCTTTTCTGTAGATATTGGATTGTTAATTGAGCCTTACTCCATCGACCAAGAGAATAGTCCAATTATTTCTTATGAAAGGATGAATCAATTCCTTAAAATGCTGAAGATACACCTCTTTCGGATTGAATCATTTTTTAAATTGAGTGAGCGTAGTTTTGATGGATTGCTTCGGTCATAGCCAAGGAGGACTACAATCGACATCTTTTTTTTAATTTTTGGTTCAATGCCGAGTTTTCTCATACATTAAAGTTATGTAGAGGACTGATGGTTTTTAGGTGTCTTTAAGCGTTTTAGGATTTTCTTAGAGTCCAAAAGAATTGGAGAGTCATTCTTACAAGTCTTGATGTAAGGACTTCTTTTCTTTTTGTGATCGACGAAAAACCTCCCTCAGCTATCATATTTTTTAAAGGACTTGTCTTAAAAGCTTTGAGGCTGGCTCTGATTGCAGCGCAATATGCTAATTGAAAAGGCTGGATGTAGAATTTTGCACATTTGTGATACATAATAAGGCCATAATCAATTTTTGATAGTATTATGGCTTTTGTAACATTTATCAATGAATTCGTATGGCTCAAACTATTTTTTTTATGCTAAATACCTTATGATGTTGAGTCTGGTAGCCAAGTAAGTTCTTAAAGCTAAACAATGTTCCTTTAAGCTAAATTTACAATCAAATACAATACATAGTGTACTTAATTTATTAACAGAAGAAATAATAATATTTTTTATGTTAATAACAGGACAAGAACATGTCCACCATTCAAATAAAAAGCTGACCTTTTTGTTGAACAATGTTTTCTAAACCATTTCCAGCAAATACAGATCACTTACTTACAGTTTGTTGGTAGGAACGACGAGTGTAAAATTTCTTTTGTCACGCTCAAAGAAGTAAGAAGCAAGTGTCCACATCATGAGTTACGTAATTAAAAATGAGGGTAAGATCTTATTACCTTTCAAGTTTTGAAAGAAACCATATTCTTCAAAGGACTCCAATTTATAAAAAACATAAGCTTGAGCTACGATATACCTACCTATATCCATTATACTAATCATGGTAAAAGTTTTAAAAAAATAGTAACTTAAAAGCCTCATCACTGTTTCACTGATAACAGAAGGCAGGGCCATAGAGACATATTAGGAAAGTGGGAAGCTGATGAATCCGCCAGAAATGTTACAATACATCCCATTCTACCACGTTTGGCTCATGTTAGATTACCGCGCTGTTGCTAATGCAAAACGCTATAAAGAAAGCAAAGATCAAGTGGAATAACATCACTACGTGTCAGGTCACGAAAAACATCTAAGCTCGATAATCGTCGTCATAACCGGACACTGTCTAATAGGAAAGCACAGGCGGCTAAGCGTATTTTTAATTGACTTTTGCATAAGCTGTTTTAATAAAGAAAAGGAGGAAAATGTTCCTAACCTCCTCTGTATATTCCTTGCTCTAGCTCAAAAACGCAGGATCTATTTAGGAGAATTCTTCCATAATTATCTAAAGGATCGCAATCATTATTTATTTAAATATCGCAATTGCTTAACAACGGCTGAGCCAAAGTCATAAAAAATTTACTTTAATTATAAAAACTATCATAAGATACAAAAATTCAATGATTATTAAAAACGTTCATATTGAAAAATGAGATCTAAGCAATCTTTGTAAGGTTGTTCCGTTCAGATTTTGTTTTTTACTATGAAATAAAGTGTTCCAACGCTTAACCGAATTTACAAAAAAATTGACGTTACGATGTTAAATATGAGTAAGGACGGATAATAAGCTGATGAGATCTGTTTGAGGTCGCCCTTCTTACTCTGTCAAAACAAGTAAGTCTTAAAGCAGAATCGAACAATGAAGTTCTCTATATTTTTCAAATCAAAAATCCTATCATCCTACGTTATCCAAAAAGTTTTCGCCCACTCGTGAAACAGCAGTAACATAAGATTTTACAACCATAAACTAGGATAGGAATTACCAAGTTTTAGCGAGAAGCAAAAGACGATTAAAAGTCACACCAAGATTTTTTGCTGCAACCACATATTCGATTAGAGCATTCTTCAGAACAATCGGTGGAAAATGAGAAATTTCAAGAGATTTTCTATTAATTACAAGACATTTGGGTTTTTTAGGATTCAACATTGGCGCAGAAACTTCCATGTTCGATAAGGCCAAGTGGACAGCTGAAGTAAAGCTTAACGTTATCAGAATACAAGTGAGAGCTGCAATTAACTAAGTTCATTTACTTAAGCAAAAAACAAAATGGAACCCAGTATGGAACCTTTTGGTACACCAGTAGCTTTCGGCAACAAATTTGACAGAGTGTCACCAACTTGCACTGCTTGCTGCCAATCATTAAATTTTCCATGAGCTTTCCACATAGATTGACATGATTAACGGAATCGAAAGCCTTCGAAAAATCCAACAAAATTAGAAACGTAACCTTGTCTTATCTTATGCTTTTCTAATGCAATCAGTAACGTTTAAAAAGCGGTAACACAGCTGTGTTTCTTCCGAAATCCAGATTGATAAGGGCTGAGCAGTGAGTTTGTAGATAGAAATATGTTAATTTGCTTTTGAAGGATCCTTTCAAAAACTTTCGACAAAAACGGGAATACCGAAATAGGTCTAAATTCATCTCTTTTAGAGTTTTTGGGAAATGGAATGATTTTAGCAACTATCCATGACTAAGGGTATATCGAGGAAATAGTATTGAAAGCTTTTGACTTGATAGAAAGTACACTTTCAGCTACATCAGCACTATCTACTGCAGAAAATTCAAAACCAGGCTCATTGGCCAGTTAAAGAAATTAAAGGCCAAATTTGTTTACACAACTTCGTTTGTCGGTATTTTCTTTCAATGAAAGTTTAGTGTTTGTACATTCAGCGGTGACATTAGCAACTGACGTTTTGAAATTATTGACTTCATTTAAAGTGAGCTGATATTCTTTTGTATATCAACAGTGAAAGATTCCAATTGTTCGACGCGGTTGTTAATATCATTTAAACTGTTTTTAATGTTTTTGAAATCGCGACCTAGCTCCTCTGTTATTCTCTCAAGTTTTTGCGACGCTACTTTAATAATAAACTTACTTTGTTGACGTAGTTTATCTTCCATCCAGGAGTGATCATCACACTTCCCGTTTTTAGCTGAGGCTAATCCCGATGATTTGTTAGGCAGAGCTTTGGGTGCATGGAGAGGAGCGTGTTTTAGTTGACAGCGATTTGTATAGTTGTAAATGTGAGTGGGTTATTTAAGTAAATTAAGTTGTGTTGGAGGACAGAATCAGATTGGAAAGTCACTGAGAGGAAACTTTTTCTTTGTTTAAATACAAAACTTGACGCCCCATAATTTTAAAAGGCTTGATAGCAATTTTAGATCAATAATATTTAGAAACAATGTCACCAGAAAGTACGTATTCTCAGCAGATCACTTGGACTTTCGTGTGGTATCACAATAGACCAATGAACTAGCCTAAGTGTGTTTTACTCATTCCCGGACAACCACCTGAACCTTAACTTAGTATTTGGGACTTGAGTATAAACTTGATAAACCCTTCTCAGACAGTACTGAAATCTTATGTTACAAACCTTTACAAAGTAGAAAGCCGCATTGAAGTGCAGATACCTCGTAAATTTTACATACAAGAAATAGCTGATATCACCTCTTTTAAGACCAACTCTGCAGATGACACTGCAATACTGTTGCCATATAGATCCGTTGCAAAGGCTACCAAACCCTGTAAAATGTTGTCGATAAAGTTTCTGGGTGAAATATTGTTCCAATTTCTGCAAACAGTACAGAAGTACTTTACTCCAATACTGCCAAATACTTTGGAATGGCTTTAAATGCAGAGTTTAAACGGAGAGATCACGTCAAAAAGAATGGAGAAGAGCTTAACTTGAAGCTCAAAAGGAACTTGAAGGAGAAGGAATGTACTGGTTAATAGAAAAAGAACTCTGTCTTATCTATCCAGAGAAAAGTCATGTTTCAGGAGCAAGTACCAAGACCCGTTTGGACTTATAGCATCCAACTATGGAACTGTTTTAAGAAAACCAAAAAAAAAAACAAAAGTGCTTCATGCAATAATAAATGACAATTTTTTTATAAGTATATAAGATCTACATCATGACCTTCAAATTGAAATGGTTACAGAAGTGTTTAAAAACACAAGGCGTCATACAATCAGCGATTTCAAGGTCATGCCAACTCCGAAATGGAGACCACCTTAAATTTGTGAGACAATTTTCAAAAAGTAAGAAGAATTAAACCTCATGTGATAAAGGTTTAAAAGCTATGGCAAAGTATTACAGCTAAAAAATTTCTCTAAATTTAAAGGCGTAAGAGTTCCACACTATTCGATACCGATCCTTACCAAGTGTCTTTTGAATATTTCCATCGGGTAGAAAAACAAATCTTACAATAGGAACTTCCAAATTTTGAGTCTTTAAAGCTACATCTGTCAAATCAACTGTCATTTATTCAGCTTTTTTTTATTGGCAAATCACGAACCACATAACAAAACTGTATGGCCTACTGTCAAGGCTTATTTTTTCCCAAGATAAAATAAATAATTTTAAATTCTGAATTCCACCACACATGAATTTAAACAAAATGTCGAACGAAACAATAGAACTATTTACCTTCATTGTTTTTATTCACAAAAACAAAACAAAGAATAAAAAGCAAAAGAAAATAAAACAAAAACTTAACCACAATTTAAACGCGCGTTACACATGACGTCTTTATTTGTGTGAATCATTTTACATTCTTTTATAACTACTTTACTAACTAAACTTGACAAACAATGAAACATAAAGAGCTTCTCAGTTTTTCATTCATCTTATACAATAAGACAGGCGGCGTTAGGTTGACAGCCTTTTAATGCCGTCCAAGAAAATAATATAATAAAATTTTATTTAAACTATCACAACAAATAATGAAAGAAGATAGAGAGGTAAATAACAACAGGGTTGCCATATGCCATTGTGCTTAAAACAGTAACTTTAAAAAATGTTACGAAACAAAAGTTAAAGGTTACACAATTTTTATAAAAATAACAAATTTGATGAAATGTAAAGTGGATGCATCAAATTATTACAATAAGAATAGAAATGTAACAAAATTACAGATTTTAAGAAATTTTGGGCGGTCTTATGTTTTCGAAATTATCGGCTTTCCCTTTTTTTTTGAGTCCTATGGCTCAAGATTTCCCTGGTTTTGAGTTTAAGGGGTTGTCGGAATCATGATTTTTTGTGGTTTTTGAGTTTTCGGTATTTTCTTGATATAGTTTTGGTAAATTTTTTTGAATTTTGATTGAGAGTTGTCAGAGTTTTAATTTGTGGTTTATCTTTTGCAATTCTCAATATTTTATTGTGTCCCTATTTGAGGATTCCGTAATCTTGTTCCTGGGTTTATTGATTTTTTGATTTAAATAAGTTTAAGTTTTAATGGTTTGTACTTCAAACATTCGTAATTTTATTTTTTTATTATGTAAGGTTATCAAACTCTTGGGTTTTTGGAATTTTCTGTTTTAAAATTTGTAATTCCTTTCAAACACTGACGTAGCTTTTCATGATTTTTCTTTGCTTGGGATTTTGGATTCACTAGATTTGTCGATACTTTTACTGATTTAGGATTTAACTGACCTTGAATTTACATGATTTTAGTTTTTATTGGTTTAGGGCTATCAGGACTATTCGTCATTTCTGTTCAGTTTCGTTTTATTCGCAGCACAATTTTTACATTATTTTAAATTTGACAAACAATTTGAGGGATTTAGAAAAACAAAATTTCTTTACAACTTTAACATAAATAACAAATTTATAACAAGATTTTAAGAAAAGAAAAAAGGATAAATAAACATATTTAAAGGAAAACACTACAAGAAAAAAAAAACCCTCATATTAAACTTAAAAACTAGTATTGCGCATAAACCCAAAATATTAGGAAAGGATTTTTTATTATAAGTTTTAAATGAGATCATTATCTAAAAAAGAACATCTCTCGAAAAAGTTGTCTTGTAATTTGTAGGACTTTATTTTGACATATCTGTAATTTTTTGATAAGTGAGGACTGGCTAAAATATACAGTTTTTTCTACTTCGTGTGAACCAAGCGACCTGGCATTTTTCGACATTAACTTTAATTTTCCACTCATTTAAGTAACTAAGAAGTTTATCAAGGGAACACTGTAAGTAGTTAAGTTCGTCTTGAGCAAAAACACTTGATGCAAAAAGTGCAGTGTCATCCGCGAACATGGCAATTTCAGTACTTTCAAGCTTTGGAAGATCGGATAAGAAAACGTTAAAGAGAATGGGACCCAAAACAGATCCTTGAGGAACGCCAAATACAATATCAAATAAAGAAGATTTCGCAAGTCCAGTACCAACAAAAAACTTTCCGTTATTCAAAAAAGTTCCTAATAACTTGGATTAGATGTCGTGAAAAATTCAACAAAATTAGCTTAAAGATGAGTCCATCGTGCCAAAGAGCATCAAAGGCTTTTTCTATGTCTATAGATATATTTTTTAATTCCAAGGACTTGGTGGGGGATGGAGTGACCTGCTCTAAATTCGAATTGTTCAATTTGATATATGCTTCTTTTATCAATATGTTGCAGGAGTTGGTCCTTTAACACCTTTTCAACACCTAAAGATAGCTCATAACTTGATGGCTTTTCTTTAGGTTTTCCAACCTTGGCAATAGGTATAACCTTTGCTACTTTCCATTTTTCTGGAAAATAACAGTGTTTGATACAAATATTGAAGATAAAAGTTAAAAAAGTTTGTAGGCAGTGCTTTTAATAATTGGATGCTAATTCCATAATCTCCAGGAGATTTCTTTATTGTCAGGTCTTCAAGCAAGCCATTTACTAAACTTTTCTTAGTAATAAGTGTACTTGGTTGAAAAATTACAGAATCTTGGGCCTCTAAGAGTTTTTTGCGAACAACATTATTGGTTACGTTATCACTTAAATGAGCGGACACTGAATTATTGCGGTTGAAAGTTTGATCGAAGGTATTTGCCCTTTCTTCGTGCGTAATAGCAACATTATTTGGTACCCTAAGAGTAGGTTCAGCTAGAACCTCCCTGCTTAGATTTTTTGTTGCATTCCAATAGGGTTTTGAACCCTTATCAAAACTTAATAGTAAGTTGTTCCACTTTTGATTACGAAACACTAAAATTTCATTTTGAATTTTATGATTTAGAATTTAAACATTACAGTCTAATTTGTAACAAATCCACTATCTCCTTTCAGTATTTCGTAAACGGATCAAAGACAATATGTTACCCGGCAAAGGTTGAAGGTTTGAAATGGAACTAGGATTTCTGGTTTTTGGTATAGGTATTTGAGCAGCGTTATTGATAGTTTGCCCAAACTTTTCTAAAACGCGGTCCACATCTTCAAGAGATTGAACATCTTCAATCGACAAGCTTCCGTTTTCGTTAGGTTGTGTTTCTCAGGATTTTGAGATTTTGAAGTTCAGAATTTGAAGTCCTTAGGTGTTCATATCTCTATTTAAAATTTCATGGTTTTTTTTTTAACTTATATATGCTGTGTTTTAGAAACATGTAATATAAAGATTACCTAGTAATTGGTTTTCGTGATTCTTGTTTTTTTTTATTTTGAATTTGGTCTTAGGCTATCCTAGAATTTTCAGTATTTATTTGCGAGAATTCAGGTTTTGTATTTCTTGCTTAGGGTTTTTATAGATCTTGGGTTCTCGTATGTTAGGGTTTTGCGATTCTATGTTTACAAGAGTCAGATTTCAATTTTATAAAAATTAAAAAGTCCTTAAAAAAAGTAACCGGATTTTTCTTATGTCTCGTAGCTTATCTGCGAGATAATCGATTTTACAAATCCAACTTTGCTAAATGAAACTCGGAGGCCAAGCTCCAGGCCTACGACGAAAGATATTGCGCTCGCCAAAAGTTTTTATCCATAAATTACGGTTTCATTGCGTAGAGCGAATCGAACCATTATTTCGATTATAAATTAGCACAATTTGCGATCGTTGTTCAGGAGTAAATAATTTTATTTTAAAATGTCAAACTAAACTGAGCATAAATCAAGTGTCACCTGTCAAAAAGACAAACTCCGAAAAAAGTATTGTCAAATTGAAAAGTACATGTCTAAAAATGTTTGTTTAATTATGAAAGATGTTTAATCGGGAAAAAAACCTACATATTTCTCAAAAAAAATCCATACATTATAAAGGGTGGTTAAGTTTTAAAAACCGAAGTTAAATGTGAACCACACCTAAAAGTCAAGTTATTTGCTGCATTTCATTTGACACATCTCAATTTCAGAATAACTCAATTTGAACCATGGAAAGATACACACCCAGCCTTATTATGAAAATGGCCGTTAAAACCATAATACACATCGTGCAGTTGTAATTTGTTCTGTCAAATGAATAGTGACAGTTTGGTGTGGTTTATGGGCGGTATCATCGGGACGAATTTTTCCAAAGTGAGACCAATCACAGTAAGTGTAAATGGTGTTCGCTATCGGGAGATGATATCGAACTTTTTATGACCTAAATTGGAAGATATGGATTTGGATGATATATGTGGTTTCAACAGGACGGTGTCACTTGCCACAAAGCTAACGAGAAAATAACTCTTTTGCGCGACAAATTGGATGTTATCTCAGGTGATGCGATGTCAATTGTGATTTGACACCGTTGGACTTTTTTCTTTAGGGTTATTTGAAAGAATGAGATAATTCGGCACATTTACCGCATGGAATCTCAATTATCCTTTAGCGTCATGGAAAATACTTATATTATCATACAAATAAATGACAATACTTTCCTAATTTGAATTTCATTCAAAATCAATATCGGCCAATAAAATTTAACCACCCTTTATTAACAATGGGACCCGATAACAGCCAAATGACCAACACGGTTATGGGTGCTTCACTACGAATCAAAAGTGCTTTGGTTTGACGAGCTGCGATCGCGATTGTCAAAAGGTGACAGCTGTCAAATAGCGGCTTATTCAGAATGAAACCCCTTACTCTAAAAACCCCATATGTATCTTATTTGAAAGTATATGGCAACCCTGACTAAACAACTTTAAGATGCTTGTGATAAGGCAGTATAAGTTAACGCCAAATAAGCTGGAAAGCAGAGCTTCGCGTGGGAAACCAACTAGGGCAACATTTCACACGAGCTTCATCATTTCTGCTGACCTAGCGTCGGCAACAGCGGATGCACCGGACACTCACCTGTGGCAATAGGTGACATTAGAATTAAGAATTGAATTGTAATTTAGTTTAAGCTTGACTCTTGAAGAATAAAGATATTTTTTTTAAAAGAAAATAACTAAGGAAAATATAATTGGCGCCCAACCAAGTGTGGCTTTGCATAAGACATTAAGTGCTCGCGTAAGACGACGTTAAGTACCTCGCCGCGTGTGTTAAGTCAGTGCTCGCATAAGACGACGTTAAGTACCTCGCCGCGACTAAGCCAACACGAACCCACAACAAGAACTAGATCATATCAGGATTCTATAGAAACACTGAGGCTCACGAAGGAGTGTGTTGAAAGATACCCTAGTAGCAGTCAAGCAGTACAGCAGTGCAAACAGGACGAATGTTTTTCACACCAGCGGGAGTTATAACGTTCCTGGTTCTATTAGAGTAAGACTTAGTATTTAAGAAACTATGTTAATTTTTATACTACTATTTTTTATCCAAAAGAAAATTAATATAAAAAATTAAGTGAATCCAAAAGCAAATCTTTATAAGAAATTAAGTAAATCCAAAAGCAAATTATTATAAAAAAATTAAGTGAATCCAAAAGCAAACCTTTATAAGAAATTAAGTAAATCCAAAAGCAAATTATATTAAAAAAAAATTAAGTGAATCCAAAAGCAAATTACTATACTACTATTTAAGAAATTAAGTGAATCCAAAACAAATTAATTAAGAAGCAATTAATTAGAAAAAAAAATTTAAAAATTCAATTAATCCTAAACTGTACTGGTGAAACTAATATCAAGTGAACATATTTAAATAATCCTAATCATGGCTCCTCCGAATGATCAACCACAACAACCAGGTGTTGCTACACCTGCTTTGCAAAATTTAATATCAGCAATGATAACTCAAGCCATGCAACGGGAAGGTAGACAATTAGTCTACTCGATTATGAATCCCAATGCGGATCAGTTTGCAGGCATCGATCAAGGTATAAACCAAGATCAGATGGCAAACATTGGTGAAATGGACAAGCTTCCAGATATAGTACGAAGCCTACGCGAGTTCTCAGGGCAACCTGGCGAATTCAGTTCATGGCGCAAAAGCGTAGAAAGGGTCCTCAAAATTTACGAACCCCTTAGAGGATCTCCCAAATACTTCGGCATAATTAATGTCATTCGAAACAAAATCGTTGGTCATGCCGACCATATACTAGAATCATACAATACTCCATTGAACTGGAACAATATCTCAAGATGCTTGACCCTGCACTATGCAGACAAGAGAGATTTAGGAACGCTCGAGTACCAAATGACATCATTGGTACAAGGCAATAAATCTGTACAAGAATTCTATCATTCAGTGTATGAACACCTTTCACTGATATTAAATAAAATATCTGCTATGGAAGTCAGTGGAGAAGCACTTAATCTTTTAATGCATTCATACAGAGAAAAGGCACTCGATACCTTTATTCGAGGCCTTAAAGGAGATCTACCTAGACTCCTGGGCATTCGAGAGCCCTCTGATCTACCTCAAGCCCTTCATCTTTGTATGAAACTTGAGAATCAAACCTTTCGGCAGCAATATGCTGCTGCTACAAATAATAATGTTAGAAAAATGCAACCTGTTCCTCCTCCAATTTCATCTTTTCCACCTCAAATACCACCTAGGGGACAAATTCCAATTCGTTATCAAGGTAATATCCCATTCAATAATTATCAACCCAAATTAAATCCTCTCCCAGCTAACTATCCTCAATACACTCAACCAAGACCGAATTTACCACAAAAACCTACCCAACAATCCTTTTATCGTCCTCAAGTTCAACAACCCTTTTATCGTCCTCAATTTACTAACAATACCAAATACCAACAGCCCGAACCAATGGATACTTCCACTATTAAAACAAATAATGTTAATTATATGAACAAGCCATCAGCTCCTAAAAGACCAAACAATCCCCCTTCTCAACAAATACATCCCAATAAATTACAAAGAAATTTTCATGTGAACACCTCTTCAGCTGATCCAACTGAGGAACAACAATACGAACAAACCATTCAAAACGAAGATCAATGTCACGATCAAACTTTGCAAGAATACGTAGAACATTATCCACAAGATTATTCTGAAACTTTTCCACAACAAGATACAGACGATTCCTACAACCAGCAATCATTAGAATTAAGTGATATCCATTTTTTAGACTGAGCTGTTCCTCTCTTCCATATTTTGAGTGTAAAACGAAGAGTGGAACTATACTCAAAATTCTAATAGATACCGGATCAAATAAGAATTATATTCAACCTTCTTTGGTACCAAACCCTCGAACTAATGAGACAAATTTCTACGCGAACTCTATAGGAGGAAATGTTAAAATTACGCAACACACATTTTTGAACCTTTTCGGCCTTAACGACATTAAATTAAAATTTTTCCTCATGCCTGAATTAAAATCGTTTCACGCCATTCTAGGAAACGATAGCCTAAAAGAAATCTCGGCAGTTATTCATATAAAAGACAATTTTATGATTGTCAAAAATAGAATCAAAATCAAAATTAAACAGCTAAAAAGTCATTCAGTTAATACTATCAATATCAGGACGAACCATATGTCTGACGCACAAAAGACAATGATTCAAAAAGCAATTGACGAATTTCCTAGACTTTTTGATGACCCGGATAATAAACTTTCATGTACTACAAACGTCAAAGGAGAAATAAGAACAACGACAGAAACTCCTATTTATTCTAAATTTTATCCTTACCCAATGTCACTTAAAGAAGAAGTCGAAAAACAGGTACAGACACTATTACATGATGGCATAATCAGGCGATCAAGATCTCCGTACAATTCTCCTGTTTGGATTGTACCGAAAAAAACCGATTCATCGGGAAATAAAAAATTCAGATTAGTCATAGATTACCGAAAGTTAAACTCAATCACCATAGCCGATCGCTACCCCATCCCGGAAATCAATGAGGTTTTAGCCAATCTCGGAAAAAATTCTTGGTTTTCTGTTCTTGACCTTAAAAGCGGATTCCATCAAATCCCTTTGAAGGAAAAAGACATGGAAAAAACTGCATTTTCTGTTAACCACGGAAAATACGAGTTTACCAGGTTACCATTCGGACTAAAAAACGCCCCTTCAATCTTTCAAAGGGCTTTAGACGATATACTTCGTGACTTTATCGGGAAAATTTGTTACGTGTATATCGACGATATTATAATCTTTAGTCCAGATGAAAATACACATTTCGAAAATATTTGTAAAATCTTTAAAACACTTAATGAAGCAAATATGAAAGTTCAAATCGATAAGTGTGAGTTCTTTAAAGAAGAACTAGAATTTTTGGGTTTTGTTGTTTCTTCTAAAGGTATTAAGACCAATCCGGAAAAAGTAAGCGCAATCAAAAACTTTCCACCTCCAAGAACTCTAAAGGAATTAAGATCCTTTCTTGGCATGTCAGGTTATTACCGTCGGTTTGTCAAAGACTATGCGAAAATCGCAAAGCCCCTGACATCCCTTTTAAGAGGGGAGGATGGACGCGTGTCAAAAAATATATCAAGTAAAAAACCAATACATCTAAATGAAGAGTCCTATGAAGCCTTTAATAAAATCAAGAGATCTTTAATGTCAGAAGACATAATTTTAAGTTACCCCGATTTCAGTTTACCCCTCGAACTTACAACTGACGCCTCAGATCACGCAATAGGTGCAGTGCTGTCCCAAAAAAATAGACCAATCACCTTTATATCTAGGACTTTGAAAGAAACAGAAGAAAGTTATGCCACGAATGAGAAGGAAATGCTCGCTATCGTGTGGGCCTTGAATTCATTAAGAAATTACCTGTACGGTTCTGCAAAAGTTATAATCTTTACCGATCACCAGCCGTTAACTTACGCACTAAGTAGTAAAAATAAAAACACAAAACTAAAACGCTGGAAAGCTCAACTCGAAGAGTACAATTATGAGTTGAAATACAAGCCTGGAAGTACTAATGTTGTGGCGGATGCTCTATCTAGACCACCACTAGCTACCCAAGCACAATGTAATTCTCTAACCCCAACCATTCATAGCGATGAATCATCGAGTCATGGACTCATTTATAGTGTGGAATCACCTATAAATTGTTTTAAAAATCAAATTTTTCTGTTAGAAGGTACACCTCCCAGCCAAAACTTCCAAATAATATTTCCAACATACCATAGACATACTATTACAGAGCCCAATTACTCCGAATCGAACTTAGTCCAAATCTTAAAGAAAATCCTTAATCCATCCGTAACTAATGGAATTAAAACAACTGAACACATTATGGGTATGATACAAAACATTTACAAAGATAATTTCAGTTCAATCAAAATTCGATTTACACAACTTCTAGTACAAGATATTGTGAACGAACAGGATCAAGAAAATCTAGTTATTGAAGAACACAATCGTGCTCATAGGAACCAAAGAGAAAACAGAGCACAAATTTTGGAAAAATATTTCTTTCCTTCATTAAGTAAAAAATTAAAAAAATTTACCAAAACATGCCTTATTTGCAAACAGAATAAATACGAAAGACACCCGAATAAAGTTCCGATACAACCAACTCCAATTCCTAGATATCCTGGAGAAATTATACATATCGACATCTTTTCTACAGAAGGAAAATTAGTAATAACTGCAATAGACAAATTCTCTAAATATGTTGTAACAAAACTAATCAAGTCAAGAGCTGTAGAAGACATCAAACAATCAATTAGAGAAATCGTTTATAGCTTCGGAATACCAAAACTAATAGTTTGCGACAACGAAAAATCTTTTAGCTCATCATCACTGCTATTCATGTTACAAAACGAGTTTGGAATACAAGTTTTCACTACACCCCCTTATACAAGTACCTCTAATGGACAAATAGAGAGATTTCATTCAACTCTCGGTGAAATTATGAGATGCCTGAAGGCAGAGAAAATCTATGAATCGTTCACAGAACTTTTAGAAGCCTCCGTCCATGCCTACAATTCTTCCGTGCACTCTGTGACGAAGAAAAAACCCATTGATATATTTTTCAGTAAAAACACTACAAGTACAGCTCAGGTAGAAGACGCACGTATCAAAAATATTGAAAAATTAGAGTCAAAACAAAAAAACGATTTAGCATACCATAACCAAAGAAAATCTGACTTAAAAACTTATAACCCTGGAGACACTATTTTCATAAAGGTAAACAAACGATTAGGATCCAAACTTTCGGCACGTTACAAAAAAGAAAAGGTTAAAGAAAATAGATCTACCACAATTTTAACAGAATCAGGAAAAGTTGTTCACAAATCGAACATTAGAAACTAATTTTCATATCCTAAAACCCTATTCATTTCCCTTTATCCCACAGATACCTAATAAAACCAATCCAAGGAACCGTTAACATCCTAGACTATTCCAACTCACCCATCATTATCCTAAATAACGGAAAGGCCAAAATCTCTGAAGGAAACTTTAAGCTTATCCACACCGTCGAACTGACTCCATACGAAAACTTCGTTTCAAAAGCACAAAATGTTTTTCTCAAACAAATTCCAAAAACTAACCCTTATTTTCCAATTATTCACCACGAAATAGAACAAATTCAAAATATCATCCAAAATCTTAAAGTTAGTAGAACAAAACGATCATTAGACTTCATCGGAACAGGATGGAAATGGATTGCGGGATCACCCGACCACAATGATTTTACCATTCTTAAAAATAAAATAAATAATGTAATAGATAACAACAATGAACAGATAATAATAAATGAAGAGTACAAGAAAAGAATAAATTTACTTACTAATGTAACGAATGAAATTATTAACACTATAAGAAAAGACAGTACTATCGAATATCAAAATAATGTAATATTACTATTTAAGATAAAACTCATTAAAGAAGAATTAACGAACATTATTTATGCAATTGAACTTGCTAAGCAAAATATTGTGAATTCTAACATTATGTCAAAAAATGAATTAAATGTTATATTAGATAAAATGGATAAAGAAACATTACCATTTATAAATATAGAACAAGCACTTAAATTTGCCGATGTCAAAATTGCATCCAATTCAGAAAATTTACTCTATATCATAAGTATCCCAAAAACAAAAAAAGAAATGTATGAAAAATTAGTTGTAATTCCAATGAAAAAGAAAAACGGTCTAATAAACAAAATATCTCATAGAAATATGTTAAGAAATCATAATAAGGTATATGGTATAATAAATAATTGTAAACAAATCGAAGATATTACTCTTTGTAAACAAACCGATTTATTAGATTTAAATAGTAATAAGTGTATAATAGGCTTATTAGAAAATAAAAATGCATCATGCAACTCCACAAATAGCCAACATATTGCTCAGGTTGAGGAAGTATCAGCAGGACTTGTCATCCTTAATCAATTTAACGGTACAATAGAAGCTAATAACCACACGCAATCGCTCAACGGAAACTACTTAGTCAAATTCCACAACGAAACAATAATGATCAATAACCAAAAGTACGCTGCTCAAGAAATTGTCAATATTCAAGCTTTGCCCCCAACATTACATCCAACTTATTCAGACCTTGCAGTAGAGGAAGTCCTATCACTGGAACTTATGAGAGAATTGCATACGAAAAACACACAGCATCTCACCAAGATACAGCTAGAAAAAAACGTACACCAGATAACAACCTACCTCATATTTGTAGTCGTATTCATCGTCATCATATTTGTACGATACAAATCCAGGACATCCAACAGTAATCCGATAACAACACAACCTATAATAACGATAACAAATCAAGGTGAATCCCATCAATTATCACCACCATCCTTACAAAAATATCCCAGTCTTTACAATATCCTGTAAAAATGCGAGGACGCATTATTTTAAGACGGGAGGAGTTAACGCCAAATAAGCTGGAAAGCAGAGCTTCGCGTGGGAAACCAACTAGGGCAACATTTCACACGAGCTTCATCATTTCTGCTGACCTAGCGTCGGCAACAGCGGATGCACCGGACACTCACCTGTGGCAATAGGTGACATTAGAATTAAGAATTGAATTGTAATTTAGTTTAAGCTTGACTCTTGAAGAATAAAGATATTTTTTTTAAAAGAAAATAACTAAGGAAAATATAATTTATATATACCTACAGTTTTTGTGTCCAATCCGAAGTCACACTCTAAATGGCTGCGTCACCTTTTTTAATTTACTCTGCCTGTAAAAACATAACAACATAAAGTGGATGATGCGCTTTTCATGCCTTACGGCAAAAAAAGAAAACAAAGTTCAACACACACGCTATTTTAATAAAAACTCATGCGGGGGCTAATGTGCAATGAAAATACACGCTCTAATTGTTGCCAATGTGCTCGTTTCGTACAAACTTAATACCTAGCTTTATATATATTAAAAGTGTGCATGGAAAATTTGCATACTTATTTTTTTTCCAACTTTAGATATTTTATTATGCTCATTCACCATGTTTGGTCATCGATTTATGTACCGCTACACATATTCGTACACGCAAAAGACGGTGCCTTATAACTTCATCATCGTAACAGTGATTTGATATTAAGGTTTTAAAAGTCAATTGGTAGGTAAAGAAAGACGAAGGCGTGCTTCAGTGGACTTTAAATTATGCAAATTATACAGAAGATACAATCTTCTCTGGTATAGACGCTATAGACACGTTATCTTCAGACGAAATCGAACGTCTCCTCGTCGAAGAGATATATTTAGACAGTGAAAGAGAGAGATAGAGAAAGAGAAGAAAAATTGAGATGTCAGATGATGATTATTATGATTGATTGAGCCTTTGTTATAGAGGACATTGGATTTGCATACAAAGCAAAGAAAAAATTCATCAATGATTAAAAGGTCAGAAAACATTGAACTTTGAAGATTACAAATTATTTTATGAGAGTATAGAATCAATTTAGTCTTCATTTATCTGGGAATATATATTTTTATACCCTTTGTGTAAGTAAGTAACGTAAACGATAACGATAACGACAACAGCGCCGGTTTATATCATTATACACGGTAGTCATACACACTAATGCACCCACACAAATTCTTCAAATATTGATTTTTGGACTTATTGCACCGGAAGAGATGCACTTAAAAGGTCATCTTAAGCTTAAGCTATTGATGCTCTGTTGGCTGGAGCTTGTTTCCTGGCGAAAAATAACTCAATAGAGAAAAGAAGAAGGAAAAGGAATGAGCGAACGAACATTTTTCCTGTTAACAGGACCAGTGATGTGTATGAAGGTATAAATGTGCGGTATAAAGTTTTGTACATATATAAATACATATGAATGTATGTTTGAAAACAGAGTTAAAAAAGTCAAAAGTGGTCTTATGGAGATGAAAAAAAAACTCCCTCAGATATTCTTATATTTATGGTAGTATGTTGAAAATAAGGGAATATACCCTGTCAACGTCTTTTAAAGTAGATGTCCCAGTTATACCTACTGCAGTTTTGAGTTTTTATGTGGGGGGGATAATACACTTTAAAAAATATGATACCAGAATTCGTCTTTAAAATGAGAAATAGGTGGATTTCAATAATTTTAAAGCATTTTACGGAAAATAGACGCATTTTAAAGAAGACTACTTCGAAAGCGTGAATGCATTAAAACTCAATATGATCGTAATCCAAAATCAGAGATAACTTAGATTTAAGAAGACCAAATTCATGAAAACTTAATATTACGAAAACTTGAGATTTTAAAGCCTCCCTTAAACCTTAGATTAAAACAATCATTTATCGATGACTCTTTTGTTACAGATTCGAAAAAAGCATCTGGTGTACCAAAAGGTAGCCACTTAGGCCCTCTCTTTTTTATCCTCACCATTAATGACATGGAATTGATTTCTTAATGTGTCCATATCTCACTTTACGCTGATGGCACAAAATATACGTCGATGCATGATTCTAACTTTATTCAAGTAGATCTCGAAACGGTTTCTTAGTCAGTCAGTCAATTACTTTTTCACGAGAGCAAGTAGTACCCGTAGCGTGATGGTAAGTGCGTTGGACTGTCAAGCAAGGGGTCTTTGGGTTCAATCCCTGCCTGTGCCAACTAACTTTTTTCACGGGTACTGTCTCTTGCGAGGAATTGACAAATCCTCCAAGAGTAATTCTTGTCATGACAAAGTGCTTTCTCAAATTAGCCGTTCGGATTCAGCATATAAATACTTTCTCCATAACCAACCTGTGATGTTTGAACGCAGCCATTCTGTCAAGTCAACTTTGACAGCTCACATTGACATGTAATGTCTTGCAGTCATTCAATCGTAAGCCGCCATTAAAGAAAGACTCATACTTTTATATTTTAACTTAACTATTAATTAAATGAATTATTGAACTAAGATGTGTTTTTTAAAAGGTACCAGAACACTTCACAACCTATTCCCTCTGTTGAGGCTATTCGCGACCTTGAAATCTTATGTAACCGAGAACTAGATTTCTATGCTCATATAGACGATATAATATTAAAAGACAGCTAATTTCTCGGTTTTGTAAGGCTTTGGTCATCAGAGAAATTTCATATTCCCTGCGATACCCGTTCTCTATACATCACCTTTGTGCGTCAACTCCTTGAATATGTTTCTAAAGGATGGTCTCCTAACCCAGGCGTGTATTTATTCTAATAATTAAAAGTGGTCAAAGAAGTTTCCTTTTATTTGGCCTTCGAGCCTTACCATGACATGATCCACTGATTCCTTAAATTATTTAATTTCAAGACTCTAGAAGAACGTAAGCAGTGTCTTAATTTTTATAACTCCATTTTCCATAACCTTAACCTGCGTAATTTAAGAAACACTCACTTATGGCTTAAATGAACCTTTAAAAATGTAAGCACTTCTTGCGTAAAACAAAACAAAACTCTTCCTTTCACCAGCCTCGTCCTTAGATATAACTTGTATAGTTGTAGAGTTACATTAAATTTATAGCTTGAATGAAGGAGGCACAGGCAAATATTGAAACCATCACGACACGGGTGCTTGTAATTATTAGCCCAAATAGAACTTTAACCAAAATCCTAATATTTCAAGAATCTCGAGGATTTCGAGGAGGAAAATTATCTTTTGGTAATAGCTAGAAATTGATACGTCGAATCATTCCTTACACCCCCCCTCCTATTTACCCGACGATTTCACTTAACTCCCTTACTTTCAAAGTCATGGAATAGCTAAATAATTATTAACTCGACTTATCATTTGAAGATCGAAACCTTCTGATTGCAGTGTTGGTTTTGCAGCAATGGGACTAATATCACCGTAAAAAGGAGTGAATATTCAGAAGGTAAGATTATTGAACATCATATTTCCAAAGCCATTGAGTGTTTGGCATTTGTTGGATAAGAAACTAGAAAGTAGTATTAAACGGATTCAAATCTGATATCCACGAAATAAATACTGGTCAACCACAGGACTCTGTCTTATCTCCTAAACTCTTTCTCATTTTTATTAATGATCTCAACTATTAAACTTCAAGTCTTCTATTGAAATAACCTGTTTTGCTACTTAAATTTGTTATTTGTTTAATTGTTTGATGGAATAATTCATTTACGTTCGCTTGGAGACACATAGTTTAATGAATAAATGGTTGAAATAGCTCTTAGATTTTATTACTTTAAACAATTCAAACGGAATAATCGTCTCCTGAAATTCTTATCCAATCAGTATACCATGGAGCCCAACTTTGGTCATACTTGCGAATACAGAGATTGGTTCCTTTGCCGTACTACGTGAATGTGGAATGCTTTCACATTTCATCAAGATGGTTTCATGAAAGTTGTTTATAAATCATTTTAAATTGTTAGAGAAATCGAGTTTTATTAAATTGGACACTTTGTAAATATTTGTGCTAAAAATATTTTCTAAAGAACAGATAAATTTGCAATAGCTTTGCAAGCTATATTTTCCTCTTTTCTAAATATACTTCTCAGATTTTTGTAAACACTAAATTGCATGTCGAATTAGTTTACTCATCATCTTTGGTTTTTTTTCAACTCTGGGTAATAGAGGAGCTTTTCACTTTATACTTTGCTTTTCTTTAAAGCTTAATTTAGATTTAAGCTACATAAGCGTATCAACGTACCAAAATTATAATTGGACATGCTCGTTAGAGACGACTTATAAGACATCTTTAAAGTTGAATTAGTTGGTAGTAGATAATTGTACAAAATTTTATTTTCTTAATGCGGAAATGTATGTAGCAAATTTTATTGAAGAAAACATTCGCAAATATAATTTTGGATACATTATTTTGCACCTTGAAGAAATGAATTATTTTAATTTAGGTGTCATTAAATATTATTTTAAAAATAAAGTTGGTATTTTCTTAAATCATCACCTTTATACAAGATGATTAACAATGCTTAAAGGTATCGTTCTTGTAGTATATGGAATTCGATATGGTCTGCAACACAACATTCCTTATTCAACCGTAATTATAAAAGTTTAAATATATACAGGCCTGAATAATAATTTAATTTCCACAAAAAATGTAATTGGGAAATTTAAAGTACCTAAAGATAAATTCACTGTTTATCAAAAAAAAAAAAATATTGTGTTAGTAAAGAAGGCATCTTTGTAGGTCAATCAGAAGACATATCCTACACGACATCACATCTGCAAACGGACTCAGGCTTATCGACTTCCTAGCCGAGAAAAACATGGTGTTGAGTAGCACCAGAATATCTCGCCCAGATATCCACAAAGGTATTTGGCGGTCCCCCGATGATCGAACATGCAACCAAATCGATCATGTTGCTATTGACGGAAGACACTTCTATAGCATACTTTGCGTTCGTATGTACAGATCAGCCAACATACATAGATTCCGACCACTACCTAGTTGGTGCTAAACTGCGCGTACGAATGGAAGCTCTTAGACGAACAACAACCTCGAGGAGAAGATTCAACGTTGGAAGACTGCATCAGGAGGATACCGTCAATGCCTTTGCCGAACGAGTATCCCTAGGTTAGGTTAGGTTGGAGTGGCTGTCCAGATATCATTGACACACGTAGACCTCAAGGGTCCATTGTGATACCACTAATGAGGTTACTCATGGGAGAGTAATGAATTTAAACAAACCATTTTGTACTTTTAATAAAGTTAGAGAGACGTTTTGTGTCAATCGTTGCCAGTTCACTGGTATTATCGAAGAAGGGATTACCGAGAAAGTAATTCCTTCTAATGGAGAGTGCTGGACATGTACATAGAAGGTGTTGGACTGTTTCCTCTTCCTCCTCGTCCATGCAGCTTCTACAGAAGTCATTTGTGTAGACCCCTAGCTTCAGAGCCAGTGTTGCCGCAAGCTAAACTTTTGAAAATTTTATTTATTTATTTATTTATTTATTTAATATCAATTAGAGTTTACAATCTCAAATAAACAAATGAAGTTTTTAAAATATTTGTTAAATCATTATAAAATTAAAGCTATATACAAAAAAAAAAAATTACAATTATTTAATTACATTATTCAATTTGTTAAAAAGTACAAGTTTAACATATTTTTGAATGAGTTTCGACTCAAATGAAAATTAAAATTTATATTAAGTGATACATTATTAATCTCCCTAACACTGCGAGTTATGGGCTCATTAAACGCATAATTTACTCTATGAACGTTTTCCCGGAATAATGTTCGAATTCTTAGTTCTCTAGAAGGAGCGTAAAGATCAATAAGCGATAATAAATAAGGACAATCAATATGATATGCTAAAATATCTCTGACAAAATTTATGGCAAACATCTTACGGCGATTTTCTAATGTCTGCATACCAATAAGCTGACATCTAACGATATACGAAGGCATTTCAATGTTCCAGCCTAGTTTGTGTACTACAAATCTTGTAAATTTTTTTTGGACATTTTCTATTCTTGTAATATGAACATTGTAATGAGGATTCCACACCACGCAGCAATATTCAAGGATTGATCTAACATAAGCCACATAAAGGGCTTTAAGTGTGTAGGGGTCCTTAAGACCAAATGAATTACGAAAAATAAAACCCAACATAGAGTTGGCTTTGTTCACCATGAATTCTGTATGTTGTACAAAGTTTAGCTTGTAATCAAAAATGACTCCAAGGTCTTTTTTAATAGAAACTCTATCAAGGACATGACTTTGCATATTGTAGTCGTAAACAATAGGTAACAAACGACGTGTAAACGAAAAACATTGACATTTGGATATGTTTAGAGCTAATTGGTTTATATTGCACCATTTGATAAGATTGTTTACATCATTTTGGAGAAGTGTACAGTCTGTTAAGTTTTTTACACGTCTAAAAAATTTTAAATCATCCGCAAACATAAGACGCATTGAGTTTGTAAGGACATCAGGTAGGTCATTAATAAAAATAAGGAACAGCATTGGACCTAAATGACTCCCTTGAAAATGAAAATGAAATGAAAATTCCGCTATATATAGCGACAAAGTCGCTAAAACGGCAACACTGCTCAGAGCATGTCTACCTATGAGGCAGTGTCCCGTTATTACTCCAATTGTAGAGCTTATACTTTGTCTGCTTAGTGATATCAAGCCTTTTGACCGTTTTAAGTCAATACTTGGCCATATTTGCTTGGTTGCCAGGCAGGTGGTACTTTGTGACCATCTAGTATTTGTTGTTTCTAAAGCATATTGCTTGAGAAGATATTTGCATGTAGCAAGTGGTGTTCCTATGTTATGTTTTTGTCTAACATAAGGCAGAAGTGTTCCGTTTTTGGCGAGCTCATCGGCTTTGCAATTTCCCGGAATGTCTCTGTGGCCCGGCACCCAAATGAGGTGAATGTTAAACTGTTCCGTCATCTCCTTCAGAGATGATTGACAATCGTGGACTGTTAGAGAGTTTGTGGAGACAGACGCGAGAGATTTAAGAGCGGCTTGGCTGTCCGAGAAGATTCGTATATCCTTACAAGATATAACGTTTTCTTTGAGCCAGGATAGTGCTTCTTTTATCGCCATTACTTCTGCCTGGAATACACTACATTGATTGGGAAGTCTATAGGATAGACTGAGATTCAGTTGTTCTGAAAAGATACCACTTCCAACTCCGTGATCGGTCTTTGAACCGTCAGTGTAGAAGTGTACCGCATCGTCTTCCAGGGGTCCCTCTTCTTCCCAGGAGGATCTTGAAGGGATGGACACATGGAATCTTTTACCAAATACCATTTTTGGGGTGGTATAGTCTAAGCGATCTGGGATAGATCTGAAATTATCTAGAATGGTTGTATGTCCATTATTGTTACTGGTCCATTGAGAGGTGGCTCTAAGCCTTGCACATGAGTTGGCAGCCACCATTTTAGAGAAGATGTCAAGTGGTGTTAGGTTTAAAAGCACTTCCAGTGCTGCGGTTGGTGTTGTGCGAAGTGCTCCTGTGATGCACATACCTGCTGACCGCTGGACTTTAATGAGTTTATTTAGATTTACCATCTTATCCAGTGCGGTCCACCATACGACGGCTCCATAAATGAGTATCGGCCTGATTACCGAAGTGTATAGCCAGTGGGTTATTTTTGTTGAGTAGCCCCATTTTGATCCTATGGCCTTTTTACAAGTAAAAAGCGCTAGAGTAGCCTTTTTGACTCTTTCATCAATATTTGCCTTCCAATTTAGTTTTTTGTCTAAAATGAGGCCCAAATATTTAGCTTGGTCGGAAAAGCTTAATGGTATTCCTTTAATCTTGGGTGGGCTAATCTGAGGAATTTTATATCTTCTCGAGAAGAGTATTAATTCTGTTTTGTGTGGGTTGACGTCCAATCCACATTGATTAGCCCATTTAGTTAGCCTGTTTAGGGCATTTTGTAGGAGGACACGATCTTCCCGCCAGCTCTACGTCGACAAGAGAAGGGATGAGAACCGCTTTCTCAGAAGATGAAGTCGAGGAAATGCAGGAATGTTTTAACAGGACATAGGTGCGGAGCTTTTACAGAAGACTCCAAAAGAAAACAACGGGATTCACTATCCGCTTTGGAACTTGCAAAGATAAGGAGGGGAATACCATAGTTGAGACGCAGTCATTACTTAAAATCTGGAGAGATCATTTCAACCAGCTGCTTAATGGTGTTGAAGTCAACGATTTCGCTAGCCAGCAGTCACGTCAAATCCATTTGGTTGACGATCTAGAGTTACAAGGACCCACCCGACCAGAGTGAGATCAAACTAGCATCACCAGGCTGAAGTCCAACAAAGCGCCCGGTGATGACGGTCTGCAGGCGTAGCTTTTACGCTGGAGCAGATTTGGTAAGGAGCATGCACCAGCTAGTTACTAAAATTTGGTCGGTAGAAAGCATGCCCGACGACATAATTTAATATAAGTTGCTTCTTCGAACGCGACCACTACTTGCTTTAAATTAACTACTAGAAAGCTTCCGATTTCTAAACTCTGAACGCATCCTAAATTAGAATGTCTAAAGGTTCCCTTCTTACTCTTTTTCTCTTCAAACTTAATGTTTATCAGAACGTTTGCCTTATGTGCCTTTTAAAAATCCCGTACAAGATCTTGTCCAGCGTATTATGTGAAAGCCTGAAGCTATTTACTGACGAATTAATTGGCCCTTACCAGTATGGCTTCAGGCCTGGAAGATCTACCATCGACCAAATTTTCACTCTACGCCAAATCCTGGAAAAGACCCAAGATCATAAGATGGAAACATGACAGTGTAGACAGAAACGAACTATACCGTGCCATGTTGAGTTTTGGTATCCCTACCAAACTGATACGACTTATCAGGATGACGCTGGAAAATGCTTCAAAATTGGAAAAGACTTGACCAAAACCTTCGAAACCACCAGAGGACTTCGACAAGGCGATGCGCTGTCATGTAGCTGCTTTAATATTGTTCTTGAAAGAGTGGTGCGCAACACCAACGCCAATACAAGTGGCAGTGAATGGTGCTTTCTCTAATGACGAGTCTGAGGCAAAGAAAATGGGTCTTGACATTAACGAGGACAAAACAAAGCATTTACTGTCGTCAAATAGAGTCGTTTCACAATGTAAATTTGGTCAAAATGTGACAATGGACATGTACACTTCGAGGTGGTAAACTAATTTGTTCATCTGGGCACTGCTGTTAATTCTGCAAATACCATTAGCGCGGAGATCAAACGCAGAATTACCCTTGCTATTGTTTCTTTGGCCTAAGTAAGAAGTTGAGGAATAAGGTCTTATCGCAAAGTCCAAAGAGACGCTGTACAAAACTTTATTCATCCCAGTCTTGCTGTATGGTGCAGAAGCATGGACCCTCTCCCAGGCGGATGAAGGATCTCTTGGTATCTTCGAGAGAAAGGTTCTGCGAGTTAGTGATAATGCTCCATTTCTACTATGAAACTGACATCTGTCAAATAGATATTTTGTCTAGGGTTGCCAATAGATAAATTGTATTTGTCAATTGATCGATAACTGCGTTTACAAAGTTAAATATTAATACACCTTTCAATTACTTTCTCTCTTTCGTTTTAATTCTGTCAGATTTGACAGATTTAAGCAATTCAAGAAAATGACAAGTAATCCTTTTTTTCAACTAACAAAAATTATAAACGTTACACTAACAAATTTTTTCGACAGTGTATATTTTATTTCATAAAGGGAACATGGATGGATAGGTTTTTACTGCGCTCTCAAGGGGATTATATTTTCTTCTCCCTGAGTATGTTGATTATCCTTGTGTGATTTAGAAGTAAAAAATAATGTAAATTGTTAAATTTAACGAGTTAGTATTGAAAAATTGAACGTCAAAAAAACAAGTGATTTTTTAGTGTATATCCAGACGACTCACTTTGACGTTTATTTATTTATGGTCGCTCCTTTGTCATGATGACAGTTTTATCTGTACTTATCATGTCGTATTTGTAATTTCAAAACTGAATTCATTTTAAACTTAATTTATTGAAATAGCAAAAGTATTTTACAACTTGTTGCATCAAAAAGGCCATTTAATTGAAATCAAAATCAGCGAATAAAATTTATATTCACAGTTCAATGATGATTTTATGTGTTATACCAAATGGTGACGACAAAATTTGTACAGTAACATTTCTTTGATTTTATTTTTATTGCCATTTCTGACATAAAAAGTATCCAATTTATCTTGTAAAGTAATAAAAAAAACAGACATTCATAAACACGACCTGTTACACTTTTTAAGAGAAAATGTTGCTGGTTTTTTCTTCGAATTTATTAGCATTTAGAATTGTCATTTTATTTAATTTTGTTTTCAGTTCTAGAACTTAAAACAATGAAGTGTCATACTATTTATATATATACTGGAGGGCAAATGTTCCACTGAATGCTGACATTTTCGTGCGTCGCATTGAAAAAAAATCCTGACTATTTGACTTTTACGGAATTCAATGACAGTTGTAATTTATTGGAATATATTTTAACCTATGAAATAAAAGCAAGATAAAATAGTGAAACTTGGAAAAAAGCCAAATTAAAAGCAAAACAAAAAACGACAAAAATGTTCGGCAGCCATCTTGGTAAGGTTACAAGTTTTTGTTTTACCTATTTTTATAATAAGCGTACACTCAAGGTAATAGTACTACCTTTATTATGTAGACACATTGTGAGCACTAGGAATGGGAGAGCGGGGTTGAATATTGCAATGGCTGGAAAAGACAGAGTGTGGCAAGGCATTCCACATTCGCATAGTACGGCTAAAGAACGAATCTCTGTATATAACAGTACGACCGAAGTATATTTACGTGCATTCCTAGAACCGCGAATATTACGGTTGAACTGTTTAAGGGGAGGAATGCAACTGGCTATTTCTCTGGGGCATAAACCATTAAAATAACGGTAAAAGAGGGTAAGACAAGAAACATTGCGACGATGTCCAAGCGACTTAAATGATATTATGATGGTAATATCATCAATCAATCTAAATGCTCTACGCTCAATACCGTCCAAGAGGCATAAGTAAGTTGCAGGAGCACCAGCCTAGATATGGGAGTTATACTCAAGCTTTGGACGTATATAAGTCTTGTATATAACCCAAATCAGAGGGGGAGACAAATTTCTTGCATCGTCTTAGAAAACCTAAATATCTTGCTGCATTTTTGAAGACATCGCGTATGTGATCGTTCCACAAAAGGTGGTTGGTAATACACATACCGAGAATATCGAGATGTTCAGTCTCTAAGTTCTCTCTGCAAGTGTCATCTATGGATAATGGCAAGAGGGGTATATTTCGCTTTAACGATACAAGACAGCATTGCGTTTTCGAAGCATTAAATTCCACGCGGTTTCTTATCCCCCATTGTATAATGCTGTTTTTGTCGGAATTTAATGAGCTTATTTTGTCGCTGCAGTTCCACATCCGAAGAAGAGGGAAGAACGAATATGAGAAACTAAGAGCACTATCGTCAGCAAACAATGCATTGGATTAGAAGTTGCAGACAGGAGATTATTAATAAAAATGAGAAATAGTGTTGGGGATAAAACAGAGCCCTGGGGCACACCAGCATTTATTTTTTGGTTTTCAGACTTGAATCTTTCCAATACAACTTGTATTGAACGATTCACAAAGTAATTACTAATCCAATGAAAGAGCGATTCATGAAAACCGAAAGCACGCTTTTTCGATAAGTAAGCCTGATGACAAACCCTATTTTTGAAAAGATTTGTTCCACTGTTCGGTAAGATGAACCATGAGAACCCCAGTGGACCTATTGCTACGAAAGCCGTATTGGCGGTCATTAAGAAGCTTTCGATCTTCGAGATATTTCTTGAGCTGATAATTAATCAGCGTTTCCATGACCTTGGAAAGAAGGGACATAAGTGCAATCAGTCGGTAATTAGACTGTGAGGAAGATTCGCTTTTTGGGGAATAGGCTGGACAAATGCGGTTTTCCATCTGCTCGGAATGTGACCTAGGAGTAGGACAGATGAAAAAGCTTACGCAGTGGTTTCGCCTGCGTTGAAGAACACCTCTTCAGAACAATAGCGGGGATACAAATGGAGTATCCAAATATTTTTTTACAAATGGCCAAAAATTTGTACTGCTTTTGCGACATTGCAGTATTTTATGTCGTAATTTTTGGTCATTTAAAAATTTGTTTCTGCGAATATGGGCTAACTCCGGTTTTCTTTAGGTGGATTGGCTTTAAAACAACGTACCTTTTTGACCCTAATAACGTCTTTACAGCTCGTATCCATCTGATGCCTTACACAATGGAAACACTAATAGGGTACTTACCAGGGTCGGAGGTACGAAACAAGTCAAGAGTGTTTTCTGCTCGACCTACCACGGCCGATATTCGAGTGGGCTCGTTGACCAGCTGAGTTAGCACACACTCCTTCTGGTGTTGACTTTGTATAAAAAGAATATTTTCTTTAGAAATTATTAAAGCAAATGATGAAACGTCAAAATAAACCCAACCTAATGAATCCAAACTCATAACCGTTTGCCAAACTTCTGTCAATTTACAACTAACTATTAGCCCAATCTGTCAATTTTAAGCACGAACCATGCATTTAATGTTTCTTTTTATGATTATTATGGTGAATCAGTTTGTAGGTATATAATTCTCGAAAACTATTGAAACTACAGGTATTGAAAATTTTGCTTTTGGGATAAAACCACAGGAAACAGTGAACTATAGCAAAGGCGACACGTTGACTTACAATCTTGTGTGTATTTTTATTTATAATGTAAGTGGGTTGGTGAATCGACCTTGAGTCTATATTTGCAATCTTCCATATGAAAATCTTTTAAGTGGCTTGAGCAATACTTTGAATCAAATAATACTTCATGGGATAAGTGGTGTAAACTCCGAATGCCTTGGAACGGTGTTTTTTTACGTATGGTTTTTTGTTTTATGGTTTTTAGAAATAAGGAATTTAGCTTTAACAAGCGCCTATTTTGTGAAAGATAACACTTCGCTCAAGCTGAACAATTATGGTTATGTATGCGCTTGAACAACGCTTAGAGAAGATCTCGATTTTGTCAAAAAAATTATCTATTAAGATGGAGCCCATTTGATCTTGGCGGGTATGTAGACAAGCAAAATAGTCCATTTAGGGCACAGGAAACCCGCACGCATACATTGAAAAGCCGATACACCCAAAACGAGTCACTGTTGGCCATTTTTCTTTCGAAAATAACCAAGGAGTGGCCGTTACAGTCAATGGCGATCGTTATGGGGCGTTACAGGACGACGCTACGTGCCATACAGCGAAGCTACACTCGATGTTTTTATAGCATTTTCATACCCGTGGTATGATGGTTAGTGCGATAGACTGTCATGCCAGATGTATTGGGTTCGATCCCTGCCTTTGCCACCTAAAGTTTTTTTCACGGGTACTACTTCTTGCGAGGAATTGACAAATTCTCCAAGAGTAATTCTTGTCATGAAAAGTGCTTTCTCAAATTGGCCGTTCGGATTCGGCTTAAAACACTGTAGGTAATTTCATTCCTCACAACAGTACTCGCACGCAGGAATGGTTGAGAGTTGTCAGTTAGTGGGCCCTAGTTTTCAAACGGACTGTTGCGCCACCCAATTTATTTATTTTATTCAACATAAAAAGTCATTTAAAAATGGTTTCTATCAAGTTCAGGCGAAAGGCTGAATTTATTAACCAATTTTTGCAGTAATTTGGGCCGTGTGCCAACAATAACGCAAGAATTTTTCTTTTCCAAGGCTTCAATCGTGTTGCGTTTATCTTCGTTGACAAGCAACTAACTACACCTTTTAGCCTAGCGGTGTTAAATCACACCATTTTAAAGGCCACGCTCGGCCCACGGCACGAAATAATGCTTTAACCAAAAGTTTACTTTAATAAATTAGTTATAAATTCACAAATGCTGTAAGTCTATTCATTATGAAATGTCAAATAAATTTAAGCTTAAATCAAATGACAGCTGTCAAAAAAGTATAATTCCGAAAAAAGTATTGCCAGATTTAAAACCACACGTCTTAAAAGAAAACACCCCTGAAATCATTTATTAAATTTAACTTGGAGATTGCATCAATTTGGGACTTAAAATTTTAGTATCACCAATTTGACTTTAAAAAGATTGAAATCTTTATGCATTCGTTTAAAGCCTTTGTGCTTTAATCTGACTATTTCATTTTATTAAATTGTATATTATTTTGTTTTATTTTATTACAGTTGTTTTAAGTTAATGATTTTTAAATCTCAATCTTTTTTATTAATTATATATTTTTCAAATAAATACTATTTTAAAATCATATTTTGTTTTCTTATGCCTTGTAGCAATAATATTCAAATAAAGTAAAACTTGCCTCATTTTTGTTCCAAGGAAAACGCAGCTGAACAACGTATTTATGGAGACCAAAATTTGCTTAAAGTTGCACATGAACACCAATTTTCTGTGTCAGACACTGATTTTCGATGTCGCGTGTGCTAACATAATAAAATTCATCAACAATATTTTATGAAATTTCATTTGATAATACAAAAAGAAACAACTTCAAAAGAATGCAATCAATTGATGGCATTCAAATGAATGCAGAAAAAATGATTGCAATCTTTTCAAGTTCAAGTGATTGAATGATTTTAAAACAGTGTTCTTTTTAGACAGAAAAGGATTAATTCTAATGTGAAAGTTGGAGGAAGGAATTTTCGTTTGAATTTAAATAAATCTATCTTTAAATATATTCAAGACCATCCTTTAAAAAAAAAAAACAATATAACAACATCTTATCCAATCAATGTTCTCTGTCTGTTTGGATTATCATTTGCTTTGAATATTGCTTTAATTTGATATTGGCCTTGAAAGTATTCCTTTTATTTCGATGCAAGAAAAAATATAAACAAAATAAAACTCCATTGATTAATCTTTGTATGTACAGACAATTTTCCAAATGAAATTAGAAACTTCTCGTTGAAATATCCTTGCCAACACTTTGTTCACATATATCTCTTATATCCCCATTGAAAACCCATGGTAGACAAAAAGAAACAACACGAGCTTTAAAAAAATACTCCACCTTGACAATAGTTTTTATCCTCTAAACTGTATGTATAGATTTCAGAGTAGCCTTGCAAAAGACTGCAATTCGAGTACCTCGAACTCTCACATCAGAATTGAAAGTATAATTATTATAATGAAAATATAATTCCAAAAAAAAACAAAAAATCCAATAATGAAATTCGTCCTGAAGACTTATCCGAAATCGAGGTCCTACATATGTATGGATGTATATTTTGTAGGTACCGTTATTGGGTGCTATTGTACACTTGAGAGGAGATCCATCTACATAGGTAGAAACTTGTATTCATTGGTGTTGGTTCAGGAATCAAAGTGCCCTTGAGAGAATAGCAGGGACGGCTACGGCTGCATCGGTCGGCATGCAGCGGCGGCGGGGAGGATACAAATCCTTATACAGAGGTACCCTTGAAATGTGTTTTTCTTATGTGTTTACCTTTAATAAATCCTTTTTCATGGAGAGTCCTTCGAAAATCACTTAAATATTTGATACTAGAGCATATTTATAGCTACGTATACTTTTTGACACGTCAAATTTGTTTCCTTTCGTTTCCTTGAAATCTGCAGGTTTGTTTTCAAAACAACTTTACACTCTAATTTTCAAGTTCAAGCTTTTTAACGTATTTATCATCAGTCACAAGCATGCTGAAGGATGTTTTCTATCAAAATTTGAAACTTCTACAAATTAATTTATGAGTCCTTATTTATATAAGCTTGTTTAAAAAGTATAGACTTCTCACTTCATACGCGATGGCAATGACTCATTCGAAGCACACAACAAATTGCATTAAAACAACAACAAAAATATAAAATAAAATGCAACTTAGTATAAACCATATAATCAAGGTTATTTGCATGTGGCGACATGAGTAAGTACACAATTTTTATACTCGTAGTTTGTGTATAGTGCTTAAGCATATATCCTGGTTATGAATTTACACTTGTTTTTTTTTATTTAAGGAAAGTAATAGAAGTGTGTGATGCACGTATGGATGTATACATAATTTTATTCTTTTTATAACCAATTTCGAAGTCGGAAAAGAGGAAAATAGATTTTTTCTACCTTTATACCGATGTGATGGAGAGAGTTTTTATTTTATTTCCTCATATATGTATCCATATGAGCCTTACGTGCAGAATTATAGGTTGATTTCCATTTATAAAGGGTGTTATAGGTTAAATTCAGTTCCAAAAAAATGTCACCTAGATTAAGGATGTTTCTTTTTTAGAAGTATGTGGTCTTGAAATAGAATAAGACAAGGATGAATTTTCCTGAATTGACAAGTAATTTACTTTATTCGAAAGATTGTCTCCTAGCTTTATCTTTACTTACTAATATTATAAATGGTCAGTCAGTTTGCTTGTTTGTGTGTTTGTCCGTCTTTCACGTCGTAAAGGAATAATATTATTACATATACATACACACAAAGATAGTTTCTTAGTATTATCAATACTTACTAATATTATAAAAGGAAAAGTCAGTTTGTTTGTCTGTTTGTTTGTGTGTTTGCCCGTCTTTAACGTCGTAACGGAATAATTATATGACACGATTTTTTGTGTGGAGGTAGTTACGAGTTTGGAAAGTGTTTTAAGCTACTTTTACGAGAGATTAAGTCACAAAAGTATGCTGAAACACTATTAAAAATAGGAGATGGAAGATTAAAAACTGATGCCGAAAGCTTTGTGAGACTTACGGAAGATTTTTGTACTTAGTAGAGAGTAATTTTGAATTTATTGCAGGTGTTTATTGCGATTTATAAAATAATATACATGGTATGCTAGAATCAGCATCATGAAACGATGACGTTTTGAAAATAAAGTCAAACATATTGGATGAAGTAGCAGAAGATATAAGAAGGCACTTAGAGCATAGAACTTCGTACACTTCTTCGAATATAAATACTTCCTACAGATATGCCATTAAAATTCAAAAGGCTTCAATTCACTAATAAAATTAGTTTCGCTATGACAATTATATCTCAACGTGCACTTGAGGATTATCATCGCTCAAAATATTCCAAATTATTGACGTTAACGTAATAAAAGTGAGCTTCATCTGTAAACGGAAATTAGTGTAATAAATATTTCGAACAGAACCATGATTTTCAAAATAAATTTGCACAATTTGGAAGAGTATTTAATGTGAAAGTCAATTCGCCTTGAAATGCCAAATCACACACAAAGAAATTTACCTGACACTTGACAAAATGGCAACCGAATAAAATAGTGTTGCCAAAATAAAGTTATAGGTATACTTTTTAAAAAGAGCACTCGTTAATGGCAAGTTGCTGGTTTATGTTTAGAGAAAAAACTTCCTATTATTCAGTTCCTTTTTAAATCCAGAAGCTTCCCGTTTTCAGTCAATTTACCTCCCATTTTATATTTCTCTGGTCTCAGGTTAGCAGAAAGATGTATTTTAAAGAAATAAATGACATTAAACTAGTATAGTTTAAAAAAATCAATGAACGGTTTTTTATCAAACAAAAAAAAACTGAAAAAAAAAAATGATTTTATCACCGAACGAAGAACAACGTTTTTGACCTCTGGTAAAATTTTGGAGAAAAATTTAAATCGACAGTTCTTTTACAATAAATAAGAACCTAAATAAACTGTTAAATTAAATTATTTATAGAATATTATATAAAACTACTTTGCTTAAATTCACTACTTTTGAAATATTGTTTTTTAGTTTTAATCAAATCAAAGCTTATTTACTTTTCATTGTTGCTATGTAATTAAATAATAATATTTTGTCAGTCAATACAAATTTTTGTTCAGTAAACATCGAAGTATAAGTTGTTTTACTTCTATCAACTTATGTGCCCAGACGTTTTGAATTGGAAAACTCTATAAAATAAATTGGAAAATTTGTACCTCTTTGTTTTAAATACATTTATTTTCGTTTAATATTGCTGGAAGCATTGAAAAGCTGGAAGCAACTTATTACGCTAGCTGGAAGATTAAAATGAGAATCATTTTAATTTTTCAAGAATTATGGCCGTATGTTTCTGGACAAAAGTTGGAGCCCGAAGAAGAAGTTAAAGCTGCAAAATGGATGAGTCAGGACAAAAGGCTCTTTTTTTGATTTTTCTGAGCATGAAATCGACGGAACTGATTCATGTGAAAAATTGCAAGACTTCAAAAGAGGCGTGGATTCGATTGTGCGAAATTTTTCAACCCTCAGGACCTTGAAGCAAAATAAGCCTTTTCAAGAAACTTTTAATGTGCAAGATGAGAACCATGTCGATGTCCGATTATCTCAAGGAGTTTTACAGCATTTCGGAGAGGTTAAGGGAAATCCAAGTCGATATTCTGGCAATCATATTGCATTGTAGTTTGCCTGACCGTTTTGATAATTTTGTTGTTGTGATGAAATGCCATCGCTTTCGGTGCTCAAGGCAAAACTCTTACAAGAAGATTTAAGAAAGCTTGAAAAGGAATCAGAAAATTGTGATAACCACATTTTAGCAGAACACAATAAAAGCAATTTCAAATCATCAAAAGGTATGAAAGGTGTTAAATGTTTTTAATGCGGAAAAATTTACCATTTTGCATCAAAATGCCCTGAAAAGCAAGATGAATGACGCAAGCAGAAATCGGCTTCTTCGTTTGAGCTTTTCAATGTTAAAGAGTCGAGGATTGTCAATTTTGTAGAATGGTGCCTTGACAGTGGTGCAACATCGCATATGTGTTCTGAAAAAAGTATTTTCATCCCTCAAGAATCAAGAAACCCCGAAACAAACCCTAGAATTGGTCCAGGGCGTCCAAAACTGATAAGAACTGGGAGACCCGGGAGACCAAGGAAAGAATACAATGTGAACGAAACTTTAAACTCAATCAAAGAAGAAATTAACACTAACGTCGCAGAAGCATCCCATCCTACCACGTTTGGCAAGTACTGGCATACCAATCGCTACTTGTAAACTGCTGCTAATGCAAGACTCTGCGAGGAGGGCAGGCACCAGGTGGAACAACATCACCACGTATCAAGCCACAAAAAACATCTGGCCAATACTGGATTTAAAACGTTCAAGGTGCTTGCTCTCTCTAAGCAGATCGCACATAAGCTCGATAATAGTTGTCATAACCGGACACTGGCTAATAGGAAAACACGCCACGAGACTAGGCGTATTCTCAAATGACTTTTGCAGAAGCTGTATGGACGAGGAAGAGGAAGAAACGGTTCTTCATCTTCTCTGCACATGGCCTGCTCTAGCTCGAAAACGCAAGAATTACCTAGGAGAAGTCTTCTTTAACGATCTAAATGATGTAAATCATATCGGTATAATCAGCCTCTCACGTTTCGCAAGGGACTCAAGCTGGTTCCATTGAGCTTAGGAGGAAGCCTCAAGATTCATGTGGTATCACAATGGGCCATTAAACTGGCCTAAGTGTATCCGTTTCCATCTTGGACAGCCACTATAACCTAACCTAACCTAACCTTTAGTTTTAAATGGTACCTGGGATTTGATTGACCTTCCTAAGAACTTTAAGGCCATAGGCAATAGGTGGATCTTTAACACTAAAAAGAAATCAGACGGTTTAATCGAAAGGTTTAAATGTAGACTAGTCGCTAAAGGTTGTTGACAGAAATACCAAGTACATTTTTTTTTTAAACTTATTCACCTGTTATAAGACATTCTAGCATTCGTTTGATCCTTGGACTCGCTTTTGAGTATAAGCTTTTGCTTCACCAGGTGGATGTTACCACTGCATACCTTCATGGTGTTTTGGAGGAGGAGGTTTATATGAAACAACCAGAAGGTTTCGAAGATGCCAAAGGTTCAAACAAGGTCTGTAAGATGAAGGAAACCATCTGCGCTCTCAAACAATCTGAAAGAGAATGCAACAAAAGGCTGAATGAAATACTTCTCAGGATTGGATTCCAAAGATGTGTTTCTGATAGTAGCATTTATGTGAAAACAAAAGAAGATGAAATCAACATCATAGGTGTGTATGTAGATGACATTATTTTGGCATGCAATTCCAATATATCCATGGAATCAATTTATTCAGAGTTTGACATCGTTGACAAAGGACCTTTGAAATATTATCCTGGTATTGAAATTGAAAGAGAAGGGGACAGAGGCTCGATAAGTATTTCTCAAGAAAAATATATCAAGGATTTTTTAAGAGATTTGGATATGAAAACTACTCGGAAATGTTATAAACCGTAAGATCCTGGAATGAAACTGAAAAAGAGTACAGAAGTAAGCACTGAAAAAATTGACCAAACACTCTATCAGTCACTAATTGGAACTCTGATGTACTTGTCTACCGCTACCAGACCTGACATAACCCACTCGGTGAGTAAATTAGCTCAATTTAACTCAAACCCAAATAGAGACCATTTAAGTGCCCTTAAACAGCTAATTCGATATATGTATTTCAACCACATTAACATACAAATTAAACTTTAAGAAGTCTTCTAACAATCTTATAGCTTACATATGTATGTTAAAGCTGATTTTGCAAACAAATAGATGACAGGAAGTCGTACTTTTTATTCTTGCTGGAGGAGCAATAACTTGGCAATCGTAAAAACAAACGGCTATAGCATTGAGCAGCACTGAAGCAGAATACATTGCGATTTCACAATGCAGTAGAGAAGCGCTCTACCTTAGAAGTTTAATGTCAGAACTTTGACTTGACGAACTAATCCAAGACTCAACAAAAATTTTCAACGACAACTTGGGAGCGCAACAACTTGTCAAAAATCCAATTCATCATCCGAGGACAAAACACATTCACATTGCGTATCACTTCGTAAGAGGTCTGTTTGAAGATGGAGTAATTGATATTCAGTACAAAAACACGTAAGACATGACAGCAGACATCTTAACGAAGAATAAAGGGGAAAACAAAATATTTGAAATTTGCAAAAATGTTAGGTATCACTTTTGTTTAAATAAGTATTGAATTAAATTAAATTATTTATAGAATAGAAATTCACTCCTCTTGAAATATTGTTTTTAGTTTTAATCAAATCAAAGCTTATTTACTTTTCATTGTTGCTATGTAATTAAATAATAATATTTTGTCATTCAATACAAATCTTTTGTTCAGTAAACATCGAAGTATAAGTTGTTTTACTTCAATCAAAAACATTAGTAAAAGTTGGTTAAAAATTGATTTTCGACTCAAATATCTTTCCATAAATTAAAGATATTGGCTTTAAACTTTTCCATCTTATAAAAAAATTTTTTTGCAAAAATTTTGTATAAAAATTAACCGTAAAATTGTCCATATAAAATTAAATCTTCAAAAAATAATACAAAAAATTAGTAAAAACTGATTGATGTTCGTTTGTCAATATCACTTAAATAAATGAAGGCAATGATTTCATTCTATATAAAATTTTGTTGTTATCGTAAGATAATGGTTTTAATAAAATTCAATCTGTAATTTTGAAATCAAAATTTATTTTATCATGTGCAAAATATTGTTGCTAACTTTTACTTATTTCTTTTTGAAAATTCCAACTGACAACTTTTCCTTACAAAACACGAAAACCAACACTTTGAGGAAACTTGTTTTTGAACAATGGAGCGACGGCCAGCGAAGCAATATGAAAAATTTTTGATTTACAAAAGATAAACCAAGAGTTTTAACATATTAAAATAAGTTGCTTGTTTGACAAAAGAATTGACTTTTGACACACGTTTTTGAAAAAATATGAATTAACGACTAACTTTCTTCTGGACTTCAAAGCCAATTGGGATTGGTCAAACCCAAATGACTTATATTGTTTTTTGACGCTGCGCCGCGCTTGTATTATTGAAAATAAAAGTTGTCCACATCATTTTCTTCAAAACTGTATTAAAAAAACATCTTTTTGGAATAAGTGAAGCGCCATATTGCCAAGAACCAAACCAAACAGTAACACGTTAAACATGGAGATTCTTGCCAATTGCTGCACCCGTGTTTTCTGGACCCCGAATGCGACAATTCTACTAACATAGGGAGCGTAGATCACATATTTCTATATTATTTTTCAATCAAAATCGGGATCATTTCAATTATCGATCCGCCTGAGTTCTTGTATTAACTGAACTTTAAAAATCTTAGGACCTCAAGCTCAGTGTGACATCTTTTTTTTGGAATGACTTATTCCAAAGATCAAAGAAAAGCGGACAAACCTGAAGTTTTTCAATACTAAGGGCTTCAGCATCAGTCTTCACAGTTGTACTGATACATTAATGTTATTCACCTCACCAACTCGTCCCAAAGGCTCAAATGTGCTTCCACGAGTTTTACTATTTCCCACCAAGAAAATGATTCACGAAGACCAAGTTATACGAACTGGTACTTCAAAATGCTTAGAATTTTTGTAATCTGTAATACATTTTAAGTACAAATGTCAATGCGTTGCTGAAACCTGTATCGTTCCACTTTTAGTAAAGGCTTTACCTATCAAATCTAAACTATTGAAAAAAAACTTTTTTAATGGAAAACCTTTTGAAACAAGCCACATTTTTGAATACCCAACTAGCTGGGGTCTTCATCAATCTTTAACTTTGTGTGACCCTATTATATTAAAAAAGTAAGTACCGATCATCAAAGAATGGCAGATTTGTGGCTTTCTTAAGACAAATTTCGAATACAATTACACAAAAGTCTTAAAATGCCAGATTTTTACCTCACAAGAAATTACTTCTTAAATGATAAACTATCTGTTAAGTTGTGAATACCCTGTAAAGAGCAAAAAAAACAGACAAAAATCCAGAAGCAAAGAGTGTGTCCTTGTCGTTTGATCTTATTATACACGAAATGTGTACCTTTGGTATGTAGAAACCTCCATCCACCAACATCCATGTATTGGAGTGCTGACATTTTATGGTATTTTTATTAGTTAAAGGTATTAAAATATTCATAAATATACGAGGATATGTAATGTATGTAGGTGGAGGTACATGGAAAGGGTGCGGTAGGAAATTGAAGAAAATCTAATATTTATAATTTTGTATTTATAGAAATTCAGAAAGGCAAAATAACATATGTTCTTATGTAAATTTATGTTATAGGAAGTATTTATTGCAAAGGTAGCTGAATTGGATTACAACAAGAATACAATTTATTTTCGAAGAAATCTTGAAACAAGATATTTTATCACAAAAGTTTTTGTTTTCAAATGTTGTTTTAAAACTGGTTATATCCCTTCCCAAAGTTCTAAAAATTGTATACAAACAAATTAAGAAATAAACACCAAAAACTGCTACAGATGTAGACTTTACTTCCAGAACAAAAGCTTGTAGTACCGATAGAAGAAAAATTTTTTCGAGGCGGTGCAAATGAAGAATCATGGGTCAATATCACCAGAAAGGCGTTTAAGGCACAATGCTTTGAACTTAAACCTAAATGTCAAGGCCATAAGATTTTAAAAACACCTATCAAGGCTGTACAAATATTTTTTCAATACCAAGATGAATGAATTCCAAATGTCTGATATTTAATCTTTAAGCTGAAAGTAAAAAGTGACATAATAATCACAAGTCAAATTCATATTTTTAATATAAGGGGACAAAAATTAATTTTGTTTGCCATATTTCTACCAGAGGTTTTTTTAGAAAACTCAAGACTTAGGACTTGAAAAAATGATTTCATTCTTGATGACTCTCAGACAAATTCTGGTTTTAAAATATTAACATACAACATTTATGACAACACGGTTATGAATACTTAGATTTAAATATTTATTCAGCTGCCTTAGTAACGAAAACATTTGGTCGAAAACCTGCTTCTTAATGCCAAAATAAAGAGTTTTCCAATAATGACATTTTTTTTTTAAATAGAACGCCTGTTAGTATATATATAATTAACTATTTGTATATATATACTTTACTATAAAAACACTTGTGATATTAATATTTATAGTTTTAATATCGAAAAATATTGAAGTTTGATATTATTCAGTTTATTTTTATTCGATAATATTTTCTTGTACAATAAACATCTTGTTTAGTTTTGTTGAATTAAATTTTATTTTTAATTATAAAATTAGATTTCCTGGAATATCCGTTCTAATAGGTTATGGACCCAGAACCCCAACAAATATAATTGAAGAAATTAATTCAGAACATTCTAATAGATGAAGAAAAATTTTTCAAGTTGGCAGAAGGAAGATCGATTTTCAAGAAGCTGAACAACAACAAGTATCAAACATGGAAATACAGGATGGAGATGTAATTAATCAAATAAGATCTTTGGGCAGTTATTGCTGATGGAGCACCTAATCCTGTTCTTGATGTTTGGACCTTGAAAGATGGGAAAGCTTGATTCATATTCCGAAATTGAATATTGCTAAAGAATGCTGGGATGCTCTGAAGAAAGCACACGAGAAGTCAACACTCTCGAATAAGGTTACTTTATTAAAGATATTTTGTCGTATGCAGCTTCAGAAAGGAAACACTATGGAAGATCACATTTGTGAAATGCTGGACATTGTGGATCGTCTTAATAACTTAGGCGAGAAATTAGCAGATTGTCTTGTGGTTGCATTTCTCTTAGGAAGTTTGCCAGAAGACTACAATTCTTTGGTGACTACTCTTGAAGTCAGAGAGTAACCACTCGAATTAGGCAAAGAAAAGCTAATTCAAGAATAAAAGCATAAAAATGACGAATCATCGAAAGGATCATTAGAAGATGCTACATTGAAGGCTCAATACTTCAAGTTCAAATGCTATTCTTTTGGAAGAACAGGATATTTAAAAAAGAATTGCGCAAATAAGATGCAAGCAGCAGTTAACAGCCCCTTATAGTCTACAGCAGAATGGTGTAGCTGAGCGGAAGAACTGGAGTCTAATGGAAATGACACGGTACATGCTCATACAATCTGGACTGAACAGAAAATTTTGGACAGACGCTTTAAATACTGCTAATTATTTACAAAATAGATAACCATCGAAAGCTACTCTGAAAACTCCCTATGAAATGTATTTTCAAAGACAACCAGCTATGGCTCATGTAAAAATATTTGGATGCGTGGCATATCATTATGTTATTCAGAAACTTCGACACAAGTTCGAAGATGTATCTTATAAATATGTACTTGTAGGATTCTGTGATGAATCAAAGGCATATACGAGTAGATTGTTGGATACAGGAACAGCCAAGATAATTAAGTCTTGAGATGTCAAGTTGAATGAAATGAACACCGGCTGGAACAGATTATCGGATGTGACAAAATATGAAGATGATTTTAATTTTGAAATTAATCTTTTTACCAGGAAGAACCAAGGAAACGACAACTTAACAACTAATACGATTGAAAATGCTGAAATTGTTGAAGATGAAAACAATGTTGATTTTGAAGACAGTTATCAGAAGATGGAAGTACTTACTATTCTGATAAAAAATGGCATTGATTCTGAAGATAATGTTAGAAAATCAACAAGAACCAACAAAGGCGTACCTCTTAAAATATACGGCTATAAAACAGCTTACCCGGATGAACCCACTACTTATAAGGAAGCATTGGAAAGTTCTGACAGTGCGCAATGGGTATGTGCCATAGAAAAAGAACTGCTGGCTATGCAAGAAAACAATGCTTGGGAGTTGGTGGAGTTACCGAAAGAAAAGCTATAAGCTGCAAATGGACATTCAAAATCAAAACATTAGCTGATGAATGAAAAAGGTACAAGGCAAGACTTGTGTCGAATGGTTTTTCGCAGAAATATGGAGAGGACTACGACCAGGTGTTTGCCCCAGCGGTGAAGCATGCGACTCTTCGAACCCTTTTAGCGATTGGATCAATGAATGACATGACAGTACAACACATAGATGTTAAAACTGCATTTTTTAATGGTAACCTAGAAAATGAAATTTATTTGAAACAACCCTCAGGATTTTTACAAAGCCGAAAAGAAAACTGGATATTTCAAAATCCTAACAACGGATGATGCGCTTTTTACCGAAAAGCTATTGGCTCAATTCTTTACTTATCAAGTATTACAAGGCCAGAAATAGTAGCAGCTGTTTCAATTCTCAGCAGCAAAGTATCCTGTCCCACTTAGCGTGAGTGGAACGTAGTTAAACGCATTTTTTTAAGGTACTTGAAAGGAACTTAACATCTACAGCTTTGTGTTGGATGTAATAAAAATTCAAAACTTGTTAGATATGCCGATGAAGATTGGGCTGCAGACGTTAGAGGACTAAAATCAACAAGCAGATATTTATTTAAATTTGGAGAAACTACAATCAGTTATGCAAGTAAAAAGCAAGGAATGATTGCATTATCATCATTAACTGAAGTAGAGCTTGTCGCTTTATAAGAAGCAACTCAAGAACTCATTTGGCTGAGAACATTATTTAAAGACCTACAAGTTGATTTAGAAGACATTACATTATTCGAAGACAATCATAGTTGTTTAAAACTACTGGATTCAGAGAAGATTAATCCTCGAACTAAACATATAGATGTGAAGTACTACTTTCTTCGTGACATTGAAGAATCTAAAGAAGTAAAATTCATTTACTGTCCAGCTGAAGAAATGCTTGCAGACATTGTTACGAAACATTACAGAATAATAAACAATTAAGATTCAGACACCTGGCTGGTCTAACTTAGAACGATGAAAACTTTGCTTAAGAACTGTTTATTAAGAAGGGGCGTTAGTGTATATATAATTAACTGGTAGTCATAGTAGCTAAAGCTCTGTGAAACTAAGTTGTTAAAAGTTTGACATTTAAGAACAAATTTTTCGTTTAACTATCCCACAACGCATACAAATTGTTAAAACTTACTACAAAAATTTGGTTCTACCACAGCCACATATCGTGCTTTAAGTGGAGATTAAGGTTTACATAAACGCCCAACGGTGCCAGCAATTGCCAAAATTATGAAGAAATTTGAAAGCACTTCAACGACGAACCGCTTACTCATTGGGTATGTAGACAATATTGCAGAATTTGAAGTTTTGAGAATCTTCAAGTAAATGAAAAGAGGCCATTACATCCACAAAAATTCCCTATTTGGTCCGGAGATGTGATTAGACCTAAGGTCTTCTAAAAAGACGATGCAACGACTGTCACCGTCAATTCGGAGGGTTATGGTCACATCATTACCGACTTTTTTTTGCCTGCTGGCAACATGAATTGGCCACCAAAATTATTCAATTTGACAACGATGGACTTTTTGTTCTGGGGCTACGCGAATGACTGGATCTTTGAACTTTTTACTCGTGAGTATTTAAAAACCAACATTCGTCAAGTTAAGGCTAAGATACCGCTCAATATTTGTCAAAAGGTGTTCGAAAATTACCTCAAAACAATTGATGCTTGTAACTATTTAGCCAAAAATACTCTCTCATAATTGTCAATTACTGAACAAATTGGCAATGAAAATTCCATGATAAGTGAAAGGGTACGTGGGAAAAACACGATTCGGTTCAGATGCATAAAAGATAATTTTAAACTCTAAATTGAAATATTCTTTCATTTTTATTAGTACGTACACTTAAAACCCCTAGAAATAACATTTGTATCTTGTTTGTATCATCTTAAAAAAAAGACATCAAAAAACCAGTAATTTTCTCAACCAGAATTTCCATTTAGTACTTTAATAGCTTGACACCACATTGCTTTGTATGATTCATGTCCAATGTCCATGTCCATTCATCCAACCAGCAATAAATTCCAATAAACCCCCGACAACAACAAAATAATAAACAATAAACACAGACTTATTGTCTCTGTCTACATGGAAAAATTAAAGCGAAACAAAAACCTCATCTTTAAAATCTTCAAAAGACTTTCAAAACTGTCCTTCCCTTGAAGAAGAATTCCCTCTTTGTGAATCAATACTCGTACACTCTTTTCCTATGTATCTTTTTGCATACAATACACTCTTAAGCAAAATATAAAAATGTCTGATGATTAATTCAGATTTCCATTCCTCAAAAACTGATGCTCATGGGAAACAGCTGCTGCAGAAAAAAGATAGTCAACTCGCTGATCTATGTCTGTCTTTTCAAATAAAATTTCTCATCGTCTTTCATTTTAATTATGCAAATATTCTTCTCTTTTTATAAAAACAGTTCAAGTCCAACGCCGCCGTCACACATCCATAAAGATGCATGGCATAGCAATTGACAGGGAACAGATGACAGCTTAAGCGAGTTGAACGTCACATTTGCCAATTGACAGCAAATTGCAATTGCATTGCAGTTTCATTGCACCAAAAATCAACCATACGAACACAGCCACAAACATCAGAGGAGGAAGAAATATCATACAAAGATGGAGGACAACAAACTGTGTTCGAAAACTGATGGGATGAGAAACAAGACCAAAACAAAAAAAATAACTGTGTAGGCATTCCAACTTGAACTTGAGAGGTCATAAATGGCAGTGGATGTGTTGAAGTGATGGCAGGCACAAAGATGATGGTATTCAGATAATTTTTAACCAAACAAAACACAGCACCTTCCCTCTATCGTTGCTGCTTCTGCTGCTGCGGTATTTCAAAACCTGGGAATAATGAATCTACCAAAATTTCTAAAACAAAGTTTGGGAATGCCCAAAATTTTGGCACAAATAACCATGCATTTGCTCTTCATTCGTCATATGTCAGCCATCCAAAAACAAAAAATTCATCTAATACACTTGTGCTGCCCTCTGCCTCCAGGTAAAGGCTTCTTCGTCCTTCCCAAAATTTGGTCTGAAGGCCGAATAACGACGACGATGATAATTATGTTTTGTTTGATGCCATAGATGGACCAGCAGAAACGGCACTGCACGTGGCACATCATACAGCGACTAAGTAGCAGTAGCTGAAATAGTGGAAGTGGAAGCGACAGTTACAGTGGCAGTGTGCTTATGACGTGAGTCAAGTTATTTTGGCGGATATCTCGCATTTATATACAGTTGCTTTGGGCAAATTATCAGTTTTACATTATAGAGTCCGTCGTCAGTCCACCGACCGACGCGACGTTACCGTCATTGCTGCCAGTTAGAGTTTGTATGCTTTTCCCACAAGAGGTCGGAAAACTCTAATATTATAGGATTAAAGAAGGTGGGAGAATTGTGAAACCTATTATGCAGGTATTTTATAGTTTTTTTTGTTTGTTTGTTTGCTTGCTTGTTTGCTCAACGAAATATGTACCTTACCTACCTACCTTACGAGTGCTTAAGGTATAATTTGACCTAG